>NC_092722.1:133319159-133919159 GCF_047496885.1 Scyliorhinus torazame
TGGAGGTGACGAAGGACATCAATTTGTCCATCTGCGTCTGCGCTGGGAGCTCTGCGGGGTCGACCAGTTCTGTACCTCCACATGCGATTCCCTGCTCTGAGGCCGAGGTTTCTCTCCTCTTGCTTTACTGGCTTTTCGGCTGGGTGACTGATTCTTTGGCAGTGTGGTCGACAGGGGGTTAGTCTGGGGGATTGTGAGTACTTCTGGTGCCCGTTTGTTGAGGTTAAAATGCTTTAGTCAATGTTGTTAGACGAGAACCACCTTTCTTCCGACCGCTCAGCTCATGGCCGCCACCAGAAGTCTGGATGTTGAGAAGATGGTCTAACATTGCTCCATGTGCCAAGAGCATCAAAAGATCCTGCAGTCCTTGCCCCAGCATCATTGTGAATGACCACACCGATTGTGGGCACGGTTGCATGCCGACTTTGCCAGTCCGTTTCAGGGGTCCATGTTCCTCTTGTTGATTGACGCCCATTCGAAGTGGCTCGAAGTGCACAAGATGGCTGGAACCATGTCCTGGGTGACTATTGAGAAGTTTTGATTATCGTTTTGCACGCACGGCCTCCCTAATGTACTTGTCACTGATAATGACACTCCTTTCACGGGTGAGGAATGAAGTGTTGGGTACTCTGACACACAGACGAACCAACACGGTTGCGTGTGGTACAACGCAGGTTTATTTAATTGAACTATAAACATAGTAAACTCTGGTATTCAGCACATGGTGAACCTCTGAGTGGCTGGCAATGAGGTCTGTGCCCTGAGCTCTCTCCTGCTGGAGTGCCCAGGAAGTGTTGTGTTCCCTGCTTTGTACTGTGTATGCTCTTGTCCGTGATTGGCTGTCATGTTGTGTGTGTTGATTGGTCCGTTGATCTGTCCACCATTAGGTGTGTATGTATGTGCTGTGATGTTCACCTGAATATCATGACATCCCCCCTTTTTTACAGGATTATGTGCCTACGTGGTTATAAATTGAGATGTGTACTGAGTGTAGCTAAATGTGTGTGTGTGCAATATTTACAGCATGTACATGGGGTTTAACTATATACAAGGGGCGATGTCGGGTGTGACATAACAACGAGGTTGTACCATGAACAAAGAACGGGGAAATGTTGAACGATAAAGCGAATTCCTGTAACGATAAGAACATAAACATATTAACAAAGTGGTTGCATGAGTTCAAGGCATAAACAGTCTCATAAGTCCAGTCTAGTAGGTGGGCGACGAATTCTGGTTGACCGTCAGGGTGGCACACCATTCATCACCCGGATTGATCGTGTTAACTCGGTTCCCATCAATAACCGCAACACGGAAGGCGTCTCGGTCATCTGTGTCACCGGTCTGGATGTCGTCTGGGCAAGATTCGTAATGGGGAGGCTGAATGGTCCGCACGTCCCTGCGAGGTTGTCAGAGTTGTGGAAGATTGGCAGGTTGAGCTGCTCGACAGTAAGCAGCGTAGTGGCCCACCTTGCCACAGCGTAGGCATTGTCGGGTTCTTGCGGGACATTGCCGCTTTAAATGTGCAGCTCCACAGTTGCCGCACGTCGTGACGTCATGACGTTCATTGCGTCACTGCACATGCGCAGTTCGGTCTTGCGTTGGGCGCGCCTGCGTGTCCCTCAATGTTGCCGTAGGTGTTGGCGCGCACAAGAGGCCCCGAAAAGCGCGCGAAATGGCTGACGTCGTCCGAGCCGCGGGCCGGGAGGAACTCGATCGCCTGGACGTTCGGCCTCGTGGGCACCTGGCTCGCCGATCCGGCAGCGTAGGACCCCCACCGCGCCGATTCGGTCGCCTGAAATTGTGCATAGCGGCTAGTCGCGTTTTCGTGCAGGACACAGGCTTCGATTGCGGAGGCTAAGGTGAGGCCTTTTATTTTTAAACGCTGCTGGCGTAGGGTGCCCGAGGCGACCCCAAAAACGATCTGGTCCTGAATCATGGAGTCTAAGGTGGTGTCATAACCGCAGGACTGCGCGAGGATGCGAAGATGGGTAAGGATTGACTGAAAGAGCTCACCCTTACCTTGCAGGCGCTGCTGGAAGACATATCTCTCGAAGCTTTCGTTGACCTCTACGTTGAAGTGTTGGTCGAGCTTGAGAAGGACCGTCTCGTATTTGGATTTGTCCTCGCCTTCCGCGAACACCAGGGAGTTGTAGACATGGATGGCGTGCTGCCCTGCGGTGGTGAGGAGGATGGCGATCTTTCTGGTGTCCAAGGCGCTCTCTCTTTCGTTGGCTTCCAGAAAGAGCTGGAAGCGCTGCTTGAACAGCTTCCAATTTACGCTGAGATTCCCAGCGACTTGCAGCGGCTGCGGTGTGTTGACGGTGTCCATGGCGCAGGATGGCAGATTTGTGGGTAGGTGGCAATTCACTCCTGGTATCATGAAGTGTTGGGTACTCTGACACACAGGTTGCGTTTGATACAACGCAGTTTTATTTCATTGAACTATAAACAGTAAACTCTGGTTCAGCACATGGTGAACCTCTGAGTGGCTGTCAATGAGGTCTGTGCCCTGAGCTCTCTCCTGCTCGATTGCCCAGGAAGTGTTGTGTTCCCTGCTTTGTACTGTGTATGCTCTTGTCCATGATTGGCTGTCGTGTTGTGTGTGTTGATTGGTCCGTTGATCTGTCCATCATTATGTGTGTATGCATGTGCTGTGATGTTCACCTGAACATCATGACAAGGAGTTCTCCTGCTTTTCGAAGGCAGTTGTGGTACGGCATATTCATACTACCCGGCTTCTAATAGTTTTTTGGATCGAGCAGTGCAAACATTTAAATGAGGCCTCAAGAAACAGTCTTCAGGATTGTAAGACTCATTTCTTGTTTTGCTACAGGATCACTCTGCACCCAGTGACTGGGGTAGCCCTCATTGATAGGTCAAAGACATTGTACTGCCTTAGCATGACTTTTTAAAAGTTTATTTGTTTATGGGAAGTGGGTGTCGCAGGCTGTGCCAGCATTTATTGCCCATCCATAATTGCCCTTGAGGTTTATATGTGCTTTATAGTGGTGGTGTCCTGTCTGGTGATTGGTTGTTATGTGTTGTGTGTGTTCATTGGTTATCCTGTGTGTCAATCACTGCCTGTCTGCATCTCATTATATACATGAGTGGATATTATAACAGCGCCCTGGGGCTGCATTCTCCGTTTTGGGACTATGTCCCCACTCCATCATCAAAACTGTGGTCTTTTAAGCCAGGAAAACTTGTGTCAAAAGGCCGCAGATTTGCCGTCTTGCAGGGGGCTAGCAGGCAGCTGTCGTGGAGCTCGCAGCTTCAGCTGCCGATACGGCCCCTCGCACGTCCGGGTCAGAGTCTGCGCAAGCACATGGCGGCAGCCTCCAGCGGCCGCGCCGTGTTCCATGGCGGACTCAGCCCGCGAACCTGGACCGCTGAAATAGAACCCGGACCGCTGAAATAGAACCAGGACCGCCCGCACCCTTAGCTCTCAGTCCCGAATGAAGCCCCTGATCGGTCTTCCCCCAAATGTGACGGCCCCAGACTGCGTCCGCAGCCTCCTCACGAGGTTCCCGAACAGCAGGACCATATTAGAACCACGCCGTCGGGAATTTGGCCGGTCGGGGATGGAGAATAGCGGGGCGGAGAATAGGCAATGGCTTGAGGTGGTGGATACTCGGATATGCCGGTTTTCGGGGGGGCGGAGAATAGCGGAACCGGCGCCGGTCCTGATTTTGTGCGGACAAATGGATTCTCCGCCCCGTCGCTGAACGTGATTTCGACGTCAAGGTGCGGAGCATCCAGCCCCTGATCTTTATATTCCCCACCCCCCCAATGCCATACCTCATCAGTAAGTCCCACGCAGCCCATCTCTTAACGACAGGGCACCCTTGGGCCCAATCCCTGGCACGGGCATGATGTACCTGGGTACTGTCAGCCTGGCAGTGTCCTTGCCAAACTGGCAATGCTGCCTGGTACTGCCAGGGTGGCACCCAGGTGGCACAGCCAGGTTGCCTGGGTGGCACTTCCAGGGTTCCATGGTCCTTTCTGACAGTGCCAAAATGCCAAGGTGGTATCAGAGGTGCCAGGGTACCACCCTACCCAAAGCCCAGAGGCCCCCGATCGCCTGGGACACACCCCAAGTGCTATTACACCTGGTGCACATTTGTGGAAATCAGTGCTAAACAACATCCGCTCAGGATTTTAGAGGCAAGGCCGTTAGTTCCCGGACATTGGGTAGATCCTGCGTAGACATATTCCAGTGAGACTAACTGTTCACTTGAATACGCAAATCTGGTTCTCAACATCAATGGGTGGGATCCAGATTGCAACACCTCGCGAGGTTCCGTTAGATCTCATGAGAAGTGACGAGGCTGATAAATCTCACGAGGCGCCTCTTGTGAGATTTATCGGCCTCGTCGCGCTCTATGACAAGAGATTATGGGGGCATTTCTCTGATATTGAGGCCAAGTGTTCACGCCGTCGTGAACGCCGTTGCATTTCACGACGGCGCAAACAGGGCCCTGACACGACCTATTCTGGCCCCCACAGGGGGCCAGCACGGCGCTGGAGCGGTTCACGCCGCTCCAGCGACCTTACGCGGCACCAAATGGGCTCCGTGCCAACCCACGCATGCGCAGTTGGGGCAGCCCAATCCTGCGCATGCGCAGTTGGGCCGCGCCATCCTGCGCATGCGCGGGGAATGTCTTACGCACGCCGGCCCCTGACCAACATCAGCTGGTGTTCTGGGGCCGCGCGCAGAAGGAGGTAGGCCCGGGGGGGGAAGAGGCTGGCCCGCCGATCGGTGGGCCCCGATCGCGGGCCAGACCCCATCAGAGGCCACCCCGGTGAAGAAGCCCCCCCCCCCCCAGCGTTCCTGAAGAGTTCCCGCCGGCAGGATGGCGCCGGCGGGAACCTTTCGTGTTGCAGCGGCCGCTTGGCCGATCCGGCCGGAGAATCACCTGACGCCGGTTTCCGGGGGGTGGGAGAATCGTGTGCATGGGTCGGGGCGGCGTGGCGCGATTCGCACGGCGCCCTGGCGATTCTCCCACCCGGCGTGGGAGGGAGAATAGCGCCCTCTTAATTTATAATTCGAGAAAGTTAGTCTTGCATTTACATGTCATGCTTTCTCACAGGTAAATTGAGGCAGACTATTACATTTTAACAAAAAATTGGATAAATATTTGAAACAGAGGAAAATTCAAAATCATGGGGAGAAAGTGTAAAAATGGGATAGGTTTTTGAAGTCTTCCAACAAAGAACCAATATAAACATAATGGATGCTAAATGGGTGGAAATCTAGCATAAAACATTTTTGCATATTTTACTCATTTATCAGAGGAAACAAAAAGGAAAAATCTTCTTGAAATGTTTATGGTTTAATTATGGTTTATTTACCTAATGTTATATTATTTTTGATACAAGTTTATTAGTTATATAAATTGAACAGATTTTTATTTTATAAGTTTCACTATAAAATGTAGTGTTTTTTCATATTTTTGTAGGAATTCGAAAGCCACAGGGATGACGTTTTTATAATAATGGGTGAAGATTCACTGACAGAACAGAGAATGATGGCACTTAAATATCTAGAAAAGGTAATAAAGTGCCATCAAAAACATAACTTTTCCTCTCTGATAATTACTTTTAAACAAAATGATAAAAATAAGGTCATAATCTATGGATTACAACCCTGGCAGTTCTGATGATCACTGCCAATATCAATATGGCCTTATAAATGATGCCTGCAGGAAAGTCTGACAACTTCCTGTTGTTTGACAGAGAGGGTGAGCCATCCCCTCCCCTGCTGTTGAGATCCTATTGAGAAATGTACAGTCAGGACAATTCGAAATGTTCTGTAATGTTTATGATAGATTTTATGAATAAAGTATCTTTTTTGGAAAAAAAATTGAGCTTTCCCATTACTCTCTGTATAAGGAAGCCAATCCAGTTATTTTAAAAATACCATCATCTTCAGGAGTCAGTTTCCTCGCCTGAGCCCTGAATCGATTTGTATGCTAAGTAAGAGGGCTGTATGCTTCACCTTGATTGGATTCCTGGGCTTCACTAGGATACTTGGTTAAGAAAACAGGAACCCTCAATGCAGGAAATCCCTATGTCAACTCCATTTAAGGTGTCTCCAGCCAAATAGGTCGTTCTAAAATAGACAGTTTAAGTGACAAGCATCCAATGCATGGTAATCGCCTGAACATGTGGCCAAAAAACTTTCAAATTGTCATTGCCTCTATTGGCTGCAACTATATGTGAAGGTCCATAAATGCAGTATTTCATTAGTTATAATAAGACTTTGAAATAAAAAGATAATTTTGATAAAAATGATGCTCCTCTTCTTGTGATAAAAGCATTGCTTTTTATATAAAAATTATGCTTATAAATTAATAATTAACTACATCTTTCTAGTGGTGACAACGTTCCTATACCCTGGGCAGGATTCTCCGTTGACTGATGGCAAAACCAGGAAACGCGATTGGGCGGAGAATAGATTCTGATACTAAAATCGCGGGGGAGCCGAAATGACGCCAAAGCGCAGTTCTCCGTCACCTCGACAGCGGCGTCAATACATGCATATAATACGTTCATACAGTAAACACTGTTTGCATTTCATGAGCAGGCCTTGATTTGTAATGTTGCAAGTGTAACATAAGCGGCTTCCTTGTGGTGCACTTGACAAAGGAAGGTTCAGACGTGGAGATAACTTCAACACGCTTATTAAACTATTTACACTTCTATTACTCGGGTTCGACACTACTGCTAATCCTACTATAGCTACCCAGACTGATAAACCAACTGCTGCAATCCACGTGGTGGGTGTAATATTGAATCAATCCTGTGTCTGTACTCACTGACTGTCTCTACTGGAAAGAGGCAGATCATGTGTGTGGTGTCCTTTATATATGGGTTGGTGTAATGCCCCCCTGTGGTCGTGTCACCTCCTTGTGTATCGTGAATGTCCATTGGTCATGTCCCATCTACTTGATCTATTGGTTGAGTGTGCGTGTGTATGTGTGTGATATCTCTGGTGCTCCCTCTAGTGTCTAGCTAGCCTACATGCATTTACATTGATGCACATCACCACAGGCCTGACCTGGTATTCTCTGGAGCTTCCCCGATCCTCCACAGTACCTCCTCCACAGTCGTTGAATCGGTCCAGGTTTGGAGCCAGTTTTGCTGTCGTGAAAGTCTTAACGGCAGGCCCCAGCGTCAACACTTAGTCTCAGGAGCGGAGAATCCAGCCGCCTGAGTTTTATAAAAGGCTGTGATGCTACCATAAGAAGGGTTTGAGGCAAATATCAAACATACATTTAAGGAGAAGCTAGATTAACACAAGGGAGTAAGAAATAAAAGGATATGTTTATAAAGTGAGATGCAGAGAAGTGGGAGGAGGCTGCTGTAAATTTTGAACACCAGCGGGGATTAGTTGGAACAAATATGAATATATGACTTCGGAGCAAGAGTAGGCCATTCAACCCCTCAAACCTTCACCGCCGTTCAATAAGATCATGGTTGATCAGATTATGTCCTCAACTGCACATTCTGTCTACCCCGAATAACCTTTGATCTGACTCCACCACTCTGTGGAGAAGAAAGTTCCAAAGATTTGTTAATGTTCCAGAGAGGCAATTTGCTCATATCTCCATCTTAAATGGGAGACCCTTATTTTTAAACTATGTCCCCTGGTTCTGGTCTCTCCCAAAGAGGGAAATATCCTTGATGCACTATCAATTACGACGAGACGAGAGTAGAGAGTAATCGAGGCTTTATTACACAGACATGTGTGGCCTCCTACAGCTGCTGCCGAAATGGCAGCAGGTAGGGATCTACCCCCGTACAGGGGCCTTACCATAATACCCTCGTATGCAGTGCAGTATATACAATATAATACAACAGTGGTGACTACCACATTCACCCCCTGTTAAAAATGAGTCCAGCGGGGGGGGGGGGACTATTTACATACAGGTTGTCATTAAAATTTCAGAGAAGGTTACAAATTTAGATGGTCAGGCGCCTTGATCCATCGTTGAGAGCGCCGCAGTGCTGGTGGTGAGTCAGGCGTCGGCTCAGTCGTCGGTGACTCCGGGAGCGTGTCGACATCCTCTCATCCTCTTCATCCCCGAGTGGGACCAAGGGGAGGACGGATTGTCCTGGAGTGGAGGCTGTGGTGGGGTGCGCTGGGGGAAGGGAGGGTGGCGCTGGGGTAGAGGGGGGGGGGGGGACACACAGCTGGTGCCAGGTCCCTGAGGGAGACTGTGTCTTGGCGGCCATCAGGGTACGCTACGTAGGCGCACTGTGGGTTTGTGTGGAGTAGCTGTACCCTCTCAACCAACGGGTCCACCTTGTGGAGCCGCACGTGCTTGCGGAGGAGAACGGGTCCTGGAGCTGCCAGCCACGTTGGGAGCGAAACCCCAGAGGTGGACTTCCTGGGGAAGGCAAAGAGACGTTCATGGGGGTTTCGTTAGTCGCCGTGCACAGGAGCGACCGAATGGAGTGAAGTGTGTGGGGGAGGACCTCCTGCCAACGGGAGGCCAGGAGATTTCTGGACCGTAGGGCCAGCTGGACAGCCTTCCAGACCGTCCCATTCTCCCGCTCCAACTGCCAGTTTCCCCGGGGGTTGGAGCTGCTCGAGGCAATGCCCCTGTTGTCTCGGGTAGCGGGCTGGTGTTCGGACTGCTCTCCCCATTATTGCACGGGCATGGTGAGGGGCCGTAGGTCTGGTAGACCCTCTCCAGTCTTCTCCCGCTCATGGCGATTGTGCGTGGCCTTCTGCAGGAGGGGGGGGTGCAAAGACAAACAACGACACTGTTTGACGTTCCGATGCATGCAGCTCCAGAGCCTAACCATGAAATTTGGGGGGCCCCTACCACGCCTTACTGTAGGCGGCCTCACGACCCTTAAGGCCGCCTACAGTAAGGCGTGGTAGGGGCCCCCCAAATTTCATGGTTAGGCTCTGGAGGTTGCACTGGAAGTCCAGGTCGAGTAGCAAGGCAGCGCAGAGGTTGGGGAGGACGTAGAGCCGAAAGCCGCTGAACTCTATGTCCTTCCAAAGTGCTTAACCTCACACTTTTCCACATTGTATTTCATTTGCCACTTCATTGCCCACTCTCCTAGCTTGTCCAAGTCCTTCTGCAGCCCCCCTGCTTCCTCAATACTACCTGTCCCTCTACAGATCTTTCTATCATCTGCAAACTTAGCAACAGTGCCTTCAGTACCTTCTTCCAGATCATTAATGTATATTGTAAAAAGTTGTGGTCCCAGCACCGACCCCTGAGGCACACCACTAGTCACCGGCTGCCATCCTGAAAAAGATCCCTTTATCCCCACTCTTTGCCTTCTGCCAGTCAGCCAATCCTCCATCCATGCCAGGATCTTACCCTTAACACCCTGGGCTTTTAACTTATTTAACAGTCTCCTATGCGGCACCTTGTCAAAGGCCTTCTGGAAATCTAAATAAATCACATCCACTGATTCTCCTTTGTCTAACTTGCTTGTTACCTCCTCAAAGAACTCTAACAGATTTGTCAGACACGACCTCCCTTTACCCAACACCTGGGCTGCATGCATCGGAACGTCAAACAGTGTCGTTGTTTGTCTTTGCACCCCCCCCTCCTGCAGAAGGCCACGCACAATCGCCATGAACGGGAGAAGACTGGAGAGGGTCGACCAGACCTACGGCCCCTCACCATGCCCGTGCAATAATGGGGAGAGCAGTCCGAACACCAGCCCGCTACCCGAGACTCAGGAGACCCCAGAGGTCGGGTCGGAGAAGTACACGGACTTTCCGTCACAGCTGTCTCCAACACCCTCCACCATCTCAGAGACTATCACGTCGGTTGGGCACATTAGTGAGGGGGCTGCTGGGACACTATTTGGTAAGCACCACACATCGCATCCGGTACATCGGGTGAAGGTAGGAGCAACCGAGGGGCCGGATGGTTAGAGGCTTGCCGGCCCCAGGAACCAGTGCCGTACTGACGGGTCCCGGGCTCCTGGAACATCCAGTCCCAGCCACAGTGCAGGTGAAGTCAGAGACCCAGGGACTACAAGAGGGGGTGACGGCCGGCTTCCAACACCTGCAGATGCAGTTGGAGGAGTCCATCCCCGTGCAGGAGCAGGGGTGGTGCCGGTCATGTGGTGGCATCTGAAGTGGAGGCAATGGGGTTGACGGTGTCGGATATAGGTCAGAGTGTGCAAGGCCTGGGGCATTCCGTGCAGGTGGGAGCCGAGGCTCAGAACAGGGCTGCCCTCACAGGCAGCCATGTGCCAGAGCCACCTGGACATTGCAGCAGCGCTCCTCAGAGTGGCCCAGCCACAGCAAGCCATGGCTGAGAATGGCGGCGGCATTGCCCAGTGCGCCAACGGGGAGCTTGTCGCAGGGCAGGAGCCACAGCTGGCTGCACCCACTCCTCCTCTACCGTCTGCGGAAACAACCTAGGCATAGTGTTAGGGCCCATAAGGCCAGAAAGTTAGACAACAGTTAGGTTGGCATGGGTGCAGAGCACAGTTGAGTTATAGGGGCTAGGGCACAGACTGTGTGTATATTCCTCCACAATAAACACTTGTTAACACCGTTCAATCCTGCCTTGGTGCTCTGTCTGATGGGTATGGGGTTGGGCTGGTCAGTGCTGACCGGGGAGAGTGGGGGTGTGGGATGAGTGCAGGCCCTGTGGGTGGACCGTGCTCCCCACCCTCCTCCCTCCATCCTGGCCAGCTCGCATGCAGGGATCACCCAGGTGGAAATTGCTCCTGTCAGACATTGTCATACGATGTAGAGCACCGGAGCTCATCGCAGAGCGGATTGTCATCATCCTCGATCCCATGGACCAGACCCGCTGTCACTGCCAATCCAGTGCTCCCAGCTTGTCGCGCCGCAGGTATGTGTCATGGAGGGGGGGTGCATGCGGGCGGTCTGGTGGTGTGGGAGGTTAGGTAGTCTGTGATGGTGGTGTCTGTGCCCGTGGCCAGCAACCCCCCTCCCTCCCTAGTTGGTGAAACGTGTCACGCTGAGGGCATTCCATGGTCGCTGGCCTGGCGATGGCTTTTTGCGGCCTCCCGTGCCTGCCCGGGCCCCATGTCCCACTCATTGTCCCCCTCCTCCGCATCCTCCTCATCAGACGAGGCTTGCCCTTGCTCCTCAACCTCCTCCTCCTCCTCCTCCAGCACATCGCCCCTCTGCTGGGCTATATTGTGGAGGCCGCAGCAGTATAGCGGCCTGTTATCCGCAGGTGCCCGTAGGGTGACATGCATGCCATCGATCATCCCCTGGACCCGGAGCATCCCGGCGATGGCAGTGAACCTCACGGCCCAGGCATCCTGGTGGGTGCGTTCCACATGGAACAGGATGTACTGGTCCGCCTGGGCATATAGGGTATCCATGACAGTGCAGATGTCACCGATGTCAGAGAGCTCCGGAAAAATCCCCACTCGGCAACTGTAAGGACCCCGTTGCAAAGAAGGTCAGGGCAATCATCACCTTGACAGTCACCGGGAGCGAGTGTCCTCTGCTCATCCGCAGTCTCCGTCTGCATGCCCGGTCCGGCAGATCCTCGAACAACATGTGGTTGTGGTACACACTGGGCCTCATCCGGTGCCTCCTCCTTCTCAGCCTGTTGGGCGCTGGCCCTCCAGCCTGTACGGCTACCACCGGCCCCTCTGCAACCCTCTCCTCTGCTGAAGCTTCCCCTTCCTCTCTGAGTGGCCTGCGCTCATGCTGCCGCAGGGCATCTCTCAGACCATCACCACAGTGGCCAGCATCGCATGGTTGGTGTCCGAATGCCATTCTCTGCAGCGGTTGAAAGGCCAACACGCTAGCATGGCGCATACTCCCGTGCCCATCCAGGACCATGGGCTACATGGTGGCCCCAGTTGGCACTGCGAGCTCCATCCACGCATGCCCCCCCCCCACACCCCGGCCCCTAGGGGTTGCTGTGGGTGTTGCCCTGGGTTGGTCCCCTGGTGGGTGGCGGCCGGTTGGTTGGGTTGTTCGGGGGAGGGCTGCAGTCACTCCACGCCATTTCTTACCTGCTCTCTCTTGCACAGCGGCCAGGTCGCCAGGTTCACAATTTTTATAACCACAAGTGAACGACGCTGATGGGAAATCGTCCCATTGGAGGCGCTGAATCGCAGAAGCCCCGGAGCATCGGGTGTCAGGTCCACTAATGATATGCCTACTGGACTTTTAAACCAGGCATTTATGCCATTTACGCCATTTTCGGGGTGCTGCAGCATACCGATTTGGCGTCAAAACAGTGCCTACCACGATTTCTGCGTCGGAGGCTATTCTCCGCACAATTGCGTTTCGCGATTTCGGCGTCGGCAAATGGAGACTCCTGTCCACTATGTTCGCCTTCAGACTCCTCAGGTGCGTGAACACAGGCGACCATTTAACTGGCCCATTCAACCCTCGCACATTCCACATGACCAGCCTGGTCGGGGGGGCTCCCCATCACCCTCCCCTGCTGATCAGCCGTACCCCTTCTTGGGCCAGCCCTATGCGCCCCTCCAGGCCCACCTTCGGATGTCCACTGCCTTTCTCAACTGCGCCACACCAACCACATCCATGTGAGAAGCCCACCGCCCCGACCCCCAAACAAAGAATCAAGCATCCCCTCCCAAGCCTTCCTCCTGGCAACCCCCCATTTCACTTCCATTAACTAGCCCACCCAGCTCATATTGTGGCCACCGTCCAAGGCCTGTAGCCTCCCCAATCCCCTCCTATCCAACTCCCCTCTTCCCAACCACCAACAAACAAAGAAGAACAGAAAGCACACTCACTATTGCCGCTCCCCCGTTGAAACCCACTCCAAAATACCCACCACAGACATTTCACCATACACACAAAGCTCCTCGCCAAAGTTCAGTGTCCTCAGACTCCTCCGAGTCCACGGTCTCTCATAAAGTCCATCGCCTCCTCCAGCGAGTCAAAATAAAACTCCTGCTTCTGATGAGTCACCCACAAGCGAGCAGGGTACAGAACCCCAAACTTCACCCCCTTCATTACCCGGTTGCATCTTCTCAATTCAGATGACATCCTTGTAAATATGAAAATAAACAAATACCATCAAAAGACAGTAATTTATTTAAAAATTATCAATTTTGAAATTATTACTATTAATCTGAATTCATAGTATTAAAGAGTTAAGGAGAAAATATCAGCAATGTATGCGCTGAATTCAGATTCAGAGTTCTTTTAGTTTTGAACTTGAGTGAAAAATTTGAACAAAATCTAAAGGCCATAGTTTTTTAATTAATCCCGAAATTAAGGTAATTGTAAATATTTAGATTGCTTTTCACGTCAAAGAAAATAGTTCTAAAATAATAGTTTTTATAAATAATTATATGACATGTTATTTGGAAGGTGAAAGCCGCTGTGTTGAAAACAATTTTGAGGGTCAAGCATCCTTATACAGTCGCAGATATCGTTGTTGAGTGTGAAGAAATTAGTACGATAAGGTGAGATATTTGCTGAACAGTGAAACCAAAAAATAAATAATTTTAGCTTAATTTATTTAAGTTGATAGCCTAAAAATAAATTGATCGTTGAACTGGAGATGCCAGCTAAGAGCAGGGAATGATTGCTGTGCCTTAGTTGGCAATTGCAAGCCCCATCTGGTCTTGGGCCTTGGGCCTCATCTATGTGGGGCTGGTAAGCCACATTTATAAAATGGGCACCCCCCGCCAGTATCTGGTAAAGGTGATTTAAATTTCGGGTCACTGCATAGCTGACAGTGGCCCTCAGTTAACCCTAGGAACGCGATCCGAGTGTGACCACGCAAGGGAGAAAAGTGATTGGGCGGACAGTAAATATTGGGCACGATCTACCAGCCGCGTCCTACCAAAATTGGAGCGAGACACAGCCGGCAGAGTCCAGGAGAGGCCTCCCCGGGCTTCCTGAAGGCCGATACGCCTCGCGAGAGCTAACCAGATCGCTCAGGGCTTCGTGGTCTGAGGCCCACCCGTTGTCTCACACGGCCCACTTAACCATGCTGGTGGATCTAACTGGCTCCTGACATTTACTTGCCTCCCCAGGGAGATCCCAGCTGGGTGCTGTTTAGTACTGGTCCACCCAAATGTGGACCCATCGGAATGGAACCTGGTGGGTCTCCCAGGCTATTGGAGGCCCTTGGGTGGTCAAGGACAAGGCAATGTGGCATCCTGGCTCTCCGTTTGGGACAGTGCCTGTCTTAAATGAGCGACGTCTTATTTTTAAACAGTGACCTCTATTTTTAAATTCTCCCTCAAGAGGAAACATCCATTCTACATCCGCCCTTGTCAAGTCCCCTTAGGATCTTTTATGTTTCAATCAAGTCGCCTCTTACTCTTCTAAACTCCAGCAGATACAAGCCTAACGTATCCAGTCTTTTCCATCAAGATAACCTGCCCATTCCAGGTATTAGTCTAGTAAAACTTTCTCTGAACTGTTTCCAACACATTTACATCCTTCCTTAAATAAGGAAACTAATACTGTACAAAAATGGTTAATTAAAGGGTTTATAAAATGCTTAAGAAATAATTTAATTTTGAAGATTTCTCCAGCTGCAGTTTAATTTGTATAAATGTACTACTTTTATTTGTCTAATGCAAGCTTTAACTCAGGAGAAGAATCCAAATTTCTTTGGGGGTGAGAGAAGCTAAAAATCCATGGGCCCTTCCACAGCACTCTCAGGCCCTGGCCTCATGTCCAGGATTCAGTTTTGCCTTTAAAATGTCATTGTTCCATCCACTCCTTTGTTCAACATTTTATTTATATAACATGGCACCATTCTGGTATAAATTTATAGTGCTGAGCAAATGGATTGGAGGACATAATGCTCTCATTATCATTTTGTTTTGATAACTTTTTGCATATATTTTGAATGACCCTGGAGTGGAACACTGGACACGCAGTGGAAATTGGGAGATCATTGCAGGAGGTTCGATCAAATCATATACATAAACAATTTTCCATCCTAAACAATTTTCCATCTCTTCTCACCACATATTGCCAAAGATTTGTGCAGAATTACATTGTTATGTTTGAGACTAAAAATAGGTTCCACTAATAATTTAGATATGTTGTAAACTAAAAGCTAAAGATGAAAATAAAATTGTACTGTGTTCACTTTTACTTGTTGGAATTGAATGTTATCAACACCAAATGCCTAAACTTATTACCATGTATTATTTCTTGTGTTAAAGCCAAGTAAGCCTTGCCTTAATAAACTTGATTGCACCTCGAAAAACATTGAGACCACTGCGTAAGGAGAGAAAAAAAATACCTGCACAGACCTTGACTGATGGAGGCATCAAGCTGCTTATTAACATAATAGGAGCATATAACATTCCAATGAGGAAATGTTTTACCAGGTAAGAAGTATCCCACCACAGAGGTTCAGGAAATTAAATTTGCTAAATCAAATAAATTGGAATAAAAAGCGAGCATCAGGAATGGTGCCCATGAAACTGCATAAGTGAACTAGATTTGTTTTTATGTAAGGAAATCTGCTGTCCTTATACATTCTGGTCAACATGTGATTCCACATCCACAACAATGTGATCGACTCTTAACTACCCTCTGGTTTGGCCTAGTAAACCATCCAGCTACATAAATTGCTACAAAAGCACTTAAAAAGAATAAAATTGGACAAACCACTCAACATTGACTTAGGCATAGGCCTCAACAAAGGCCTTCATTACTATTAACTCAAAATCCTGGAACTCCCTACCTAACAGCACTGAGGGTCTGCATACACCACACAAACTGCAATGGTACAAGAAGTCAGCTCCACCTTCTCAGGGGCAGGTAGGTCAGGATGGGAAATAATTGCTGACCTTGCCAGGGATGCCAAATTCCATGGACAAATAAAAAAAATAAAAAAAATATCCCTAAGGTTGATAAGAAGTCATTCTTCATGCTAGCCTATGTACTGGTGTATTGTGTTGCTCGGTAATACCCCATGTGCTTATCACTAAATTTAAATTAGTAATTTTCTCCTATTTCTAAAAAATGCAGTTCCTACCACACCAAAGTGATCATTCCATGGATGCACCTTGAGAGCGAGTGTTGGCAGAGTTTTGACCATAATGCGCATAATACCCAAATGTTATTGCTCAGTAGAGGTCTTGTGGCATAGTGGGTAGTTTCTCGTCCTTGACCTAGAAGTCAGGAAAATTTTGTATCCCACCACAGCTGGACCGGAAAACATGAGCATTTTTTTTTTAACATATGTAATAATCGCCAAGAAGTGATCAGGAGTTGCACTCCGAAAGCTATTGATTTGAAACAAACTTGTTGGACTTTAACCTGGTGTTGTAAGACTTCTTACTGTGCTCAACCCAGTCTAACGTCGGCATTTCCACATCAATAATCACCAAGCCAGGCAAGAAATTCAGCAGTGGTTAAATGGAGATTGTGTCCTCTGGAAAAACTAGAACCAGAGGACACAATCTCAGACTAGAGGGATGATCTTTTAAAAGAGATGAGGAGGAATCCTCAGACACCTCAACCAGAGGGTGGTGAATCTGTGGAACTCTTTGCCGTAGAAGGCTGTGGAGGCCAAATCACCGAGTGTCTTTAAGACAGAGATAGATATGTTCTTGATTAATAAGGGGATCAGGGGTTATGGGGAGAAGGCAGGAGATTGGGGATGAGAAAAATATCAGCCATGAATGGTGGAGCAGACTTAATGGGCCGAGTGGCCTAATTCTGCTCTTATATCTTATGGAGCTCACCGAGACCTCCGCTGGAATTTGTCAGGGGAAGTCTTCAATAATGTGAGTCATTGATTGGGGTATACCACAGCTTCCGTTTGGGTCCCCTGCAAGACCCCATTTGTGTCAATGTTCTGCACAAAGGCCTAGACCAGTGTAGAAATAGTTGAGGAGTGCCCGTTGTTGGCATGGTAAGTTGAAGTCTGTGGGATCTGTGATGACGTGTTTTTTTAGTGGTGGCATGTTGGTTCTATTCCTGCTGCCGCACGCCCTCTGCTGTGATTGCTTGGCACGGTGTTCTTAGCCATGCAGGCTGGCAGAACGGGAGGCGAGCAGCAGTTGGACTAGTAAGGTTCTTGTGTATCAACAGGCTTAGATTGATGTAAACCGTCTCCAGGAGCTTCTTTGTTGCAATCCCCCTCCTTATGTGAGGGGATAGGATGTTGATCCGGACTGGGAGCCAGGGGAGGGTTGAGTTGATCGGAGGGTATCCAAGATGATACACATTGGTTGTGTAGAGATGGATATCGATAAGATTGGTGTAGAATGAGTGATATCATACTGGTGCACAGCACCCTGCAATTGAGTAAATGATGGTAAGAGCTGAGGTCCTTAAAGTTTGAGCATCTGTACCCCATGAAGAGCCAGCAAGAATCATAAGAGGTGATAAATCAACAAAGGATACCAACTGGCCCTGGAATTACTGAGGACAGAGGCATGTGAGGCCAGCAAGGAAGGGATTAAAAGGGACTACATTTTTGGGAAAGAGGAGCTTTTGCTTCTTTTAAAAAAAAATATTTTAATTCTCTTTTTTCACATTTTCTCCCACTTTGCACCCACCAACAATACACACTAATCAGTAACAAATACAATGTCAATCCTCATATCAAAACAACAGTCCCATCCTCCCACCAAACCCCCAAACAGCAGCCCGCATGTTAACACAAACAAGTAACAAAAAAGAAACAGGAATCACCCATAGCCACCATTAACACATACAGTCCCCCTCCCCCCGACCCTCCCAACCCACCCCTAATGTTCGATGTAATCCAACTATTGAACGTGCATAATGAATAACGCCCATGAATTGTAGAACCCCTCCATCCTTCCGCTCAGTTCAAACTTAACCTTCTCAAAAGTTAAGAATTCCAGCAGGTCCCCCTGCCACGACAGGGCATAGGAGGGAGCGGTTGATCTCCATCCCAACAGGATCGGCCTTTGGGTGATCAACGAGGCGAAAGCTACAACATCTGCCTCCGCAGCCGTTCCCAACCCCGGCTGGTCCGACACCCAAATATGGCCTCCCGAGGGCCCGGGTCCAGTTTCACGTGCACCGCTTTAGAGATTACCCTAAAAACTTCCTTCCAGTAATTCTCTAGCTTTGGACAGGACCAAAACATATGAACGTGGTTTGCGCATACATCTTCTACCCCCTCAAAGAGCCAGCTCATCCTCGCCCTTGTGAGGTGTGCTCTATATACCACCTTCAGCTGTAACAGCCCCAACGTCGCACCCAACCTGAGGTGGAGGCATTCACCCTCCAGAGCACCGCATACCAGAACCCCTCCTCCACATCCTCTGCCAACTCTTCCTCCCACTTTGTCTTGATCCCTTCCAGCGGTGCCTTCTCCTCTTCCAAAATAGCCCCGTAAACCGCCAACACTATCCCCTTCTCCAGTCCTCCTGTCGTCAGCACCTCCTCCAGCAATGTGGAGCTTCTACCGGGAAACTCTGTATCTCCTTTCTGGCAAAGTCTTGAACTTGCATGTATCTAAATATTTCCCCCTGCTCCAGCCAATACTTTGCTCCCAGCTCCTTCAATCCTGCAAACCGATCCCCAAGAAACAAATCTTTTAGTGTCCTAATTCCTTTCTCCTCCCATCTCCGAAAATTTCCATCCCACTTCCCTGGCTCAAATCTATGGTTCCCCCGAATCGGCATTTCCCTTGACTCTTCCTGAAACCCGAAGTGCTGGCGAAGCTGCTTCCAAATTTCCAACGAAGCTAATACTACCAGACTCCCTGAGTATTTTCCCGGGCCGTCGGGAGAGGCACTGTTGCTAGCGCCTTCAACCCCTACACAAACTCTCCTCCATTCTGACCCCGTGGGAATCAACCCCTCTGACCCAGCTCCGCACCTTCTCCACATTCGCCGCCCTATAATAATACATCAGGTTCGGAAGATCCAAACCCCCTGCCTGCCTTCTTCTCTGTAGTAGCACCTTTCTAACTCTGGCCACCTTCCCTCCGCATATGAACGAGGTAATCATTCCTTCAATCCCTCTAAAATATGCCGTTGGCAGGAAAATCGGCAGGCATTGGAAAATAAACAGAAATCGCGGCAACACGTTCATTTTAACCGCATGTACCCGACCTACCAGAGACAGAGGGAGACCACCCCACCTTGCCAGATCAGCTTTCACCCCCCCCCACCAAACTAGAAATGTTGTCCCTATGGAGCACCCCTCCCCCCCCCCCCCCCCCCCCCCCACAATCCCGAACAGCCTGTATCCCCAGGTATCTAAAGTGAGTCCCTGCCCTATGGAATGGCAGCCACCCCACCCCCGGCTGAGACACCACAAAATACTCACTCTTGTCTAGGTTTAATTTGTACCCCGGGAAAGACCCAAACACCCGAAGCTGCTCCAATACTCCCCCCTATTGACACACTCGGCTCCGACACATGTAACAACAAGTCATCGGCATATAAGACACTCTATGCTCTATCCCCCTGGCACTATCCCTTTCCATACCCCCGAACTTCTTAATGCGATGGCGAACAGCTCAATCGCGAGTGCAAACACCACGTGAGACATAGGACATCCCTGCCCAGTCCCACGGTGGAGAGAAAAGTATCCCGAGCTGATGCTATTTGTGCGGACACAAGCCCTCGGCTCCTTATACGGTAACTTTACCCAGTCCACAAATCGTGGTACAATCCCAAACCGCTTTAGAACTGCCATCAAGTACCCCCATTCTACCCAGTCAAACGCTTTCTCGGCATCCAATGCCACAACCACCTCTGTTTTCTTCCCTGCTGCCGGTGCCATAATCACGTTCAATATCCTCCTAATGTTCGAAATGAACTGCCTCCCTCTCACAAACCCCATCTGATCTTCACCTATCACCTCCAGCCGACCTGCCAGTACCTTTGCCAATACCTTTACGTCCACATTTAAAAGTGATATGGACCTATACGACCCACACTCCATTGGATCCTTATCTTTTTTAAGCAACAGGGAAATCGATGCCCGCCCCAAAATTTGTGGTAACACCCCCTTGCCTATCACCTCCTCAAACACCCCCACCATCAGCGGTACCAGCTTATCCTTGAATTTTTTAATAATATTCCACCGGAAACCCGTCTGGCCCTGCCACGTTCCCCGATGAGCTTTGGCTTATTCACTGGCTAAAATTGTCTATTGCTACCCAATGATACTGTTCCAATGTAGGTCCTATCTTGTCCCACAATCTCAGCTGCACTTGTTTTGTTCTCTGTTTTGCTTTACCTGGGCGGCTTGGATGTGTAGTGTTGAATCAAGAACACAAAGCTTTGTTAACAAACAAAACTATAAATTTATTACACTACTAAGATTCACTCACATTCCTAAAGTAGAAGGTTTCTATATTAAACTATGCTATCTCTAACTAACAGAACTCTCAAGTACACAACTGCTCTCTCCCTAGCTAATTCCTCACTCCTGCTGCTACCACCTTCATCTGTCCTTCTGTATCTTCTGACCCACAAGGCTCCGCGTCATCCCTTATATACTCATAGGATAGCTTCCTCTAGTGCCTGTCTGTATATATTTCATTAACCCTCACATTGCCTTCATGTATGATAATATAACACTGCTGACTTCCTTCTCCACTGATTTTATCTGTTCAAATGCAGTAGTGTTAATACTATCCCAGCGAACAATCCTCAAAGCCTAGTATAATTCGTACAGATTAAATCAGTGAAAGAAGTCAGCAGCAGGAGGCATAGGTTTGTATTTTTAATGTGCACAATCATTAAAAATGCAAATTCATAACAACATCATAAATTCATGCCAACTCTGATATTCTTATGTCAACAGTAATTTCCATATTAGCTTTCAAAACCTGACTGCAAACCTGACAACCAGAGGTTGGTCATCGCAATTAGATAGACACAGAAAAAGGCGATAGGAAAGAGAAGTTATACAATTAGGAATAACTTAAAACTGAACAAAACCCTGAAGATATGGATATTAATTCACGTGAATATCAGAGTCCTGAAGAGTCTAGTGAAGGTTCTTTCACGCAGGAATTAAAATTCAGGTGGATTTGGTGAGCTGAAAGCAAGAGTTGCAAAATTTAAGTTGGTGATGGTGCAACAAGAGAAAGTTGTTATACGGAGGCTTGGTCCAATCTACAGGCGATGGCAAGAACCTTCCAGAAAACAGGGCTTCAAGGAGGTTTAGATTTGAAGTATTGTGAGCCTGGAGTCCAACTTTAGTGTTGACAGGCATGATGTTAACAGACTGCCTTGGGAGTCCAAGAATGCAACATTAAAACTTTCCAAAGGTCAAAGAAACTTAGTGGTGTTTCCCATTGATAATTCAGTTCCAGGTTAACAACCAGTTTTTTGTCTTTGGTCAAAATCCTTTGTTCACCTGAGAAGATATATGGTGACTATTAGTGCCTCTGCAAGTATAACTAGTTTTGATGGCTCTCTCTCTATTTGTTATCAGTTGAGGCTCGAATGACAGAGCATCTTTTGCTCTCTTGTGATTGTAAGGGTCCACACATTGATAAGCGTGTGATTCCACAAGGATGAGGATTGAGATATGCCCTGTAATTATTGTAAGAATTTTCCTTAACTGTGGCCAACTTGCAAAATCATGTGACCTGCAGCAACCATGGGCTGGATTCTCCGATTTTGAGGCTATATCCGGAGGAAGTGTCTAGTTTTACGACAAAAAAATCGGCGAGGTCCAGCAACGATCCTCCGAACGGTGAGGGGCTAGCAGCCACGGCACGTAAAACGCATGGCCATCCCGATATAAACGCCTGGAGAATTGCTGGGTCCATGGTCGCGCATGCGCACGGTGACGACCTGCAGTGGTCCCGCCGTACAACATGGCACTGTCCACGCGGGAACCCGACCTGCCAGATAGTGTCCCCCCTGGACAACCCCAGGCCATCCTCCACCAATCCCCCAAACTCTCACCGAAGCCCCCCCGCGGCCAGTGGCACGGCTCCCCGCCCCGACCGTGGCGGCGCTCGACACAGTCCGCAGCCGCCACACTGGGTTCACAACTATTGAGAGCACATGTCTCGCGTGCCATCGGAAACTTGGCCCATCGGAGGCGGAGCATTGGGGCAGGGCCTTCAGGTAACGTCCTGAGGTGGTCCCAACGGTTCGCGGCGTACTCCTTGATGACGCCGTTTCGGAGGGGGTGGTGCATCTGAAAAGAAGCGCTGGCCCCGATTCGGTCGTAAACAGGGATTTTCCACCCAATCGCCGACTACGATACCGACGTCGGGCAACGGAGAATCCCGCCTGATGTCTTTGGTCTGGCAAAGCCCATTTTTAAATACGTAGAAATTAAGGTTTAATTTTAAAAAGTTTATGACATCATTTATGACTTATGACATCAATAAAGCCCTCTAATGAAACTGGAATGAATAGCCATGATGTGGAGATGCTGGCGTTGGACTTGGGTGAGCACAGTAAGAAGTCTTACAACACCAGGTTAAAGTCCAACAGATTTGTTTCAAACACTAGCTTTCGGAGCACTGCTCCTTCATTCACCTGAGGAAGGAGCAGTGCTCCAAAAGCTAGCGTTTGAAACAAACCTGTTGGACTTTAACCTGGTGTTGTAAGACTTCTTACTGGAATGAATAGATTTATTTTCCAACCTACACTAGATGGCCTGTCAGTCAAAGCTATCCAGCAAAGGGTTTTTTCAACTCTCACTGTTGGCTTTTTAAAAAATAAATTTAGAAGAGCAGATAATATTTTTAAAAATACACATCATGGGCGAAATTCTCCGCAAACGGCGCGATGTCCTCCGACTGGCGCCCAAAACGGCGCAAATCAGATGGGCATCGCGCCGCCCCAAAGGTGCGGAATGCTCCGCATCTTTGGGGGCCGAGCCCCAACCTTAAGGGGCTAGGTCGGCGCCGGACGAATTTCCGCCCCGCCAGCTGGCGGAAAAGGCCTTTGGTGCCCCGCCAGCTGGCGCGGAAATGACATCTCCGGGCGGCGCGGGAGCGTCAGCGGTCGGTGGCGGCATTCCCGTGCATGCGCATTGGAGGGAATCTCTTCCGCCTCCGCCATGGTGGAGACCGTGGCGGAGGCGGAAGGGAAAGAGTGCCCCCACCGCACATGCCCGCCCGCGGATCGGTGGGCCCCGATCGCGGGCCAGGCCACCGTGGGGGCACCCCCCGGGGCCAGATCGCCCCGCAACCCCCCTCCAGGATGCGGAGCCCGCCCGCGCCGCCTTGTCCCGCCGGTAAGGTAGGTGGTTTAATTTACGCCGGCGGGACAGGCATTTTAACGGCGGGACTTCGGCCCATCCGGGCCGGAGAATCAAGTGGGTGGGCCCGCCAACCGGCGCGGCGCGATTCCCGCCCCCGCCGAATATCCGGTGCCGGAGACTTCGGCAACCGGCGGGGGCGGGATTCACGCCAGCCCCCGGCGATTCTCCGACCCGGCGGGGGGGTCGGAGAATCTCGCCCCATGACACTTAAAGATGTTCTGCAGGAGCATTAACATTTACTCCATCAGTTCAGGACAGCTACACTGTGGCTCTTGGACCAGGCAAAATTGACTCAGTTTGAACCCAGCACTATTTTCAAATGGCCCTGCTGAGTTTGGGTTTTTGCGCTGTGTGAGTTACACCCCGCTCTTACCCTCTGCTGGAAAAAAATGCATTTGTAAAATTGAAACCTTTGCATCCGGGTCCCACCCACCATTTTTAAAGGTCCACAGAGTCTTCCTGACTCTATGAAAACTCAGCCGCTTGTCACTGAGATAGATTTTCACAAAATATATCAATTGCTTTAACTGGAAGATTTTTGATTTGTGCCATTGCAGTTAGCTCAGTTTATATACATACTGAGACATGTTCTGAGAATGTGGATGAAAAAGGGTTGTCATAAATTATATTGTATGCTCTGTTCCTGAATATGTAAAATTTTAGACAAGAAAATCAAATATATTGTGGAGTGGTTTCATTTTTAGGCCACATACTCTATTGTCTCCTGGTGTGCCCAGCAATATACATTTCAGGAAAGCTGAAGGCGAAGAGGATCCTTTTAGTCAGGTACAAAAACTGCTCTCAGTCAAGTGTTACATTGACCTCCTTTTAAAATTACATCTAAAAGTCAAAAAAGATAATATTAATGAATATTAATGGTATTAATAAATTAATAAAATTCTACAATGCTTTTCAGATAATATATTTTATATCGGCTCATATAAAACCTTTCACAATCTCAGGATATCCCAAACCAATCTTAAAACACCAACTCAGTGTTGCTGTGTGGTTTTATGGCATTCTGTAAAAGATTGGGGTTGATAATATACTCTTCACCCTTACTGATGATACATATTAGGTACAGGGGATCCGCATTTTCTGGTGGAGGTGACTGAGGACTTCTGTTCTTCCATTGCGCAAAGCACTGAATAATATTATGGAGGTGCTCAAGAGCGACAATGCAAGTTATATGAATGCGGAATACAGGGTTAACGGTAGAGTTCTTGGCAATGTGGAGGAGCAGAGAGATCTTGGGGTCTATGTTCATACATCTTTGAAAGTTGCCACTCAAGTGGATAGAGCTGTGAAGAAGGCCTATGGTGTGCTCGCGTTCATTAACAGAGGGATTGAATTTAAGAGCCGTGAGGTGATGATGCAGCTGTACAAAACTTTGGTAAGGCCACATTTGGAGTACTGTGTACAGTTCTGGTCGCCTCATTTTAGGAAGGATGTGGAAGCTTTGGAAAAGGTGCAAAGAAGATTTACCAGGATGTTGCCTGGAATGGAGAGTAGGTCTTATGAGGAAAGGTTGAGGGTGCTAGGCCTTTTCTCATTAGAACGGAGAAGGATGAGGGGTGACTTGATAGAGGTTTATAAGCTGATCAGGGGAATAGATAGAGTAGACAGTCAGAGACTTTTTCCGCGGGTGGAACAAACAAGGGGACATAAATTTAAGGTGAAAGGTGGAATATATAGGAGGGATATCAGAGGTAGGTTCTTTACCCAGAGAGTAATGGGGGCATGGAATGCACTGCCTGTGGAAGTAGTTGAGTCGGAAACATTAGGGACCTTCAAGCAGCTATTGGATAGGTACATGGATTACGGTAAAATGATATAGTGTAGATTTATTTGTTCTCAAGGACAGCACGGTAGCATTGTGGATAGCACAATTGCTTCACAGCTCCAGGGTCCCAGGTTCGATTCCGGCTTGGGTCACTGTCTGTGCGGAGTCTGCACATCCTCCCCGTGTCTGCGTGGGTTTCCTCCGGGTGCTCCGGTTTCCTCCCACAATCCAAAGATGTGCGGGTTAGGTGAATTGGCCAATGATGAATTGCCCTTAATGTCCAAATTGCCCTTGGTGTTGGGTGGAGATGTTGAGTTTGGGTAGGGTGCTCTTTCCAAGAGCCGGTGCAGACTCAAAGGGCCGAATGGCCTCCTTCTGCACTGTAAATTCAATGATAATCTATGATTAATCTAGGACAAAGGTTCGGCACAACATCGTGGGCTGAAGGGCCTGTTCTGTGCTGTATTTTCTATGTTCTATGTTCTATACACTAAAATTAGTCAACCAAGTAAAAATATCAATTAGTCTCCTGGTAGTACAAACCTGGAGTATTGCTGAAAAAAGGAAGATTGTCGTCTTGCATTCATCAGGCCAGAATCACAAGAATATCAAATTTCAAAGGGATAAACAAATTTATGCTGCATGATAAAAGGGTGAGGATTGGTTGGCAAGTGGACTCCTCATGGTCAAAGCATTAACACAGAGAATGCAAAAGGTTGAGGGATAATAGAAACGTAGAAAATAGAAGCAGGAGGAGGCCATTTGGCCCTACGAGCTGCTCTGCCATTCATTAGGATTATGGCTGATCATCAAGTTCAATACCCTGATCCCGCCTTCCCCCCATATCCATTGATCTCGTTAGTCCCAAGAGCTATATCTAATTCCTTCCCTCAACTACTTTCTATGGTAGCGAATTCCACAGATTCTCCGCTCTGTACGGGCAGCATGGTAGCATAGTGGTTAGCACAGTTGCTCCACAGCTCCAGGGTCCCAGGTTCGATTCCCAGCTTGGGTCACTGTCTGGGCGGAGTCTGCACGTTCTCCCCGTGTGTGCGTGGGTTTCCTCCGGGTGCTCCGGTTTCCTCCCACAGTCCAAAGATGTGCGGTTTAGGTGGATTGGCCATGCTAAATTTCTCTTAGGGCCCAAAAAGGTTAAATGGGGGTTACTGGGTTATGGGGATAGGGTAGATATGTGGGCTTGAGTAGGGTGCACTTTGTAAGGGCCGGTGCAGACTCGATGGGCCGAATGGCCTCCTTCTGCACTGTAAATGATATGATTCTATTACTCTCTGGGTGAATAAATTTCTCCTCACCTCAGTCCTAAAAGGTTTACCCCTTATCCTTAAACTATGACCTCCTAGTTCTAGACTCCCCCACCATCGGGAACATTCTTTCTGAATCTACCATAAGACCATAAGACATAGGAGCAGAATTAGACCACTTGGCCCATCGAGTTTGCTCTGCCATTCAATCATGGCTGATATTTTTCTCATCCCCATTCTCCTGCCTTCTCCCCATAACCTATACCCTGTCTAATCCTCTTAGAATTTTGTACATTTCAATGAGATCCCCTCTCACTCTTCTAAACTCCAATGAATATAGAACAAAGAAGATGGAACAAAGAAAAGTACAGCACAGGAACAGGCCCTTCGACCCTCCAATCCTGTGCTGACCATGCTGCCCGTTTAACCTAAAACCTTACACTTCCGGGGTCTGTGTCCCTCTATTCCCATTTTATTCATGTATTTGTCAAGATGCCCCTTAAACGTCATTTCCAAACCTGCTTCCACCATCTCTTCCTGCAGCGAGTTCCAGGCATACACTACCCTTTGTGTAAAAACCTTCCCTCGCACATCTCCTCTAAACTTTGCCCCTCATACTTTAAACTTATGTCTCCTAATAATTGACTCTTTCACCCTGGGTAAAAGCTTCTGAATATCCACTATGTCCATGCCCCTCATAGTTTTGAGGACTTCTATCAGGTCACCCCTTAACCTCTGTCGTTCCAGTGAGAATAAACCAGGTTTATCCATCCTCTCCTTATAGTTAATGCTCTCCATACCAGGCAACATCCTGGTAAACATCTTATATACCCTCTCCAAAGCCTTCACATCCTTCTGGTAGTGTGGCAACCAGAATTTAACACTATATTCCATTTGAGGCCTAACTAAGGTTTTATACAGTTGCAGCATGACTTGCCAATTTTTATACTCAATACTCCGCCCTCCCCTCAATGCTCCACCCCTCCCCGCCCCCACACACACACACACACGGCTGATGTCTTCACTTTCATTTCATAGAATTTACAGTGCAGATGGAGGCCATTTGGCCCATCGAGTCTGCACCGGCCCTTGGAAAGTGCACTCCACTTAAGCCCACCCTATACCCATTACCCCACCCAACCTTTTTGGATACCAAGGGCAATTTATCATGGCCAATCCACATAACCTACACATCTTTGGACTGTGGGAGGAAACCAGAGCACCAGGAGGAAATCCACGCACACACGGGGGGAACGTGCAGGCTCCGCACAGTCAGTGACCCAAGCCGGGAATCGAACCTGGGATCCTGGAGCTGTGAAGCAACTGTGCTAACTGTGCTACCGTGCTGCCCACTATCCTTGAAGAAGTCAATAAACGGCTTCAATCTCGGGGTAACCCCCTCCCACAGACCGTCCAAGGCGAACTTGATTTTTTTCCAGCGTAAGGGATTCCAGGCCCGAGTCCCTCCACTCCTGTCCTCTATCCCTTCAAAGAACCTGCTCATTCTAGCTAGAGCCATATGCAACCTATGAACCACTTTGAATTTAATAAGGCTAAGCCTAGCACACAAAGAGGATGTGTTCACTCTCCTCAGAGGCTCCTCCCATAACCCAGTCTCCACCTCCCTCTCCAACTCTTCCTCCCAGTTCCGTTAAACTTCTATCAGGGCTCCCTCCCAATCCATTAATTTCTTATAAATCTCCGACACCTTATCCTCACCAACTTCTGTTTTCGACACCTCCTTGTACTGTAGCCCTGGGCGGCAGATCGTGAAGGACGACACCTGCTTCCAAATAGAATCCCGTACCTGTAAATATTGGAACTCATTCCCACTGGGCAGCTCATATTCCTCTTCCAATTCCTCTAGGCATGAGAAGCTGCCCCCACAAATAACAATAATAATAATCCCCAAACCGCTCAATCCCCGTCCTCCGCTCACCCGGAATCCCGCGTCTAACCCCTCGGTGCAAATCTATGATTGCAACAAATAGGTACCCAGACCGATGCACCTCCAACCTCAGGTGCTGCCACCACTGTCCCCACACCCTCAGGGCCACCACCATCACCGGGTCCATGTAGTACCTGGCTGGCGAGAACGGGAGAGGCGCCATCAACAGTGCCCCTAAACTAGTGTCCTTACAAAAGGCTGCCTCCATCCGCTCCCACATCGACCCCTCCCCCACTTCCTAACCATGGCTATATTCGCTGCCCAGTAATAGTTCATTAAATTTGGCAAGGCCAGGACTTCCGGTGGCGTGGGCGAGCAGGGCGGCCGCAGCAACAAGAGCTCCCGCCGGTGGCCGCGATTCGCGGCGATTTTGGGGAAACCCCCGAGTCTTCACGCACCCTCCGACTATCGTCGACCTTTGGGTCCGTCACGAGCAGCCAGCGGGGCCTGTTTAAAAACCGGCGAAGAACCCCACGCGGGTGTCGGGCGGCGGGGGCTGAGGCGCTGGGCCCGGCGCGGCGTCGATGTCAGAGCAGCGGGGGCGGAGCTATGAGGAGGCCGAGGTGGCAGGCCCGAGGCCAGGGCACTATGTAGGGAGGGTGCTCCACGTCGGATGGCTCCCGCCTAGGAGGAAGAAAGAAGGCTGAAGCCTGGTCCCAGAGGAGCTCTGGGTGAATGCAGAGTAGAAAGAAAGAAGGTTTAAGGAAGTTTAGTAAAAGTTTTTTTTTTCTCTCACCCTTTTTTTTTCCAAAAAGAACAAGTCAGATTGATGAAGGACAGGAGGGTGAAGGGGGAGAGAGGAGAAAAGAAAGATAAAAAACAATAAGCCGCTAAAGGATGCGAAGAGCAGCTTCGAAGAAAGGAGGAAATGCGGGTTCGCCGCCGAAGGAGAAGACGAGCAAAAGTGTTGACAGGATGGCAGAAGCCGAACTGCAAGGCGGGGCCACACTAACGGTGGAGAAGATGACCGAGGTGATGGCGGTGGAGCTGGAAAAACAGTTTGTGAGGCACATGGAGGCCTTGAGGAAGGAGACGGCGGTCGTGTTGAAGTCATTGGTGAAGGAGGCAAATGGCCCGATGAGGGTGGAGGTGGCAAAGGCATCGGCCGAGGTGAGAGAGCAGGGTGAGAAGATGAAGGAGGTGGAGGAAGCCGTGTCACAACACAGCGGCCAGGTCACCTCGATGGGGGACGAGCTGCGGAGGGTGGTGGAGGTTAACAGAGGACTCCGCGCAAAGCTGGAAGACTTGGAAAACTGCTCAAGGCAGCACAATTTGAGAATTGTGGGCTTGCCCGAAGGGACAGAGGGCCCAAGGCCAGCGCAATACTTCGCTAAGAAGTTAGCGGAGCTGATGGGGAGGGTGAGAGCCCCACCCTGTACGAGCTAGACCGAGCTTATCGGTCATTAAAGCCGAAGCCCAAAGTGAACGAGCCGCCAAGGGCAGTAATTATCTGCTTCCATAAGTTTTGCATGAAGGAGAAGGTATTAAGCTGGGCGAAGCAGAAGCGTGAGGTGCTGTGGGATGGTACTGCGGTTCGGATCTACCATGACTTGACGGTGGAGTTGGCAAAAAGGCGAGCGGCGTTTGGGCGAGTGAAGACGGCTTTGTACAAGAAGGGGGTGCGATTTGGTGTGGTGTACCCGGCGAAGTTGAGAGTAACATATAACGCCAAAGACTTTTATTTTGAGACAGCGGAGGCGGCTGAGGCATTCGTGAGGGCAGAAGGCTTGGGACAGACGTGAAGAGCGGAACTGGAAGAGAGACTGTGGACTGTGTTTGAGCAGCTGGAAAATGTATAAATGTTACAACTTTCTTTTTACTGATTTGTATTGCAATTTACTTCTCTTTGCATTGTTACAGAGTTCAAGTTAATGGCGTTCTGTGTTGCGACGGTTAAATGTAATGTTAGTGAATTGTAGGGGTTAGATTGGATTGGATTGGATTGGATTTGTTTATTGTCACGTGTACCGAGGTACAGTGAAAAGTATTTTTCTGCGAGCAGCTCACCAGATCATTAAGTACATGAGAAGAAAAGGGAATAAAAGAAAATACATACTAGGGCAACACAACATATACAATGTAACTCCATAAGCACTGGCATCGGATGAAGCATACAGGGTGTAGTGTTAATGAAATCAGTCCATAAGAGGGTCATTTAGGAGTCTGGTGACAGTGGGGAAGAAGCTGTTTTTGAGTCTGTTCGTGCGTGTTCTCAGACTTCTGTATCTCCTGCCCAATGGAAGAAGTTGGAAGAGTGAGTAAGCCGGGAGGGAGGGATCTTTGATTATACTGCCCGCTTTCCCCAGGCAGCGGGAGGTGTAGATGGAGTCAATGGATGGGAGGCAGGTTCATGTGATGGACTGGGCGGTGTTCACGACTCTCTGAAGTTTCTTGCGGTCCTGGGCCGAGCAGTTGCCATACCAGGCTGTGATGCAGCCTGATAGGATGCTTTCTATGGTGCATCTGTAAAAGTTGGTAAGAGTCAATGTGGACATGCCGAATTTCCTTAGTTTCCTGAGGAAGTATAGGCGCTGTTGTGCTTTCTTGGTGGTAGTGTCGACGTGGGTGGACCAGGACAGATTTTTGGAGATGTGCACCCCTAGGAATTTGAAACTGCTAATCATCTCCACCTCGGCCCTGTTGATGCTGACAGGGGTGTGTACAGTGCTTTGCTTCCTGAAGTCAATTACCAGCTCTTTAGTTTTGCTGGCATTGAGGGAGAGATTGTTGTCGCTACACCACTCCACTAGGTTCTCTATCTCCCTCCTGTATTCGGACTCATCGTTATTCGAGATCCGGCCCACGATGGCCGTATCGTCAGCAAACTTGTAGATGGAGTTGGAACAAAGTTTTGCCACGCAGTCGTGTGTGTACAGGGAGTAGAGTAGGGGGCTAAGTACGCAGTCTTGCGGGGCGCCTGTGTTGAGGACTATTGTGGAGGAGGTGTTGTTGTTCATTCTTACTGATTGTGGTCTGTTGGTCAGAAAATCGAGGATCCAGTTGCAGAGTGGGGAGCCAAGTCCTAGGTTTTGGAGCTTTGATATGAGCTTGGCTGGGATTATGGTGTTGAAGGCGGAGATGTAGTCAATAAATAGGAGTCTAATGTAGGAGTCCTTGTTTTCGAGATGCTCTAGGATTGAGTGTAGGGCCAGGGAAATAGTGTCTGATGTGGACCGGTTGCAGTGGTATGCGAATTGCAGTGGATCAAGGCGTTCTGGGAGTATGGAGGTGATGCGCTTCATGATCAACCTCTCGAAGCACTTCATTACGACTGAAGTCCGGGCCACTGGTCGGTAGTCATTGAGGCACGTTGCCTGGTTCTTCTTTGGTACCGGTATGATGGTGGTCTTCTTGAAGCAGGTGGGGACCTCGGAGTGGAGTAGGGACAGGTTAAAGATGTCCGTGAATACCTCTGCCAGCTGGTCCGCGCAGGCTCTGAGTGCACGACCAGGGATCCCGTCTGGGCCCGTCGCCTTCCGAGGGTTCACTTTCAGGAATGCCAATCTGACTTCGGAAGCTGTGATGGTGGGTATGGGTGAATTATGGGCTGCTGGGGCACTCGCCAGCGGATTGTTGGTTACCTGCTCGAACCGGGCATAGAATGCATTGAGTTCATCGTGGAGGGGTGCGCTGCTGCCAGAGATACTGTTCGGCTTCGCTTTGTAGCCCGTTATGTTGTTTAGTCCTTGCCACAACCGCCGAGAGTCTGTCTGTGACTCTAGCTTGGTTTGATAATCTCTCTTGGCATTCCGGATGGCTTTGCGGAGGTCGTACCTGGATTTCTTGTATAGGTCAGGGTCGTCTGCCTTGAACGCCTCAGATCTGTCCTTCAGTAGGGAGTCAATCTCGCGATTGAGCCATGGTTTCCGGTTGGGGAACGCATGTACTGCTTTCTTTGGCACGCAGTCGTCCACACATTTGCTGATGAAGTCTGTGACGGTGGTGGCATACTCATTTAAGTTGGTCGCTGAGTTCTTAAATATGGACCAGTCCACTGTCTCTAAGCAGTCACGTAAGAGCTCTTCTGTCTCCTCGGACCAGCACTGCACAACCTTCTTAGCTGGATTCTCCCGCTTGACTTTCTGATTGTATGCCGGGAGAAGGAGCACCGTCTTATGGTCTGATTTCCCAAAGTGCGGTCGGGGGATGGAATGGTAGGCGCCCTTGATTTTTGAGTAGCAGTGGTCAAGAGTGTTGTCGCCCCTGGTGGGACAGGAGATGTGCTGGTGGAATTTTGGCAGTACACTCTTGAGGTTGGCCTTGTTGAAGTCTCCGGCCACGATGAACAAGGCCTCCGGGTGTTCTGTTTCGTAGTTGTTTATTACTGTGTATAGTTCGTCCAGCGCCTTTCTCACTACTGCCTGGGGTGGGATGTAGATCGCTGTGATAATGGCTGAAGTGAACTCACGTGGAAGATAATATGGGCGGCACTTCACGGTCAGGTATTCCAGGTCTGGGGAGCAGTAGGTCGCCAGAGTCGCCACATCCAAGCACCAGGAGGAGTTGATGAGGAGGCAAACCCCTCCACCCTTCGTTTTGCCTGATGATGCCGTGCGGTCCGCCCGGTGAATTGAGAAGCCTTCAGGTTGCATGGCACAGTCCGGTGAGGCAGGGGTGAGCCATGTCTCTGTGAAACAGAGCACACAGCAGTCTCTTACTTCCCTCTGAGATGTAAGTCTGGCGTTAAGTTCATCCAGCTTGTTTTCGATCGCTTGGACATTTGACAGGAGAATGCTGGGGAGAGGGGTCTTGAAACCGCGTTGCTTCAGTCTAACCTGCAGACCGCCGCGTTTCCCTCACTTCCTCAGTCGGCCGCTGCTGCTGGATGATCCTGGGATCCGATGGCCGATGTCAGCTCTTGTTGAAGGTAGGTGGTTGCATCTGGCGGGGTCCAGGGTGCTGGCGGGGACCAGGGCGCTGGTTACATTTCTGGGGTCACGTCTGGCAGGGTCCCAGGCGCTGGTTGAGGTAGAGGGATTGCTCGGGGGGCATGTTTGCGATCTGGATGGGTCCCGGCGTTCTGCGGGCGCAAGAATACCTTGCAGCGCCTTCGGGTCCTCATGCGCGGTCTCCGCCATTTCGGGGGTCCTGGGTCATGGGCAGGGGCATCCTGAGGCAGGTTGGGCTGGGTCCCGTGGTCTGTTCATTCCCTGGGCGCTCCTAGGGTCGGATCTTGAAGTAGGCCCGGTCGAGTCTCCACGTGGATTTTTCTTCCTTCCATCACCAGGTAGGTCGGGTCGCTGGGCGGGCCTCTCCGGGTCGGGTCGCTGGGCGGGTCTCTGGGGGTCGCGTTGGGCCGGGTCTTGCCGTCGGGGGTCGGGTTGGGAACTCCGGGGACAGGGCAAGGCGATCCGGGGGCTGGCGTCGGTAGTTAGGTTGGGTTTGGTGCTCCGAGGTCCGGGGTGGCTCCAAATCGAGGTCGGGGCTTCACTTCCGGTTTGGGCCCGATCTTCTTCCAGGTCGCGGAGGTCAGGTTGGGTCAGGTCAAAAGGTCTCCAAGGGCCTTGTAGGATGTTCAAGCCTGCAAGAGAGGATAAAAGAGAGAGGTTAGTAATGTTAGTTTTAGAATTAATTTTTAAAAGATTTGAACGAGTATAAGTTAAGTAAAAAGTGGATCTGTTTGGGAGAGCTCGCAGAGAGTCGCCTTGCTCCGGCGCCATCTTGGTAAAGCAAAAAAAACTTGTTGGGTTTGTTTTGGTGTTTCTTTCTCTGGGACTGGGTGGAAGGGGGCAAGAGGTCTTGGCGGGGGGAGCCACCTGCGCTAGCTAACTAAAGTCAGTTAGTGATCGGGAGTGTGGTGAGAGGAGGGCTGCGGACGTTGGAGCCTGGATAGCAGGCTTCAATGGGCCTATGAGGCGAGCGAGAGGGGGGGAAGGGATGGATGTTGGGGGATGTTTTTGTAGGGGGGGTTCTGGGAGGGGGGGAAGGGGTTCGATGTTAACAATGGACAGGGGTGGGTCAGGCTTATGGGGCAGGGCCCGGTGGTATGGTGATGGTGGATAAGAAAGCTGGGAGGGAGTGAGGGACCCCCAGTAAGGATAGTCACGTGGAACGTGAGAGGGCTAGGAGGTCCGGTCAAGAGGTCAAGGGTGCTTGCGCATCTTAAAAGTTTGAAAGCCGATGTAGCAATGCTGCAGGAGACTCACTTGAGGGTGAAGGACCAGGTGAGACTTAAAAAGGGCTGGGTTAGCCAAGTATTTCACTCCGGATTTGATGGAAGGGCTCGAGGGGTAGCGGTGTTGGTTAGCAAAAGGGTACGCTTCCAGATGGAGAAGGTGGTGGCAGATCAGGGGGGTAGATATGTGATTGTGGCAGGGGCGTTGGAGGGGAGATTAGTGGCACTGTTAAGTGTATACGGTCCGAATTGGGACGATGTGGGATTCGCGAGGAAGGTGTTTGGGGCCAGTCCCGACTTGGATATGCATGAGCTGATTGTGGGGGGGAACTAGAACTTGGTGCAGGAGCCAAGGTTGGACAGATCACGGCTGCGCTCGCTGGTCCCATCAGGGGGGGCGAAGGCGCTGGCTGGGCTAATAGTGGAAATGGGAGGGGTGGACCCTTGGAGGTTCCTGCACCCAAGGGAACGGGAGTACTCGTTTTTCTCAGCGGTCCATAAGATATACTCGCGGATCGACTTTTTTGTGGTGGGGAAGGCTTTGCTGGCTGGAGTCAAGGGGTCGGAATACTCTGCAATTGCAGTGTCAGATCACGCTCCACATTAGGTGGATATGGTGCTGGAGAAGGGGGTAGCGCAGAGACCGGGGTGGAAACTGGATGTGGGGCTTTTGGGGAACCAAGTGTTCTGTGAGAAAATTGAAAAGGTAATTGAGGAATATGTAGGTTTCAATTGAGGTGTCGAAGGCAGTCGTCTGGGAGGCTCGAAAGGCGGTGGTGAGGGGTGAGGTAATTTTGTTTCAGGCCAGTGTGGACAAAGGGGAGAGGTTGGAGCGGCAGAGGGTAATAGATGAGATATTGGACGTAGATAGGAGGTATGCAGAAGATGGGGACCCAGCAAAGCTAGAAAAGAGGAAGGAACTACAGGCGAGGTTCGACCGACTGTCCACCAGGAAGGCGGTGCGCCAACTGAGGTGAGCAAGGGGTGCAGTTTATGAACATGAAGATAAGGTGGGGGGGGTTAGCAGGTTAGGTATGTTAGCAGGTCAGCTCCGGAGGGAGGCAGCGACAAGGGAAATTCTTCAGATGAGGGATAGAGCAGGGACGTTGGTGGTGGCTCCAGTGCTGATTAACAAGGTTTTTGAGGAGTTTTATGAGAGGTTGTACAAGTCAGAGCCACCCGGGGGAGACCGTGAGAATTTCTAGATGGGTTGGAGTACCTGAGGCTAGGGGAGGAGGACAGGGCTACATTAGAAGGAGCAATAGTGGAGCAGGAGATAAAGGATGTGATTGGGAGGATGCAGTCGGGGAAGGTAGCAGGGCCGGATGGGTTTCCGGTGGAATATTATAAAAAATTCCAGGATAGGTTGGCACCCCTGATGGTGGGGATGTTTGAAGAGGCAATAGGGAAGGGGGTGTTGGCGCAAACCTTGGGGCAGGCATTGATTTCACTGTTGCTAAAAAAAGATAAGGATCCGATGGAGTGTGGGTCGTATCGGCCCATATCACTTCTGAATGTGGACGTAAAAGTGTTGGCGAAGGTACTGGCGGGGGTACTGGCGGGTAGGCTGGAGGAGTGCCTCCCGAAGGTGATAGGGGAGGATCAGACGGGGTTCGTGAAAGGGAGGCAGCTGTTTTCGAACATTAGGAGGGTTTTGAACATCGTTATGGCACCGGAAGGGAAGGAAACAGAGGTAGTTGTGGGATTGGATGCCGAGAAGGCGTTTGATCGGGTAGAATGGGGTACCTGATGGCAGTGCTGGAGCGGTTTGGGATTGGACCAAGATTTGTGAACTGGGTAAAGCTATTATGTAAGGAGCCGAAGGCGAGTGACCGCACAAATAATATCAGTTCGAGATACTTTTCTCTCCACCGTGGGACGAGACAGGGATGTCCTATGTCCCCCCTGCTGTTTGCACTTGCGATTGAGCCGTTGGCCATCGCATTGAGAAGTTCGGGAGCATGGAAAGGAATAGTGCAGGGGGGGATAGAGCATAGGGTGTCCTTCATAGGTTTCATAGAATTTACAGTGCAGTCCTTATATGCTGACGACTTGCTGCTGTATGTGTCGGAACCGAGTGCGTCGATAGGAGGAATATTGGAGCTACTGCGGGTATTTGGGTCTTTCTCGGGGTACAAGCTGAACCTGGACAAGAGTGAGTATTTTGTGGTGTCTCGGCCAGGGGTGGGGGGGCTGCCATTCCGTAGGGCAGGGACTCATTTTAGGTATCTGGGGGTGCAGGTTGCCCGGGAGTGGGGAGGCTTCGCAGGTACATCACTAGTTTGGTGGGGAGAGTGAAAGCCGATCTGGCAAGGTGGGATGGCCTTCCTCTGTCACTGGTGGGTCGGGTACAGGCGGTTAAAATGAATGTGTTGCCGCGATTCCTGTTTATTTTTCAATGCCTTCGCTTTTCCTGCCAAAGTCTTTTTTCAGGGAGATTGAGGGAAGGATTACCTCATTCATATAGGGAGGGAAGGTGGCCAGAGTGAGAAAGGTGCTGCTACAGAGGGGAAGGCAGGCAGGGGGTTTGGGTCTCCCGAACCTTTGTACTACTACTGGGCGGCGAATGTGGAGAAGGTGTGGAGCTGGGTCAGAGGGGTTGATTCTCAGTGGGTCAGAATGGAGGAGAGTTTGTGCAGGGGGTCGGGGCTGAAGGCACTAGCAACAGCGCCGCTCCCGATAGCGGGGAAATTTCCGGGGAAATACTCAGGGAGTCCGGTAATAATAGCTTCATTGAAAATCTGGAGGCAGTTTCGCCAACACTTCGGGTTGGGGGTAGGGTCAAGGGAAATGCCGATTCGGGCGAACCACAGATTTGAGCCAGGTAGGTGGGATGGAAGCTTTCGGAAATGGGAAGAGAGGGGGATTAAGACGCTAAAAGATTTGTTTCTTCGGGGTCGGTTTGCAGGATTGAGGGAGCTGGAAGCGAAGTATGGGCTAGAGCAGGGAGAAGTGTTTAGGCACATGCAGGTTTGGGATTTTGCCAGGAAGGAGATACAGAGCTTCCCAGAGGAACCGGCCTCCACATTGCTGGAGGAGGTGTTGACGACAAGGGGACTGGAGAAGGGGGCAGTGTCAGTGGTGTACGGAGCTATTTTGGAAGAGGATAAGGCACCACTGGAAGGAATCAAAGCAAAGTGGGAGGAAGAGCTGGGAAAGGTTATAGAGGAGGGGGTCTGGTGTGAGGTGCTCCGGAGAGTGAAGGCCTCCACCTCGTGCGCGAGGTTGGGGCTGATACAGCTGAAGGTGGTATATAGAGCGCACCTCACGAGGGCGAGGATGAGCTGATTTTTTGAAGGAGGAGAGGATGTGTGTGAGCATTGCTGGGGGGCGGGGGGGGGGGCGCTAATCACGTTCATATGTTTTGGTCCTGTCCAAAGCTAGGGGAGTACTGGAAGGAGGTGTTTAGGGTAATTTCCAAGGTGGTACGTGTGAAACTGGACCCGGGTCCCCGGGAGGCCATATTCGGGGTGTCGGACCAGACAGGGTTGGAAACAGGTGCGGAGGCAGATGTTGTAGCCTTCGCCTCGTTGATCGCCCGAAGGCAGATCCTGCTGGGATGGAGAGCAGCCTCTCCACCCAGTGCCCTGGCGTGGCGGGGGACCTGTTGGAATACTTGACCCTTGAGAAGGTTAAGTTCAAACTGAGGGGAAGCTCGGAGGGGTTCTACAAATCATGGGCACTATTTATTATGCACTTTCAAGAACTGGATAACATCGAACATTAGTTGGGGGTGGGGTGGGTGGGAAGGTTGGGGAGGGGAGGGGGGCTGTGTAGACTAAGGGTGACTATGGGTAATCCCTGATTCCTTTTTGTCATTTGTTCATGTAAACATGCGGGCTGATGTTTGGGGGTTGGTGGGCGGATGGGATCGTTGTTATGGGGATTGACATAGCTTGCTGATTATTTATTGTTGATGGGTGTAAATGCGGGAGAAAATGTGAAAAAGGAGGAGAATAAAAATATTTCTTTTTAAATAAATTTGGCAAGGCCAGCCTGCTCCTCCACCCCACATGTACCCGTTCCAGCACCACTTTCTTTACCAGTGGGGATTTCCCCGCCCACACAAATCCTAAAATCAGAGCATTAATTTTCCTAAAAAAGGCCTTTGGGATAAAACTCGGAAGGTTCTGAAAAACGAATAGTAACCTCGGGAGCATCGTCATTTTCACAGTTTGCACCCGTCCCGCCACCGACAATGGGAGCGCGTCCCATCTCTTAAAAGACCAACCACTCCAGATTCAATTTCTGCAATTGGTCCCATCCCCGCGCCACCTGGATGCCCAAGTATCTAAAGTTGGTCCCCACCACTTTAGATGGTAGCTCTCCCAGATGGTAGCTGTCCCCTTGCTTGGATCGGGAAGACATCACTCTTCCCCATATTTAACTTATACCAGGAAAACCGGCCGAATTCCTCTAAAATGTTCATGAACCTAGCATCCTACCCCTTCACTGATTCCTCTCCCCTACCCCTACCCACCTGCTGCTCGCACACTGCCATAGTGCAAAGAACAATAACAATGAAAAGAAAAAAAGGTGCACTCACCCTCCACCGTCCTCCCACAAAGAACCCCATAAAAAACCTAAACAGCCCCGAAGAGAAGAAAGGTTCTCCCCAGACCCTCTGAGGTGTCCTCCCGCAGTACAGCTGTGATATTCGCCTTAACCAACTCCCCAAACCCCTTTTACATTCCCATCTATCCTGCCTGAAACTCCTAAATCCTGGAATGTTTAGCTGCCAATCCTGTCCCTCCCTCAACCGAGTCTCTGTAATGGCAACGTCATAGTTCCAAATACCAATCCAAGCTCTAAGTTCATCTGCCTTAACTGTTATACTTCTTGCATTGAAACAAATGCAGTTCAGACCACCAGTCCAGCTGTGTTTTGCAACATCTCTCTGCCTGCTCTTCCTCTGAGTCTTACTGACCCTATTCTCTCGTACCCCCTCAGTTATTTCATCTTTTGACCTACTACTCCTGTTCCCACTGTTATGGGCCAGGGTTTAGTGAACCCCAAAGTGTATCATGGAATTCACCTGACCCACAACTTTTAATAGATTGTGGTATGGGGAGCGCACGGCCCACTCTACAGGTGTGGCACAGCAGAAATTGAAAAGTTTTTTAAAGCAAAACAATGTTTATTCTATGACCTCAAGTTAACCTTTTTAAAACATACAGTGACCATCTTAGCAACCATTAATTCAAATACAACCCCCAAAGAATACAACACAAAGTCATCCTTTAAGCTTTCCTTTTAACATCCATAAGACTTAAAACACCTTTTACCAGAAGCACATCAGGTTAGAGTCATTACTGTTATTAGTTTTAAATCACCAGGATCGTACTTGATGGCCTACGCTCCTTCAATACCCTCAGGCATCCCATGATCTGGAGGTTTTGCCTCCTGGAGCGGTTTTCAAGATCCTCCAACTTTTTTGGCTGCTCATCACTATCCCCATCACCAGCTCCAGTGAGGTCAATCGATCCTCATGCTCCCCCACCATCTTTTGGATTGCCAGGCCCTGTGTCTCCCACCTCTGCTCCACATGCTCAATTTCTGCACCTCTATTAATCTCTCTGTCAAGCTGCTGACTCTTGCTCATTGCACTCCTCGTCCGATAAGCCATAAGGCAGTACCACCAGAGGAGTATTACATTCCCTCGGTGCTCATCCATCTTTTGCCATGTTGCTAACTTTGCCTTAGTTCAATTGCTCTGTTTTATTATCTTTGCTCTTGAGTCGCCAGGTATCTTTATGATACCGCCACGAGGTTCAAGTCCGAGTAATGATCAATAATCCAATACACCGATTAGTAAGATTTAAATCAAAGCACATTTATTATACACAGTAATCGCTACTCATGCACAAATTCTACGTTTAAGCTACTTCTACAACTAACAGGCCTATACCTAATTGGAACTGGCCCACCAGGTCAGGGAAACAAATGGCCTTTCATTCGGGTTCTGAGCCTGCGGGATTCGAAGTTGGTACAGATTGGTAGCTAGGAGCGCCTATTTCGTAGTGAGCGTGGAATTAAGACTTACGAGTTTGATGATCACTGGAGTCACTGCACCGGTCACGGTCAATGTTGGTTCGTTGTTGCTGGGTGACCCGGGCAGGACGAAGAGCGCGAAGAGGTGGAGAAGAAGAGAGCGATTTGAACTTGGGGCTCAATTCTTATTGTCCCCAGGGGTTTCCCGCCTTTTGGGGCGGACCCTGTACCTGGTCCCAAGTGATTGGACTTTGTCCCAATCGCTTGGTTCGATTTTCTCCAATGCTGGAGCGGTTCCCTGATCGATGGGCGGTCTTGAGGTGCTCGTTCACCTCCTTTTGTGTAGGCTCCTGCTGGCGCCGAAGAGTCTGGTTTTGCTTTGTGTGTCTAAATGGTGCTTATTGTTCCCGGGGATTGCTCATTAGTATGCAGATGGCTGTTGTTTTGTTATGCTGATGGTTGCTTGTATCGATGTTGTCTGGCCTTTCCAGAGGTAAATACTCAGCCAACCTGCAGCTGCTGTTTTTTGTCTTGTTGGCTGACTTTCCCATCAGCCTTTGCCGTTCGCCATTTTGAATCGGGAGTTGGCCATTTTAAGTGGCTACAGCCATCAAACACCACCCAAATCGTGTGCAGAAGGACAAAAAACAATCCACCCCGAGCAGGAACCACCAAATGTGCGACTCACTCCACGGCCACCACAGGAAGTCCTGACTAGTGATTTTACTCAAACCTCAATTCTCCGGTGTCTCGACCACGGCATCAATGTTTTCCACTCCATACATACAGTAAATGACGTTTTCTCATCAATAGCAGACCTGACCTGATAATCCCTGGGGCCTCTGCGATTCGCCGTCTCCACTGGGGGTAATTCCTGATGGCGAGGTTCATTTGTGCTTTCAAAAATTGAGAAACAGGCATTGTGGCTGATGAGGGAGAGAGTGGAGGTATGACACGGAGAGGCGGAATTGTGGGCTGCCGGTCCTGACGCTGGCTGGGGTGGGAGAGGGGAGGGGTGTTGACAGGGCCCGAGGGGGATGATGGGGAATGGGCGTGGGGCGGGGTGCGCAGGCATGGACCGCCATTGCTGATGCTTGCAAGTCAGCCATCTTGTTGAGCACCCCACTGACCACCCACCTTGACCCCTGGTTCTGCAGCATGCCACTGTCTGTATGGGTGCCCCCACCCCCTCACCCTAATCCCCACTTTCCACCACACCACCCCACACACCCCAACCTCTGCCATTCCACCCACCCCGAACCGGCCGCCATTTGCCGGCGGGGCATTACTTGGCCTGCCCAAGGGCAACACCCACAGTAGCCCCTGCAGGGGTGACCGGCAGGGACCACGGAGCATACCAGCAGGGATGAGCACCAGGGCCAGAGGCTCCCGGGCACTTACGGGGCCAGGGGTGTGGGAATGTGGGGGGGCTAATATGCGGGGAGGGACTCCGCAGTGCCAACCAGGGCTACCATGTAACCCATTGGACCTGGTTGGGCATGGGGCATACACCATGCCAACAGGTCGCCTTTTCACCCCCTGCAGACAATGGATATTGGAATACAACCAGCAATGGTGGCCTTCCTCCTAGTCGCCGCAGCCCTGGGAGATGCACTGTGGCTGTATGAACTGGAGCTGCTCGAGGAGGAGTAAGCTGCAGCAGCAGAGCCTGCCACAGAGGAACAGGAGACCACGCTCAGGATAACTGCTGCAATGTCAAGATGGCACTGGGCCTCCGCCAACGCCTGCACAGAGTGCCCCAGGTCTTGGGCATGCTGATCCATGGCCAAAACCCTCGCCCCCAATGCCTCCACCGTGGACGTTACTGTGCGGTGTTGGCCTGGGTAGAACGCATGGCTGGCACCACCTCCTGCTCCTGCATGCGTTTGGACTCCTCTAACTGCACCTGCAGATCCTGGATGCTTGCATGTGCTGGATGCTCACCGACAACCCCTCATGTAGTCCCTGGCTCTGTGACTGCATCTCCGCAATCGATGGGACTGTCCGTTCCAGAAGCCCCAAACCCCTCTGGATGGCAGCTAGTCCCTGGGGTTGGCCCACCCTCCAATGGTCTGCCCTCTCGGGAGTTCCTACCTCCACCTACTGTACCAGAGCATGTGTGTGGTGACATCAGATAGTGCCCCAGGAGTTTCTTCACTAACATGCCCAACTGAGGTGAATGTCTCTGGGATAGTAGAGAGTGTTGGAGGCAGCAGTGACGGGAAATCTGTGTCATCCCTGGACTCAAACTCTGGGGTTTCCTGGGATTTGGGTCGATGGCTCCCTTCCAAGTTGGTATCATCCTGTCACTGGTCAGCACCAGGGATTGTGGCTGTGGCTGTGGTTGGGTTCGGGGGTGAGGGATACCAGAAGGTTCCACCGCATCACCAGCAGCTCCTGCAAGACACAAAACAAGACGTATGATTAGTCTACAGGCCAAGGGGGAAGTGGAATGGTGGGAGTGAGTTGGGGAGGGGGAGTGGGAGTGTGTATGGGAGGGGGTTAGGGGTGATGGTGGCAATGGAGTGGGGCTGTGGGGGTGGGGTGGGTGTGAGGGTGGTGTGGGTGGTGTGGAGATGATGGTGGCGGAGGTGCATGGGGAACCCCAACTCAGCGGGGTCTCATTTCATCATCCGTTGCCTACCTCCACCCCGGTGACTGCCTTTCTTCAGATCCGCCGACTAAGTCCAGGGCCTTCTTTTCTGCTGCGGTGAGGGGCCGGAGGTTTGGTGGTTCCCCTCCAGTCTTCCCCCGCTCCTGGTGGTTATGGGCAGCCTCCTCCAGTAGGGGAGGGGAACAGAAAACGCACTGTGTTAGACAGTCGGCTGCATGCAGCCTGGGGTGGCTAGCTTATGGGTTCAGTCACCAGGGCACCTGGCCAGGGCGGCTGGTTTGCGTGCCGGCATGTGGTGAAGGATAGGGGTTCGGCCGGCGGCCGGGTGCGTGGGGGGGGTGTATAGGGTTACGGGTTGGTGAGATTGGGGTTGGTGCCACGGGCGCAGTGCTGCCTACTCACCCTGGCTGCCCTGATGAGGTTATGCAGTTATTTCCTGCACTGCTGGCCGGTCTGGATGGTGTTGCCATGGCGCTGCTCGCCTCTGCCACCTGATGAACAACGGCAGCTTCCTTCCTGGCTGGGATAGGGGGGAACAGGCCGAGAGACCGGGGTGATCCCCCACCACGGGACTGCGGTGGTGCCCAGGCATCGACCGCCGTTCTGGTGGCCATCTTGCCGCACACCCAATGAGCACCCACCTCGGCCCCTGGTTCTACACAGTGACACACGGCCGTATGGGTGTGCCCACCCCGCACCCCCCTTCCCCACCATGCCACACTGCCCCCCCCCATCCCAACTCACCACCCAACTGGTCACCATCCACTGGCGGACCACCCAGGGGCACACCCATGGCAGTCCCAGTGAGGGCAGTGCCAGCCAACGGTACCCCTGGCATCACAGACGGGCACTAGGGCCGGAGATTCCCATCATGCCGGCCACCACCAAGATAGGGGTGAGACTGTGGGCAGGGGGGGGGGAACGACGACACACTGGAGGGCGGAGCCCACACTGCCAACCGGGACCACCGTGTAGCCTGCCGAATCTGGTTGAGCACGGGAATATGCAGCATGCTAACATGTTGGCCTTTCACCCTCTGCAGACAATGAATTTTGGAATTCGACCAGCAATGGTTGCTGCCCTGGTGGTCAACGCATCTCTGCATGATGCCTTGCGGGCGTATGAGCGGGAGCCCCTCGAAGAGGAGGTGGAAGCTGCAGCAGCGGAGCGTACAATAGCAGAGTGTGCAGCAGTGGAGTGCGCAGCCGCACAGGCTGGAGGGCCAGCCAAGGAGGAGGAGGTGCCAAGGAGGCACCGCATGAGGCCTCATGTGTACCATCAGCGCCTAACATTCAAGCATCTACCGGACCGGGCATTTCGTCGAAGACATACAGCGTGGATGCACCTGTGCACCGAGGTCTGTGAGATCCCGAACAGGTCCCCACTCGGCGCCTGGAAGGGTCCCGTGGCATAAAGGTTTAGGGCGATCCGTTGCTGCAGCTTCCACTTCCTCTTCGAGCAGTTGCCACTCATATGGCAGCAGGCATCCCGTAGAGCTGTGGGAACAACCAGGGAGGGCACTATTGCTGGTCGAACTCCAAAGGCCATTGTCTGCAGGGAGTGAAAGGCCAGCGCGTTAGCATGGTGCATACTCCCATTCCCAACCAGGTTGGACGGGCTACATGGTGATCCCGGTTGGCAGTGCGGGCTCCGCTCCTGCATGTCCCCCCGTCACCCCTGCCGGCACTGTGGGGGCCTCTGGCCCTGGTGCCCATCCCTGATGCCAGGGGCACCATTGGCAGACACTTCCCTCGCTGAGGACTGCCGTGAGTGTTGTCCTAGGTCGCTGGGGTGCTGGAGAATCGCGATTTGGTGTCAAACCGATACCTGCCGCGGTTTTGGCATTGCAGGCTATTCTCCACCCAATTGTGTTTTCCGATTTCGACATCGGACGACGGAGAATTCTGCCTTATTTCTTCTGCCGGGGCTGGTGCCGGGCGTGGTGTCCAGAACCGGTTCAGATTCCATTGCAAACCCCACTATTGAGTCACCATTTTGAGCGGGCCGCCTGATAGCTAGGTCCAATAGTTGGCCCCCCTCCTCTCCACAGTGGAAATCCTGCCCTGCGACAAGTCGGGGCATCATGCCCCTGCATCCCACCGTGGGAATTTCTGGGTCATCCCTCCCAGCCCCACTGAATGCACGCATGAGGGTGACCTGACCCCCCATCAACCTCCTACCAGAGAACCTCTCCAGAGACGCCCCTCCAGAGACCCCCTCCAGAGATCCCCCAGCAGAGACCCTCCACCAGAGACCCCATTAAGAGACCCATCACCAGGGACCCCCCCATAACAGGGAACATTCCATAGCAGAGAACCCCCCCGCATAGCAGAGAATTCCCCCATTACAGAGAACCCCCTCCCTTAACAGGGAACTGCCCCTCACCCTGCACATAGCAGAGAACCCTCCCATCAGTCACCCTTGTCTGGAAACTAAAGAGCAGTCCAGGCAGAAACAGTGAAAAAATTACTGTTTTTCACTCACCTTGCCTTATACCTGCTGCCTCAGACAAATGTTCATAAACATCTAGCTATCATTGACAGCTCATGGCATCATCAGAAGAAGCTAAGTGCTTTCTAGTGAGAAAAAGAGGAAGTGAAAGCACTTAACTCCTAGATGTTTATAAACATTGTAGGTAGTTTCATAGCAGGCTACTTGAGATCCATTAAAGCATAAAGGGAAAATAAACAGTCCAGACATCTGGCTGACTGGAAGATGTCAGTCACATGCTACTAAAAGCTATTGATCTTTGAAGTGAATAGAACCCTTGCAGATCAAATTATCTGTGGGGGTTTAAAGCCTTGTGATGTGGTTTTGGCTTTCTATTCAATTACAGCCGCTGCTTTCTAGACATCTGTCTGAGGCACAGGTGAGTGAAAATGCAGTGTCTTTTTTTTCATTGTTTCTGCCTGGACTGCTCTTTAGCTTCCAGGTAAGAGTGACTGATTGGGGAAAGGGATCCCTGCTAAAGGAGAGGTTCCCTGTTATAGGAGGTGCTCTGTTAAAGTGTTCTATGTCACGGGGATTTTGTCAATAATATAATAATAGTCTTTATTAGTGTCACAAATAGGCTTATATTAACATTGCAATGAAGTTACTGTGAAAATCCCTTTGTCACCACACTCTGGCGCGGCGCCTGTTCGGGTACACTGAAGGAGAATTCAGAATGCCGAATTCACCTAACAAGCACAGCTTTTGGGACTTTTGGGAGGAAACCGGAGTACCCGGAGGAAACCCACGCAGACTCCGCACAGACAGTGACCCAAGCCGGGAATCGAACCCGGGTCCCTGGCACTGTGAAGCAACAGTGGTAACCACGGTACTACCCATGAGGGGGTCTAGTGGGAGTCTCTGCTGGAGGTTCAGATGGGGTCTCTGGTGGGGTCTCTGGTTGGGGGGGTCTGGCGGGGGTCTCTGGTGGATAGTCATTCAGTATAAGAATATAGTATAAGAATTCAGTTTCCAGCCCATTAATAGGATGCACATGGGTCATAACGCCCATTTTATTCCCTGACGCTGGATTCTCCACCGTATTGGGAACTCCACTCCTGGCGGCAGGCATCGCAGAATCCAGCCCTATGTCTTCACTTGTCTTGGTCCAAGCTCTGGAACACTCACTCCACTTGCCTCTGTCCCTCAAACTTGTTTTCTTCATTTAAAATAGTCATTAAAACCTATCTCTTGGACCACTTCCGGTTGCGGTGATGCCTTGCTAGCCGCACGTTTCGGCGGCTCCAGCTCCGACGGACCTTCGGGCTCTTTTAAGAGCCCCAACGGGGAATTTTTTGACCACGCAACCCGGTGTGGGGTGTGTAAGAAGGGAGTCCCCCCCCAACGAAGGAGGAAAAAACCGGCGGCGGCGGCTGCAGCGCGAGGAATCGTCGACCAAAGGGTCAGAAAGAGAGAAGTACAAGATGGCGGCGGAGAAAGCACAGGCGACATGGGGGCCTGAGCAGGGTGAAATTGTGAGACGGTGCGTGGAGCTGCTGAAGAGGGAAGTGCTGACCCCGATGCTACAGGCAATTGAGGGGCTCAAGGAGACACTAAAGACCCAGGAGACAGAGCTCCGCGTGGTGGAGCAGAAGGTGACAGATATTGAGGACGAGATCCTGGGCCTGGCGGTTCAGACACAGACGCACGAGGCACTTCATAAAAAGTGTACTGAAAGGATCGAGGCCCTAGAAAACGGAGCGCGAAGGAAGAACCTTCGGATACTGGGTCTCCCTGAGGGTGTGGAAGGAGTGGACTGTGGAGCGTATGCAAGTACGATGCTGAGCCACTGATGGGTGCTGAGGCCCCTACGGGCCCCTTGGAGGTGGAGTGGGCAAATCGGATTCCGGCGAGAAGACCAAAAGCGGGAGAACCACCCAGGGCGATAATCGTGCGATTTTACCGCCTTAAGGATAGAGAAGAGGTCCTGAGATGGGCTAAAAAGGTGCGGAGTAGCAGATGGGAGAATGCAGTGGTACGGGTGTACCAGGATTGGAGTGCGGAGGCGGGCAAGAAGGAGGGCGAGCTTTAACCGAACCAAAGAGGTGTTGCATAAAAGGAAGGTGAAGTTCGGGATGCTGCAGCCGGCAAGACTATGGGTCACGTATCAGGAGAGACACCATTATTTCGAGGCGGCGGAGGAAGCATGGACCTTTATCAAAGAGGAGAAATTGGATCGGAACTGAGGGACTGATGCTGCAGGAAATGTTATTGTTAATGTTATGGTTGAAGTTAATTGAGAAGTAAATTGGGAAGGGGGGAGACATTGGGGAAATGTGGGCGCCGGTGAGGGGGGAAAGACGGGACATAGTTGGAGAATGGGGAAGGGGAGGGGGAGGGGAAAGGGAGCTGCACCATAAGAGGCGGGTCAGGTAAAGGGATGTTCCCGCGCCAGAAAGAATAAGGCGGGAAGACAGGCGCAAGGCGGATGGGAGTTCCCCACACGGGGGGGTCGAGGAGTGAGCAGGAGAAGCCGGGGTCAGTTGAAGTCAGCTGACTTACGGAAGTAATATGGGGGGAGCAATCACGCTAGAAAGAGATCTGGGGGGGGGGGGGGAAACGGGGGGGGGGCGGGGGTGGGGGGGACAACTGGGTTGCTGTTGCGGAAATCCAAAAGGAAATGGCTAAAGAGTGGGTGGGCGGGGATGGTGTGCGACGCTGGGGGAGCGAGCGGGAGCGCGGAGGCGGGATATGGGACTGGCCTAGAGAAGGTAATGGCTAGTCGACACGGGAGGGGGGCAGGTAGCCCCCTAGTGAGGCTGATCACGTGGAACGTGAGAGGCCTGAACGGACCGATAAAAAGGGCCCGAGTGCTCGCGCATTTGAAAGGACTAAGGGCAGACGTGGTTATGCTCCAAGAGACGCACCTAAAGGTGGCGGACCTAGTTAGGTTAAGGAAATGATGGGTGGGACAGGTGTTCCACTCAGGACTGGACGCAAAGAATAGAGGGGTGGCCATTTTGGTGGGGAATACCGGACCTGGAGGTAGGAAACTTGATTTTAGGAGGGGACTTTAATACGGTGCTGGACCCGGGGCTAGATAGATTCAGCTCAAGGACCGGAAGAAGGCCGGCAGCGGCCAAGGTACTTAAGGGGTTTATGGACCAAATGGGGGGAGTGGATCCATGGCGATTTCTTAGACCTAGGGCTAGGGAGTTCTCCTTCTTCTCCCATGTCCATAAAGTGTACTCCCGGATAGATTTTTTTGTTTTAGGAAGGTCGTTGATCTCTAGGGTGGAAGAAGCTGAGTACTCAGCCATAGCGGTTTCGGATCATGCCCCACATTGGGTGGACCTGGAATTAGGAGAGGAAAGGGAGCAGAGAACACTCTGGCGATTAGATGTGGGACTGATGGCAGATGAGGGAGTGTGTGCAAGAGTGCGGGGGTGTATTGAGAGATACCTGGAGGTCAATGACGACGGCGAGGTCCCTGTGGGAGTGGTATGGGAAGCACTAAAAGCGGTGGTCAGAGGAGAGCTGATCTCCATTGGGGCCCACAAAAGGAAAACAGAGGCCAAGGAAAGGGAAAGAGTACTGGGGGAGATTTTAAGGGTGGATAGGGAATTTGCAGAGACCCCGGAGGAGGAATTGTACAGGGAGAGGAGACGACCCCAGACGGAGTTTGACCTTCTGACCACCAGAAAGGCGGAGGTACTGTGGAGGAAGGCACAGGGGAGGAGGTATGAATATGGGGAAAAGGCTAGTCGCCTGTTGGCTCATCAATTGCGAAAGAGGGCAGCAGCGAGGGAGATAGGAGGAATTAGAGACGAAAGGGGAGACACGGTGCGAAGGGCAGGAAAGATAAATGAGGTGTTCAAGACCTTCTATGAGGAACTGTATAGGTCTCAACCCCCAGGGGGAGAGGAGGGGATGCGGCAGTTCCTGGACCAATTGAGGTTCCCGAAAGTGGAGGAGCAGGAGGTGGTAGGCCTGGGGGCACCGATTGGGGTGGACGAGGTTATTAAGGGACTGGGAAGCATGCAAGCAGGGAAGGCCCCGGGACCAGACGGGTTCCCGGTGGAATATTACAGAAAATATGTGGACTTGTTGGCCCCGTTGATGGTGAGGACGTTCAATGAGGCCAGGGAAGGGGGGACTCTACCCCCGACGATGTCGGAGGCGACGATATCGTTAATTTTGAAGAGGGATAAAGATCCGTTGCCGTGCGGGTCCTATAGACCTATTTCATTATTGAACGTGGACGCCAAATTGTTGGCAAAGGTACTGGCATCGAGGATAGAGGACTGTGTCCCGGGGGTAGTGCACGAAGACCAGACAGGGTTCGTAAAAAGGAGACAACTGAATGTTAACGTGCGACGACTACTAGGGGTGATAATGATGCCCCCAGTGGAGGGGGAGGCAGAGATAGTGGCGGCAATGGATGCAGAGAAGGCATTTGATAGGGTGGAGTGGGAGTATTTATGGGAAGTGTTAAGGAGGTTTGGGTTCGGGAACGGGTTTATTAGCTGGGTTAGACTTCTTTATGGGGCTCCAACGGCAAGTGTAGTTACAGGTCGACATAGATCGGAGTATTTCCGACTATATAGGGGAACAAGACAGGGATGCCCGCTGTCTCCATTGTTGTTCGCGTTGGCAATTGAACCTCTGGCCATGGCGTTGAGAGACTCCAGGAAATGGAGAGGGGTGATTAGAGGGGGAGAAGAACACCGAGTCTCGTAATACTCAGATGACCTATTGTTATACGTGTCGGACCCAGAGGGGGGGATGATAGAGGTTATGCGAATGTTGAGGGAGTTCGGGGATTTCTCGGGGTATAGGCTAAACATGGGGAAGAGTGAATTATTTGTGATACATCCAGGGGACCAGAGTAGAGAGATAGAAGGCCTGCCTCTAAGGAAAGTGGAAAGAAACTTCCGATACCTGGGGATTCAGATCGCTTCGTGTGGGCAGGGAAAGTTCCGAGAGTAAGGAGGGGGTTCCTTCAGCGTAGTAGGGACAGAGGAGGATTGGCACTACCGAATTTGGGCGATTACTATTGGGCCACCAATGTGGCAATGATACGTAAATGGATGATGGAGGGTGAGGGAGCGGCGTGGAAAAGACTGGAGAGAAAGTCCTGTAAAGGAACGAGTTTAGAGGCGCTGGTGACGGCGCCGCTACTGTTCTCACCTAAAAAGTTTACCACGAACCCGGTGGTGGCGGCAACTTTGAATATCTGGGGTCAGTGGAGGCGACAGAGAGGGGTGCGGGGAGCCCTGGTGGGGTCCCCAATCAGGAACAACCATAGGTTCACCCCAGGAAGAATGGATGGAGGATTTCAGAGCTGGTACCAGTTGGGAATTAGGAGGGTGGGAGATTTATTTATAGATGGGACTTTTGCGAGCTTGGGAGCATTGGAGGAAAAGTATAAGTTGCCCCGGGGAAATTTCTTGAGATATATGCAGGTGAAGGCGTTTACTAGACAACAGGTGAGGGAATTTCCGTTGCTCCCGACGCAGGGGATACAGGACAGGGTGCTTTCAGGGGTGTGGGTCGGAGAGGGCAAGGTGTCAGAGATTTACCGAGAGATGAGGGAAGAGGGGCAGGAATCGGTGGGCGAACTAAAAGGAAAGTGGGAAGAAGAACTAAGGGAGGAGATAGAGGAGGGTATGTGGGCTGATGCCCTAAGCAGGGTAAACTCCTCTTCCTCATGCGCCAGGCTTAGCCTGATTCAATTTAAGGTGCTACATAGAGCACACATAACGGGAGCAAGATTGAGCAGGTTCTTTGGAGTGGAGGACAAATGTGGGAGGTGTGGCGGGAGCCCGGCAAACCACGCACATATGTTTTGGGCGTGCCCGGCACTGGAAGGGTATTGGAAGGGAGTGACGGGAGTGATTTCGAAGGTGGTGAAGGCCCGGCTGGGGGTTAGCTCTATTTGGAGTTGCGGATGAGCCGGGAGTGCAGGAGGCGAAAGAGGCCGACGTTGTGGCCTTTGCGTCCCTAGTAGCCCGGCGCAGGATCCTACTCATGTGGAAGGAGGCGAAACCCCCCGGACTGGAGGCCTGGGTAAATGATATGGTGGGGTTCATTAAATTGGAGCAGATAAAGTTTGCCCTGAGAGGATCGGCTCAAGGGTTCACCAAGCGGTGGCAGCCATTTCTCGACTACCTAGGGGAACGATAGAGGGAAGACAGATGACCAGCAGCAGCAACCCAGTGGGGAGGGGGAGGGACGGGGGAGGGGGGGTGGGGTTTTTAGTTTAGTTAAGGTCAAAAGATAATGGGGTTTTGTTATTTGTGTATTGTTAAAAATTTCTGTATTGTTACGTTTGTTTTGTAAGAGGGGAAAAATTGTTGTTTGGGAAAAAAATTTCAATTAAATATATTTTTAAAAAAAACCTATCTCTTTGACAAAGCTTTGGGTCTTCTGTCTTAACGGGTATGATCTAACGGAATAGTTTCTAAGTGTGGCAGTGAGCAGGAATTGCTGCGAGCATCCCGATGCTTGGCCCAGTGAGGCGACAAAGTGTTAATTGGTCCGCTTGAAGCCCCACGGACGTCACACCGCAAATGATGGTCCCGCCGGCTGAGTCGCTGGGACTGTCGTCGGGACTGCGCTCGGCAGGTTTACCCAGAGCTGATACAGATGCTAGGGTATAGCCATGAGATTCAGAGGAGGATGTCAACGACCCTCCAGCAGGTGAATTGGCAACTGGAGGAGTTCCTAGAGACTACGGGTGCAGGAGTTGGCGACGGCAATGTGTGGCACCGAGGCCAACACAGATAGATTGCCATCCCCTGTGGAAAGCCTGGTGCACGACACAAGCAGCATGAGTGGAGGTGTCCAAGGCCTGACTCAGTCAGAGACGGCCACGGCTGAGTGCCTCCACAGTGTGTCCCAGTCGCTGGGAGACGTGTCCCAGTACCGTTCGGACCTTGATGAGGCACTACGGGGCATGTCCCTGTCTCAGTTGTGCATTGGCAAGACCCTCCACAGCACGACCCGGTCACTAGACGAGGTCTCCCAGTGCCATGTGGACATAGTAATGGTCCCCGGGTTCACTGCCCGAAAGGGAAGATGACTACTCCTCGGGTCCCCACATCAGCCGTTCCACCAGCTTCACATTTTGAAAAGGTTTACTAATGGGCACTCACATGACCACTTGCTGGGGAGCTGTTGGATCAGGAGGGGCCATTAGATAATTGTATGGCTCCTGTTAATTGTGTGGAGATTGGGCTTAAGTGGTAAATATTGGTTTCTTGCCATGCTACTGCGGAATCCTGATCTCGCCAATGCAGTGGACCAGTTAGATAGCAAACAGATTGGCGCCCGGCACAGTTCTCGATTTTAGCCTTACCCGCGATTTAATGGCCTCTTTGTGCTCTCGCTTAAGTGCAACACGGGCATTAAATTGCACCCTAAGTGTCATTTGTGGCAGTTTTTGCTGGGAGTTTTCTGCTGTCTGCAGGCGAGTTCCCCACATTTTTCAATATGTCAACATTTTTGCAAAACTTAAACATAATCCCAATACAACCACCCCCCCCCCCCCCCCCCCGCCCGCCCCCCCCCCCCCCCCCCCATCCCGAAACAGCATGGTAGTACAGTGGCCAGCACAGTTGCTTCACAGCTCCAGGGTCCCAAGTTCGATTCCTGGCTTGGGTCACAGTCTGTGCGGAATCTGCACCTTCTCCCATGTCTGCGTGGGGTTCCTCCGGGTGCTCCGGTTTCCTCCCACAGTCCAAAGATGTGCGGGTTAAGTGGATTGGCCATGATAAATTGCCCTTAATGTCCAAAAAGGTTAAGTAGGGTTACTGGAGGAGCAGGGATAGGTTGGAGGTGTGGGCTTGAGTAGGATTCTCTTTCCAAGAGCCTGTGCAGACTCGATGGGCCGAATAGCCTCCTTCTGCACTGTAAATTCTATGGTTCTATGAATTCTATGAAATTGCCCCCCCACCCCCAATCCCTTGACGGCAACCAGATACCCAAAGTGTAAGGTAAACAAACCCCCTCTGTTGTGGAACCCCTCATCTGCCCGTTTCACAGCAAATTTCACCATCTCCAAGTATAGGAACTCCATTAGCTCCCCAGCCATGCTGAGGCATGGAGGGGGAGAAGCTGACCTGCACCCCATCAGGACCCGCCTGCAAGCCATCAATGAGGTGAAGGCTAAGACATCCCCCCCGCACCCATCTGCAAGTCCAGTAGGTCTGACATCTCGAATATTGCCTTCAGAGGACCAGGCTCCAAATCTACGTTTAGGACCTCTGACATGGTGCTGAAAAACAACCCCAAAAATGTCTCCAACTTTGGGCAGGATCAGAACATATGGACATGATTAGCTGGTCCCCTCCCACACCGCTCGCGGCTATCCTCCTCCTCAGACAGCTGGCTCATCCTCGCCTTCGTTACGTTCGCCCTGTGCACCACTTTTAATTGAATCAACCCCAGCCTCGCACATGAGGTTGCGGCATTAACCGTCCACAGCACCTCGCACCATAATCCCTTCTCCAATGCCATCCCCAGTTCCTCCTCCAACTTGGTCTTAATCCCGTCCATGGACATCTTATCCTCCTCCATGATCCTACCGTAAATCGCTGAAACGACCCCACATTCCAACCCCATCACCAACAGTACCTCTTCCACCAATGAAGAGGATGGTGCCACTGGAAAGTTCGGGGAAACCTTTCTCGTGAAGATCCGCACCTGCGTGTATCTGACACCCTCCTCACGCTGTAGCCTAAACTTCACCCCAAACTTCTCCAAGCTTGCGAACCACTCCTCCAAAAATAAATCCTTCATCACCTCCCATCCCCGGAATCTTACTTCCATCCTCCCTGGCTCAAACCCATGGTTCCCTCTTATCAGCATCACCCTCGGGCCCGCCCTTAACTTAAAGTGCTGCGGGAATGGCCTCCAAATCTTCAACGTGTCTACCATCACAGGACTCCCCGAATACTTCCTTGGGGCAAACGGTAGCAGCGCCATTGCCAGCCTCACCGAAAAGCTTGGGTCCGAAATGTACAATAGCAGATCGTATGTGTACAGAGACACCCTATGCTCCACCTCTTCTCACTATCCCCTCCCATAGGTCCTAACCCCTCAATGCAATGGCCAAGGGCTCTATCACCAGCACGAACAGAAGGGGGGACATGGGACATCTGTGCCTCATTCCCTGAAATAGTGGAAAGCATCCCAAATTCATATTTTTTGTTCGCATACACACTGTCAGATTCTTGTACAGAAATTTTCCCCAAGCCACAAACTTAGGTCCAATCCCAGATTTCTCCAACACCGCAAACAGATAGCTCCATTCCACCCTGCAAACAACTTCTCTGCATCGAATGCCACCACCAGCTCCAACTCCCTTCCTTCTGATCAGAGAAGGCACCACATTCAGCAGCCGCCGCACATTCAACGACAACTGCCTGCCCTGAACCAACCCCGTCTGATCCTCCCCAACCACTGTCAGGAAGCACTGCTCCAACCTCAACACTAACACCTTTGCCAATATCATAGCATCCATGTTCAGTAGAGAAATAGGTCTGTATAACCCACAGTCTAACGGATCCTCATCCTTTTTAAGTAATAGTGAGATGGATGCCTGCCTCATCGTCTCCGGCAATAATCCTGTTACCAACGTATCCTCAAACATTTCTACCATCAGTGCTGCCAATTTGTCCTTAAACGTTTTATAAAATTCCACCGGGAATCTAATCGCCCCGGCGCCTTACCCAACTGCATCTTCCAACTTGCTGCCTGCACTTAGAATTATAGAATTTACAATGCAGAAGGAGGCCATTCAGCCCATCGAGTCTCCATTGGCCCTTGGGAAGATCTCCCTACCTAAGCCCACACCTCCACCCCATCCCCGTAGCCCAGCAGCCCACCTAATGTTTTTGGACACTAACTGCAATTTAGCCAATCCACCTAACCTGCACATCTTGGACTGTGGGAGGAAACCGGAGCACCCGGAGAAAATCCACGCAGACATGAGGAGAATGTGCAGACTCCGCACAGACAGTGCCCTAAGCCGGGAATCGAACCTGGGACCCTGGAGCTCTGAAGCAACAATGCTAACTACTGTGCCGCCGTGCTCCTCATGACATCAAGGAAAAAACAGAAAAAAAACCGTCAAAGTTCAAACTCAGTCCAGCCCAGGCCTTCTGCCTTTACAAACACCTCTGCCTCTGCCGCCGTCTCAAAGTAGTAGTCCCTGCCATTATGTGTGACCCTCAGCTTCACCGGGTAGACCACATTAAATAGCACGTTCTGTTGATACAACGCTGCCTTAGCCTGATTGAAGGCTGCCCGTCTCCTCGCCAGCTTTGTTGCAAGATCCTGATATATATGTATACTGTTACCGTCCCATTTCACCTCTTGCTTCAGCTTTGTTGACATCAGCATCTCCTTCTTTACCTGATAATTGTGAAAGCAGGGGATCACAGCTCTTGGCGGTTCATTCATTTTTGAATTTGGCTGGCGTGATCGGTGGACCCTATCCAATTCATAGCAGGAGGAGTCCTCAACTTTGCGAACACCTCAGCAAAATATTCTGTAGAACCCGGTCCTCACGCCCCTCAGACACACCCACGATCCTTAAGTTCTGCCTTTGTCACTTGTTCTCCGGGTCCTCCACTTTGGCTCTCAGCTATCTGGTATTCTCCAACACCTTCCCCAACTCCTCACCCATCGAGGTGAACTGGTCATTGTGCTGCGACAATGCCTCCTCCACCCCTTTCATTTTTTCTCCTCGCTCCCACAATGGCGTTGAAGACTTCGCCAATGCATCTTTATTGGGGCAAGGATCTCATCCACCCACTCCCTGAACGAGGTCATTATCTCTCTCCGATGCCTGTTGAAGTGTTCAACAGCCGCTCAAAGTCCCTGGCCATCACTTCAGCCATTCCACTGTGATGGCTCCTCACCGCACTCGGTGAACTCTCTCCTGCCATCTTTTCTCCTGCTGGGCTCCTCACCACGTTCGACAGCGGACTTTCACTCACTCTCCTTTTCCCTGGATTCTTTCTTCCGGTTTTTGATATCCTTGAAATGCCTCAGACCTTCCCACAACGTCTCACATGAAATCTTTTTCACAAAACTATGACTCTGGCAGGACCTCCATCTACATGCCGCAACCAGAAGTCTAACCGCACTTAGTCACTATTTTGGGCCCTGGGGAGTTTCTCACCACTTTAGCCCTCACTTAGAATATTTTCATCACTGGGGAGCTGAATTTGCTGGCCAGACCAGCTCCTTCGCGATCAGGCCGCCATTTTGAAAAGGTGCCCCGATCTCTAAGTGAGTTTGTGGGTTTCCAAATCCGCCACTCATGGGCAAACCCCCAAGTGATGGCAACCCATTATGGGGTCTCTGGGACCCCTCCCTTTTCAGGCACCCCCCCCACACACACCCTCTTACAGGCCGCTCCCTTCCAGGCCCCCACCGTTCAACCCCTCCAACCTCCCAGAGGCCACAAATTTGTGTGGACCATTACAGAACGGCATCTGGTGGGCATCCCTGGGGAGGCTGGAAGATCCCAGTTTAAGACTTACTTAAGCAAGCTTGGTCATGCCCAATTGGATTGAATTGGATTGGATTTGTTTATTGTCATGTGTACTGAGGTACAGTGAAAAGTATTTTTCTGCGAGCAGCTCAACAGTACATGAAAAGAAAAGGAAATAAAAGAAAATTCATACAAGAAAATATATAATAGGGCAACAGAAGGCACACAATGTAACTACTGTCATGTGAGAGTACCTTGAAGAAATGGGTGTTTTTTTATCGAATAGCTGTAGTGGGTGTACCTTTAAGAAATAGGTGTTTATTACTGCAGTGATGTCAGAGTGTGGGTGGAGCTGGGCTGTCTGTCAGCTTTTAGTTTCACTTTCAGAAAAGCTTGGGTGTGTCTGTGTTTTTTTGGTTTCGTTTCAGTGTTGGAGTTGCAGTCAGCCACAGAATGTGTAATGTTGCTCTCTCTGCCATGTAAAGACTATCACTTGATCATTTGGTGAATTCAGGGTTATAACTGTTCTCAGTAGTGAATTTAAACCTGATATGTTTCTGTTAAAAGTTTTTTTTAAAGTCTTATGGATGTTAAAAGGAAAGTAAGGATTACTTAGTGTTGTATTCTTTGGGGGTTGTATTTGAATTAATGGTTGCTAAGATGTTCACTGTATGTTTTAAAAAGGTTAACATGAGTTCATAGAATAAACATTGTTTCGCTTTAAAAAATACTTTTCGATTTCTGCTGTACCACACATGTAAAGTGAGCCATATGTTCCCCATACCACAAGTTATTAAAAGCTGTGGGTCAGGTGAACTCCATGAAACACTTTGGGGTTCTCTAAACCCTGGCCTATGACAAATTGGGGGCTCGAGGGGGATAAAAGTCTACCTATTGGATTGGCTTAGTGAACTTAAAGACAGTGCAGGGTGAGCATATTGTGGTTGCTTTTCAGGCGTGGTATTCCAGTTTAAGTGGGGAGTGTGTTGTGGACCATGGCTCTATCAGAGGCTCTGAAGTTTTTGGGGGTGGAGACAGTCACATGCAGTACGTTACGGACAGAGACTAAAAGCAGACTGTTAGATTTGGCAAAAACATTGCAGTTAACATTACCTGACAAAATGCGAAAAGATTAGGTAATTATGGCGGTGGCTAAGCATTTAAAATTGACTGAGATACAGTTTGACTCATTGGAAATGGCAAAAATTCTGTTACAAATTAAACAAATGGAACATGAGAAAGAATTAAAGCAGCTTGAATACGAAAGAGAGAGAGAGGAAAAAGAAAGAGAGAGAGAAAGAGATAGCGAGGACAAAGAAAAGAAGAGAGAAGAAAGGAGAAAAGAAACAATAGCCCTAGCAGAACAAAAAGAAAGAGAAAGGGAGATACAGATCAGGGAAAAAGATAAAGAGAGAGAGTTTAAACTTCAGAAAATGGCTATGAAACATGACAGTCAGTTAAAATTGACAGACGTAAAGGGAAACGTACAGTTGGATGATAGTGATGAGGACAGTGAGAAAGAGCGTCATAGTCGAAGGGTTGGTGAGAATCTATTTAAATTTGTCCAAGCATTGCCAAGGTTTGATGAGAAGGAGGTAGACGCCTTTTTCACTTCATTTGAGAAGGTTGCTAACCAAATGAAATGGCCACAGGACATGTCGGTATTACTGATTCAAACAAAGCTGGTAGGTATGGCTAGTGAAGTGTTTGCATCACTACCGGAGGAGGTTTCTGAGACGTATGAGGAGGTGAAAAAAATCCATCTTAGGTGCATATGAACTAGTGCCTGAAGCCTACAGACAAAGGTTTAGAAATTTAAGAAAAGAATTTGGTCAAACATACATGGAGTTTGAAAGGCTCAAACAGAGTAATTTTGATAGGTGGATAAGGGCTTTGAAAATAGACCAAACGTATGAAGCTCTCAGAGAAATTATGCTTTTGGAGGAGTTAAAAATTCAATTCGTGATGTAGTGAGAACTCATGTGGAAGACAACAGGGTTAAAACTGCGAGGTTCGCAGCAGAAATGGCAGATGATTATGAATTAATTCATGAATTAAAGCTTGTTTTCCAACATCAGTTTCAGCCTGTGAGGGATAGAAACTGGGGACATGAGAAATACGCAAATGGTAAAGGTAAAGGTGATCTGATCGGAGATAATAAGGGGAGTGTACCTCAGACTAAAAAATAAATCCAGGAGGGTGGAAGAGACATGAAAAGTTTCAAATGTTTTCACTGAAATAAACTAGGCATGTAAAGTCACAGTGTTGGTGGGTGAAGAAAAGCACTGGGAAGGCAGATGTGGTAAAACAGGATTATCATAGATTATCATAGAATTTACAGCGCAGAAGGAGGCCATTCGGCCCATCGAGTCTGTACCGGCTCTTGGAAAGAGCACCCTACCCAAGGTCAACACCGCCACCCTATCCCCATATCCCAGTAACCCCACCCAACACTAAGGGCAATTTTGGACACTAAGGGCAATTTATCATGGCCAATCCACCTAACCTGCACATCTTTGGACTGTGGGAGGAAACCGGAGCACCCGGAGGAAACCCACGCACACACGGGGAGGATGTGCAGACTCCGCACAGACAGTGACCCAAGCCAGAATCGAACCTGGGACCCTGGAGCTGTGAAGCAATTGTGCTATCCACAAGGCTACCGTGCTGCCCAAAGACAGTGGGGTTTGTTAAAGTGGTAAAGGAAAGCCCAAGTGAAGCGAAAGAGGTGCAAAATATTGTACAGCCTGATCAAGAGGTGATTGATAAGAAGGTGCCAGATGTCTTTAAAGAATTTACTTGTGTGGGTAAAGTTTACCCACGTGTGTCAGGAGGAGCAGGTAAAGAAGTCACAGTTTTTAGAGATACGGGAGCTAGTCAATCTTTGATGGTAAGAGATGAGGAGATATGTAGTTTTAGGAAGAATATTGCCAGAATGGGTGGTAATATGTGGAATTCAGGGTGAGAGGAGTAGCGTTCCATTATATAAGGTACGGTAGGAAAGTCCAGTGAAAAGTGGTAAAGTGGTGGTAGGAGTAATAGAGAAACTATCTTGTCCAGGAATACAGTTTATCTTGGGTAATAATATAGCTGGATCGCAGGTGGGACTGATGCCTACTGTGGTTGATAAGTCAGTGGAAAATCAGACAACTGAAGTGTTGAAGGACAAATATCCTGGGATTTTTCCGGATTTTGTAGTAACAAGGTCGCAAAGGCACAGGTTCAGACAAGAGGGGAAATCAAAGAGTGAAGATTAAGTTGAAGTGCAATTATCAGAAACGATTTTTGATCAGATGGTTGAAAATGAACAAGAACAGGTGGAGGATGAGGAGGATATTTTTAGTTCAGGAAGATTGGCAGAGTTACAATAAAAAGATATAGAAATAAAATGGATGTATCATATACGGAAGAGGAATCTGAGTGTTATTGAGAAAATGGAGACCTTTACATATGCAGGCGGATGAAAAGTGGGCAGAAGTTCATCAAGTAGTATTGCCGGTAGGGTATAGAAACAAATTGTTGCGAGTTCTACATGAGGTATCAGTGGGAGGTCATTTGGGAATAAGGAAACCTCAAGCTAAAATACAAAAACATTTTTATTAGCCTGGACTACATAAAGATGTAGTTAAATTTTGTCAATCATGTCACACATGTCAAGTGATAGGGAAACCGCAAGCAGTGATAAAACCAGCGCCCTTAATACCCATTCCAGCATTGAGGAACCTTTTACAAGGGTCCTAATTGATTGCATGGACCGCTTCTTAAAACGAAAAGTGGTAATCAATATCTTTTGACGATAATGGATGTGTCTGCTAGGTTTCCAGAGGACATTCCAGTATGTAATATTACAGCTAAAAAGGTTGTGGAGGAGTTACTTAAATTCTTTACTAGATATGGACTACCCACAGAAATACAATGGGATCAAGGATCAAATTTTACCTCAAGGTTATTCAAATAAGTTATGGATAGCTTAGGTATAAAACAATGTAAATCAACTGCGTACCATCCAGAATGACACGGAGCATTAGAAAGGTGGCATCAGACATCAAAGAAATGTTGAGGGCTTATTGTCACGATTATCCAGAGGATTGGGATAAAGGAATTCCATTCGTACAGTTTGCAATTATGGATGCACCTAATGAGTCTACCAAATTCAGTCCTTTTGAACTAATTTTTGGTCATGAGGTAAGAGGACCACTTACATTGATTGAGGAAAAATTGGTGAGTGAGAAATCGGAAATTACATTATTGGATTACGTGTCACATTTTAGGGAATGATTAAATAGAGCAGGTGAATTGGCTAGACAACATTTAAAAGTTGCACAAAATGTGATGAAACGGGTAGCGGACAAGAAATCCAAATTTCGTAGTTTTGCCAGTGGAGATAGAGTATTAGTGTTGTTACCAGTGGTAGGTGGGCCTTTAAAAGCAAGGTGTTGTGGACCTCATCAGATTGATGGGAAATTAAGTGAGGTGAATTATGTGGTAAAAGGATGGAAGGAAGACTCACTGAGTGTGTCATGTGAGTATGCTTAAAAGGTACTTTGAAAGGGAAGGAGAGAAAAATTAGGAGGTTTTAATGATTCTAACGCCAAGTGACGAACCAATCCAGATGACTGTGAATTTGACATACCTCAAATTAAATTGGGAAATGAGGATGTTCTTAAAAATTGGGATAAATTGTTGAGTTACCTTCCAGAGGAAAAACGGACTGACCTGAAAGAGTTATTGATATCACGTGGGCAAGTTTGTAGTGATAAATTGGGAAGCATTAAAATGGCTATCCATGATGTAGATGTGGGAGATGCTGTTCCAATCAAACAACATCCACATAGACATAACCCTTTAAAATTGGCACAGGTTAACAAAGAGATCAAGAGTATGCTTAAAAATGGCATAATTGAAGTGGGTTGCAGCCAATGGAGCTCACCAATAGTGATGGTACCTAAACCAGATCATACCCAACGGTTGTGTGTGGACTATAAAAAGGTTAATGCAGTTACAAGAACGGACTCTTATCCTATCCCAGGTTTGGAGGATTGCATTGAGAAAGTGGGACTATCAGCTTTTATTTCCAAACTGGATTTACTTAAAGGTTACTGGCAGTTACCTTTATCCGAAAGGGCGAAGGAGATTTCAGCTTTTGTGACTCCAGATGATATATACCAATTCAAAGTTGTGCCATTTGGCATGAAAAGTGCCCCAGCCACATTTCAATGGTTAACTAACCAAGTCATTTCAGGATAGCCCAATGTTGCAGTATGCATCGGCGATCTGCTAATTTTCATCCAGACATGGAAAGAACATTAAAAACATCTGATTGAGTTATTCGATCGACTTCAGGAGGCGGGTTTGGTGATAAACCCAGCCAAAAGTGAATTTGGAAAGGCCCATGTCACTTTCCTTGGCTGTACAATCGGACAGCGTCGAATGGTCCCATGGGATGTGAAAACATATGTTATTGGGGAGTTTCCGATACCCTCGACATGATGGGAAATAATGCGATTTCTTGGTATGAATGGATTTTACCAGATATTTGTACCGAATTTTAGCAGTGTGGTCGCTCCACTAACGGACCTGCTCAACCAGCGTAACAAATTCCAGTGGACAGCGGAGTGTGAACAGGCATTTAACTGCCTGAAAGCTGTGATAACCAATGCCCCTGTGTTGGAGACTTACAAGGGATTCTGTGATCAGATTGAACTAAAGTATCTGACTTTAAAGAGACATGCCGGGGCGTAGAGAAATGGATGGATCGTGCAGAGACCTTCTTGTTCAAAGAGACTGGCAATCAAGAGGGATTCCAGTTGGAGGAAGAAGAACAAAAAAAAATGGAGTATATTATTTTACCTGTTTGCGTGTGTTGTGTTTTGAAACGAAAAAGTATATTTACTGTGTGAATTTCTTAAAGGATAGTGAAAAGGTGAAAAATGAAACCATCTTGAAGTTGATGGTTTACTTTTTTTTTCTTGGGGGAAGGTGTCATGTGAGAGTACCTTTAAGAAATGGGTGTTTTTTTATAGAATAGCTGTAGTGGGTGTACCTTTACGAAATGGGTGTTTATTACTGCAGTGATGTCAGAGTGTGGGTGGAGCACGGCTGTCTGTCAGCTGTTCGTCTCACTTTGAGAAAACCTTGGGTGTGTCTGTTTTTTGGTTTCGTTTCAGTGTTGGAGCTGCAGTCAGCCACAGAATGTGTAATGTTGTTCTCTCTACCATGTAAAGATTATCTCTTGATCATTTGGTGAATTCAGAGTGATAACTGTTCTCAGTAGTGAATTTAAACCTGAGGTGCTTATGTGAAAAGGTTTTAAGTCTTATGGATGTTAAAAGGAAAGTAAGGATTACATAGTGTTGTATGCTTTGGGGTTGTATATGAATTAATTGTTGCTAAGATGTTCACTGTATGTTTTAAAAAGGTTAACTTGAGTTCGTAGAATAAACATTGTTTTGTTTAAAAAAAAATACTGTTAGATGTCTGCTGCACCACACCTGTAGAGTGGGCTGTCTGCTCCCCATACCACGATCTACTAAAAGTTGTGGGTCAGATGAACTCCATGATACACTTTGGGGTTCTCTAAACCTTGGCCCATAACACTGCGTAAGCACCGGCATCCGATGTAGTGTTAATGAAGTCAGTCCATAAGAGGGTCGTTTAGGAGTCTGGTAACAGCGGGTAAGAAGCTGTTTTTGAGTCTGTTCGTGCATGTTCTCAGTCTTCTGTATCTCCTGCCCGATGGATGTCGATGGAAGAGTCAGTAAGCCGGGTGGGAGGAGTCTTTGATTATGCTGCCCACTTTCCTCAGGCAGCGGGAGGTGTAGATGGAGTCAATGGATGGGAGGCAGGTTTGTGTGATGGACTGGGCTGTGTTCACCACTCTCTGAAGTTTCTTGCGGTCCTGGGCCGAGCAGTTGCCATACCAGGCTGTGATGCAGCCAGATAGGATGCTTTCTATGGTGTATCTGTAAAAGTTGGCAAGAGTTAATGTGGACATGCCGAATTTCCTCAATGTGGCCGGAATCCTGATCACAACGCCTTGCGAGATCTGGGTAGATCTCACGAGGCTTACTGACTACTGGGAAGCACGTGGGAGGCTTCACCCGGCATTTACCGGATGCGCTGCATTCCGGTTGAGCACGATACGGCCGGTATATTGTGCCCACTATCTCTTGTGACGTACCTTGGAACATTTTATTACGTTAAAGGCACAATATAAATATGAATTGTTTGTTGTTTGTGTGATAATATGCATAACATAAGTTTGTACATAATGTTATGCACGACCTCTGACCACTAGGTGGCATTGTAAACTCATCACATCACCATGTGATCTGGGAGTTCCCATGCTGGGAGGTAGAAGTATTTGTAGTTTCCACAAGAATTGTTTCGTGGTAGTTGTTTGTTAGTTTGTTCCATAATATATTATATAATATAATTTTATCACTCAGTTGGTTCTTTAATAAATTATTTTAGACTACATGTTTTTTAATACATCTTTCACTTCGGCCAGTCTGCAGAACATGACGGTTTGGATATAGTTTCTATTCATCAGAATGCTTACAAGCCAAAGCATTTAACTATTTATTACAAGACTATGATTGGGAAAGTATCAGTGCACTTATGTTTGGCAAGAATGGTGAAAATATCTAAAAATAAATAAATTGTACTTTTCTCTTGCATAGGTTCAAGTACAACCCTTTGTGGAAGTTACCTTTCAGCAATCCATGTATCAGACAAGTATTGCTGATGGAACCCAGCCGTGTTGGAATGAAAAACTTGAAATGGAATTCAAGTAAATTTCTTAAAATAGTTTAATAGTTTTAATAGTTTTGGGGTGGCACAGTGGTTAGCACTGCTGCCTCACACCTCCAGGGACCCGGATTCAATTCCAGCGTCGGGTGACTGTCTGTATGGAGTTTGCACTTTTTCCCCGTGTCTGCGTGGGTTTCCTCCGGGTGCTCCGGTTCCTTGCCACAGTCCAAAGATGTGTAGTTCAGGTGGCTTGGCCAGGCTAAATTGCCCCTTAGAGTCCAAAAGGTTAGGTGGGGCTACTAGGTTACGGGGATGGGGTGGGGACGTGAGCTTAAGTTGGGCGTTCTTTCAAAAAAGGGCCGGTGTTGACTCAATGGCCTGAATGGCCTCCTTCTGCACTGTAAATTCTATGATTTTATTCTATACACTTCAGGTGACTTATAAATTGTAAACCTTAAATTGGCACATATTTTTTTTCCAAATCCTTTTGAAACTTTACTCCAATTATTGATCTGTTACCCAAAATAAGTTCCATCTATCATTAGTTTATCGACTGAAAAAGGAAAAGGACCCAATGAAATGTACAGGCACGATCTACCGGTCTCATTGTGCCAGGCAAGAGAACGAGGTAGCCGGTTAGATAGCGGGAGGGGCTAAAATTGGCAACCATGCCGAGAGCTGATTGGTTTCCGATCTAACCGGCCCACTCCTGTTGGTGAGAGCAGGGTCCTGCCGAGAAACCAATAATCCCCAATTAAGATCGATCTCCATCTTATTAATGGGCAGGACCCCAATAGAATAGCCTCCCGTGACCTAACTGCCTCCCCAGCGAGCGAGGGCTCAGTTTGGCACACCTATTTATAAACATGAATCTGGCGGGGTAGCTGCTGTAGGGATCTGAGGAGGTGAGTAGCTATCTTGGAAATCGCATCATCCCCGCGGCACTGTTGCCACTAGGGTGGGATGCACTCGGTCGGGGGGGGCTGGCTGCCTTCGGTGGGGGGGGGGGAACAGGGGGCGGGCCTTGCAGCCACCATGGATTGTGTATACCCATAATGTGGGCAGCTCCAGCTGCTGCCTGTCCATCCCACCTAACACACCTGGGACAGAGCTCTGTCTGTGGAAATATGATGATGGTCACTTTAACTCTCATTGAACGTGGTGGCCTCTGGCTGTGCAGCTGAAGGCTATTGTTAATGGGGAATTGGCAATTCTAATAATGTGAGCATTTCACAGCTCTCAAATGGATTCCCGTGGATACACATGCCATGTCGCAGGCGGTTGTTACTGCCCAGTATCCCAATCAGACTGGGAGGCCCGGACTTTTTGCTTGAACTCCGGAGGCATCAACACCACAGAGGCAGCAGTCAACATTCCAACACTCAAGAGCTGGGCCACAGCATTGGGGACATCCCCATGACCAGAGGGCTGGTGTGTGGACCAGGGAGGGTAGCAGTGCCCAGTCCAGATAACATTCCCAGCTGGTGTCTGGGGCCCAGGGTCTGGGATCTGGAGTTCGATGCCCAAGGGATCCTGCTGCCATCGGCGGTGCATGTTCAGGGTGGGTTGGATGGTACCCTGAGGATTGGCAGGGGATGTGAGGGTGGGGGACACCTGGAGGATCCAAGAGTCCCGGGGTGGAGCCAGAGCTGATTGTTAGTCTCTCACTCTCTCCAATTCCTTACAGATATCACATTATGGATGATATCGTGGAACCAGGGGAAGTTGCCATTGCGGTGCTGGTGGCAGGCCAGGCGAACAGATGCCCATTTGCAAGGGCCCATCCCACACCCTGAGGACCTCGCTGCCTCAGGCCAGGGAGGGACTCAGAGATGGAGACTGACAACCGCCCAAGGTGTACAAGCATCACTGGTCTTTGGAACAGATGACAGAGAGCATGTGCCGCAGGAGGCTCTGCCCCAACAAGGAAAGGATGCGACACCTGTACCATAATAATAATAATAATAATCGCTTATTGTCACAAGTAGGCTTCAATGAAGTTACTGTGAAAAGCCTTGCAGGCCTGGAGGATGAGGATACCCGCTTCCGGTGGCCATCAAGGCCACCGCAGCCCTGTTTGCGGGGGCAGCCGACTACATAAACTTTGACCTGGATCAAGAACAACAAGATGTCCGGGCAGCAGGATTCTCTGCCATCGCCGGATGCTCCACGTCCAGGGGGTAATAGATGGTATATGTGTCGTCTTGCGTGCACCGAGTGGTGTGGGAGCATCCTTCATTAACAAGAAAGGGTTCCACTCCCTTAACGTCCAGCTTGTGTGCGTCCACCACAGGAAGATCATGCACGTATGTGCATGCGTCCCAGGGGGTGTGCATGACAGCTACATCCTGGGGAAATCAGGAATTGCCGGCATCTTCGAGGGGCATGCCAGGGTGACTGGATGGCTCTTGGGGGATAAAGGGTCCTAGCTGATGATGCCAGGATGGAGACCCGTGACCGATGCGGAGACCCAATATAACGACGTCCATGTAGCCATCTGGGCTGTTATTGAACGGTGCATCGGACTGCTCAAAATTCAGTTCTGATGTGTCAACCACAGGTGGTGCACTACAGAACATCCCCAGGAGGATCTCCCATTTAGCCATGGCCATCTGTGCCCTACACAACCTGGGCGACGTGCTAGAGTTGGAGGAGAAGGAACATGCAGCCACCTCCAAGGAGGAGGATGATGAGGAGCCGGACCAGGAAGGGCTGAAGAACGAGCTCAGGGAGGACCCGTGAGACCAGCCAGAGGATGGAGGTCAGGTGACGGCCCAGAGGACCAGGGAGGACCTCATCCTCCCCCACTTCACATAGACGTGGCTTCATCCTTCATCTCTTCCCCTCTCCACTTCCCACCCACCATCCCCCACTCTGTGTGCCCCACCCCAACAAACTGGTACACCTCACTCTGCCCCCCTCCCGTTTCCTCCTACTGGCCAGCAATCCCTGCACCCATCCAGCCACCCATCACTGACCTCGCCCCCACCCCCCCATCACCCTGTTCCACCAGACCAGAGTCTGTGCTGCATCATTTCAGAATGATGGTCTATGTCGACATTGTCAGTGGGTCAATATAAAAGGATTGTTACTACTCTACAGGAGGCCCAGGGACCTGCAACCTCAGAGTCCCTGTGGGCTCACTTGAGTACGATGTATCCAGATGAGGAGGGCTGAGCTAACTCGTTAAACTAGCCATAAATACCCTGGCTAAAGTGTGTGCCGAGCTTGGTAGATCATTCGGGGTGTAGGAGGTTTAAATATTTCATGAAATAAATCTATCTTTTTCTACAGTAGTCGCATCTGAGTGATTGCTTGCCTGAGACTTTCCACTGGCGATAAGGGTCAAGTGGAGCTGGAGGTGATGCCACACCCTCCTGACCAGGCCTACCGCAATTAGGCCTCAAGAGGCCTCCATTTAGGCAGCGGGGATCGGTAAGCTGGAGGCGTTCGATGCAGACTGGGAATGGGCCCAGAAGATTGAGCGAGTGCGCTTTTTTGTGACTGAACAACGTTGTCGGGGATGGCAGACAGATGGTGACCCCCCCTAGTAGTGTGTGGCAAGCAGACCTTGAGCTTCATCAAAAGTTTGACTTTTCCAGACTCACCCGACACCCGCCAGTTTACGGATTTAGCTACCCTGGTAGGCAACCATTTTGACCCAAAACCACTGCCAATTAATTGTCCGTCGTTTTGCGTACGGAACAAGGAAGTGCTGCGGGTTTTGGCAAAGGTTGGTATCATGACAGGTACCGGCTTGCAGGGCCAAAGGGCCTGCTCCTGTGCTGTTCTTTGTTGTTCTTTGTTTTCGTTTCCACGTGGCTGCCCAGACCTGGGAGAATTGCTGGGCCATTTACAGAAACTCCCCGAGTTCAGCGGGTTCGGCCCAACATTATCTGAGGTTCTCAGAGACCCAGCTGGTCTGTGGCATCCAGGATGTGGCAGCTCAAGAGCGCTTGTTGGGAGAGACCCATCTTAACCTGAAGAAAACAATGGTCTGTGGTGATACCAACGAGCCACCCTTGGTGATGGACATTGAAGTCCCCCATCCAGCATATTCTGCGCCCTCAATGCTTTCTCCAAAGGGTGTCCAACATGGAAGAGTACGGATTCATCAGCTGATGGTGGCTGGTACATGGTAATCAGCAGGAGGTTTCCTTGCCCATGCTTAACCTGAAGCCATGAGACTTCATGGGGCCCAGAGTCGATGTTGAGGACTCCCAGGGTAACTCCTTCCCGACTGTATACCACCGTACTGCCACCTCTGCTGGGTCTGTTTTGCCAGTGAGACAGGATATACCGAGGAAAGGTGATAGTGGTGGCTGTAAGGTTTGATTCTGTGAGTATGACTATGTCAGGCTGTTGCTTAACTAGTCTGTGAAACAGCTCTCCCAATTTTGGAACATGCCCCCAGATGTTAGCAAGGAGGACTTTGCAAGGTTAGCAGAGCTGGGTTTGCTGTTGTCGTTTCCGATACCTGGTTCGATGGCGGGTGGTCCTTTTTTGTGTTTTTGTCGTGGTTGAATACAACTGAGTGGCTTGCTGAGCCATTTCAGAGGGCATTTAAGAGTCAACCACATTGCTGTGGGTCTGTAGGTCAGACCAAGTAAGGATGGCAGATTTTCTTCCCTAAAACACATCACTGAACTAGATGGGTTTTTACAACAATTGATAATGATTTCATGGCCATCATTAGACTTTTAATTCCAGATATTTTATTAATTTCAAATTCCATCACCTGCCACGGTGGGATTCAAACCCAGATCCTCAGATCATTATCCTGGGTCTCTGGCTTTATAGGTGTCATGATATTCAAACATACATCATAACACATACATAATGATAGACAGAGCAACGGACCAATTAGCACACATAACACGACAGCCAATCACAGACAAGAGCAGACACAGTACAAAACAAGAAACACGACACTTCCTAGTCAGTCCATCTGGAGATGTCACAGGGCCAGGACCTCAAAGCAAGACACTCACACAGTCACAACGTGCTGAGTACCAAGTCTGATGTATAAATAGTTTAATGGAATAAAACTGCATTGTATCAATCGCAACCATGTTGGTTCGTCTGTACCTCAGAGCACCCAACACTTCATGATACCAGGAGTGAATCGATACCTACCGGCAAATCTGCCATCCTGAACCATGGATGCCACCGCCTCCCGATTGGGTTGCATCGGTTGTGCTAGTAATTAATCCTGACGGTTTTGTCTGCCTTTGCGGAGATTATTAAATGACAATCAATCGAGCATGCCGTTTGAATTGTTATCCGATACCCAAGATTGAGCATCTCTACGTGAGGCTCTAGCGGAGGGCGTACCTTCACTAAGCTCGACATGAGCCACGCTTATCTTCAATTAGTTCTGAACCTGGCCTCACAGAAATATGTAATCATCAACTCTGCATTTGGAGTTTCTTCAGCATGTGCCATATTCCAATGGGTGATGGAGAATATCCTCTGAGGATTACCACAGGTAGCGGTTTACCTGGATGGCATATTGATCACCTGTTCACCCAACCAGGAGCACATGAAAAACCTGGAGGACGTGCGACATCGATTCGAGGCAGTTGGAGTCTACCTATGGCGTGAAAAGTGCATATTCCACGCAAAATAGGTAGTCTATTTAGGCTACAGCGGGTTAGACCCAGTGGGCGATAAGGTACAGGCAATCTGACAGGCAACCATGCTGAAGCATCAAGCGGAACTCCGTTCTTTCTTGGACTTTATAAATTATTACGGCAAGTTCATCCCAAACTTTGCAATAGTATTGGCCCCATAGCACCTGTTAAAGAAGGCCAAATGCTGGGTTTGGATCCCACCACAGCAGACAGCTTTCGATAAAATAAAGATGTGAATATCATCGTTGCATCTCCTGACACACTTTGACCCGTCAAAATTTTAATTGCTCACAAGTGATGCCTTTCTCTACGGCATCGGGACCTTCCTGGCACACTGGATGGATGAAGGTGTGGAGAGGCCCATTACGTTTGTTTCATGCACTTTGGCGGTAGCAGAGCTAAATTACAGCCAAAAAGTGTAAGAAGGTTTAGCTCTGGTTTTTGGAGTGAAACAGCTCCAAGAGTATGTCTATTGTCATGTGAGAGTACCTTTAAGAAATGGGTGTTTATAAATGGGTATGTGTATAAATATCTGTTAACTTGAGTTCATAGAATAAACATTGTTTTGCTTTAGAAATTACTTTTTCATTTCTGCTGTACCACACCTGTAGAGTGGGCCATGTGCTCCCCATACCACAATCTATTAAAAGTTGTGGGTCAGGTGAATTCCATTATACACTTTGGGGTTCTCTAAACCCTGGCCCATAACAAATTAGGGGCTCGAGGGAGATAAAAGTCTATCTATTGGATTGGCTTTGTGAACTTAAAGACAGTGAGGGGTGAGCATATTGTGGTTACTTATCAGGTGTGGTATTCTAGTTTAAGTGGGGGGGGGGGTGTTGTGGACAATGGCTCTTTCAGAGGCTCTGAAGTTTTTGGGGCTGGAGACAGTCACACGCAGTACCTTATGGAAAGAGACTAAAAGCAGAATGTTAGATTTGGAAAAAAACATTGCAGTTAGCATTACCTGACAAAACGCGGAAAGGTGAAGTCATTATGGCGGTGGCTAAACATTTAAAGTTGCCTGAGATACAGTTTGACTCATTGGAAATGGCAAAAATTCAGTTGCAAATTAAACAAATGGAACATGAGAAAGAGTTAAAGCAGCTTGAATACGAAAGAGCGAGAGTGAAACAAGAAAGAGAGAGAGAGGAAAAAGAGAGAGAAGAAAGGAAAACAGAAAGAATAGCCCGAGCAGAACAAAAAGAAAGAGAAAGGGAGATACAGATCAGGGAAAAAGATAAAGAGTTTGAACTTTAGAAAATGGCCATGAAACAGGACAGTCAGTTAAAATTGACAGGCGTAAAGGGCAAGGTACAGTTGGTGGAGAGTGATGAGGAAAGTGAGAAAGAGTGTCAAAATCGAAGGCTTGGTGGGGATCTATTTAAATATGTCCAAGCATTGCCAAGGTTTGACGAGAAGGAGGTAGAAGCCTTTTTCATTTCATTTGTGAAGGTAGCTAAACAAATGAAATGGCCACAGGACATGTGGGTATTACTGATTCAAACAAAGCTGGTAGGTACAGATAGTGAAGTGTTTGCATCACTAATGGAGGAGATTTCTGAGACATATGAGAAGGTGAAAAAATCCATCTTAGGTGCATATGAACTAGTGCCTGAAGCTGACAGACAAGGTTTAGAAATTTAAGGAAAGAATTTGGTCAAACATACATGGAGTTTGAAAGGACCAAGCAGAGTAATTTTGATCGGTGGATAAGGGCTTTGAAAGTAGACCAAACGTATGAAGCTCTCAGAGAAATTATACTTTTGGAGGAGTTTAAAAATTCAATTCCTGATGTAGTTAGAATTCATGTGGAAGAGCAGAGGGTTAAAACTGCGAGGTTAGCAGCAGAAATGGCAGATGATTATGAATTTGTTCATAAATCAAAGCTTGGTTTCCAACATCAGTTTCAGCCTGTGAGGGATAGAAACTGAGGACATGAGAAATACTCAAGTGATAAAAGTAACGGTGATCTGATAGGAGATAATAAGGAGAGTGTACCTCAGATTAAAAAATAAATCCAGGAGGGTGGAAGAGACATGAAAAGTTTCAAATGTTTTCATTGCAATAAACTAGGCCATGAAAAGTCACAGTATTGGTGGTTGACGAAAAGCACTGGGAAGGCTGATATGGTAAAACAGGATGAGACAGTGGGGTTTGTTAAAGTGGTAAAGGAAAGCCCAAGTGAAGCGAAGGAGGTGCAAAAGATTGTACAGCTTGATCAAGAGGTGATTGATAAGAAGGTGTCAGATCTCTTTAAAGAATTTACTTGTGTGGGTAAAGTTTACTCATGTGTAACAGGAGGAGCAGGTAAAGAAGTCACAATTTTAAGAACTACGGGAGCTAGTCAATCTTTAATGGTAAGAGATGAGGAGTTATGTAGTTTGGGAAGAATGTTGCCAGAAAAGGTGGTAATATGTGGAATTCAGGGTGAGTGGAGTAGTATTCCATTCTCTAAGGTAAGGTTGGAAAGTCCAGTGAAGAGTGGTGAAGTGGTAGTAGGAGTAATAGAGAAACTATCTTGTCCAGGAATATAGTTTATCTTGGGTAATGATATAGCTGGATCGCAGGTGGGAGTGATGCCTCCTGTGGTTGATAAGCCAGTGGAAAATCAGACAACTGAAGTGTTGAAGGACGAATATCCTGTGTTTTTTCCAGCTTGTGTAGTAACAAGGTCGCAAAGTCACAGGTTAAGACAAGAGGAGAAATCAGAGAGTGAAGATAAAGGTGAAGTGCAATTATCAGAAACAATTTTTCATCAGATAGTTGAAAAAGAACAGGTGGAGGACGAGGCGGATATTTTTCGTTCAGGAAAATTGGCGGAGTTACAACAAAAAGATATAGAAATAAAACGGATGTATCAGAAAACATACACGGAAGAGGAATCTGAGTGTATACCAGAGTGTTATTACCTTAAAAGTGATGTCTTGATGAGAAAATGGAGACCTTTACATATGCAGGCGGATGAAAAGTGGGCAAAAGTTAATCAAGTAGTATTGCCAGTAGGGTATAGAAGGGAGGTGTTGCGAGTTGCCCATGAGGTACCAGTGGGAGGTCATTTGGGAATAAGGAAAACTGAACCTAAAATCCAGAAACATTTTTATTGGCCTGGACTACATAAATATGTAGTTAAATTTTGTCAATCATGTCACACGTGTCAAGTGATAGGGTAACCTCAAGCAGTGATAAAACCAGCGCCCTTAATACCCATTCCAGCATTTGAGGAACCTTTTACAAGGGTCCTAATTGATTGCGTAGGACCGCTTCCGAAAACGAAAAGTGGGAATCAATATCTTTTGACGATAATGGATGTGTCTACTAGGTTTCCAGAGGCCATTTCAGTACGTAATATTACAGCTAAAACGATTGTGGAGGAATTACTTAAATTCTTTACTAGATATGGACTACCCACAGAAATACAACCGGATCTAGGATCACATTTTACCTCAAGGTTATTCACAGAAGTTATGAATAGCTTAGGAATAAAACAATTTAAATCAACTGCGTACCATCCAGAATCGCAGGGAGCGTTAGAAAGGTGGCATCAGACATTAAAGACAATGTTGAGGGCTTATTGTCACGATTATCCAGAGGATTGGGATAAAGCAATTCCATTCGTACTGTTTGCAATTAGGGATGCTCCAAATTTAGTCCTTTTGAACTAATTTTGGGTCATGAGGTAAGAGGACCACTTAAATTGATTAAGGAAAAATTGGTGAGTGAGAAATCAAAAATTACATTTTTGGATTACATGTCAAATTTTAGGGAACGATTAAATAGAGCAGGTGAATTGGCTGGACAACATTTAAAAGTTGCACAAAATGTGATGAAACGGGTAGCGGACAAGAAATCCAAAGTTCATAGTTTTGCCAGTGGAGATAAAGTTTTAGTGCTGTTACCAGTGGAAGGTGAACCTTTAAAAGCTAGGTTTTGCGGACCTTATCAGATTGAAAGGAAATTAAGTGAGGTGAATTATGTGGTAAAAACACCAGATAGAAAGAAAACTCACCCAGTGTGTCATGTGAATATGCTTAAAAGGTACTTTGAAAGGGAGGAGAGAAAAAGAAGGAGGTTTTAATGATTCTAACTCCAAGTGACGAACCAAATCCAGATGACTGTGAATTTGACATACGTCAAATTAAATTGCAAAATGTGGATGTTCTTAAAAATTGGGATAAATTGTTGAATTACCTTCCAGAGTAAAAAGGAACTGACCTGAAAGTGTTATTGATATCACATGAACATATTTGTGGAGATAAATTGGGAAGTATTAAAATGGGTATCCATAATGTAGATGTGGTAAATGTGTTTCCAATCAAACAACATCCATACTGACTTAACCCTTTAAATTGCCACAGGTTAACAAAGAGATTGAGAGTATGCTTAAAAATGGCATAATTGAAGTGGGTTGCAGCCAATGGAGCTCACCCGTAGTGATGGTACCTAAACCAGACGGAACCCAACGGTTGTGTGTGGGCTATAGAAAGGTTAATGCAGTTACAAGAACGGACTCTTATCCTATCCCACGTTTGGAGGATTGCATTGAGAAATTGGGACAATCAGCTTTTATTTCTAAACTGGATTTACTTAAAGGTTACTGGCAGGTACCTTTATCCGAAAGGGCGAAGGAGATTTCAGCTTTTGTGACTCCACATGGTATATTCCAATTCAAAGTTATGCCATTTGGTATGAAAAATATCCCAGACACATTTCAAAGTCGTTTCAGGATTACCCAATTGTGTGGTATACATCGATGATCTGGTAAGTTTCAGCCAGACATGGACAGAACATTTGAAACACCTGATGGAATTATTCGATCGACTTCAGAAGGCGGGTTTGGTGATAAACCTAGCCAAAAGTGAATTTGGAAAAGCCCAAGTCACTTTCCTTGATGAGTTTCCGATATCCTCAAGATGAAAGGAAATAATGTGATTTCTTGGCATTAGTGAATTTGATCGTACATTTGTGAAAAAGTTTTGTGGCATGATTGCTCCAATGATGGACTTGCTGAAGAAACTTCAAAAATTTCAATGGACAGCAGAGTTTCAACAGGCATTTGACTGCCTGAAAGCTGTGATAACCAATGCTCCTGTGTTTGAGAATTACAAGGGACTCTGTGATCAGATTGAACTAAAGTATCTGACTTTAAAGAGAAATGCCGAGGTATAGAGAAATGGACGGATCGTGCAGAGACCTTCTTGTGCAAAGAGACTGTCAATCAAGAAGGATTTCAGTTGGAGGAAGAAGAACAAAAAAAAATGGACTATATTATTGGACCTGTTTGCGTGTTTTTTTGAAACAAAGTATATTTACTGTGTGCATTTATTACAGGATAGTGAAAAGGTGAAAAATGAAACCATCTTGAAGTTGATGGTTTATTTTTTTTCTTGGGAGGAGGTGTCATGTGAGAGTACCTTTGAGAAATGGGTGTTTATAAATGGGTATGTGTATAAATATCTGTAGTAAGAGTACCTTTAAGAAATGGGTGTTTATTACTGCAGTGATGTCAGAGAGTGGGTGGAGCTGGGCTGTCTGTCAGCTTTTTACTTTCATTTTTGAGCAGGCTGCAGGGTGTGTTTTAGTTTTGTTTTCAGTGTTGGAGCTTAGGTCAGACCAAGCAGGTGTACTGCTGTTCTCTCTGCCATCAAAAGACTTTCCCTTGATCATTTGGTGAATTCAGAATTATAAATGTTTTCAGTAGTGACTTTAACCTAATGTGCTTCTGATAAAGGTTTTGTTTTTAAGTCGTATGGATGTTAAAAAGGAAAGCTTAAAGGCTTACTTAGTGTTGTAGTCTTTGGGGGTTGTATTTGAATTAATGGTTGCTAAGATGTTCACTGTATTTTTCAAAAAGGTTAACTTGAGTTCATAGAATAAACATTGTTTTGCCTTAAAAATTACTTTTCCATCTCTGCTGCAACACATCTGAAGAGTGGGCCATGTGCTCCTCACACCATAATTTATTAAACGTTGTGGGTCAGGTGAATTCCATGATACACTTTGGGGTTCTCTAAACCCTGGCCCATAACTCTATGGACATACATTTACAGCTTATACAGACCATATGCCTTTATTAGGGTTTTCACAGAGGAAGGGCGATCCCCCTGGTGGCGTTTGCCTGCATTCAACTTTGTCCCCTGCTCTTGGTAGCATATGAGTACGTCTTGGAACATCGTCCCGGGAAGACGATTTACATGTGGACCCCTCAGCCGTGTCCCTCTGCCCACCAGTACGCCAAAGCCGACAGCATCAGATGAGGTGATCGCTGAATGGAGTCTTTACCTGTGATGGCAGCCCAAGTGGATGGTATCCTACGGTGCAGCTTCCGAGTAATCATTCCTGAGAGCAGCCAGGGGGCGATCTTACAAGACCTCCACAGCGAACACCTGGGTTTCTCTAAAATGAATATGTTGGCCGAAGCTACTTGTGATGGCCCCGGAAGAGACACAGAGATTGAGAAGCAAAGCAATGCACACGGTGCCAGGAACACCAAAAGCTCTACTTCACCCCTGAGAATGGCCGGGCTGGCCATGGTCCCACCTTATTGTGGATTCCACGAGGTCTTTTCAAGGATGAAGTATTTAATCATCGTGGACGCACATTCCAAATGGATGGATGTTCACAGAATGACCACAATGACATCACGTGCCACCCCCGAGCAGCTCCGGCAATCATTTAGGTGTTCACAGTCTCCTCGAGGTACTGGTAGCAGGCAGTGGCAGGGGGGGGAGGGGGTGCTGGTGAGGTAGAGGGCACGTCCTGTGGCCTGGAGGCTGGGATCGGGGAGGGCAAATAAGGGAGGGGGTTGTAGACCAGACTACAGTCCGGAATAACGTGGCAGAGGCTTCACATGTCTTGGGTGCAATGTATGTTTAATGGTGTACAAGTACAATAGTGACCCAAACACTCCCTAGCTGCCGATGGTGGCCCTCCACTCCCCAGTGCCCTCTCAGTGATCCTCAATCATCCTAGCCCTCCGAGCTATACTACTATGTCTAGGTTTTTCCTCAGGATGCTCATCAGAGGTGGAGGCAGCCTGTTGCCTATTGCATCCTGTGGCCTTTGATGTCCTCTGGTGCGCTGGGGGTAAAGGGCTCCTGCCAATTTGCCTTTTCCGCATGCTCACCCCGAGGCTCACCATTGTCAGAGGGCTGGTCTCGGGAGGGTTGGTGATCGCCGTCGTCTCCCTATGGGAGCTTCAGGGACACTCCAGGTCGGCCTACAGTGCTCCCTCCTTCTGATCAGTGCCCATAAGGCCCTGGGGGTGACCATGGGACAGAGGGGCAGATAGATTGGGCTCCGGCTGCCCCACGTCATCTGGTCCTGCTGGCCCTGGTGGCTTCACAATGTCTGCACCATGGTGTTGATGCCCTCAGCAATGCTCCTCTGTGATCGGGCCATGCTCTGCAGTGCTTCACCAATGTCCACCTGCATCTAGGATATGGTCCTCTGCAACCGGGACATGCTCAGGAGCACCTCAGCGATGCCCACCTGTGACTGAGACATGCTCTGCAACGCCTCGGAAAGGTCCACCTGCTTTTGGGACTCATCCCCCAGCAACTGGGACATGCTGTTGAGGCACTCAGCCATGGCTGTCACTGAATGAACAACGCCTTGGTCACCACCACTCCAGGCTCTCTGTTACGTTGTGCTCCAGGCTCTCGACTACGGTCACCACTCTAGCATTGTTGGCCTCAGTGCCATGCATTGCCGGCGTTATCTCCTGCGCCCGTAGCCTTTGGGACTGCTCCAATCGGCTATGAACCTTCTGTAGTGTCGCTGACATCTCCCTCTGAATATTTCAGCTGCAGGCTATCGACTGCACCAGCTCTGGGATAACCTGGTTCAGAGGCTCAGCAGCTGAATGGGACTCAGCTGGGTCCTGGGATCCAGGCTTCCTCCCGTGGATGTTTCTTCCTTCATCCGATGTGCATCTGAACTGTGTGGTGCTCACCAGAATGTTCCCCAGAAACCTGTCCACTACTTTTGTGTGTGGAGTTTGGGGATGACAGTCATGACACGATGATGGCGGTATCCTCAGAGCTCTCCTCCGAGGTGCTCTCTTGGGAAGCGGGAGGGAGGTGGTAGGGAGGCTTGGACCGTTGAGTTGCGATGCTGCAGGAGAATGGACATGTGGTCAGTGGGAGAGAAGGATCATCATTCTGGCATCAACAACTCATGTGTAACAGGTCATCTGGGTGGGGGCTGATGGATCCTCACCTCTGCGGCACAGGCCAGTCTTGACGTTGGTGACCGATCTGCCGTAGGTCACCCCCGTGACCTCCAAGGCCTGTACCTCGTAGTGGGTGAGGACAATGAGGTCCGGCACCTCGCTGCCCATCTGGACTCTCTCCCATTAGTTGTGGGCCAACCACCTGCAGATACAGAGGAGGCATTGTGAGCCGCATGTTTCATGTATTGCGTGGGGGTGTGTGGTTGGACATGGCTGGGGCAGGTGTGGGCACCGACGCCTGTCATGGGTAGGATGGGATGGCGTGGGCTGGTGGATGCCGGGGTGTTCTGGAGCATGTGGCGGTATTGTGCTCGTGGGGTGTTGGTGGGCAGGCACGGGTCATGGAGTGGTCCCGAGGTTATTAGGTGGGTCTGGTGCCAGTGGGCCAATGCCAACTCACCTCTGTGGCCTGGTGCAGGTTGTTGAGCTTCTTGCAGCACTGGATGACGGTCCTCCTTGTCATACTCCCCAAGCTGACGGCCCCTGCCACTGTCTCCAAGGCAGCGCTGGCAGCTCTTTGACTGACTCTCCGACTCCCTCGGGGAACAGAGTGTCTCCTCTTGTCTACTCCGCATCCATTAGTCTGGCCTGCGCGGTGGGATAGCTGTGTGCTGTCTGAGGTTTGCACTGCGGGATCGGGTTAAGTGCTGCTCCCCCTCGTTAGCAGGGAACTGTTGAGTGCGGCCCTGGCGAATCAACCGGCAGGACAGTCATTTGCGGTGTGAAGCCCTTGATGCTCCATTAAGTGGCCTAATTAATGTTAGATACTGATGATTGCCTTGCCGAGTCGGCTGTCAGGAAACTTCCAGCATTTCCCGCTCGCTACCACACTTCAAAAAATTTTGTTAGATCACGGCCCTAATTTCAAACGTAAATCAAACATTTGTAATCTATAGTATGACAAACACCAAAGTCTTTTTCAAATAAGCAGAGAATTTGCCATGAGGTCATAAATTATTTTACTCTGTTAATTTTATAAATTCATGTTGTAATGTGATATAAATCATCAAACTTAGATTGTATTGTATTTAGCTTTCAAAAACTAGGGTCACAGAAAGTTATGCCTTAAATATTGCAATAAGTGAGATTTGAGGGGCGGTATTGTCCGAGCCAACGCCGAGTCGGAGAATCGCCGGGGACGCGGGAAATTCCTGCCACGCCACTCTGAAGCCGGGACGCGATTCTCTGGCATGGTTCCAACCTGGTACCACCCGGCGGGAACTCAAATCCACGGCGGACTCCTGGTGGTAGTGGTGGGGGGGGGGGGGGGTGATCTGACGCCGGGAGGGGCCTCCACAGGGTCCAGGCCCACAATCGGGTGCTTCCGGGTGCGCCTGCGATCTGGAGGGGGTCTACCTCCTTCTGCGCGGGCCCGTTGTTGGTCTCTGCCACGTTGCACGGCGCCGGCGTGGAGATGGGAACTACGCGCATGCACCAGCGCGTGCAGGGCCGCCTTTCGGCGCCGGAGCAGCACGCAACACTCCGGCACTGTGCTGGCCGTCTGAAGACCGCTGAATTGCTGGTCCAGGAGGCCCGTTGACGCCGGCGTACACCATTCCGGTGTTTACGCCGGCATCAACGCTTGGCTGGGATTTCAGAGAATCCCGGCCGAGGTATTTTGTCATAATAAAATCATTGGGTAAAATGGCTTGGACTCCATTATGAAAAATAATGTACTTCTTTAATTAGCTCTAATCTCTCTGAAAACATTTAATCATATTTCTTTAATTGTAGATCGCCTAATGGAGATTACAATAGTTCAGTCTTATGCAAAATGAAAGACAAAATATTAATTAATTTGTATGATAACATAAATGTTCCTAACACAGAGGTAATTCAATATAATTTGAATATTCTGTTGACTGCATTGCCATGTTTTTAGATGTCTTTGTAGTTTAATTTGTTAAAAATAATCTAGTTTCTGGCTGATCTCCAGAAATGAAATGAGGCTCCGAGTTATACAACCTCCAATAGAAAACCCCATTCACCCCCTCCGGTTCCGATACCACAGTGTCTCTCTCATCCTTCACCCTTACAATCTCTCTCGCTGCCGCCTGTTTCCTCAACTGATGTCCAAGCATCCTACTCACTTTCTCCCCATAGTCATAAACTCAGTTGTCCTACCAGCTTTCCAATGGACACCAGCCCAAACTCCATCTGGAGCCTCTGCCTCTCCTTTAGTAATGCCTCCTCAGGTGCCATCGAATATCTCGGTCCACCCTCAGAATGTCCTCTGCCATCCTCAACCTCTCAGCATGCTCCACTCTCTCCCTGTGCACCCGACTCGATATAAATTCCCCCCCTTACTACCACTTTCAGCACCTCAGAAATCTCACCTGCATTATTCAGCTCCGCATAATTTTGGATGGCCACACTCACCCTCTCACAGACCCCCTGGTCCACCAGTAACCCCACATGTAACGATCGCTGCTCCGCTGAGCATCCCTCTGCACCACCCGCAAATCCACCCTTGTGGCGCGTTGTCAGAAACCACAACCGCTGAATATTCTGAACCAATCACCCGTGCTAACATCGCTTGGTCTAAAACAAAGACATTAATCTGGGAGCACACCCGGTGCATGTGCGCAAAATACGGAAACACCTCCGACCTCAGCCTCTTGAACCACCATGTGTCTGCTCCTCCCGTATGCTCCATAAACCCCAACTAGCTCAATGGGCTGGATAGCTGGTTTGTGATGCAGAACAAGGCCACCAGCGCGGGTTCAATTCCCGTACCAGCTTACCTGAACAGGCGCCAGAATGTGGCGGCTAGGGGCTTTTCACAGCAACTTCATACTTGTGACAATAAAAGATTATTATTATTAACTCCCTTGCCGTAGCCGAAATTTTCAGGGACCGGTTCAACCGAGGATTTAGAACCGTATTAAAATCACCCATAATCAGCCAGTGCATGTCCAGGTCTGGAATGTTCCTTAGAACCGCCTTAAGAAATCCACATCATCCCCATTAAAGGCAATATAAGCATTCATAGATTATCATAGAATTTACAGTGCAGAAGGAGGCCATTCAGCCCATCAAGTCTGCACCGGCTCTTGGAAAGAGCACCCTACCAAAGTCAACACCTCCACCCTATCCCCATAACCCAGTAACCCCACCCAACACTAAGGGCAATTTTGGACACTAAGGGCAATTTATCATGGCCAATCCACCTAACCTGCACATCTTTGGACTGTGGGAGGAAACCGGAGCACCCGGAGGAAACCCACGCACACACGGGGAGGATGTGCAGACTCCGTACACACAGTGACCCAAGCCAGAATCGAACCTGGGACCCTGGAGCTGTGAAGCAATTGTGCTATCCACAATGCTACCGTGCTGCTCACTATCACCACAGGCGTCCCGTCTATCTTCCTGCTAACCATCATGAACCGACATCTTCCCCGATCGGTTACAAAACTGCTGACACCCCTCGTCTTCATATCCAGCCCCGAGTGGAAAACCTAACCCACCCAGCCCTTCCTCAGCGTCTTTGGAAGAAACACAATGTCCGCCTTCAAGCTTGTAGTTAAGCAGTGCCTCAATTTTAAAATTCTCATCCATGTTTTCAAATTCATTCACGGCTTCACCCCTTCCTATTTCCGTAAGCACCAACTCTCTAGAGATAGATTCTTCTAATTCTGGCCTGTTGAACTTCTCTGACTTTAATTGCTACACCATTGGTGGCTGTGCTCTTAGCTGTCTTGGCCCCAAACTCTGGAATTATCTGCCTAAAATTCTCCTTCAAGACTTTGCTTGAAACCTACTTTTTTGGCTCAGCTTTTTGCCACCTGCCCTGCTATTACCTATGTGACCCGGTATCAAATTTGACTATATAATGCTTGTTTGAAATGCCTTATGATGTTTTATTATTTCAAAGGTTCCAATGTAAGGACAAGTTGTTGTTGTTTTTGAATTTTAAACACAAATTTCATTCAGTGTAAATCATGTTTCCATTATCTTTTGCACTAGTTTAAAAAAAAACATTATGGTTTGCCAACTGTAATTAAGTGTATTCCTGAAGATTTTGTCACAACTTATCCCCATACTTGAGCTATTCGTTCAACCAACATATCCATCCTTGTAACGCATTGCCTTTTTACACCAATTGAAAACTAAAAAGGCTAAAAAGGGCAACCTCTTCCACTTCCCACTTCCCCCCCCACCCCCCCCCCCCCCTTAAATAGAAGAACCAATTGCATATTTAAAGATGTGTGTCAATTTACTTTTAGTCAACTCATCAATTCAATTCCATTAAAAACAATTGGATAATGTTACACTTGAAAAAGATTATCTAGATGCTGTGTTTTCTGGAATTTCTGACCTCTTCTGAGTTTGACACAAATAGACAAATTGAATTGTTACCTTTGATCATAGAGTGACTGCCTTGAGACTTGCAACATTAAGCCACATGTCAAACATTGGCTAGGATCCATTGAAATTCCATTTAGGACAGTGCTTGAACAATCAAAGGTATTAGTATTGGTTAGAATTGAACGATTATAAAGTAGTACTTGCCTAAAAATTGTATATTTGAAAGTTTTTTTTGTCTGTGTTATGGCTAGGTCAGTGGTACTTTCAGAATAGACACCCCACCAATGTTACTAGGATACACTTGGAAGAAAATAGACACAGGTTCTTGTGAGCAATTTTATGAATTTGGACTTGCTGAAAGCTCACTTTTAACAATTTTTATGACTCTGGATCCTCAGGTTTCTTGTCTAGATAGCGTAAGTCCTCAATTTATTTCAATTAATTTTCAATTGAATCAAAAAGAAACTTCAATGTTTAGATCATTAAATAACACTTTAATAAATTTGTGGTATGTGTATATTGTTGATTTGACTGGGAGATTTTCTGTGTTTACTTTAGCAGTGGTATTTTGCAGTTATATCATTTTTCTAAACATGTATTCTTGCTTTAGGACGATAAACAACCACCTCTCTGGCAGGTTAGTAATCCAATTCAAAATTGGATATTTTCTCATTTCTGTGTTATTACATATCAATAATAATGTAGAAAATGACCTATAATATTATCTCTTTTAACTTTTTCTAGTTGGAAACAATAGAAGATGACAAGATGTTGCATATGGCACGAGCATTTCAAAAGGAGATTCATACTCTTTATCCAAAGCGAAGGATCATTGTCAGTATTATTGACACTGAATGCAGAGTTGGGATTGTTACAAGATATATCAGACCACTTTGTCCACCACAAGAATTGCTTGAAACATTTCCTGAAAATCTAGAGGCAACCTTTGTATGCTACATTTTAATTATTTATAGGAATGATAAAGAAACTAACAAAACTAATGAGATCAATAATCCACAGTGGAACAGAAGGCCCCTGTTCAGAAAAGTATTCCCCTGACCGCCACCATTCTTGCTAATGTGACCCTCTGCTATCCATGGCCTGGCACTACCTCTTCCCTGTCTCGTGCGCAACTCCCTTGATGGTGTAAAATCCTATCTGTATTCTACAGGCAACCAGAAGGTCTTGACTGACTACTACCCCTGAAATATTGCCCTACTCCTCCCCACACCCACGCTCCTGGTAGCTCATCAACAATGCTCTTAGAAAACATTGAAAACGCTGATCTCATTTTATTGGGTGACACCAATTTTATGCTACACAATCACATTACGTCCCTAAAGATTCATTACAATAATCCCAGCCACAACAAGTGGTAGAGAAGGAAACTGACCTGGTGCCTGTGGACATGTGAACACAATCTCGCTTGCAGATTACAGATGGCCTGTTTTAAGACCAACTTAAAGTATTATCCAATGATTATCCTCAGAGGATAAGATAAAAAACATGATTGAGTTGGCATCCCTTGATGCGAGGAATTGGAACAAATTTGATCCTCTGCTTCAGACTCTGGCTCAATATCTGCCAAGTGATGTGAAGGAGTGAAGGGAAGCACGGTAGCACAAGTGATTAGCACTGTGGCTTCACAGCTTCACAGCGCCAGGGTCCCAGGTTTGATTCCCTGCTGGGTCACTGTCTGTGCGGATTCTGCACATTCTCCCGTGTCTGCATGGGTTTCCTCCGGGTGCTCTGGTTTCCTCCCACAGTCCAAAGACGCGCAGGTTAGGTGGATTGGCCATGATAAATTGCCCTTAGTGACCAAAAAAAGGTTAGGAGGGGTTATTGGGTTACGGGGATAGGGTGGAAGTGACGGCTTAAGTGGGTCAGTGCAGACTCGATGGGCCGAATGGCCTCCTTCTGCACTGTATGTTCTATGTCTATGTCTTTGAGTGGAGGTATTTGATTGCAGGTGGTAAATACAGAGCATCCTGGGGCAGGAGGGAATGTCCAATTTCAATGGGAATGTTTAAAGCATTTTACTTTTAGGTTTCACGTCTCCGATAACTAGAAACGGGCAGTGATGCAATAATGCATAATATGTTTTCCACTCAATTATTTAAAGGCTCATTTCAGAAATGAAAAGGAGGAGTTTTGAAGCATTATATTGTTAAAGACTCACAAATATCAATCATGGGCATATGGAGAAAAAGGCTGGCTTGCAATTTTCCAATGTATCTTTAAATGTGCAGCTACAGGCAGTAAGGTACAGGAGTGTAGCACCGTCAATATGACGATAGGCAGGTTGAGGTAATGTCAATTGAAGGCTTTATTAAGCAGAACTTTATCCCCAGCAGCGTGGTTACAGAATGCAGCTGCTGAGGGAAATGGAGGGAAAAACTGGGTTCTTATACCGGCATTTCAAGGTGGTGTCCAGTAGGTGGCAGATCCTATCAGGACCTGGCATCCCTCCACCAATAGCCTGTCGACACGTGGTGTACCGTATTACCCCTAATACATACCACCACAAGGAGGAAGCTGATTTTTGCAGCCCGTAGGAAGAAGAAACCTGCTGTCACCATCAGGAAGGATTGTCTCGAGGTGGCAGAAGAATCTGTATGATTGTTTATTAGAAAGGGCAGCACGGTGGTGTACCGTATTACCCCTAATACATACCACCACATTCACCCCTTGTTGAAGAAAAACCCGGCGGGATTATGGTTCGCATGGTGGTAGGGGTTTACAGAGTCGGTACTGTGCCATAACTTTGAACAGAACACAAAATTATCGCTGCAACTGGGCCAACGGGCCAAACAGGGTCGGCATGATGCCATAGCTATAACAAGACAATAACTGAAAACTGGGCCAACGGGCCAAACAGGGTCGGCATGGTGCCATAACTATAACAAGACTCAATAACTGAAAATGTTGAGAGTTAAAGTGATTCGATGAGCCTGATGGGCGGCCCTGGTCGTCCTTTCCGATCGTCTCGGGCGTGGTGGTGATGGCGCTGGCTCGAGTCCCGTCGACTCTGGGAGCGTAGCGCTGTCCCCTGTGCCCTTACTCCTGGGCGGGTCTGGGAGGAGAACCAAACCCCTCGGGAAGAGGGTGGCTGCGGGATGAACCGGCGGGAGTGAGGAGGTGGTGATTGGCGTTGGGGGGTGTGGGTAGCTCCGGCGGGCGGCAGATCTCGTAGGGAGACCGTGTCCTGTCGGCCATTGGGGTACTCCACATAGGCGTATTGCGGGTTGGTGTGAAGGAGATGCACCCGTTCCACCAGCGGATCTGACTTGTGCGCGCGCACATGTTTCCGGAGCAGAATGGGTCCCGGAGCTGCTAGCCAGGTCGGAAGTGGCGTCCCAGAGGAGGACTTCCTAAGAAAGAGGAGGAGGCGCTCGTGAGGTGTTTGATTCGTGGTGGTGCACAGCAGGGACCGGATAGAGTGAAGGGCATCCGGGAGGACTTCCTGCCAGCGGGAAATTGGGAGGCTCCTAGACCGGAGGGCCAGCAGGACGGCCTTCCAGACCGTTCCATTCTCCCTTTCTACCTGCCCGTTCCCCCGGGGGTTGTAACTGGTCGTCCTGCTCGAGGCTATGCCCCTGCTGAGCAGGAATTGACGCAGTTCGTCACTCATATAGGAGGACCCCCTGTCGCTATGGATATAGTCGGGGAAGCCGAACAGTGTAAAAATGGTACCGAGGGCTTTAATGACCGTGGACGCTGTCATGTCGGGGCAGGGGATGGGGAAAGGGAAATGGGAGTATTCGTCAATGACGTTCAGGAAGTACGCGTTGCGATCGGTGGAGGGGAGGGGGCCTTTGAAATCCAAACTGTGGCGTTCAAAGGGTCGAGAAGCCTTAACCAGGTGCACTCTATCTGGCCTGAAAAAGTGCGGTTTGCACTTAGCGCAGATCTGGCAGTTTCTGGTGACTGTTCGGACGTCCTCGAAGGAGTAAGAGAGGTTGCGGGCCTTAAGGAAGTGGTAGAAACGAGTGACCCCTGGGTGGCAGAGGTCCTCGTGGAGGGCTTGTAGATGGTCTACTTGTACATTGGCACATGTGCCACTAGATAGGGCATCGGATGGCTCGTTCAGCTTTCCGGGACGATACAAGATCTCATAATTGAAGGTGGAGAGTTCGATCCTCCACCGCAAGATCTTGTCGTTCTTGATCTTGCCCCGCTGTGCATTATCGAATATGAAGGCAACCGACCGTTGGTCAGTGAGGAGAGTGAATCTCCTACCGGCCAGGTAATGCCTCCAGTGTCGCACAGCTTCCACTATTGCTTGTGCCTCCTTTTCCACTGAGGAGTGGCGGATTTCTGAAGCGTGGAGGGTTCGGGAGAAGAAGGCCACGGGTCTTCCTGCTTGGTTGAGGGTGGCCGCCAGAGCTACATCCGATGCGTCGCTCTCGACCTGGAAGTGGAGGGACTCGTCGATGGCGTGCATCGTGGCCTTTGCGATATCCGCTTTGATGCGGCTAAAGGCCTGGCATGCCTCTGTCGTCAGGGGAAAAGTAGTGGACTGGATTAGTGCACGGGCCTTGTCTGCGTACTGGGGGACCCACTGGGCGTAATAAGAAAAGAAGCCAGGCAACGTTTCAGGGCTTTGGCACAGTGGGGGAGAGGGAACTCCATGAGGGGGCGCATGCGTTCAGGGTCGGGGCCTATCACTCCATTACACACTACGTAGCCCAGGGTGGCTAGACGATCGGTGCGGAACACGCATTTTTCTTTGTTGTAAGTGAGGTTCAGGGCGTGAGCGGTCTGGAGGAATTTTTGGAGATTGGCGTCGTGGTCCTGCTGGTCATGGCCGCAGATGGTGACGTTGTCGAGATACGGGAACGTGGCCCGTAAACCATGCTGGTCAACCATTCGGTCCATCTCTCGTTGTAAGACCGAGACTCTGTTCGTGACGCCGAATGGAACCCTTAAAAAGTGGTATAACTGCCCGTCTGCTTCGAAGGCAGTATAGTTGCGGTCACCGGGACGGATGGGGAACTGGTGGTAGGCGGACTTGAGATCCACGGTGGAAAAGACCTTGTACTGTGCAATCCGATTGACCATGTCGGATATGCGGGGGCGAGGGTACACATCTAGCTGAGTGTACCTGTTGATGCTCTGACTATAGTCGATGACCACCCTCTGTTTCTCCCCGGTCTTAACAACTACCACCTGGGCTCTCCAGGGACTGTTGCTAGCCTGGATGATGCCTTCCTTCAGCAGCCTCTGGACTTCGGACCGGATAAATGCTCGGTCCTGGGCGCTGTACCGTCTGCTCCTTGTGGCGACGGGTTTGCAATCCGGGGTGAGGTTCGCAAACAAGGAAGGCGGTTCAACCTTGAGGGTCGCGAGGCCGCAGACAGTCAGTGGGGGTATAGGGCAGCCAAATTTAAATGTTAATCTCTGGAGGTTGCATTGGAAGTCCAACCCTAGGAGTGTGGGCGCACAGAGATGGGGGAGGACATACAGCCGGTAATTTCGGAACTCCCTCCCCTGCACGTTAGGTTAGCGATGCAGAACCCCGTGCCCTGAACGGAGTGGGATCCTGCCGCCAGGAAAATTTTCTGGGTGCTTGGCCGAATTACGAGGGAACAGCGCCTTACCGTGTCCGGATGAATGAAGCACTCCGTGCTCCCAGAGTCGATAAGACACGGCGTCTCGTAGCCATTCACTAGGACTGTAGTGGTCGCAGTCTGGAGCGTCCGGGGTCGCGACTAGTCGAGGGTCGTCGAAGCCAGACATGGTTGTTGAAGTTGAGCATCGTAATCAGGCAGTATGTGGCCATCTGTGTCGGGGTCCTTCAGCCAAGATGGCAGCGTCCACGGATCGAGCGCGGTCGGGGGTGGACAAAATGGCGGTGCCCATCTCTCCCTCGTGGCGTCCGGGGTCCAAAATGGCGGCGTCCGTTGGTCACACGTGGATCGCTGGGGGGGCTGGGTCTGTGGTCCCGTTTCTTCCCCGGAGATAGTGGCGACCCCGCGGGACTTGCACACCGTCACGTAGTGGCCCTTCTTCCCGAAGCTTTTGCAGGTAGCCGCGCGGGCCGGGCAGCGCTGCCGACGGTGTTTCGGCTGGCCGCAAAAATAGCAGCGGGGCCCCCCCGGTTGGCCTGGTGTTTTGGCCGCGCGGGGGTGGGGAGGGGTGTCGGAGAGTCGACCGCAGCGGGAGTCCACGGAGCCCAAGGGGCTGTAGTGCGGTCGGGGGCGTAGGTGCGGGCGTTACGCGAGGCCACATCGAGGGATGCCGTCAGGGCCCGAGCTTCTGTAAGTCCCAGAGATTCTTTCTCCAGAAGCCTCTGGCGGATCTGGGAAGAGGCCAAACCTGCCACATACGCATCGCGGACCAGGAGCTCTGTGTGTTCACTCGCTGTTACCGCCGGGCAGTTGCAGTTTCGACCCAGGATCTGCAGGGCGTTATAAAACTCGTCCAGTGATTCCCCCGGAAATTGCCGTCGTGTGGCGAGCTGATAGCGAGCAAAAACCTGGTTGGCGGGCCGGATGTAGATATCCTTCAGCGCGGCAATGGCACCGGTGAAACCGTCCTCGTCCTCGATAAGGGAGTAGACGTCAGGACTCACCCTGGAATAGAGGACCTGCATCTTTTGTTCGTCAGACGGTGTGCCGGGGGCCGTTCGGAGGTAGCCCTCAAAGCAGGCCATCCAGTGCTGGAAGATAGAGGCCGAGTTAGCTGCTTGGGGTGCGATGCGCAGGCACTCCGGGGTGATTCGGAGCTCCACGTTCCCACGTCGTTTTCTTCAATTTAAATTCTGTTTAATAATTTGTAGCACCGTCAATATGACGTGAGGCAGGTTGAGGTAATGTCAATTGAAGGCTTTATTAAGCAGAACTTTATCCCCAGCAGCATGGTTACAGAATGCAGCTGCTGAGGGAAATGGAGGGAAAAACTGGGTTCTTATACCGGCATTTCAGGGTGGAGTCCAGTAGGTGGCAGATCCTATCAGGACCTGGCATCCCTCCACCAATAGCCTGTCGACATGTGGTGTACCGTATTACCCTAATACATACCACCACAAGGAGGAAGCTGATTTTTGCAGCCCGTAGGAAGAAGAAACCTGCTGTCACCATCAGGGAGGATTGTCTCGAGGTGGCAGAAGAATCTGTATGATTGTTTATTAGAAAGGGTAGCACGGTGGCGCAGTGGGTTAGCCCTGATGCCTCATGGCGCCAAGGTCCCAGGTTCGATCCCGGCTCTGGGTCACTGTCCGTGTGGAGTTTGCACATTCTCCCCGTGTTTGCGTGGGTTTCGCCCCCACAACCCAAAGATATGCAGGCTAGGTGGATTGGCCACGCTAAATTGCCCCTTAATTGGAAAAAAAAAATGAATTGGGTACTCTAAATTTAAAAAAACCAAATGATTGTTTATTAGAGTTCTTGGATTCAGTGCCATAAGCAGTTTAATATTCTGTCTATATCAGGAAAGGTGAGCAGTATTCACCAAGATCCTGCACTGTACTTCCACTCATTTAGTCTTGTCAATCAAATCCATTCACAGAATACTTTAGCCCACATCACCATCATCATGACAAATCATACCAAATTAATGCACCTCCTTTCCCAATCATTCTTTTGGCATACTCACTTCCTAGTTTTTCCCTCTACCACTGCCAACAAAGGCAATCTTCATCTTGTCTCATACAACGTCAGATACTTCAACCACTGCCATCGCACATTCTGAAGTTTCAATATTATGATAATCCTTGAAAGCATGCCACTCACCCTTCTTATTCATGGGCTGAACTTTAAGAGAGTCCCTGTGCCCCAGACTGAAAGGTTAGTCAGGAACTCGCCCACGAAAACATTGGCTGCCCTGAAGCCATTTAATCTTGGCAGGATGAGTCTTCTGCCCCCATCAAAGGAAGAAGTTCCACCATTAGGAATTGCTGGTCAATCTGACTGGTTGGCAGTTTTGTAGTCCCAGCAACACCAGGTTCAAGCCTGGCCATTAGCTGGACTACATGCAACCCCCAAAGAGAAGGAGCTAATAGAATTCGGATTGCGTTATTTTTGTGAGGGCCACGAAGAATCCAGCACGAGTTTCAAGAATACAAAGAAATAACATTTATTTACAATAACATATAAAAACACAACAGCAGCAACCTCGCTTGCTGCTTACTCCTTCCTGCTGGTTCCAAACTGGCCAGCTTTATTTATACAGGGAGTCCGCTAATGATTTCTCCGCCCCCCTCATTGGGGAAGCCCATACTCCCACAGGATTGTGGGATTGTCATTAGTCCCCAGCCAATGGTAAGCAGGCAGGTTATAACATCCCTCCCCCCCAAAGTCCAAGGAATCTACCGAAGACCCTGGCGAAGGAGGGCGTTGGACTCGTTTTGCCGCAGGCCGGACACCATTTGCACGAGGCGCTGGATCGGGCGGCGTGTAACGAGACGGAGACCGGCGCTTCCGTGATGAACGGCGTAATGGTTGTACATCCACGGCCCGAGGATTCCCCCTCTGATGCGTCCTGTGTCTCCATCTCGGAGTCAGAGTCTGCTGCCTCTGTCATCTCGGCGTCTCTATCTCCTGTAACGACCTGCGCAGGCTTTGAGTGAGGCACCAGAGGAAGATTGTGAGGACTACTTTCCATTGTCTCTGGTCTCTGCGGCTGTAGAAATGAGCTCCGGGGGCGGGGAATCTTTGGAAGGGATAGTCTTCTGGACTGAACGTGGTCTACATGTTTGCGCTGGAGACGACCCTGGGCTTGCACCTGGTAAGATATAGGGTCCGTTTGGCGAAAGATTTCGCCAGGGACCCACTGGGCACCAACAGCAAAATTGCGAACGAACACTGGGTCACCGGGCGCAAACTGCCGAACCGGCCGATGCTGAGAAAAACCTTGTCCCTGCCGTTCTTGTGTGCGGCGTACTTTTGCGCCAATGTCCGGTAAAACCATACTAAGGCGGGTGCGAAGTCTCCGGCCCATTAGGAGTTCTGCAGGAGCTACCCCAGTCACCGCATGGGGGGTGGTCCTATACGAAAACAAAAAGCGAGCCAGTCTCGTGTCCATTGACCCGGAAGACTGCTTCTTTAGGCCTCGTTTGAATGTCAGCACTGCGCGCTCCGCCAACCCATTTGAAGCCGGGTGGTAAGGGGCAGTGCGGATATGGCGTATGCCGTTCATCTTCATGAACCTCGCAAACTACTCACTGGTGAATGGAGTGCCGTTATCGGTGACCAGCACCTCGGGGAGGCCATGTGTACTAAAAGACAAGCGCATCTTCTCAATTGTTGCGCAGGACATTGTGCCTAGCATCTTATGCACCTCTAGCCATTTAGACTGGCCGTCAATTAATAAAAGGAACATGGATCCTTAAAATGGGCCGGTGAAATCCGCCCAAGGCCGCCCTGGCCATTCCCAGTGATGTAGGGGCACGGCCGGCGGAAGCTTCTGATGCTCCTGACAAATGGAGCAGTTTTGGGCCACCTTCTCAATGTCGGCGTCGAGGCCTGGCCACCAAATATAACTCAGGGCCAACATTTTCATTTTGGTCACACCTGGATGCCCATTGTGCAAGTCTCATAGTATCAGCTCCTGTCCTTTTTCCGGGACAATCACACGCGTCCCCCACAAGAGGATGCCGTCTTCCACGCTGAATTCTGACAGTCTGGAGGAAAATGCCCGCAACTCGCCAGGGAGCTGTCTATGCTGCCCACCATACAGCACTATGTGTTGAACCTTTGACAGGACTGGCTCCGTCTGGGTCCATTCACGGATCTGTGATGCCGTGACAGGCAAGGTGTCCATAAAATTTAGGGTTGCAACCACCTCACAGCGACACGCGGTAAACCTCTCAAAATGCCCTCCATAACGCGTTGAAAAATAGCGCAGGCAGAGGATACTCCAAAGGGCAAACGTGTATATTCATACAGGCCCCGGTGTGTATTAATCGTTACATATGGTCGGGAGTCAGGGTCCAGCTCCAACTGTAGGTAGGCGTGACTCATATCTAATTTTGTGAACGAGAGTCCACCTGCAAGCTTTGCGTAGAGATTCTCTATGCGAGGCATTGGATATTGGTCGAGTCGGTAAGCCGTATTCACTGTAAGTTTATAGTCGTCGCACAAGCGAACTGTAGCATTTGGCTTCATTACAGGTACAATTGGTGCTGCCCAGTCAGCGAAATGGATGGGCCTGATAATACCCAAAGTTTCCAAACGAGTGATCTCCCCTTCTACCTTCTCGAGCATGGCGTAAGGCACTGGACGCGCCCGGAAATAGCACGGCGTGGCTCCTGGTTCGACTTGGACTCGGGCTACGGCCCCTTTTATTTTCCCCAAACCAGGCTGGAATACATCTGGGTATCGTCCTAGCACCTCAGTCAACCCTCCAGAAACTATTTGGAGGATGTGCTGCCACTGCAACCGCAAATGGCGCAACCAGTCCCGACCCAACAGGCTGGGCCCATGGCCGCGCATCACGATAAGTGGGAAACGCCCCTCCTGGCATCCATAAACAACAGGGGTCATCGTAGTTCCTGCAATGTCCAATGGTTCCCCCGTGTAGGTGGCCAACCTGGCCTGTGTGTCGGTTAATGTAAGGGTCTGTAAACCCTGCTTGATGCGGTCGAATGTCTTCTGGGCGATCACGGAGACCGCTGCGCCAGTGTCCAATTCCATCTCAAGCGGGTGACCATTGACCCATACTGTCACCTTAATGGGGGCCACACAGGGAGCTGCTACACAATGCAGCTGCAGGCAGTCGTCCTCCGTCTCCACATCCTCAGGAGTAGTCGCCGCAGGTTCATCCACATGGAAGTTAGGGCCCCTGGGCTGGTCCCAGTTTCGGTCAGAACGACAGCGCCTCTGGCGCCTCCAGGACCGGCGTCTGCGACGGGGTTGGCGCCTACAAGTCTGACACGGACATGGCTCCTCGTCCATTGGTTCTGGAGAAGGCTCCCTTCGGGGAGGAATGTCCGATGGCCACTGGCGTCGATCAGGGCGTCGTCTCGCCCAAGGTACAGCAGGAGTGCGGGGGGACGTTTTCGGACGGAAGGGGTTGCGCCCCAAGGCATGCACTTCCATTCCCTGTATCTCCTGCACTCCTCGTTCTGCGCTCTCTCGGGACAATACTATTTGAATGACCTGTTGAAAAGTCAATGTTGGCTGAGCTAGCAACTTTCTCTGGCTGGCCGCATTGTTAATACCGCAAACCAAACGGTCGCGTAACATTTCTGACAAGGTCTCACCATAGTCACAGTACTCCGCAATCCTGCGTAGCCTGGATAGAAAGTCGGCAAGGGATTCTCCAGGGGTCCTCTCAGTGGTATTGAACCGGTAACGTTGGACTATCGTGGACGGGGTTGGGTTAAAATGCTGCCCCACTAAATTCACAAGTTCATCAAAAACAAATATAAAAACACAACAGCAGCAACCTCGCTTGCTGCTTACTCCTTCCTGCTGGTTCCAAACTGGCCAGCTTTATTTATACAGGGAGTCTGCTAATGATTTCTCCGCCCCCTCACTGGGGAAGCTCATACTCCCACAGGATTGTGGGATTGTCATTAGTCCCCAACCAATGGTAAGCAGGCAGGTTCTAACAGTTATCATCGGAAGCAGGTCAGCAGGTCCCAGTGAGGGAGATGAGAGGGTGGGGGGTGAATTTGAGAAGCCATTGGGGAGGGTTAAAGGGGGAACAACTTTGCAAGTTGTGCCTACGATGGGTACAGAGTACTCCCAAAGGAGGTCCCACTGCCCAGCAGCAACCTGCGCAATAACATCTGCCAGGCTATCCGCTTGGTGTGGACCTCTCATTGTTGCAGGTACAATTACATTGATTGGCCACAGGGCCCCCAGTAGCCCCAAGGCTGTTGGCCTCCCAAAGCCTCTCCTGTCTGGAGACAGGTTGGGGCAGGTGAGTACAGGTGGCAAGCAGGCCATGGGCAGCATTTTATAAGCCCCACTGTCTTCCAGCTTGCTGGTGAAGGAGTGTAAAATCCAGCTTAATGTGTCTGATTCTCCATTCGCTATTTACACTGCCTCTATCAGATTTATACATCCTCAGAGTTGCTCATTGGTATGTTGTGTCACGCTTGCAGGGGAAGGGAACACAAAATGTCAGGGAGAGGGCAAGGATCAAAGCAGAGCTGCAAGACATTGTAGAAGTGTTTCTGGCAGAACAGGATATGCCACAGATACACATTAGATGCTATCTACCTTACCCTACACTCATCCCTGGAGCATCTCGACAACAAGGACTCCTATGTCAGACTCCTATTCATTGACTACAGCTCCACCTTCAAAACCATAATCCCAGCCAAATTCATATCAAAACTCCAAAACCTAGGACTTGGCTCCTCCCTCTGCAACTGGATCCCTGACTTCCTGACCCATAGACCACAATCAGTAAGGATAAACAACAAAACGTCCTCCATGATAGTCCCCAATACTGGGGCCCCATAATGCTGTGTACTTTACTCCCTTCTGCATTGTGTGGCAAAATTTGGTTCCAACTCCATCTCCAGGTTTGCTGATGACAACTGTCGTGAATCTGATCTCGAACATTGGTGAGTCAGATTACAGGAGGAAGAGAGAGAACCTAGTGGCATGGTGCAACAACAACAATCTTTCCCTCATTGTCAGCAATACTAAGGAGCTGGTCATTGACTTCAGGAAGCAAAATATCGTACACACCCCTGTCTGCATCAATGGGACCAAGGTGGAGATGGTTGACAGCTTCAAAGTCCTAGGTATGTACATCAGAACAATCTGTCCTGGTCCACGCTACGACCAAGAAAGCACAACAGTGCCTTTACTTCCCTTTTTAAAAATATATTTTTATTGAATTTTACATCTGTACACTGTATAATAGGTGAATAAGACTGTTCTTATGTACTAGGCAGAGATGTCCTATGCCGCCCCTGCTGTTTGCACTCGCGATTGAGCCGTTGACCATCGCGTTAAGAAGTTTGGGGGGTATGGAAAGGGATAGTGCGGGGGGGATAGCGCATAGGGTGTCCTTATATGCCGAAGACTTGTCGTTATACGTGTCGGAACCGAGTGTGTCAATAGGGGGAATATTGGGGGTTTGGGTCTTTCTTGGGGTACAAATCAAATCTAGACAAGAGTAAGTATTTTGTGGTGTTTCGGCCGGGTGTGGGGGCAGAGATGGGGTGGCTGCCATTCCATCGGGCAGGGACTCACTTTAGATACCTGGGGGTGCAGGTTGCTCGGGAGTGGGGGGGGGGGGGGGGGCGGGGGGGGGGGGGGGGGGGTAGGTGCAACATTTCTAGTTTGGTGGGGAGAGTGAAAGCTGAACTGGCAAGGTGGGATGTTCTCCCTCTGTCACTGGCGGGTCGGATACAAGCGGTTAAAATGAACGTGTTGTCGCGATTTCGATTTATTTTCCAATTCCTGCCGATTTTCCTGCCAAAGGCATTTTCCAGAGAGATTGAAGGAATGATTACCTGAAATATATGGAGAGGGAAGGTGGCCAGAGTTAGAAAGGTGCTGCTACAGAGGGGAAGGAAGGTAGGGGGGGATTGGGTCTTCCGTACCTGATGTATTATTACAGGGCGGCGAATGTGGAGAAGGTGCAGAGCTGGGTCAGAGCGGTTGATTCCCAGTTGATCAGAATGGAGTAGAGTTTGTGTAGGGTTTGAAGGTGCTAGCAACAGCACCACTCCCGATGGCCTCGGGGAAATACTCAGGGAGTCCAGTAATAATAGCTTCATTGAAATGAAATGAAATGAAAATCGCTTATTGTCACAAGTAGACTTCAAATGAAGTTACTGTGAAAAGCCCCTAGTCGCCACATTCCGCCGCCTGTTCGGAGAGGCTGGTACGGGAATTGAACCCGCGCTGCTTGGTCCGCTTTAAAAGCCAGCTATTTAGCCCTGTGCTAAACCAGCCCCGTGTTACAGAGAATTTGGAGGCAGTTTCGCTAACACTTCGGGTTGGGGGCAAGGTCAAGGGAAATGCCGATTCGGGGGAACCACAGATTTGAGTCAGGGAAGTGGGACGCAAATTTTCGGAAATGGGAGGAGGAGGGGATTAGGACACTAAAAGATATTTTTCTTGGGGGTCGGTTTGCAGGATTGAAGGAGCTGGGAGAGAAGTATGGGCTGGAGCAGGGGGAAATGTTTAGATACATGCAGGTACGAGATTTTGACAGGAAGGAGATACAGAGCTTCCTGTTGGAGCCGGCCTTCAGATTGCTGCAGGAGGTGCTGACGACAGGGGGACTGGAGAAGGGGGTAGTGTCGGCGGTTTATGGGGCTATTTTGGAAGAGGAGAAGGCACTACTGGAAGGGATCAAAGCAAAGTGGGAGCAAGTGTTGGGAGAGGGTATGGAGGAGGAGTTCTGGTGTGACTTGCTCCGGAGAGTGAACGCCTCCACCACGTGCACGAGGTTGGGGCTGATACAGCTGAAGTTGGTATATAGAGCACACCTCAGAAAGGTGAGGATGAGCCGGCTCTTTGAGGGGGTAGAAGATGTGTGTGAATGTTGCGGGGACGCCCTGCAAATCACGTTCATATTTTGGCCCTGTCCAAAGCTGGAGGATTACCGGAAGGAGGTTTTTAGGGTCATCTCTGAAGTGGTGCACGTGAAACTGGACCGGGGTCCTCGGGAGGCCATATTCGGGGTGTCGGACCAGCCGGGTTTGGAAACGGGTGTGGAGGCAGATGTTGTAGCCTTCGCCTCGTTGATTGCCCAAAAGCGGATCCTGTTGGGATGGAGAGCAACCTCTCCACCCTGTGCCCTGGCATGACGGGGGGACTTGTAGGAATTCTTGACTCTTGAGAAGGTTAAGTTTGAACTGAGGGGAAGGATGGAGGGGTTCCATAATTCATGGGCGTTATTCATTGTGCATTTTCAAGAATTGGATAACATCGAACATTAATTGAGGGGGGGTGGAGGGTTGGGAGGGTTGGGGGGAGGGGGAACGGTATGTGTTAATAGTGTCTATGGGTGATTCCTGATTCTTTTTTGTTATTTGTTTATGTTAACATGCGGGCAGGTTTTACCCGAACAGGCGGCGGAATGTGGAGACTAGGGGCTTTTCACAGTAACTTCATTGCAGTGTTAATGTAAGCCAACTGCTGACAATACAGATTATTTACATTTGTTTTACATTTGTTTGGGGGTTGGTGGGAGGATGGGATTATTGTTGCTGATATGGGAATTGACATTATATTAATTATTGCTCATTGTTTATTGTTGGTGGGTGCAAATTTGGCAGAAAATGTGAAAAAGGAGAATAAAAATGTTTTTAAAAATAAGACTGTTCTTACGTACAATTTACATGTTCCCCTTTCATCGGCCTTCTCCCCTCCCTTTCCCCCCCTTCCCCCCTCCTCTCACGCTCTCCCCTTTTTGTTATTATGGCTCCACCTTGGGCCCTTTCTTCCATCGTAGATGTTGTAAGCTCTATTTCGTTTGGTATTTGTTGCTGTTGCCCCTATGGCTTTGTTGGGGGGGGGGGCCCTCTGCCCCCCTCTTTAGCCTTTTCCCCTGACCCCTCCTGATATTTCCCTGGGTTGCTCCCTTGCTGCCCCCCTCCTTTGTTCCTATCTGCTCTGTGTAGTCCTGTCTGCCCTACTTATCCGATATTGGCCTTGAACAGGTCTTGGAAAAGGCTGATGAATGGCCCCCACACTTTGTGGAAGCCCTTGTCCAACCCTCGGATGGTGTACTTTATCTTCTCCAGGTGGAGAAATTCTGACAGGCCTGCCAGCCAATCCGCAGCTGGGTGGTGCTGCTGATCGCCAGTCAAGCAGGATTCTCCGGTATGCAATTAAGGAAGCAAAAGCACGGGCATTGGCCCTATTCCCCATATGTAGTTCTGGCTGGTCCGATACCCCGAAGACTGCCACTCTCGGGCATAGCTCCACCCTCATCCCGACAACATTGGAGATCGCCTCGAAGAAGGCTGTTCAGAACCCAACAAGTCTGGGTAGGCCCAGAACAAATGGGGCATAGTTGACATCCCTGGCACCGTTCACACTTGTCCTCCAACTCCAGAAAGAACCTGTTTACTCGGGTTCAGTTAGGTGGGCTCTGTGCATTGCTTTAAAGTGCATGAGGCACTTAGTGCATAGTTCCAGATTCCCCATCCTACTTCTGTCCCGAATTCGTCCTCCCATTTCTGACTTGCTCCGTCAAGTGGTGTTTTACGCCCTTTCTAAAAGTAATCCGTAATTGTCCCCACAGTTCCCCTTTTCCATACCGTCCGCACCCAGTGCTAGTAGAGCAGGTTCAGAAGGGCCAGATTGCCCATGTTTCTTCTCTCAAGTAGTCTTGAGGATTCTTGGTTTCTCCCCCCCCCTCCCTATAAAATCACCATAATCATTTTATCTATTCCTTGGATAAAGGCCTTGGGGATGAAGATCGATATGGATCTAAACAGGAAGAGGATCCTTGGTTATATGTTCATCTTGATTGTCTGCACCGTCCCTGCCAGGGAGAGATGGAGTGCATCCCATCTCTATAGGTCCTTTTTGACTTCCTCCGCCAGTTTGTTCAGATTCCACTTGTGGATCCGTGTCCAGTCATGCGCCACCTAGATCCCCATATAGTGGATTCTGGATCCCCAGGTAGACACTCCAGTTCTCTCCCTCCCCCTTTTGGGTTCACTGGGACTACCTCGGTCTTGCCTAGGTTAAGTTTGAGGCCCGAGAAGGCCCCGAACTCTTCCAGGAGTTTCATGATTTCCTTCAAGTCATTCTGCGGGTCGAAGATGTAGAGGAGCAGGTCATCCACATAGAGTGAGAATCTGTGCTCTCTCCCTCCTCTTCAGATGCCTTTCCAGCCTCTCGCGTCTCACAGGGTGATCGCCAGAGGTTCAATTGCCAGGGCGAAAAGGAGCGGGGACAGCGCACAAACCTGCCTGGTGCCCCTGTGCAACTGGAAGTATTCAGAGCTGGTGGTGTTGGTCCCAATGTTCGACTTGAGGGCATTGTACTGGAGTTTCACCCATGAGGTGAACCCCATCCCTAGCCCAAAGCACTCCAGTACCTCTATTAGGTACTTTCATTCGACTCTGTCAAAGGCCTTTTCTGCGTCCAAGGTGATCACCCCTGATGTTCGCTCCCTGGATGGAGTCAGTATCACATTCATCAGCTGTCTGATGTTTGCAGTTAGCTGTCTACCCTTGACAAAGCCCGTCTGATCCTCTGCGACTACTTCTGGTTCTGGTCTCTTGGCCAGGGTTTTTGCGAGTATTTTCTCATCCACGTTAAGCAGCAAAATGGGTCTATATGATCCGCATTCCGTTGGGTCTTTGTCTATCCTCAGTGTCCACAATATCATGGGAGGGAGAGTGCCCCTTGCTAGTGAGTCTGCGAACGTCTCCCGTAGGTGCGGGGCCAGAGCTGGTGCAAATGTTTTATAGAAGTCTGCTGGGAACCCATTGGGTCCCGACACGCTCCCCGGCTGCATGGAATTGACGCTCTCCATGACCTCTCTCAGTCCTATTGGTGCTTCCAGCTCCCTCTGTCTATTATCTGCCACGACTGGCATTTCCAGTCCATCAAGGAACCATATCATCCCCAAGTCCCCATCGGGTGGCGTATAATCCCCAGTAGAAGGCCTCAAATGCTTGCTTGACCTTTTTTGGTACAGCTACAGTCTGCCTGTGCCGTTCTTTACCTGGGCTCTGTGCCTCATCTCTGCCTGCTTTCTCAACTGGTGAGCCAATAGGCGGCTAGCCTTCTCTCCGTGTTTATAAAAGGTCCCCCGTGTCTGGCGAAGTTGGTGCCATGTCTTCCTGGTGGATAGCAGGTTAAACTCCCTTTGTAGCTTTTTCCTCTTCGCCAGAAGCTCTGCGGTTGGGGCCTCGGAGTACCTTCTGTTGAGGATGAAGTTGATTAGTTGCTGCCTGGCCACCCTCTCTTCCCTGTCTCTACAAGCCTTGTAGGCTATAATCTCTCCCCTAATCACCACCTTCAGTGCCTCCCAGAACGTGGAAGGTGAGACTTCCCCGTTCTGGTTGTTAATGATACACTCGCCTATGGCCTGTGATGTTTTCTGGCAGAAGACCTTGTCAGCCAAGAGGTCTGTGTCCACCCTCACATCCATGTAATGTGGAGCATGGTCCGAGATGACTATCACTCTTACTATGTCTGGAAGCACCGATTTCCCCACAGCAAAGAAGTCAATACAAGTGGATACCTTGTGCACCAGTGAAAAGAATGAGAATTCCTTCTCCCCAGAGTGTAGGAACTGTCATGATATTCAGGTGAACATCACAGCACATACATACATACATAATGATGGACAGATCAACGGACCAATCAACACACACAACACGACAGCCAATCACAGAAAAGAGCATACACAGTACAAAACAGGGAACACAACACTTCCTGGACACTCCAGCAGGAGATGGCTCAGGGCACAGACCTCATTGCCAGCCACTCAGACATTCACCATGTGCTGAGTACCAGAGTTTACTCTGTTAATAGTTGATTGAAATAAAACTGCATTGTACCATTCACAACCGTGTTGGTTCGTCTGTGTATCAGAGTACCCAACACATCATGGTACCAGGGGTGATTTGATACCTACCCACAAATCTGCCATCCTGCGCCATGGACACTGTCAACACACCGCAGCCGTTGCAAGTCGCTGGGAACATCAGCGTCAATTGGAAGATGTTCAAACAGCGCTTCCAGCTCTTTCTGGAAGCCAACGAAAAAGAGAGCGCCTCGGACAGCAGGAAGATCGCCATCCCCCTCACCACAGCAGAAAAGGCTTCCAGACATAGTAAGAGTGATAGTCATCTCCGACCATGCTCCACGCAGGTCAGCACGCCATCCATGTCTACAACTCCCTGGTGTTCGCGGAAGGCGAGGACAAATCCAAATACAAGACGGTCTTTCTCAAGCTCAACCAACACTTCAACGTGAGGTCAATGAGAGTTTTGAGAGGTATGTCTTCCAGCAGCGCCTGCAAGGTAAGGATGAGCTCTTTCAGTCATTCCTTATGCATCTCCGCATCCTTGCGCAGTCCTGCGGTTACGACACCACCTTAGATTCCATGATTCGGGACCAGATCATGTTTGGGGTTGCCTCGGGCACCCTACGCCAGCAGCTTTTAAAAATAAAAGGCCTCACCTTAGCCGCCGCAATCGAAGCCTGGGTCCTGCACGAAAACGCAACTAGCCGCTATGCCCAATTTCAGGAGACCGAATCGGCGCGGCGGGGGTCCTACGCGGCCGGATTGGCGAGCCAGGTGCCCCACGAGGCCGAACGGGTCCAGGCGATCGAGTTCCTCCCGGCCGGCGGCCCGGACGAGGGCGGCCATTTTGCGCGCTTTTCGAGGCCTCCCGCGCTTGTGCGCGCCAAAACCTACGGCAACACTGAGGGACGTAATGCGCAGGCGCGCCTGATGCAAGACCGAACTGCACATGCGCAGTGGCGCAACAAACGCCATGACATCACGACGTGCGGCAACTGTGGAGCTGCACATTTAAAGCGGCAATGTCCCGCAAGAACCCGACAATGCCTACGCTGTGGCAAGGTGGGCCACTATGCTGCTCACTGTCGAGCAGCTCAACCTGTCAACCTTCCACAACTCCGACAACATCGCAGGGACGTGCGGACCATTCAGCCTCCCCATTACGAATCGTGCCCAGACGACATCCAGACCGGTGACACGGATTACCTTCCGTGTTGCGGTCATTGATGGGAACCGAGTTAACACGATCAATCTGGGTAATGAACGGTGTGCCACCCTGACATAGAACATAGAACATTGCAGCGCAGTACAGGCCCTTCGTCCCTCGATGTCGCGCCGACCTGTGAAACCACTCTAAAGCCCATCTACACTATTCCCTTATCGTCCATATGTCTATCCAATGACCATTTGAATGCCCTTAGTGTTGGCGAGTCCACTACTGTTGCAGGCAGGGCATTCCACGCCCTTACTACTCTCTGACTAAAGAACCTACCTCTGACATCTGTCTTATATCTATCTCCCCTCAATTTATAGCTATGTCCCTTCGTGCTAGACGCCACCATCCGAGGAAAAAGGCTCTCACTGTCCACCCTATCCAATCCTCTGATCATCTTGCATGCCTCAATTAAGTCACCTCTTAACCTTCTTCTCTCTAACGAAAACAGCCTCAAGTCCCTCAGCCTTTCCTCATAAGATCTTTCCTCCATACCAGGCAACATTCTGGTAAATCTCCTCTGCACCCTTTCTAATGCTTCCACATCCTTCCTATAATGCGGCGATCAGAATTGCACACAATACTCCAAATGCGGCCGCACCAGAGTTTTGTACAGCTGCAACATGACCTCATGGCTCCGAAACTCAATCCCTCTACCAATAAAAGCGAACACACCGTACGCCTTGTTAACAACCCTCTCAACCTGAGTGACAACTTTCAGGGATCTATGTACATGGACACCGAGATCTCTCTGCTCATCCGCACTGCCAAGAATCTTACCATTAGCCCAGTACTCTGTCTTCCTGTTATTCCTTCCAAAATGAATCACCTCACACTTTTCTGCATTAAACTCCATTTGCCACCTCTCAGCCCAGCGCTGCAGCTTATCTATGTCCCTCTGTAACTTGTAACATCCTTCCGCACTGTCCACAACTCCACCGACTTTAGTGTCATCTGCAAATTTACTCACCCATCCTTCTACGCCTTCCTCCAGGTCACTTATAAAAATGACAAACAGCAGTGGCCCCAAAACAGATCCTTGTGGTACACCACCAGTAACTGGACTCCAGTCTGAACACTTCCCATCAACCACCACCCTTTGTCTTCTTCCAGTTAGCCAATTTCTGATCCAAACTGCTAAATCTCCCTGAATCCCATGTTTCCGTATTTTCTGCAGTAGCCCACCGTGGGGAACCTTGTCAAACGCTTTACTGAAATCCATATACACCACATCAACTGCTTTACCCTCATCCACCTGTTTGGTCACCTTCTCAAAGAACTCAATAAGGTTTGTGAGGCACGACCTACCCTTCACAAAACCGTACCGGTCAACCGATCGCCGATAACTTTCCGCCTGGACACTGGCGCCTCCGCCAACCTCATAGCATGGTCAGCCTTCTACGCCATGAAGGTCAGACCACCAATTTGGCCGTCCCGAGGCAGGATGGTCGACTACAACGGGAACGTTAACCCGGCTATGGGATCCTGCCAGCTCCAGGTGACACACAACACACGCACGGCCACACTCTCATTCGAGATAGTCGGCTCATCGAAGGACTCCCTGCTAGTGCACAGACATGCAAGGCTCTCCACCTTGTGCAACGAGTCCACTCTCTCTCTCCAGACGGCACGTCTGACTTCCCGGATGCAGAGTTCAACGCACAGCTCCAATCGTTCCTTGCCCCAACCTGGAGGCATTCAAGGGCATGGGAACACTGCCATACACCTACAGAATTCGGCTCAAACCAGACGCCACCCCGGTCATTCACGCACCTCGCAGAGTCCCTGCGCCACTCAAAGATCGCCTCAAGCAGCAGCTGCAGGATCTCCAGGACCAAGGGGTCCTATCCAGGGTCACGGAGTCCACGCCATGGGTCAGCTCCATGGTGTGTGTCAAGAAGCCCTCCGGCGAGCTCCGGATCTGTAGAGACCCAAAAGACCTCAATAACAATATTATGAGGGAACATTACCCCATACCCAAATGGGAAGAGATCACGAGCGAAATGGCCCAGGTGAAAATATTTACGAAACTGGATGCCTCTAAGGGTTTTTGGCAGATCAAACTCGATTCATCTAGCCGAAAGCTGTGCACCTTCAACACCCCTTTCGGCAGGTTCTGCTACAACCGAATGCCATTTGGCATCATCTCGGCATCTGAGGTCTTTCATAGGATCATGGAGCAGATGATGGAAGGCATCGAAGGGGTGCGCATCTACGTGGATGACGTCATCATCTGGTCCACCACACCACAGGGGCACATCTATCGTCTCCAACGCGACTTGGCACGCATACGTGAAAACGGCCTGCGCCTCAACCAAGCCAAGTGTTCTTTCAGCCAAACCGAATTAAAGTTCCTGGGGGACCACATTTCCCCGTCAGGGGTCCGACCGGATGCAGACAAGGTGAGCGCATCACAGCCATGCCGCAGCCGGCAGACAAGAAAGCAGTGCTATGCTTCCTAGGCATGATCAACTTCCTGGGGAAGTTCATTCCCAACCTTGCCTCCCACACGACAGCTCTGCGCCACCTCGTCAAAAAGTCCACGGAGTTCCCGTGGCAGCACACACACCAGCAGGAATGGGAGGAGCTCAAACTCAAACTCACCACAGCACCGGTATTGACGTTTTTCGACACGTCTCGTGCCACTAAAATCTCGACTGATGCCAGCCAGTCCGGCATTGGGGCAGTGCTCCTGCAGCAGGATGACACGGCATCATGGGCCCCAGTTGGCTATGCATCGCGAGCCATGACCCCCACAGAGCAGCGCTACGCGCAGATCGAAAAGGAGTGCCTGGGCTTGCTAATCGGTTTAGACAAATTCCATGACTATGTGTATGGTCTTCCCCGGTTCAATGTTGAAACTGACCACCGCCCCCTGGTCAGCATCATAAACAAGGACCTGAACGAGATGACTCCTCACCTCCTACTTAAACTTAGGAGGTATGACTTCCAACTGGTCTACACCCCAGGGAAGGACCTTATCATTGCGGAAGCCCTATCTAGAGCAGTGAGCACGCGGCCAGATTCGGAGGGGTTCGTATACAGGTCGAGGCGCAGGTGGCCTTCACATCGGCAAATCTGCCAGCTGATGACTCCAGTCTGGCCCGTATTCGCCGAGAGACTGCGGCCGACCCCCTTCTACAACGTGTGATGCGCCACATGACGGGAGGGTGGCTCAAAGGGCAGTGCCCGCAGTTCTACAATGTCCGAGACGACCTGGCCGTCATTGATGGTGTCCTTCTGAAGCTGGACCGGATTGTGATTCCGCACAGCATGCACAAGCTGGTTCTCGACCAACTACATGAAGGCCACCTGGGGGTCGAGAAGTGCAGACGGAGGGCCCGAGAGGCGGTATACTGGCCGGGCATCAGTGATGATATTGCCAATATGATGCTCAACTGCTCCACCTGCCAAACGTTTCAGCCAGCGCAACCTCCTGAAACGCTTCTGCCCCATGAGCTGGTAACGTCCCCCTGGGCAAAGGTGGGTGTGGACCTCTTTCACGCGCTCGGCAGGGACTATGTCATCGTCGTTGACTACTTCTCCAACTACCCAGAGGTCATATGCCTGCACAATTTGACGTCGTCCGCTGTCATAAGGGCCTGCAAAGACACCTTCACTCGCCACGGCATTCCGATGACTGTCATGTCGGACAATGGGCCCTGTTTCGCCAGCCAGGAATGGTCATCGCTTGCTGCCTCGTATGGCTTCACACACGTGACTTCTAGCCCTCTGCACCCCCAGTCCAATGGAAAGGCGGAGAAGGGCGTTCACATTGTCAAGCGGCTCCTCTGCAAGGCTGCTGCTGCCAGATCGGATTTCTGTCTCGCCCTGCTGGCCTATCGCTCGGCCCCACTAGCCACTGGTCTCTCACCAACCCAGCTGTTGATGGGTCACGCCCTCAGGACCACTGTGCCTTCCATTCTGGCACCCACAATCAACCATGCTCCGGTACTGCACAGGATGCAACTGCAGTGCGGTCGCCAGAAGAGGTCATATGACACCTGGGCAACTGATCTTCCCGCCCTGGCCCCTGGAGACAAAGTCCGCATCCACCTACCAGAAGATGGCTGGTTAGCACCTGCCGAAGTTCTCCGACGCGTGGCTCCCCGCTCGTTCCTGGTTCGCATGCCTGATGGATCCGTTCGTAGGCGCAATTGCCGGGCTCTTCGCCTACCTCCACGCTCGCTACGAGACCTTACACTGACACCGTGCCCTCCTGTTGTTCCTGATATCGACTTCGTGGAGCTGCCTGCTACCATGCCCCTTCCGTCGTCGCCCGTGGCCAGGCCCGTTCCTCAGCCGGTGGTTCCAGACCTACCCTTGAGGCGGTCAACCCGAATTCGTCACCCACCTACTAGACTGGACTTACGAGACTGTTTATACATTGAACTCATGCAACCACTGTGTTAATATGTTTATGTTCTTATCGTTACAGGAATTTGTTTTATCGTTCAACATTTCCCCGTTCTTTGTTTATGGTACAACCTCATTATTATGTCATACCCGACATCGCCCCTTGTATATAGTTAAGCCCCATGTACATGCTGTAAATATTGCACACACACACATTTAGCTACACTCAGTACACATCTCTATTTCTAACCACGTAGGCACATAATTTTGTAAAAAAGGGGGATGTCATGATATTCAGGTGAACATCACAGCACATACATACATACATAATGATGGACAGATCAACGGACCAATCAACACACACAACACGACAGCCAATCACAGACAAGAGCATACACAGTACAAAACAGGGAACACGACACTTCCTGGGCACTCCAGCAGGAGACGGCTCAGGGCACAGACCTCATTGCCAGCCACTCGGACATTCACCATGTGCTGAGTACCAGAGTTTGCTAAGTTAATAGTTGATTGAAATAAAACTGCAGTGTTCCATTCGCAACCGTGTTGGTTCGTCTGTGTATCAGAGACACAACACATCAGGAACCGCATGGGTCCACTGCCCCCATCTGCTCCATGAATGCTCCCAGTTCTCTAGCCATGCCTGTCTTTTTCCCCATTCTGGGGTTTGATCTGTCTGTCAATGAAACCTGTACACTGTTAAAGGTCCGTGTCCCCCCCACTCACCACCCACCATGATCAGTCAGTGTGTGTCGATGTCAGGGATTTCTGCCATGTATTCTTTAAAATTTGTGTCGTCCCTGTTGGATACATACAAGTTTATAAGGAGTACCAGTGCCCGTCTAGGACACCACTGATCATGACGTACCACCTCCCTGCGTCCGTGACCGTCCTTGTCTCCGAAAACACCGTCCCCTTGCTAATCAGGATAGCTACCACCCTAGACTTGGCCCATAACATGAATGGTACGTCTGTCCCATCTAGCCCTTCCTTATCGACAGCCGGTCCTTCTCCCTCAGGTGTATTCTTGGAGAAAAACTATGTGGGCTTTCAAACTTCTCAAATGGCCAAAAACTCTGGATCTTTTCACTGCTCCGGTAAGTCCCCTGACGTTCCAGGTGATAATCTTAGTGTAGTGATCTGTACATCTGTACATACATCTGCACATACACCAGGGACTGCAGCACAGATGTGACAGCCACAGCATCACTAGAGGGAGCATCAGAGACGGGTATAAAAGGCCGAGCCCAAGGCAGGATCCACCTCTTTTAGAAGCACAGAGCTAGTGAGCAGCAGCACACAGGGATAGCTTAGCATAGGCAGTTTACCTTAGTTTCACTGGTGATACCTCTTGACTGTTTTACATCTAGTTGAGCTCTGGAAGCAGATCGAACCCTGTGAATAAAGTGTTTGTGTTAACTGTAAGTTTACAGTCATTATTCAGAATTAGAGAATAACATACCTGGTGGAGGGGTTTTGTCCCCCCCTTCCTGCAGGATCAACCATACTTACCTGGTGGACGTGCCTCTGCACTCCGGGGTTTCACTTTGTTAGGGGGGCGTCCAAAATGGCCACCAACTGTGTGTATGCCACATGAATGCGCCCCTTCACTCCAGGGTTTACCTTTGTTCAGAGACCCTCCAAAGTGGTTGCTTGGGCGCCATCATGTTCCCTCAACCTGCACCATACCTGCTGAAGCCAATCTGAGAACCATCCCTTTCTTAACCTTGTATTCCCCTTGTGTTCCCCCTCTGTCCCCCTTCCCACCCCCTCACCCCACCTCGCCAGATGCTTCCTCCCTGCCGGGAGATGCACCGTGGCACCACCTTGCTTTTGTGCTTCCTAGCTAGTATGGTGGCCCCCCTCACGGGACTGATCTTACCCTTTTCCTATGCCGCTGGACATCTGTTCCTTCCCTCTGTCTCCGCTGTCTTCACCCTTCCCTGTGGTCTGACATTTCTGTTCAGAACGAGGCAGTACTGTCCCGTGCAAACATAGTATGCGTCCATCATAAGCTCAGAAGATTCAGATCCTTTACACGCGGCTGAGCTCCAACGTCTTTCCACTTATCCAGGATGCACCGACCTATGCAGACGCCTTGGCGCTACTGAAGAAAAACTACGCTCAGTGGACAAACACGCTCTACGCCAGGCACCTCCTCTCCACTCGTCATCAACTTCCTGGTGAGTCAGTGGAAGATTTCTGGCATGCCCTGATTCCCCTAGTTAGAGACTGTGACTGTCAGGCCGTCTCGGCCATGGAACACTCGAACTTGCTCATGAGAGACACTTTTGTTATGGGGATAGGGTCCGATTACATCCGCCAGCGCCTCTTAGAAGGGGCCACGCTCGACCTCGCGGAAACCAAAATGCTAGCGCTCTCGCTTACAGTCGCTTTGCGCAACATCCAGGCCTGCGCCCCCGACCGCGCGGCCCACCCCTCCTGTGCATCGTGGATGGCCGCCCCATCGTGGACCTCACCAGCGACCACCCTCAGCCAGCCTCACGCCTGTGCCGCGCGGCAGCCAACCAACCCCGGGGGCCCCAAATGTTACTTCTGTGGGCAGTCCAAACGCCCCCGACAGTGCTGCCGGCCCGGCGTGCCCTTTGCAAGGCCTGTGGCAAGAAGGGGCACTTCGCTGCGGTGTGCCAGGCCCACTCAGTTGCCGCTATTGTTCCAGCTCCCCCACTTGCGGCCAGTGGGTGCCGCCATCTTCCCCTCCCCGGACCACGTGCGGCTCGTGGGCGCCGCCATCTTGTTTGACCCCCCACCACGTGCGGCCCGTGGGCGCCGCCATCTTGTTCTCCCCAGGATCATCAGGTGCCTCCATCTCGTTTTCCCCACGACACGTGCGGCCCGTGGGCGCCGTCACCTTACCAGGACCCATGCCCCCCGGGCACCTCATCTGGCCACGCGCCGCCTGCAACCGCCGCCAACCAGCCACGTCTCGCCTCAGTCACGATCGACCAGTCTCGGCCACACAATCTGGCAACGGCTTCTACCAACATGAAGATCGATGGGCACGAGATCTCCTGTCTGCTGGACTCCGGGAGCACCGAGAGCTTCATTCACCCCGATACGGTAAGGCGCTGCTCCCTCGCGGTACACCCCGCTAACCAGAGAATCTCCCTGGCCTCCGGGTCCCACTCCGTGGCAATCCGGGGGTACTGCATCGCCACTCTCACTGTCCAGGGCGTGGAGTTCAGTGGCTTCCGCCTCTACATCCTCCCCAACCTCTGCGCTGCCTTGCTACTCGGCCTGGAATTCCAGTGCAACCTCTAGAGCCTAACACTGAAATTTGGCGGGCCCATACCACACCTTACTGTATGCGGCCTCGAGACCCTAAAGGTTGACCCACCTTCTCTATTTGCAAACTTAACCCCGGATTGCAAACCTGTCGCCACCAGGAGCAGACGATACAGCGCCCAGGACAGGATCTTCATCAGGTCCGAGGTCCAGCGATTGCTTCGGAAAGGCATCATCGAGGCCAGCAACAGCCCCTGGAGAGCCCAAGTGGTAGTTGTGAAAACTGGGGAGAAACACAGGATGGTCGTGGACTACAGCCAGACCATCAATAGGTACACGCAACTCAACGCGTACCCCGTTCCACGCATATCTGATATGGTCAATCAGATTGCACAGTACCGGGTCTTCTCAACTGTGGACCTGAAATCCGCCTATCACCAGCTCCCATCCGTAAGGCGGACCGCCCATACACTGCCTTCGAGGCAGATGGCCGTCTTTACCACTTTCTTAGGGTTCCCTTTGGCGTCACCAACGGGGTCTCGGTTTTCTGACGGGAAATGGACCGAATGGTTGACCGGTATGGGCTGCGGGCCACTTTCCCGTACCTGGACAATGTCACTATCTGTGGCCACGATCAGCAGGACCATGACGCCAACCTTGCCACATTTCTCCACACCGCCACTCTCCTCAACCTAACCTACAACAAGGAGAAGTGCATGTTCAGCACGAACCGCCTAGCCATCCTCGGCTATGTGGTCCAGAACGGAGTTCCGGGGCCCGAACCTGACCGCATGCGCCCCCTCATGGAACTCCCCCTCCCGCACTGCCCCAAAACCCTCAAACGATGCCTGGAGTTCTTTTCTTATTACGCCCAGTGGGTCCCAAACTATGCAGACAAGGCCCGCCCACTCATTCAATCCACTCTTTTTCCCTTAACGGCCGAGGCACACCAGGCCTTCAACCGTATCAAGGTCGACATCGCTAAGGCCGCGATGCATGCGGTCGATGAGACGTTACCATTCCAAGTCGAGAGCGATGCATCAGATGTCACTCTAGCTGCCGACCTCAACTAGGCAGGCAGGCCCGTGGCGTTTTTTTCACAAACCCTACATGCCTCCGAAATTCGGCATTCCTCCGTCGAGAAAGAGGCCCTAGCCATCGTTGAAGCTGTATGACATTGGAGGCATTACCTGGCCGGCAGGACATTCACTCTCCTCACTCACCAACGGTCGGTTGCCTTGATGTTCAATAACACACAGCGGGGTAAGGTCAAAAATGATAAAATCTTGAGGTGGAGGATCGAGCTCTCCACCTGCAACTATGAGATTTTGTATCGCCCCGGTAAGCTCAATGAGCCCCTCGATGCCCTATCCCGAGGTACATGTGCCAGCGCACAGGTGGACAGACTCCGGACTCTGCACGACAACTTCTGTCACCCGGGGGTCACACGTTTTTACCATTTCATCAAGGCCCGCAATCTACCCTACTCCATCGAGGAAGTCAGGGCTATCACCAGAGACTGCCAGGTCTGCGTGGAGTGCAAACCGCACTTCTACTGGCCAGACCGTGCGTGCCTGGTGAAGGCCTCCCGCCCCTTTAAACACCTCAGCGTGGACTTCAAAGGGCCTCTCCCCTCATCCGACCGTAGCACGTACTTCCTCAGTGTGGTCGATGAATATTCCAGATTGCCTTTCGCCATCCCATGCCCTGACATGACGTCTGCCATTGTCATCAAAGCCCTCAACACCATCTTCGTTCTGTTCGGCTTCCCCGCCTACGTCCACAGCGACAGGGGATCCTCATTCATGAGTGATGAGCTGCGTCAGTTCCTGCTCAACAGGAGTATCGCCTCGAGCAGGCTGACCAGCTACAACTCCCGGGGAAACGGGCAGCTGGAGCAGGAGAATGGACTGTCTGGAGGGCCGTCCAGCTGGCCCTACGGTCCAGAAATCTCCCGGCCTCCCGCTGGCAGGAGGTCCTCCCCGACGCCATGCACTCCATTCGGTCGCTCCTATGCACTGCGACTAATGAAACACCCCATGAACGTCTCTTTGCCTCCAGGACGCGTACTCCTCTGTAAATACGTACGACTCCACAAGGCAGACCCGTTGGTTGAGAGGGTACAGCTACTCCACGCCAACCCACAATACGCCTACGTAGCGTACCCCGATGGCCGCCAAGATACAGTCTTCCTCAGTGACCTGGCACCAGCTAGTTCCGCACACTCACCCCCCCCCCCCCCCCCCCCCCCCGGGCCCGGCGCCACCCCCCTCCCCCGGCGCACCCAGCCGCAACCCCTGCCTCAGGACAATCCGTCCTCCCCCTGCCCACACCCGGGGATGAAGAGGACTTCGACACGCTCCCGGAGCCACCGAAGACCAGGCCGACACCGGAATCGCCGCCAGCACCGCGGCGCTCCCAACGGCAGATCAAGGCTCCAGACCAACTGAATCTGTAACATGACTTGGACTTTTAAAACATCATCACTCTGTATATAATTTCCCCCTCCACCCCGCTGGACTCAATTTTCTTTTCTCTCTGTCCTTTCAAACATCTACCTGTATATAGTTCTTCACCACCCCCGCTGGGCTCAATTTTAACAGGGGGTGAATGTGGTAGGCACCACTGATGTATATATTGTACATAGAGGATGTCGGTGTAGGTGCTTTACAGTAAGGCCCTGTACTACAGGTACGGGGTAGTTCCCTGCCTGCTGGCTCTGCCCGGTAGGCGGAGTATAAATATGTGTGCTCCTCGAACAGCAGCCATTTCGCCAGCTGCTGTAGGAGGCCACACATCTTAGTGTAATAAAGCCTCGATTGCATCCAACTCTCGTCTTTGTGTAATTGATCGTGCATCATCCAGCTCTAGGATCGTCTTCCCCTGAGCCTCCAACTTCTTCCTCATTGCCTCGATCGCTGACTGCATGGCAACCACCGCTTCCATCACTGTCACCTGGATCTCCACTTTTATCACCTCCATCATCGGCATCAGTTCCTTGGTAATGAAGGTCTTCCAGGCCGGGCCAATTGTTACAGATGCAGCACAGAAAGCATCCTATCTGGCTGCATCACAGCCTGGTATGGCAACTGCTCGGACTAAGACCATATGAAACTAAAGAGAGTCTGCTGCCTCATGGAGCCGAGGTCCCAGGTTCGATCCTGGCTCTGGGTCACTTTTTGTGTGGAGTTTGCACATTCTCCCCGTGTCAGCGTGGGTTTCGCCCCCACAACCCAAGATGTGCAGGGTAGGTGGATTGGCCACGCTAAATTGCCTCTTAATTGGAAAAAATTAATTGGGTTCTCTAACTTTATTTAAAAAAAAGAAACTGAAGAGAGTCGTGAACACAGCCAGTCCATCACGTGAACCAGCCTCCCATCTATTGACTGTCTACATCTTGGAAAAGCGGGCAGCATAATCAAAGACCCCTCCCACCCGGGTTGTGCTTTAAATGCTCTGACTGTCAGAGTCATTTTAAAAGCTCTCAGGGACTGACAATCCACCAGCGCATTCACACTAAGGAGAGAACATTCAGCTGCACAAAGAATTTTAGAATGTCATCCATTCTGTAGAAACACCAGTGAATTCACTCTGGGGAGAGGCCATTCACCTGTTCTGTGTGTGCGAAGGGGTTCACTCTGCTATTCAGTCTGCGGGCACAGCGAGTTCACAAGGGATTACAGGCATTGAATTCTGTTGTTAATCACATCCAGGACTGAGCGATGTTCATTCTGACAGTTGGTGAAGTGGGAGGGTTGGAGGGTTTCTTTCTGCTGGACCGGCTAGTCTCACAACTTTACTTCCAATGGTGTTGCGACATGGCAGGGGGTGAGAGATGACATGGTTAAGGGCGGAGAAGGGGGCGAACTGGATGAGCTAGGTACAGGGTTCAATTAAGGGGGAGGGAGTTAAGTGGGGAAGATGACGGATGGTAGAGGGTATTGGAGGCGTAAGCCTCCAGTAAGGCTGTTAACGTGGAACGTCCGGGGACTGAATGGGCCGCTTAAAAGGTTGTGGGTGTATATCGCACAAAGACTCCGTGAGACGAATAGAGTGAAGTCGATGAGGCTTTATTAAGCGTGTCTGTTCCCCCGCAGCTCGATAGTAGAATGCCCTGCGGGGGAGGACTCCGGCTTCTTATACTCCGCCTTCAGGGCGGAGCTAGAGGTCAACGGATTTGGACACGCACCAGTTGTTCATGGGAGGAGATTTTAACTGTGTACTTGAGCGACGGTGGATAGGTCGAGCCCCAGGTCGATGGGGAGAGTACGAATGCCAAGGGGGTGGGGGTTTATGGAGAGGATGGGTATGGTGGATCCATGGTGCTTTCAGAACCCAGGGGGAAGGGAATATTCCTTCTCTTCAGACGTCCATAAGGTGTATTTGAGGATTGATTACTTTGTAGTGAGATTACTTGGGAGATTTTGGTTGGGATGGAGGGGGCAGAGTATGCAGGGATCGTTATCTCGGACCACCATGTGCCCCATTGGCTGGAGATTCGGTTCAGAGCGGGAAGAGAGCAGAGTCCGGGATGGAGGTTTGATTTGGGGTTGTTGGCTGATGGAGGTTTTTGTGATAAGGTGCGGGCGGCAATTAAGGAGCATGTGGAGTTGAATCAGAATGGGGAGGTGTCGGCAGCCATTTTTTGGGAAGCACTGAAGGCAGTGGTCCGGGGGAAATTATTTTGTTTAAGGCTTGTGCGGATAGGGAAAGGAGGGAGGAACTTGATCATCTAGTGAGCGAGATAGTGGAGGTGGACTGGGAGTATTCGAGGGTGCCCACCGTGGAGGGATTGGCGAGGAGGAAAATGTTGCAGTGGTAGTTTGACAGGCTGACAACGGGGAGGGTGGTAGGGCATCTGCGTGGGGCAAGAGGGGTGCAATATGAGTACGGGGAGAAGGCGAGCCCACATGCTGGTGCACCAGCTGCAGAGGCAGGCTGAGTCCAGGGAAATATTGAAGATAAGGACTGGATAAAAGCAAATTACTGCAGATTCTGGAATCTCAAACCAAAGAGAAAATGCTGGAAAATCTAAGCTGATCTGGCATCATCTGTATGGAGAGAAAGGAGCTAATGTTTCGAGTCCAGATGACCCTTTGTCAAAGTTGAGTGAGTGGGTAAATGAATGGCAGATGCAGTATAATGTGGATAAATTTAGGGTTATCCACTTAGGTAGCAAAAATAGGAAGGCAGATAATATCTGAATGGCTATAAATTAAGAATTGGGAATGTGCAATGAGATCTGGGTGTCATCGTACACCAATCACTGAAAGTAAGCATGCAGATGCAGCTGGTGGTATAGAAGGAAAACGGTATGTTGGCCTTCATAACGAGAGGATTCAAGTACAAAAGCAGGGATGGCTTGCTGCAATTATACAGTGCCTTGGTGAGACTACACTTGGAATATTATGTGCAGTTTGGGCCTCCTTATCTGAGGGCCTCCTTATTCTTGCTGTAGAGGGAGTGCAGCAAAGGTTTATCAGACTGATTCCTGGGTTGGCAAGACTGACACATGAGGAGAGATTGAGTCAGTTAGGATTATATTCGCTGAGTTCAGAAGAATGAGGGGGGATCTTATATAAACCTATATAAATTCTAACAAGACTAGACAGGGTAGATGCAGGAAGGATATGGGAGTCCAGGTGGGGGAGTTCAGAACCAGGGGTCGCAGTCTAAGGATAAGGGGATTTAGGACTGCGATGAGGAGAAATTTCTTCACCTAGAGAGTGGCGAGCATGTGTAATTCATTACCACTGAAAGTAATTGAGGCCAAAACATTGTGGCCAGAATTCTCCAGCCGTTTGATTCTCTTTTCTCGCTGGCAGTGCACCCTGGCGGCATGGGCTTCAATGGGAAATGCCACCAGCAAGCAGAGCCCTGCCGAGAAATACACAGCTGAGGGTCTGGAGAATCCTATCCTGTATGTCGTCAAGAAGGAATTAAATATAGCTCTTAGGAGAAAAGGGTCAAAGGATATGTGGATGAGGCAGGAACAGGCTATTGTAAGAGCCCTTCCTGTTGATTCCCTTATTTCCCATTTCTTTTACTTTATCATTATCATTTTTGATCTGTGGATATTTAATGAACATACCTTGAAGTCGGGCAGAGGAAGTGAATTAAAAAGTTGCAAAATAGTACACTGTGCTATGAAGATTTAAATTTTGAACAGAAGAACTCAGACTTTCTGGCACCCAAGAGATCGGCGAGATCAGTTTGATTAGTTGGCCCAGAGCCAATGGATTGGCTAAGAACCGTATCCTGCCCAGCAACAGTCAGTGATTGGGTTCAGTCAGGTTCCCAGCACCTGACCTCGCAGCATCATCCTCAAACTCCCAGCACTCCTCATCAGAACCCCTTCCTGCTCAGGCACAGTGTCCATACATGCCCATTGTCACCGACCTCTAACCCACCATTTGTCCAGTTCACATTATCCCTTTTTGTTTCCTGCGGAAGAATATACCGACAACCGGAGACAGAGAGGACACAGGTGGTGGAATGCCTAAGCTCAGGATTCTAACTCCATTCAAAAAGAGGGTCATCGAGCTTGCAGGGGAGGCACTGGAGCAGACTTTCACTGAGAGCAAGGTGTACCTGCGAAAGAAAAGTGAGGAAATACTGCACCTTCATCCCGATGATCAGTCTCATCTGAGTGCTTTGTTGTCGAAACACTTAACCAGTACTAAAACCGTGTCCCTTGCCTTGTAGGAACATCACCCGAAGAGCCTAGCTTGTCAACCAGAAGTGCCCCACTACCCAACGTGGAGGAGTTCTCAGAGAAGGACAGGGATGGAGCATCACAGCTATCACCCGCATGATCCACCATCGCTGAGACACACACCTCAGTGGGTGAAGTTAGCAGACGGGCTTCTGGCTCTCTTTCTGGCAAGCACCACACTGCTTCTGATGCACATCCAGTAGAGGCAGGAACGTCCCAGGGATCGGACAGTTGGATGTCTGTTGGATCCCAGGACACAGCTGTGCCCCAGCCAGATACTGTGCCTTTGGATATGTTTCTCCCTCAGCTGCTGGAGATCCAAAAGCAGAGCCAGGAATACCAGGAGGGGTTGTCAGTGACACTCCTGTGACTACAGCGTCGAATGGAGGAGTCCCAAATCCTTCTGTTGTAAGAGATGTTGCTGGTAATAGTTGGCACCTAGGTCAACGCCGCAAGGGTGGCATCCGCAGTGGAAAGCCTGGGGCAAGAGATCAGATCCATGACACGAGAAGACTGAAGCAATGGCTGAGTCCCTTGAGCACCATGGCTAAAGGCTTCAACTACCTTGTTCAGACAATAGCGGGCATCCAGGACTGGCAGTGCCAGATGGCGTTGAGACTTCTGCAGCTCACTCCAGCTGCCCCTCCTTCCCATGGAGTAAACCAGGCACCCATGAGCACCTGGAATGAGGAGGATTTACTGGAGCACATTCTAGGGACTTCCACCCAGGAGATCCTGGGAGGGACCAGCCAATCTGAATCCACCCTTCCTGAGCTTGGCACAACTCCAGGACAGCAGGCAGAACAGAGTGATACAGCAACACCAGTGCATCCTAAAATTGGTCGGGTCCGTCCAGTTCCCAGCCCTCCAGAGGATGTCTGTCAAGAGCATCTCAGGCAACAAGGCATGGAAGGCACCAAACCACTTCCACTTATGATGTGCACCCTGGGAACACTCCTAGACATAGTGGGAGGGTTTGCAAGTTTAAAGACTTGTTGGGGCACAGTGTGGCCACAGGTGAAGTTAGGCACAAGTAGTTGAGGGTCATTACCACTTGTAATATCTGCACATGTCACTGAGTTAAATATTATTGTTCTTCACCACCTTACTCATGGCTCCAATAGCAGCCCACCTTCCAGGCTTTCAATTTTGCTTCCCAAGATTCCATTCCCCTGTGGCACAGTGATTAGCACTGCTTCATCCCAGCACCAGGTCTTGGGTGACTGTCTGTGTGGAGTTTGCACATTCTCCCCATGTCTGCATGGGTTTCTCCAGGTGCTCCAGTTTCTTTCCACAGTCCAAAGATGTGCAGTTTAGGTGGATTGGCCATGCTAAATTGTTTCTTAGTGTCCAGAGATGTGCAGATTAGGTGGATTGACCATGATCAATGCACAGGGTTGTGGGGATGGGGTAGGTGAGTCGGCCTGGGTGGAGGGCTCTTTCAGAGGCTCAATGCAGAGTCGATGGTTTTAATGGCCTCTTTCTTCACTGTATGCGTTCTATTCTATCTCCAATACATGTCAGGCCTTGGCCTATGCCCTCACCCAGTCAGAGTCGCCTTTGACCTCCTATCTGGTTTTCCCCTTTCTCATTCTCTACATCACTAAGGACTTTGGCAGGAGGTTTATATGCTTGCACATCCCTCATTGGCAGGGTCAAATGGACGGTGATGTCTACATTGGGAACTAATGGATCCTCGCTGGCAGGCGTTAGTTCCGGCACATAAGCAAGCCCATTGACTCTCGGTTCCATGTACCCAAGAGTTTAACCTTGAACCCTGGGTGTTCAGCCCATTCATTGACTTTGAGACTGTGGGCAGGATGGGATGAATACTATGGGTTCAATTAAACACTTGGGCACCCTTCTCAGTCAGGCTGCATAATTTTGAGAACTTATTGCTATTATGCCTCAAAACTTAAGACTCCTGGACAGCAACTCCAGAGTTGTTGCCACTCCCCTTCCGTTCTACCCTCAGGCTGAGTACCATGTTGCCTTCTCTTTCGGGGTCACATCCATCCCAGTCATTAGACCTGCCTCTTTGGCTCTCATCACACCCCACACCCACCCCATGTGGTCCGCTGCCACCCCATGCCACATACACTGCCCTTTAAGACCTTTTAAATCCCATAGGCAGCAGAATATCACAGACCCCTAAGAATTTATAAACACCCACAGGCAATAGACCAACACAGCCCTCTAAGAATGTTTAAAAAACACAGGTAGCAGATTAATATAGCCCTCTAGTAATTTTTAAACACCACATGTAGCAGACTAACACAGCCTTTAGAACTTTTAAACAACACAGGCAGCAGACTTCAGGACCATCCACACCGGCCCTGACCACCATCCTGGAAACCCCGACCTGCCTTCCCGCCACACTCCGGAGCTGCCACCGGGCTTTGTCCTCTTGAACTCCCTGGTGCTAGGTGGAGACAGTGGTGCTCACCTCCTCCCTCCCTCTCCGAGGTCATGACGCCTGGTTCCCGCTGTTAAAAAGCAGTTGAATTTGCATTGGTATGACGTCATGCCAGGTGGGTGAGAAGATTCAATGAGGGCTGAAGATGTGACATTAACCACGCTAAGTACATGGTAATGGATTCAAATGTATATAAATCAGGTTCATGCCCTTCCTGGGCGTGAACCTGATTGCGTCATCGGGAGGGCCTGGGAATATTGCGATCAGAAATCTCGCCAACCATTCTTGGCCTCTCGCGAAATTTAGATGCCAATACGGGATTTATGCCCATGACTGACATGACTAAATCACGCCATCTGTGTTCTGTGTCAACCAATCCTCAATCCATGCTAATATATCCCCCAATCTAATATGACTTAATTTTGTGCATCAACCGTTTGTGTTGCACCTTGTTGAATGTCTTCTGAAAATACAAATATACCACATTCACTGGCCTCTCCTTTACTACCTTTCTAGTTATACCACCAAAAAAAGACCAATAGATCTGTCAAACAGAACTTCCCTTTCATAAAACTGTGTTAACTCTGCCTGTTATGGCACTCCTGCAGAAGGAATCTGATCATCTGAAGAATCACCACTAAAGAATCACCACTATGAAAGTTGACAGAATACCACTCTTTGTAAAGTTCCTGGAGAAGCAAAGAAATGGATTAGAGTTAGCATTGCCAATGTAACAAAAGCTACCAGCATAATAATGCTTATTATTTTTCACTTGTTGCTGAAATTAAGTAAACATTACCGAGTCTTGTATGAGATACGTGTCAGAATTTTCTAATTCGTCACCAGGCAGCTGTGAAGTTCCTATCTTGGCTGGTCAGGAATGCGGTGATACCATTGATCTTCACTGCTTTTTCTTAGTAGCCATCAACTGCACAATCTGTATTGTGTCGCTTCTGGTTCGTTTCCCTCTCTGTTATGTCTTGTTCCCTCTTGAATGGGGAAGAACAAATCAAGAAGGGCATGTGTTCACCCAATGAATGCAGTGTATCCAATGAAGATGACTGCCAGGCATGTGCATAACATTGCATAAGGATTGGGTGAGTGGAAGTAGTGGTAGGATATTTGTGAATGTGAGAAAATGCAAAGAAAATAAACAGGTGTCTTTGAAACTTAAGGGGGTGTGAGGAGTGATGGGATGGAGTACACTTGATAAGAAAAATGAGAAGGGCGGCTTTATATATTAGCATATAAATGAATCTGCATCGGTATTCTCCTGATCTGGGCAGGCCATTAAAGCACATCCTACACAGGATTAAGGAATCTATTACAGTACTTCTGCTGCTCGTCAGCCACCTACAACTAGAACTTCATGGTGACAGCAATATGTTTTTTCCTTCCATTACTAGCAAGATTAGGCATGATGTGGAGATGCCGGCGTTGGACTGGGGTGAGCACAGTAAGAAGTCTTACAACACCAGGTTAAAGTCCAACAGGTTTGTTTCGATGTCACTAGCTTTCGGAGCGCTTGCTCCTTCCTCAGGTGAATGAAGAGGTATGTTCCAGAAACATATATATAGACAGATTCAAAGATGCCAGACAATGCTTGGAATGCGAGCATTAGCAGGTGATTAAATCTTTACAGATCCAGAGATGGGGTAACCCCAGGTTAAAGAGGTGTGAATTGTGTCAAGCCAGGACAGTTGGTAGGATTTCGCAGGCCAGATGGTGGGGGATGAATGTAATGCGGCATGAATCCCAGGTCCCGGTTGAGGCCGCGCTCATGTGTGCGGAACTTGGCTATAAGCTTCTCCTCGGCGATTCTGCGTTGTTGCGCGTCCTGAAGGCCGCCTTGGAGAACGCTTACCCGGAGATCAGAGGCTGAATGCCCTTGAATGCTGAAGTGTTCCCCGAATGGAAGGGAACATTCCTGCCTGGTGATTGTCGCGCGATGTCCATTCATTCGTTGTCGCAGCGTCTGAACGGACATCGCGCGACAATCACCAGGCAGGAATGTTCCCTTCCAGTCGGGGAACACTTCAGCATTCAAGGGCATTCAGCCTCTGATCTCCGGGTAAGCGTTCTCCAAGGCGGCCTTCAGGACGCGCAACAACCCAGAATCGCCGAGCAGAAGCTTATAGCCAAGTTCCGCACACATGAGTGCGGCCTCAACCGGGACCTGGGATTCATGTCGCATTACATTCATCCCCCACCATCTGGCCTGCGAAATCCTACCAACTGTCCTGGCTTGACACAATTCACACCTCTTTAACCTGGGGTTACCCCATCTCTGGATCTGTAAAGATTTAATCACCTGCTAATGCTCGCATTCCAAGCATTGTCTGGCATCTTTGAATCTGTCTATATATATGTTTCTGGAACATACCCCTTCATTCACCTGAGGAAGGAGCAGCGCTCCGAAAGCTAGTGACATCGAAACAAACCTGTTGGACTTTAACCCGGTGTTGTAAGACTTCTTACTAGGAAGATTAGTTCCTTTTAACTTTGCAGTGCACCCAGAAATACATTCAGTGATGCATCGTTAAACCGGATGAAGCCTTTGAATGTCCTAAGTCAATTTTTAAACTTCGTCATATCTTTGCACAAACTCCTAATCCCTCCAAATTCTACCTTTGAAATTGAATTGAAGTTATTATGCGGTGTGCACCACACCAATTTTTTGTAATTGTTGATGGAAAATGCAGAAGTAAAATTATTATTAGATAGCCCTGTTGAAATTGGATATTACAAAGCATCAGAACGACTTCTGGCCTGATTTTCTCCACTCCCCACACTGGCAGTCATTTCATTATTCCCTCTGTCTCCATTTAGAACTCTCCTCTGAGTAATTGTGAGCTCACATGTTTGGAAATTAGTGAATTTTTGTAAAATCTTTTGAGTTTAACAAGTTACGAACTATGATTGCTCACTTACATCTGACAAAATTTACTACATTTATTTATTAACTCCTAAATTAACAATATAAGAAAACCATTTGACAGCTATCAAAATAAATGAATAGTTACGTTAGTTTATAAAAAAAAATCATCTTTATATTATTTGCAATATTATCAACACATATATAATCTGTACTTTCTCCCATTTTAGAATCTTATAGCTAGATTTGTGTCCTTGATTCCATACCTTCCAGATAGCCTAGGTTTCTCAGATTCCTGCAGTATTTGGCTGACATCACAGGCAAGTATAAAACTAGATATAAATGTCACATATTTTAAGAGGAAAGACATACTTCTCATAACTGTTACTTAATATTTAACATATGAGTAGTATGGTATGAAACGAATGAGGTTTTCAAATATAACTCTATACACATGCTGTATTATATATATGTTTGTTATTTGTTCCTGGTCAATTATTCTTCTCGTACAATCGATCAATATCCAAAAGTGTGGGATTTCTAAGTGTTATTAACTTGCACATTAGTAATAGCTATGAGCATGTTTAGTTCAAGCATGCCAAATGACAGCTTCAATTCTTTTGTTTTCCTTCAGCAATTTCTCAATCTGATACTTGGAGGTAAAGAGGACCATGCAATCCTTCTTTGCAATTATTTGTTGTACATGAAGGAGAATGCTTTTGTACTCTTAGGAACCTCAATTCTTGAAGTAAGTATGGTCATTATAAAGATTTATTTTGCTTCTCAATTTCTAATTCATCTGCCTGTTGACAACATGAAAGGTGGGGAAAAGTGAGGGCAAAGACAAATAGAAATAAATGCAGAAACAAGTTTATTTTCACATTCTGGTCTGAATTTTACAGAGTGCCATGGTCCCATCCCCCCAGACAAAAAGTTGGGGAGAGCCCATCCATGATCTCAGTGACCTCCATGCAGTAAATTAATTCTGGTAGAAACCTGCCTCAGGAGTAATACCTGCCTTTCAGAGCTGCTGGCCAATCTGATTGGCTGGTGACTCTGTAGTCCCAGCAATGCCACCAAGAATGGTGGTCACTGCTGTTACAAGCAGTTCAGGTAAATCTGGGGTTGGGATATTGGTGAGGATCATGAGGGGTCTGGATTCAAGAAGCCAGTAGAGTGCCAAAGTTGGGAGAAGATCTGGGAAGGGAGTTCTGATAGATCGAGTGAGCTCCCAAGCCTTGACTTGACAGCTGATCACACAGCTAAAACTGCTGGGCTTCCAGCGTGGCCCCCCTCCTTCCTCCCTGGCTAAAATACTGGAGGTGGCAGGATGAGGCTGTTAAATGGCCATTAATTGGCCACTTAAGGGCTTTAAAAGACTCAAGGGAAGGAGGTCTACTCAATGCCATCCCCACCCTTGTAAAATTTCAGACAGGTCAGCAGTGAGCAAGTAGGCAATGGGAAGACAGCCACTTGATTTTATAGTGGTCTCTGTCTTCAAATCTGCCCATGGGGGAGGATAAAATCCAGCCCATTTAATCCACTCCTTTAAAATATACATGTTGAAAGAAAACAAAACCATATTCAAGCAAGAGCTGCTGTAAGAGTGCAGGGATGGAGAAAAGCTGATTGGGGATGAGGAGGTTTTGGATCTCTCATCTCCCTCGAGTGGGGATGAGTGGGAGAAGGCAAAGCAGCAAAATGATTTAAGAGGAAGAAAACGGAAGAGAAGTGAAGGAAGCATAAAGAGCAACATGAGAGACTATATTACCAGATATACTGCGTGTGCATTGTTACAAGAGTTCACTGGGTAATATACTAAAAATCTGGGTGCACTTTTTATCACCAAAATTTTTCTTCCTTTTGTCAAATTTTAATTATGAGTGCAATTTTCTGCTCCCGCTAGTGCCAGGAATCATGGCGTTCAGGGGAACGTTTGAAGCAATGGGAAAAGTCAGTTTTCCATCATCGGGAAATTTGGAATTTTGTTCTGCTGACTTTGATGGCAGGTTAAAAGCAGCTCAACATTCCTATTGATCGATGTTGGGAACTCATGAATGCTCATTAAAAGCCTAACTTGGTGGAAACACATTCCCTCTCCAAATCAATAACTTAACCCTGTCGGTCAATAATTGGAATGGTCTGTTTCATGACTGTACATGACTGGCATGTACCAGATGAGTTTTACTTCATCAATGACCTCGAGGTATGTAAATGCTGTTTTCACCTACCTTTAAAAGCATTGCAATTGAGATGCATCTATCACAGGCAGCTCCAAGGCTGGACTGGGGAGGCATGCTTATGGGCAAAGATAATGGGGGGGGGGGGGGGGAGATATCTAGGGAAGGTTTGGGTGGGGGTCTGTATTACAGCGGAAAGTGAGGAATGGTGTCCGGGGAAGGTTGGTGGGATTTGTTTGGGCAAGTTGACAGTGCGTAAGAGGGTGGGACCAACGGAGCTGACGGTGGGGTCCTGGGGGATGAACCCAGCGTATTGGTAGTGGAAGAAACAGTCATAACCAGAGGGGTACGTGGGATGTGATAGGGTGGCAGGTTCAAGGTGTGAGTCTGGCAGGTGAAGCTATCATCTGGTGGGTCATGGAGGGCACAAGAAAGGTGGCACAGATAACACGAGTGGGCAAGACCAAGGTGGGCATGGAGATGATAAAGGATGTGGGCTGTGAGGGAAGGAAAGGCATGTGCAGGTGGGTGGTTATAGGTCCAGGTAACGGGAGGTGGTATTGGGTTGGTCAATGTTGATGGATGGAAGTTGGTGGTTGACAGGTATGGTAGATGGTGGTGGGGCGTGTCTGAAAAGTAACTTACAGCAAAGCAACACATTCAATGTAACATTGAATTTGGAGGAATGTGTTTTCAGATGGGTGGAGTTCATGGTCGGCACAATTGGCCAACTAAAGGGACACACTAATAATCATGAGAAAACCCTATGAGAACCACGTATATTTGTGATGATCATTTTATGGTGAAGCCCACAAGTCGGCAGATTTGTTTCTATATCATAGGTTTCATAACCTCGAGATCACAACAAACTCTGGAGTCGCATTCAACCTGTGCTATTTGCCATTGGCTCCAGTCAGAGACAGGGATAAAGGGATGGGTAGCAGGGGTGGAGATGGGGGATGGGTAGGTGGATGCTTCCAGGCACGGCTGGTGGGAGGCAATCAACTTGTGACTCCAAACCTCTATCCTCCTGGGTGACTAGTCATGGCTGACAAGCGATCATGTGGCTGGTTTCCTATGCTGCCAAGGCAATGGTCACTCAATAGAGTTCCAACGGTGATGGAGACAAGGGGAAAAGTGTCCCCGTGAGGTTTCCTGCACCTAGCTCTCATCACCCTGGTCAAAGAGCACTGAGCTGAATAATACACTCCATAAATGGGAGCGTTACATGCACTCGCAGATGTTTTATCTGGTGCAATGACATCAGGTCGCATTCAGGATGCCATCACACCAGTTCCGGATAAGACAGTTGGCGGACTAGGCTAAAAATCAGGAGCCTGCCCGCATTATTCAAATATCATTAACTTGGGTATTTAAGCTAATCAATTAGGCAATTGGACGGGATAATACGTTGTGCTCAGAGTGTCTGTTTCATGCTAAGTGGGTTTCCCATTGTTTTATTTGGCAGCTTGTTCGAGTGAGTTTCAGCTGGAAGTGCTTCATGCAAGAAGCAGAATTTGCATTTCTATCTGACTTTGGATAAAGTTTGCATCAATGGCAGATTGATGAAGGAAATGTTGCCGCTATCAGAAATGCTTTCAGATATTTTGTGCCGGTGGCGGCTATGGAGGAGTAAGTCGCACATTTGGTAGCTCCTGCTCTGGTCGGACTTTTGGACCTTTCCCCCGGACCTTTTTCCGGTTTTAAACGGAAAATTTGTAGGTTGAGACAACTGGGCACTGTTGCCTCACATTGGTTTATGGAAAAAAGGATTAGAAGTGGCAGAAACAAGAAGCCTTGATCGCCGAGAGAGCAGACTGGATGCCCAGGACCGGGCGATTCAGAAGGTGGAGAAGGCGCTGCTGGAACAATAGGAGCACCAAACAGCAGTGGAGCTGGAGGTGGGGATGCATCGGGAACAGCAGAAAAGGCTCCTGGGGAAGGTGGAGGACCTTGAGAACCGGTCCCGCCGGCAGAACCTAAGAATTGTCGGGGTCCCGGATGGATCTGAGGGAGCAGATGCTGGAGCATACGTGGCGGGTATGTTCGAAAAGTGGCTGGGGAGGGGGCATTCCCCCGACCGCTGGAGGTGGAAAGGGCGTACCGGGCGCATGCCAGGAAGCCACGGGTGGGGGACCTCCGAGGGCGATGGTGGTGAAATTCCACAGGTTCCTGGACAAGGAATGTATTCTTCGGTGGGCCAAGCGACGCGGAGTTGCAAGTGGGATAACAGCATCCTGCGGGTGTACCAGGACCTGAGCGTGGAGGTCATTATTTTGAGTCGCCCGATGAGGCACTGGACTTTGCAAAAAGAAAAGGACTGGTGGGAGTTTGAGAGCTTTTGGACTCTGACAATATGTTGGCCTATATTGGGCCCTTTTTCCTTTTCTGTTTTTCTCTGGGGGTTTTTGTTTGTTTTTCTTTCCTCCCCCTTGGTTTTTTGGTGGGGTCTGGGTTTTTTTTTCTCTGTTGTTAAATTCACTATGCCTTTTCGTATTGTTTTGTGTCAGTCTTTTTTGGAGCTCTGTTTAGGGGAAAAGGAAAGAGAGGGGGTGCAGACGATAGTCCGTTTCGTTTTTGGTTCTTTTTCGGGGTAGATGTTGGCAATGTTCCTTTTGTATTTTATCTTGTGTGTTTTTACTGATGTGCACTTTGGTGGGATGGAGACATGCTTGTCTGGGTTTCGGTGGGTGGTGCTTTTGTTTTTTGTGTTTTTCTGCTGTGGGGTGTTTGTTTGGGGATTGTTGGATGAGGGAATTTGTTTACATGGGTAGGGAGAGGGGAGTGAGGGAACAATGGGTGGGAGACCATTAGCGCCAGAGGCGGAGGTCACCAAGCTAGCTGGGTGAGCTAGCTCACGGAAGCACAGTTGGGGGGGTGTATATGCTTAGTTTAATAGCTGGGTTGGGATTTAGAATAGTGTTGCTGGGGGGGTGGGGTGAGAGGTGGGGGATGGGTTCTGCTGACGTGGGAGGGACTTCGATGGAAGGTCACTGAGGGGGTTGGGGCCGCCGCGGGGCGGGCCGGAAGAGGTACGGTGCATGGGCTGGATGCAGGCCCAAGAAAAGGGATGGCTGACCGGTGGGGGGGTGGGGGGGAGGGAGGGGGGGGGCATTTTACCCCCCAACTGGGCTGGTCACCTGGAATGTATGGGGGCTAAATGGACTGATAAAGAGGGCACGTTTGTTTGTGCACCTGAGGAGACTGAAGGCGGATATGGAGATGCTGCAGGAGACACATCTTAAAATAGTGGACCAGGCCAGGTTGAGGAAAGGTTAGTCAGGTTTTCCACTCGGGCCTGGATTCAACAAGTGGGGCTGCGATTTTGATCAACAAGCGGGTCGCATTTGAGGTGGGGAGGATAGTCTCGGGTGTGGGAGATCGATATATCATGGTTAGTGGCAAGCTGCAGGGTATGAAAGTAGTGCTGGTCAACGTATATGCGCCAAATTGGGACGATGGGGATTTTATAAAGAGGGTGCTGGGGAAGATTCCGGACCTGGATTCGCACAGGCTGATTATGGGTGGAGATTTCAACACGGTTATTGATCCAGGCCCGAACCGATCATGCTCGAGAATGGGAAAGGTGCCTGCAATGGCAAAGGAGCTGAAAGGGTTCATGGAGCAGATTGGGGGGTGGATCCATGGAGATTTAGGCAGCCGAGGGCCAAGGAATTTTCTTTTTTCCCCCACGTACACAAGGTGTATTCCCGGATAGATTTCTTTGTTGTGGGCAGGGCCCTGTTGGCGGGGGTGGTCCACATGGGGTATTCGGCGATTACGATCTCGGACCATGCTCCGCACTGGATGGACCTGCAGGTCAGTATGGATCGCAAACAGCACCCACAATGGAGGTTGGATGTGGGGCTGTTGGCGGACAAAGCGGTGTGCGAGAGGTTGAGGAAGTGCATGCTGAACTACCTGCAGGTAAAAGATACGGGGGAGGTCTCAGCAGCGGTGGTCTGGGAAGTGCTGAAGGTAGGGGCGAGAGGAGAGCTGATCTCGATCCGGGCTCACAGAGACAGGACGGATAGGGCAGAAACGGACCGACTGGTAAAAGGGATTCTACGAGTGGATAGAAGGTATGCGGAGGCTCCAGAGGCAGGGCTGTTAAGGGAACGCCGGAGGCTGCAGGTGGAATTTGGGTTATTAACCACCGGGAGGGCAGTGGAACAGCTCAGAAAGGTGAAGGGGGCGATCTACGAGCACGGGGAGAAGGCCAGTAGGATGCTTGCACAGCAGCTCAGAAAGAGGGAGGCAGCTAGGGAAATAGGGAAAGTTAGTGACGGGGATGAGAACTTAGTTGGGGACTCGACGGGGGTGAGCAAGACTTTCGGGACTTTTATAGTAGGTTGTACAGGTCGGAACCCCCTGGGGGGCCGGAGGGGATGAGGCACTTTTTGGATGGGCTGACTTTCCCGAAGGTGGATGGGGAGCTGGTAGAAGGGCTGGGGGCCCTGATCGGGCTGGAGGAGACAGAGGAGGGTTTGAAGGCCATGCAGTCGGGTAAGGCCTCGGGACCGGACAGGTACCCAGTCTAGTTCTATAAAAAGTTCTCCGGAATATTGGGGCCGGTGCTGTTGAAGATCTTTAACGAGGCCAAGGAAAGAGGGGGTCTACCCCAGACGATGTCACAGGCCATGATCTCGCTCATTCTGAAAAGGGACAAGGACCCAGAGCTGTGTGGTTCTTATAGGCCAATATCCTTGCTGAACGTGGATGCCAAACCTCTGGCCAAAATTCTGGCCTCTAGGATTGAGGACTGTGTACCGGACATTATAGGGGAGGACCGGACAGGATTCGTTAAGGGTAGGCCAATGTAAAAAGGTTGCTAAACGTGATCATGATGCCCCCGGAAGGTAGGGAAGTTGAAGTGGTGGTTGCGATGGACGCGGAAAAAGCCTTCGACTGGGTCGAGTGGGATTACGTATTGGGAGGTGCTAGAGCGGTTCGGGTTTGGAAGGGACTTTGTTGACTGGGCTAGGTCGCTGTACCGGGCTCCGGTGGCTAGTGTACGGACAAACAGGACGACTTCGGACTATTTCAGGCTACACCGGGGGACGAGACAGGGATGTCCCTTCTCCCCACTGATGTTTGTGCTGGCGATAGAGCCGCTGGCAAGGGGTTGGAAGGGGTTGGTCCGGGGGGGTGGGGTGGGGTGGGCGGGGGGGTGGGGGGGGGGTGGGTGGGGGGGGGCTGGAGCACAGAGTCTCGCTGTATGCGAATGACTTACTGTTGTATGTCTCAGACCCAATGGAGGGGATGGAGGAAATTATGGGAATCTTAGGGGAATTCGGCCGGTTTTCGGGGTACAAGCTTAATATGGGGAAGAGCGAGTTGTTTGTGGTTCAGGCGAGAGGCCAGGAGAGGCGACTGGGGGAACTGCCGTTTAGAATGATAGGGGACAGTTTTAGGTACTTGGGTATCCAGGTGGCGAGGGATTGGGACAGGCTATATAAATCGAACTTGGCCCGGCTGGTGGACCAGATGAAGGAGGATTTCTGGAGATGGGATGCGCTCCCGTTGTCTCTGGCTGGTAGGGTGCAGTCGGTAAAAATGACGGTCCTCCCGAGGTTCCTATTCGTTTTCCAGGGCCTCCCCATCTTCATCCCGCGGTCCTTTTTTAAGCGAATCAATAAGATTATCGTGGGCTTGGGGGGGGGGTGGGGGATGCCCTTGCAGGTGAAGAGGGCAATGCTCGAGCGGAGTCGGGGGGATGGAGGGCTGGCGCTGTCAAATTTCAGCAATTACTACTGGGCGGCTCTTTGTGGGGTGTGAGCTGACGTGGGTGCACATGGAGGCGGCTTCGTGTAAGGGCACAGGTTTGGGGGCATTGGTGACGGCGCCCTTGCCATACCTGCCGGCGCGGTCCTCCACAAGTCCAGTGGTGGTGGCGGCTCTGAATGTCTGGGGGCAGTGGAGGAGGCATGTGGGAGCAGAGGGGGCATCGATGTGGTCCCCAATTTGCGATAACCATCGGTTTGCCCCGGGGAGGATGGACAGGGGGTTCCGAATTTGGCGGAGAGCGGGGATTGAGAGGATGGGGGACTTGTTCTTGGAAGGAATCTTCCCGAGTATGAGGGCGCTGGAGGAGAAGTTTGCATTGTCCGGGGGAAATTAATTCCGATATTTACAGGTACGGGACTTTTTGCGGAAGCAGGTACCAACCTTCCCAGTCCTGCCGCTAAGGGGGATTCAGGATAGGGTGGTTTCTACAGGCTGGATAGGAGAGGGGAGCGTCTCGGGCATATATAACGAGCTTATGGGTTTGGAGGAGACGCAGACCGAGGAGCTGAAGCGAAAGTGGGAGGAGGAGCTGGGGGGAGAGATAGAGAAGGGCCTAGGAAGCGTTAGGAAGGGTCAGTGCTACCGCAACATGTGCCAGGCTCAGCCTGATCCAATTTAAGGTTGTTCACCGGGCTCACATGATAGTGGCCTGGATGAGCAGATTCTTTGGGGTGGAGGACAGGTGTGCGAAGTGCGCGGGAGGGCCAGCGAATCATGTCCATATGTTCTGAGTATTCCCAAAACTGAGGGGATTTTGACAGGCGTTTGCTGACGCCATGTCCACAGTATTAAATATGAGAGTGGCAATGAGTCCGGAGGTGGCGATTTTTGGGGTATCGCAGGACCCGGGAATCCAGGAGGAGAGAGAGGCGGATGTTCTGGGCTTTGCTTCCCTGGTAGCCCGGAGGCGTATATTGCTGGCATGGAGGGACTCGAAGCCCCTGAAATCGGAGACCTGGCTTTCTGACATGGCAGGCTTCCTCTGCCTGGAGAAAATTAAGTTTGCCATGAGTGGGTCTCTGCTGGGGTTCGCCCAGAGGTGGCAACCATTCTTCGACTTCCTCCCAGAGAACTATTCGTCAGCAGAAAGGGGGGTGGGGGGAGGGTGGGGGTTAGGTTAGCGTAGGTTGGGGGGGTAAGTAATGGCACGACCTGTGAGAGAGGGAGGTGGAATTTGCACTATGTTTATATTTTTCTTGTTATGTATATTGTTGATTTTGTTGCTGTTGAAATGCCAAAGAAATACCTCAATAAAATGTTTATTAAAAAAAAAGAAATGCTTTCAGATGATGGTTTCAACAGTTTGTTTCAGCTCTTGCCCTGACATGCTAATTACTGCCAGCATGCTTGTGGTAAACCACTGTATTTTATTGTATTGTTACATGCCTGGGCTTGTCTCTGCTGGCTCTGCCTGTGGCTCTTCCCCTCGGGCTCATGTACAAAGGTGGCTGGTCTCCGCTTCTGATCCAGTTCGGGATCAGAGGCCAGGAAGCTTTCTGTTTAGTGTATTAAAGCCTCAGTTACGTTCACCACTCGTCGTGTGTTCATTGATGCCATATCAATTTAATACACTAGACATCTAATATGAATTCATCACTCAAGCCTGATCGCCTGGAGCTGGTCCCACAGGCAGCCGACGCCACTGCAACTTTCGAGCACTGGCTAAGCTGCTTCGAAGCGTACCACGGATCCTTCGCCGAAGACATCACCGACCTCCAAAAGAAGCATATCCTCCACGCAAGTCTTTCTTCTCATCAGGGACGCCACCTCGTATACGGAGGTGATAATGCTGCTGAAGGGACACTATGTTAAGTCTGTGAATGAGGTGTACGCTAGGCAACTTCTTGCCACGAGATGACAATGCCCTGGGGAGTCAATAGCAGAATTCCTGCGTGCCTTGCGGGTACTCTGCCGGAGCTGTGACTATCAGGCGGTATCGGCTACCCAACACGCGGAGCTGTTTATCAGGGACACTTATGTCGCGGGCATGAAATCATGCCACATCCACCAGCGATTGCTAGAAGGCGGTACACTCAGCCTCCCAGAGACAGTGCAACTCTCAAACTCGCTGGAGGTGGCCTACCAGAACATGGAGGCGGCCTACACCTCCAACCGCGTGGCACCCTCATGGACCTTGTGGGTGACGCCATCATCTGACCCAGGTGCGGCGCAAGCTTGTGCCGCGCAGCAGCCCACCAACGCCGGTAGCCCCAAGTGCTACTTTTGCAGCCAGGGTAATCATCCCCGACAACATGGCCCTGCACGGAATACGACTTGCAACGGGTGTGGGAGGAAGGGCCACTTTGCGAAAGTCTGCCAGGCCCGATCCCTCCCTAAAGCTTCTAGGCCCAGCAGCGCTGCCTGCTGCCTGTCGGGACCGCCCCCAGCTGCTGCGCCACCCGCCATGTGCGACCCGTGGGTACCGCCATCTTCGGCGCCATCTTCGATTTCAGCCGCCACGTGCGACCCATGGGGCCGCCATCTTTAACGCCATTTTGTACTTCACCCGCCACGCGCGATCCATGGGGGCTGCCATCTTTGACAACATCCCCGATGCCACCCGCCACGCCAACCCATGGGGGCTGCCAACTTGGGACCACCCTGCTCACCCGATGGTACGCTGGCAGCCGCTACCTCCGACCGGCCTACCCATCACCTTCCGAAGCTCGCTTGCATCACGCTCGACCAGTCCTGGCCTCATCACCTCACAAAATCGACGATGACCGTCCGGATCAACGGAAACGAGACGGCCTGCCTTTTCGACTCTGGGAGCACAGACAGCTTCATACACCCAGATACGGTAGGGCGCTGCTCCCTCCCAATCTTACCCGCGACCCAGAAAATCACCCTGGCTTCCGGATCACCTTTAGAGCCTCCCAGACAACTGCCTTCGACACCTCACCTGTACAGTTGAAACCTACATATTCCTCAATTACCTTTTCAATTTTGTCACAGAACCCTTGGTCCCCCAACAGTCCCACATCTAATTTCCGCCCGGCCTCTGCACTACCCCCTTCTCCACTACTATATCCACCCAATGCGGAGCATGATCTGACACTGCAATTGCCGAGTATTCCGACCCCTTAACCCCAGCCAGCAAAGCCTTCCCCACCACGAAAAAGTCGATCCGTGAGTATACCTTATGGACTGCTGAGAAAAACGAGTACTCCCGTTCCCTCGGGTGAAGAAACCTCCAAAGGTCCACCCCTCCCATTGCCAACAGCGTGACCTGTCCAACCTTGGCTCCTGCACCAAGTTCCAGTCCCCCTCAACTATCAGTTTGTGTGTGTCCAAGTCGGCGATGGCCCCAAACACCTTCTTTGCGAATCCCACATCGTCCCATTTGGGATGGTATACACTTAACAGCGCCACTAACCTCCCCACCAGCGTCCCTGTCACAATCACATATCTATCCCCCCTGATCTGCCACCACATTCTCCATCTGGAAACGTACTCTTTTGCTAACCATTACCGCTACCCCTCGAGCCCTTCCGTCAAATCCAGAGTGAAACACCTGACTAACCCAGCCCTTTTTAAGTCTCACCTGGTCCTTCACCCTCAAGTGAGTCTCCCGCAGCATTACTACATCGGCTTTCAAACTTTTAAGATGTGCAAGCACTCTTGACCTCTTGACCGGACCTCCTAACCCCCTCACGTTCCACGTGACTATCCTAACTGGGGGTCTCTCACCCCCCCCCCCCTTCTTATCCACCATCATCATACCGCCGGGCCCTGCCCCATGAGCCTGACCCGCCCCTATCCATTATTAACATCGAACCCCTTCCCCCCCCTCCCAAAACCCCCCCTACATTGCCTCTCGAAAAAACATCTCCCAGCATCGATCCCTTCCCCCGCCTTGCTCGCCTCGTAGGCGCATCGAAACCTGCTAACCAGGCTCCAATGTCCGCAGCCCTCCTCTCACCTCTCACTTCACCTCCGTTCATTAGCCGACTTTAGTTAGTTAGCACGGGTGGCTTCCCCCGGCAAGGAATACCATCTCCTCCCACCCAGTCCCAGAGAAAAAAAAACATAAACAATAATCCAACCCATACAATTCACTAAAATAAGATATAACCATCGCAACAGAGTGCCAATCAACCCAATCAATAACTTGAACTCTGTAACAATGTGAAGTGAAGTAAATTACAATGCATGTCAATATAAAGAAAGTTATAGCATTTATACATTTTCCAGCTCCCCAATCACAGTCCACAGTCTCTCTTCCAGCTCCGCTCCTCACGTCTGTTCCAAGCCTTCTGCCCTCACGAACGCCTCAGCCGTCACCGCTGTCTCGAAATAAAAGTCTTTGGCATCATACGTCACCCTCAGCTTCGCTGGGTATACCATACCCAATCGCACCCTTTTTGTACAGTGCCGCCTTCACTCGTCCGAACGCCGCTCGTCTTTTTGCCAACTCCACCGTCAAGTCCTGGTAGACCCAAACTATAGCACTATCCCACTGCACCTCGTGCTTCTGCTTCGCCCAGCTTAACACCTTCTCCTTCATGCAGTACTTATGGAAGCAGATAATTACTGCTCTTGGCGGCTCATTCACTTTGGGCTTCGGCCTTAATGACGGATGAGCTCGGTGCAGCTCGTACCGGGAGGGGTTCTCACCCTCCCCCATCAACTCCACCAACCTCTTCGCGAAGCACTCTGTTGGCCTTGGGCCCTCTGTCCCTTCGGGCAAACCCATAATTCTCAGATTGTGCCGCCTCGAACGGTTCTCCAAATACTCAAGCTTTGCTCGGAGTCCTCTGTTGACCTCCACCACCCTCCGCAGCTCGACCCCATCGTGGTGAACTGGTTGCTGTGCTGCGACACGGCCTCCTCCACTTCCTTCTCTGCTCTCTCACCTCGGCCGATGTCTTTGCCACAGCTACCCTCACCGGGGCGATTGCCTCCTCCATCAATGACTTCAATGCAACCGTCATCTCCTTCCTGAAAGCCTCCATGTGCCTCGCAAACTGCTTTTCCAGCTCCACAGCAATCACCTCGGTTATCTTCTCCACCATAAGCAGTGCGGCCCCACCATGCAGTCCGGCATCCGCCATCTTGTCAGCGCTTTTGCTGGTCCTCTCATTCAACAGCGAGCCCGCGTTTCCTCCCTTCTTCAACGCTGTTTTTCACATCCTTTAATGACTTATTATTTTTCCTTTTTTCCCCCTTCTTCCTTCTTCAATCCTTTTTTAAATAAAAAAGACAAAAAATTCTTCCTTCAATAGAAAAAAAAAATTCACAAAGTTTCTTTAAAACTTCATCCTCTTCTTTTTTGTATTCCTCAAGAATTCCCCTGGGACCGGACTTCAGTCTTCTGTTGCTCTCATTGGTTGGCTCTAAATATGGCGGTCAATATGGTCGCCTTCCTTAATTCTAATTACGTTTGCTCTAGAGTCGCCAGGTATCTTTCGATACCGCCACAAGGTTCAAAACCGAATACTGATCAAAGACTCGATATACCAGTTAGTTAGTTCAAAGTCAATGCTTATTTATTTATGATGTGGAGATGCCGGCGTTGGACTGGGGTGAGCACAGTAAGACTTCTTACAACACCAGGTTAAAGTCCATCGAAACAAACCTGTTGGACTTTAACCTGGTGTTGTAAGACTTCTTACTTATTTATTTACACATACAGTTAAATATACTCATGCACGAAACTATACAGGCTAAACTATCACTACTGCTAAAGCCTATACTTAGCTTCGGGCACCCAATCAGTCAGAGGAACAATGGCCGTTGTTCGGTTCTGAGGCTGCTGGGATCGAACTGGTACAGGGGAACAGCTAAGGTTGTCTGTCTGGTAGCGTGCATTGACCTTGGACTTACTTGCTTCTGGTGCAGCTGGTGGACGGGTCTCTCTGCTGTGAGAGCCAAGTCCAAGAGAACGATTCTCTCTTGGGGGTTCCTTCTTATACCAAAAGGGGTTTCGGCTCTTTTGGGCGGGCCTTGAACTTGGCCCCAATCAATTGGGCCGTTTCTTGATCATTCCTATTGATTTCATCCAATAAAGGGGTGGCTGCCTGATGGCTTGGCGTGTCCTAGGTGGCCGTTGACCTGCTTTGTTTTGGTCTCCTCTGGCGCCGGGGTGTATGCCTTAGTATCGGTTACTCAAATGTTACTCTTTTGTTCCTGGAGATGGGCCATTAGTATGCTAATGGGCCTATAGTTTTGGTCTTGTCTGGGAGCAGCGGCTCCAATATACAGACAAGCTCTGAACCAGCTTGTTTTCTCAGCATTGTCCATTTTCCCTGCAATCTTTGCAAAGTGTCCATTTTGTAATCGGGGCCATCCCAGATGGCTACACTCCCCCCTTGTGATCCTCAACGCAAAGCATGAAGGATCACATTACCGCATCATCTTCGTTCTCTGACCAAGCTGTGCACCCATAAGCACTTCACAGGCTCTTCACTGCTCTGTCCTATGAATTGCAACTTTACCTAAGTTATTTTATATACATACATCATTATAAAATTCTACGGGGCGCTATGACATTCAGGCATGCATTACAAAATAAGAAAACTGGAACCTCTAACTATCCTAAATAAACTATCCTCACTTAAACAATCAAAAATAATCTACAACATTTTAAACTGTACAAATAGCAGCAACACAAGTCTCTCTGGCTTGGCAGTCAAGCACAGAGGTTTACATTTCTTTATTAAACGATCAAAACATACACAAAAAAATGGATGCACTTTAATTCACTTAAAGGGGTTGGGGGGTTTGTTGGAGTCCGAAGATAGGGGATCTAAATGTGTACATGGAGTGCGGTTGCGGGAGGCTCTCCTCCGCCATTTTCTGAGTCTAAGTGTCTGCACGACACTGCAGAGTATCGTCAGTACTAAGAGTGCTTCTACGATGTAAGATAGTGAATACCAGATGATACACTTGTCACACCAGGTCGGGGTGTCGGTAACTGTCTCGGGGATAACTATATCGGGGTTAACTATCTTGGGGTACAGTGTATGGCAGGGGTGGGAATCATTCACGGCCTGTGTGGTAGAGTTAGGGGGGTAGCGTCCGCGCGCAACTGAAGGGAACCCGCTAAGATCCAAGTGAAAAACATGAAGGTTGTCTTCATCTTTCCTTTTGTCGATTTTATTCTTTTTCTTCCTCTGGGGTTCCTGAGGTTCTGGAGTTCTGTGGACACAAGCATAATATCTGTTATTATCTTGCTTAAGATCTCGTATATCTGTCTGTCTGTCCTTTGTTGCCAATTACCTATTATAATTGGTCACCATCTGTGACTCCCTCTTTTTTATTTTTTAACCTAATATTTGGACAAGACATCCGAGAAAATTACTGACACGGTGCGAGCCATCTCGCATCCTGTGCGATCTACCATCCTAGTGTTTAAGGATGTAAATAGCATACGGAAGCAACCTAAGGGTTACCAAAAACAAACAAAAAAGTTTCAAACTAAAAGTGCCAAAATGGGGTGTGTATGGTTAGCGGCGGGTAAGAATGGGTGGGATCCCCGGGTAGGACGGTGATCAGTGCCGTATGTGCTCTACCCGAGCGTAGCTGACCAGAAGGGGGTCCTCAGACAGGGCGGGGACCAGTGCCGTTTCTCCACTGCCTGAGCGACCGGCAAAAACGGGTAAGAATGTGGTGGTCGTGGGGGCTGCCTCTCGTGATTACCTTCAAATAGTTATGATTGGTTGTCTGCCGACAAACTAGTTCCTCTGAACGGTTGTCTGTTGGCAAACTTGTTCCATTAACTGCCAGTGGGCGTTAAAAGAGTGGTGGCGTGGGGCCATGAAAACGTTTAAATTCACAAACAACATTTAACATGTACATTACACGAACAAACATACGACAAACAAGGTGCAGGTTCCATCAGAAAGGACACCGTATCTCTCCATCGGTTCCTTTTTACCATCATGTGGACACCTCATTGCTCAGTAGCGAACAAGGTTGCAAAGGGATTTGTTTGGTGGGAGTCAGACTCTGTGCCATCATCTTCTCCCGGCTGTCATACTCTTGACTGGAGTAGTTTGGCTAAAGCTGCTTGGGGCGAATTGGGGTCCATCACATCATTCCAGGTGAGCCTGAACGAATTGTCTCGGTGCCAGATCGTGTGTCGAGGTTGGAGCTACTAGGTTTTAATCCATAATCGTCGGGTGGTGGTTCTGGGTCAGGAGCTTTGAAGTATGTGATTTCGAAGGGGTCACTGGAATCATACTCGGATTTGCTGAGAGTGGGGCCTGGTGCAGGGGTGTAATCATAACGTGGTGTGCTGTGGCTGTTGTCATTGTTATCGCTATCACTGTCGCTGTCGCTGCTGATTGAAGGAAGGGAGAGGGGGAGTCGTGCCTTTGGGGGTGGAGTTGAAGATGTGTCTGAGGACGGGCTGGACTGGCTGGGGGAGGGGATGCTGGAATGCGTCATCTGTGGGCGGGCCGTGCTCGTCTACTGCTGCGAGCGAGATGTGGTGTGCATGGTTGTTCTGCGGGCCATAAGCCTTAAGCTGGTTTATGTGAAACCACGCAGACTTGCCGTTGGAATATGTGATCTTGTATACCGAGGGGCTGACTTTGTCTGAAATAGAGTACGGTCCGGAAAATTTTGGGGAAAGGGGTTGTATAGAGAAAACATCACTTGCTGCCCTGCTACAAACTCGGTGGCGTGTACCGTTTTATTGAAACAAGCTTTGCTTTGTTCCTCCTGGTCCCAAGTCTCATAGCTGCTGCGAGCTGGGCTGCCTTTATATTCTCAATAAGCTGCTGCCAAATCCAGTCCTAATAAATACTCTGTCCCTTTCATGGGGCGTCCGGTCATGAGGGTGTGGGGGGTGTATCCTGTGGACGTGGATACCGTGTTTCGTAAGAACATTAAAGCAAATGGGGGAACTGAATCCCAGATGCTGTTGTTCTGTTGCACCATTTTCCTGAGAGTGGCTTTTAGAGTTCTGTTCATCCTCTCTACAATGCCGCTTGACTGGGGGTGGTATGCTATGTGAAACTTCTGCCTAATTCCGAAAATTGTGAGGACATTCTTCATTACTCGTCCTGTAAAATGGGAGCCTTGATCGGACTCTATACTGTGTGGGAGGCCCCATCTTGTGAAGATGTGCTGTGTTAGGATTTTAGCTGTTGTTTTGGCCGTATTTGTTCTGGATGGAAAAGCTTCCACCCATTTTGTGAAGATGTCGATGACCACCAACACATACTTAAACCCATTTCTGCAGGGAGGTAGGGGTCCTATGTAATCTATCTGCAAATTCATCCAGGGGCCATTAACGGGGCGGGTGTGACTAAGCTGAGCCTTTCTTGCATATCTGTTCGGGTTGTTCTGGGCACAGATCAAGCAATTTTCAATGTAATGGGTAACATCGGCTTTTAAATCAGGCCACCAGCAGAGAGGTCTGAGGTGGGTTAGGGTGGGTTCAATGCCCTGGTGTCCATGATTGTCATGGAACTGACAAATAATCTGATTCCTGTCCTGGCTCGGAATTACATAAATGCCGTCTTTCAAAATCACACCGTCGTGTGTGGTTATTGCATTCTTAAACTTATCATATGGGGCTGGGAAGGTTCCTTTTAAAACTTCCCTGAGCTTTTCATCTTCCTTTTGGGCTTTTGCTAGATACTGAATGTTGGTCTGTGAGACCTGAACCGCGTGTCTGGGGTGCTCTCGGAGGGGGTGTTCCAAAAGTAACCATGTCTGGAACCTGCCTTCGCTAGGGCATCTGCTTTAACGTTACCGGGATGAAAGAACGGTGATGACTGCGAAACTTAATGATACCATATTTCCTATCTTTAGATGCCTCTAGGATATGCGGAGTAATGGGGCTGAGGGTAGGGGCTTTCCGTCTGCGGAAACGAATCCTCTAGTTTCCCACAGGGGTAGGAATTCGGTCAAACTATTGCAGACATATAAACTGTCCGAATATATGTCTGCTGGGGTCGGAAACGAGTCAGGGTGATCAACAATGTAAGCTATGGATGCCAGTTCTGCCTGCGAGCCTAGATGTCCTGGCAACTTTAATGAAATCACTTCAAGGGCCCATCCCTGCTCGTCCTCTACATAAATGCCGCAACCGGTGATTCCATTCAAAACTGTGGAGGAGCCATCCACATAAATGTTCAGCGGTGCGCACGTGTCTGTGGGCTGAGGTCTCTGGGGTGTATTACCTGATTTCCTGGGAGCTGACTTAGGTATAAATGGGCCTGAATTATGATTTGTGGTGATGATCTCACACTCATGTGGAGTACCTGCATATTGCAAATTGTCGGCTAGGAAAGTGTGGGTCTTGGTTCTTTTAACTGTAATGTCCTGTCCCTGTAAAAGAAGGGTCTAACGGGTTGCGCGGATTTGGCTGACTGTGCCATCTTTAAGTCGACCGTCTAATAATAGCTGTGTTGGGGTGTGTTCAGTGAGAATGGTGATGCGGTTGAGTCCTGTAATGTAGGCGAAGTACTGTACTGCCCAAAAAACTGCGAGCAGGTGCCTTTCGCAGGCAGAAAATCCTTGCTCGACAGGATCTAACACGCGTGAGGTGTATGCCACGGGGCCTAACCGGTCATGGCGTTCCTGAGGAGCACAGCCGAAAGTGTTCGGTCGGTGCTTGCTACTTCGATTGCGTACGGAGAAACTGGATCTGGGACCTGTAATGCGGGGGCTGTGCTGAGGCTCTCTTTAAAGCATCCACGGCATCCATGTGCTGTGGAAGCCATTCCCAAGGTGCCTGTTTCTTGAGAAGGTCGGATAGGGGCGCTGCTTTTGTGGCGAAACCTTCGATATGGTTTCTGCAGTAGCTAACCAGTCCTAGAAATGACCGGAGGGCTGAGACATTATGGGGAAGAGGCAATTCGACGATCGAGTCAATTCTCTTTTGCTCGATCTCGCGTTTACCATGAGTGACTACTGTACCCAAGTAAATCACTTTTTCCTGCAAAATCTGGGCCTTCTTGGGGTTGACTTTACATCCAATCTGTTTTAGGAGTCTTAGGAGTTTGGCGAGAAGTGAAATATGCTCTCCCTTTGTGTCTGTCTGTAGTAGCAAGTCATCTACATACTGGACCAGACAATCGGGTCGGAATAATTTGCTAGTCCATTTGCCAGCTGTCGGCGGAAAATGGAGGGGGAGTTGTGGAAGGCACGTCCACGTGTATTGTTGTCCCTGGAATGTAAAGTTGAATTTGAATTGGCATGCTTTCTCCAATGGAATGGACCAAAAGCCGTTGCTAATGTCCAAAACCGAATTTTCTTTTGACTGAAATCCCTGTTTGAGCATGGTTTCGGGACTCGTGGCTATGGTGGGGGCTGCTACTGGGGTTACTTTGTTCAGTTCCCGGTAATCAATGGTCAGTCGCCATGATCCATCGGGTTTCCTGATGGGCCAAATTGGTGCGTTATTTGTGGAGGCTACTGATCGGAGTACGCCTTGATCAAGCATAAGAACATAAGAACTAGGAACAGGAGTAGGCCACCTGGCCCCTCAAGCCTGCTCCACCATTCAATGAGATCATAGCTAATCTTTGTGGACTCAGCTCCACTCTCCGGCCTGTACACCATATCCCCAAATCGCTTTATTCTTTAGAAAGGTATCTATCTTTTTTGTTTAAAGAAGGAGCCTCAACTGCTTCACTGGGCAAGGAATTCCAGAGATTCACAACCCTTTGGGTGAAGAAGTTCCTCCTAAACTCGGTCCTAAATCTACTTCCCCTTATTTTGAGGCTATGCCCCCTAGTTCTGCTTTCCCCGACCACTGGAAACAACCTGCCTACATCTATCCTATCTATTCCCTTCATAATTTTATATGTTTCAATAAGATCCCCCCAATGAGTACAGTCCCAGTCTACTCAACCTCTTGTCATAATCTAATCCCTTCAACTCTGGGATCAACCTAGTGAATCTCCTCTGCACTCCCTCCAGTGCCAATATGTCCTTTCTCAGGTAAGGAGACCAAAACTGAACACAATACTCCAGATGTGGCCTCACCAACACCTTATACAATTGCAGCATAACCTCCCTAGTCTTGAACTCCATCCCTCTAGCAATGAAAGACAAATCTCGATTAGCTTTCTTAATCACCTGTTGCACCTGCACACCTACTTTTTGCGACTCGTGCACCAGCACACCCAGGTCCCTCTGCACAGCATGAACCTGTGGGCAGCACGGTAGCATTGTGGATAGCACAATTGCTTCACAGCTCCAGGGTCCCAGGTTCGATTCCGGCTTGGGTCACTGTCTGTGCGGAGTCTGCACATCCTCCCCGTGTGTGCGTGGGTTTCCTCCGAGTGCTCCGGTTTCCTCCCACAGTCCAAAGATGTGCAGGTTAGGTGGATTGGCCATGCTAAATTGCCCTTAGTGTCCAAAATTGCCCTTAGTGTTGGGTAGGGTTACTGGGTTACGGGGATAGGGTGGAGGTGTTGACCTTGGGTGGGGTGCTCTTTCCAAGGGCCGGTGCAGACTCGATGGGCCAAATGGCCTCCTTCTGCACTGTAAATTCTATGAAATGTTTTAACATCTTACCGTTTAAATAAAATTCCATTCTGCTGTTATTCCTCCCAAAATGGATAGCCTCACACTTGGCAACATTGAATTCCATCTGCCAGACCCTAGCGTATTCACCTAACCTATCCAAATCCTTCTGCTGACTTCCGGTATCCTCTGCACTTTTTGCTTTACCACTCATCTTAGTGTCGTCTGCAAACTTTGACACATTGCACTTGGTCCCCAACTCCAAATCATCTATGTAAATTGTGAAAAACTGTGGGCCCAACATTGATCCTTGAGGGACCCCACTAGTTACAGGTTGCCAACCAGAGAAACACCCATTTATCCCCACTCTCTGCTTTCTGTTAGTTAACCAATCCTCTACCCATGCTACCACTTTACCCTCAATGCCATGCATCTTTAGTTTATGCAGCAACCTTTTGTGTGGCACCTTGTCAAAAGCTTTCTGGAAATCCAGATATACCACATCCATTGGCTCCCCGTTATCTACTGCACTGGTAACGTCCTCAAAAAATTCTACCAAATTAGTCAGACACGACCTACCCTTTATGAACCCATGCTGCGTCTGCCCAATGGGACAATTTCCCTCCAGGTGCCCAAGCAAACTCTCTATTACTTTGGAGATCTCTCCCTCTGCTTCTTGGGGAAAACCGTACTGCTTTTGGGGTCTGGGGTCGGGACCTGTAATGTTCACTAAGCCAGCTATCTTGCCACAGTCGTGCTTGTGCTTTGCAAATGCTGCTTTATGTTGCTGCAGGACTTCCCTAACTTCTTTATTCTCGGGGGTCGAACCAGAAGTCTCCTACTGTGCTGATTCTGTTTGCATACTCTCCAACTGTGAGCATGGCGGGGGCTCGTGCTGCCTTTGCTATTCTCCATACACATCTATTTACCGGATCAAATGAGAGGTTGTGGGAGCTCATAAAGTCGATTCCTAGGATGTGTTCAGCTGTCTGGGGTAGATTGACCAAAACTATGGGGTGTTTAGTCGTAATGTTCCCTATTTGTATCGCTACAGGGGCTGTGATGTGTCCTTGTTGTAAATGACCTGTAAAGCCGCTGAGTGTGTTATGGTGTCTGTTGTGGGCCACGTGTCTCATTGAAACATCGTGGAGGAATTGAGCGTGGTGCGGGACCCTCATGTGTCTCAATGAAATTCTACGGGGTGTCTCTGGACTTTGCCTGCTACTACCGGTCTATCGGACTTGTCCCAAAGGGTGTTGCAAACCCAAGTTGGGGAGCCTGAACACCGTCAGTCGGTGCAGTTCATGTCTGCGTTCTCTGAACGGGCGCTAGCACTATGGATTGTCTGTGCCCTATTCTTATTTAGGGTGCCTGTCTGTTGGTTTCCCTGCTGCTTTTGGGGCGCGTTGCACTCTCGTGCATAGTGTCCTAATTGTCAACAATTGTAGCATTTCTGGGATTTAGGCTGCGGTGGGCTGTTCCTGCCCTCATTTACCCCTGCGGGGTTCTGGTGCATCCTAACTGGATGCATGTCTGCCTGCTCTTCCTCTGTTTTTGCAAATGCGGTTTTGCCTTGGACAGATTGTTCCCAAGTGCGGGACAATCTTTTCAAAACCCATTTCTCGTTGTGGGCCTCGTCTGAGGGGTCGTAATTTGCGCAAGCTCTCTGTCCTGCGTCTGTCGTGAGAGAGACCAGGATTTGAGTCCATTTGGCCATATTATCCGCGGACAAATGGGCGCGGGCTAACTCTCCAAATACTGCTGTGAAATGTATCCAACAAACTCTGTGGGGTGCTCGGTTTTCTTTTGCCTACACTTGCTTAGGCCTTCTACGGGGTCTCCTCTGTTATAGCCGATCGCATCCAGGATCGCTGTGTGCATTTCTTGGAGTGTGCCTCCACCTACATTCTGTGGGTCGGGAAGGGCTTCCACGACTGAAGGGTCGAGGCTTAAAATTGTGAGCTTCACTTGCTCCTTTTCGTCCAGGCCGTACATGGTAGCCTGCTGTTTAACTCTAGCGAAAAACTGGTGGGGGTCTGATGTGGGAAGGAACGGTGTAATTTTTCCACACGCGTCCCGTAATTGGGGTCACGGTTAATGGGTTAATGTGTTTTCTTCTGCTGCGGCCCTGCGGTGTGTGGTTACAGGGTTCATGGGGGTGTGTTCTGCCTCTTCAGTCGGGGGTTGGGGTGCTTTCCTTTTTTGTGGTTTTTCTTGCATACATGTCCCATGTACATCTCTGTGGGCAGTTTCATTTAACGCCTGCCAATCGGGGCCGTTTTCCTGGTCCAACTGGGGTCCAAACGCACTTTGAAACCCAATCTGGACAGAAAGCAGAGATTGCAATTCTGCAATTTGCTTCCGGCACTTTGCGTGATCTACGGAGCTCTGCCTTTGTTCCGTCATAGAAGTGTGGAGCGCTCGTAGGGCTGCTTTTAAATCATTGCACCGTTTCTGCAATTGCTCTACCTGTTGCTCGGTTTCTTGTCTTACCAAGACCGCACGTTACGTGTCCTGGTAGGCCTTATCGTACTGGGTCTGAAAACTACTCAAATGGGCGAGACAAGACTGGTGTGCCCTCTTGGCATCATCGACCTCTCTGTCCCTCGCTGCAAACTGTTCTCTTAACTCCTTATTCTCCTTCTCAAATTCACTCACATCTCCCTCACTATTTCTGTCTCTCTCCTCAATCACTCTACGGAGCGTCCTAACGACCTCCTCTGTGCCTCGCAATTGTGCCAAGAAGGACACGATTGCCGTTGGCTTACGAGCTTTCCCCAAGCTCATCTTATGAATCTCTGACAGGTTCTCTCATCAAGTATGTCCTATACTCCCGGGAACTGTTTCGTCATTGGCGCAGAATTCACTCCAAAGGGGCCATCCTTTCCCTTTGAGATATTTTCTGATCTCTTCTTCCCATACGGGACACTGTCCTACTCTACTGGGTGCTGCGACCTCGAATTCTTGGGGGTTCATAAGGTGTTCCATTGCCTTCATTGCCATTTTCTCTCTATCTCTGGGTTCTCTACTGAATTTGGAACAGGGGGTGATAAAGTGGTGATGTAAACACGGGTACGGCTTACGCTATTTTTCAGCCTACAAAACTCACAACAAACTTACGCAACAAAATCTCTCAGGTTTACCTTATATCCCCGTTAGTACGCATGCATGAACACACTTCCGAATCTCGGAGGTTTGATCTGTATCATTCTCACACTTGTGGTTTTTCTATTTCCAATTGGATTCCAATTCAAATTTGGGTTCTCTCGCCAGGTATCTTTCGATACCACCACAAGGTTCAAAACCGAATACTGATCAAAGACTCGATACACCAGTTAGTTAGTTCAAAGTCAATGATTATTTATTTACACACACAGTTAATTATACTCATGCACGAAACTCTACACACTAAACTATCACTACTGCTAAAGCCTATACTTAGCTTCGAGAGCCCACTCAGTCAGAGGAACAATGGCCGTTGTTCGGTTCTGAGGCTGCTGAGGTCGAACTGGTACAGGGGAACAGCTAAGGTCGTCTGTCTGGTAGCGTGCGTTGACCTTGGACTTACTTGCTTCTGGTGCAGCTGGTGGGCAGGTTTCTCCGCTGTGAGAGCCAAGTCCAAGAGAACGATGCTCTCTTGGGGGCTCCTTCTTATACCCAAAGGGGTTTCGCGCTCTTTTGGGCGGGCCTTGAACTTGGCCCCAATCAATTGGGTCGATTCTTGATCATTCCTATTGATTTCATCCAATAAAGGGGTGGGTGCCCTGATGGCTGGTCATATCCTAGGTGGGCGTTGACCTGCTCTGTTTTGATCTCCTCTGGCATCGGGGTGTCTGCCTTAGTATCGGTTACTCAAATGTTACGCTTTTGTTCCCAGAGATGGGCCATTAGTAGGCTAATGGGCCTACAGTTTTGGTCTTGTCTGAGAGCTGCGACTCCAATATACAGACAAGCTCTGAACCAGCTTGTTTTCTCAGCACTGTCCATTTTCCCTGCAATCTTTGCAAAATGTCCATTTTGTAATCGGGAAGTGGCCATCCCAGCAGGCTACACTTCTTACAACATTCTAGGCGGGAGCCACCCGATGTGGGACATCTCACCTACATCGCGCTTTGGGCTTTGGGCCTGTCGCCTCGGCCTCCGTTTAGCTCCGCCCCAGCTGCTCCGACCGCCGTTAGTGCTGGGCCCAATGCCTCAGCTCCAGCCGCCTGACACCCGCGTGGGGTTCCTCGCCGGTTTTCAACCCGGCCCTGCTTGACGCCCGGGACGGCCCCAAAGGCCGACAACAATCGGAGGGAGAGCGAAGAATCGGGGAAACCCCCGAAAGCACCGCAAATAGTGGCTACTGGCGGGAGCTCCTCTCGATGCGGCCGACACGCTCGCAAACGCCACCGGAGGTTTGAAGTTTAGATAGTATTAAACAAAAGGAGGGAGACAAAAGCCAAGTAACTAAAAGCCAGTTTTCTTAAGTTCTGTCATTGGGAAACTGTTAGGGGCCATTATAAAGGATGTAATAACGGAGCATTTAGATATGCATAATTTTATCGAGCAGAATCAGCATGGCTTCATGAAGGGGAAATTACACTTGACAAATTTATTAGAATTCTGAGGTGATGACGAGCAGAGTAGATGAAGAGGAATAAGTAGATGTAATATACTTGGATTTCAAAAAAGCATTTGATAAGATACCACTACTTAATAAGATAAGAACCCATGCTGTTGGGTGCAATATATTAGCATGGAAAGCATATTGGCTAGCTCATAGAAGGGATAAGAGGGAGATTTTCAGAATGGAAACATGTAACTCATGGAGCGCCACAGGGGTCAGTGCTGGGTCCACAATTATTTACAATATATATTAATGACTTGGACGAGGGAAGTGAATGTACTATTGCCAAGTTTGGGGATGAGACAAAAATAGGAGGGAAGGCTCGTAGCGAAAATGACACAAAGTGTCTACAGAAGAATATAGACAGGTTGGGTGAGTGGGCAAATACTTGGCAGATGGAACATAATGTAGGAAAATGTGAAGTTGTTCACTTTTGCAGAAAGAATAAAAGAGCTGAATATTGTTTAAATGGAGAAAGACTGCAGAAAGTTGCAGCACAGTGGAATTTGGAGGTCCTCATGCATAAAATCACAAAAAGTTCAGCAGGTAATTGGGAAGACAAATGAAATGTTGGCCTTTATTTCATAGAGATTAGAGTATAACAAACAGGGAAGTCTTACTAAAACTATACAAGGCATTATTTAGAGCACACCAGAAATACTGTGATAAAAGAAAATTACTGTGGATGCTGGAATTGGAAACAAAAACGGAAAATGCTGGGCAATCTAAGCAGGTCTGACAGCATCTGTGGAGAGAGAAGGGAGCTAATCTTAGAGTTGGGTTGACTCTTCGTCAGAGCTAGAGAGAACTGGAAATAGGATGAGACTTATATTGTTGTGGGAGCTGGGAGGAGCATGTGTGGAGCAGTGAGCTCGTTAGAGGGCCAGCGATAGATGGAGGCTAGGGAGAGATTGACAAGGGTGGCATGGACAACAAGACAAAGGGAATGTAATTGGTGGTGATCATGGGCGCGATCTAACCAAATTGCAACTGAGTCTCGTGATGAGCGATAGCTGGGTGCTTCCCGGCGCTCGCAGTGCCAAGAAATACCATGCTATCTATCCAGATTTTGTTGCAATTCAGGCCTCGGTGGGGAACACCCCGCCGAGGCCTCACTTGGTCCTGTTTCCTGCACTGAGCAGCTGAGCTCGCCTGAACTCCTCAGTGCGGCCTCGATCACTCAACCCCCCCCCCCCGCCCACCCACCGACACGACCCTTGAACCTCATAAAAGCCCCAACTCGCCTATTAAGTGGGTCCCCAGAGCCCCTGCATCCCACCTCACATGGACAGGACACCCCTGGGCCCAATCCCCACTGTGGGAGAAATGCCAGCCTGGCAGCGCCCCTGCCACCTGGCAGGGCCATCTGGACACCGTGGCAGTGCCAGGCTGGCACCCAGGTCGCACTTCCAGTGTGCCTGACTAGCAGTGCTTGGGTGCCAGTGCCGAGATATCAGCAATGCCAGGGTGCCACTCTGCTCAGAAGCCTTTGACCCCCTGGGAGACCGTCCCATGTGCCGTTTCGTCAAGTCCCCGTTTGTGGTGATCAGCACTGAACGCCGCTCGCCCGAGGCCTCCGAGGCAAAGGGGTTAGATCCCAGGGCCTTGGTAGATCATAAGAGCACATATTAGAGTGAGACTAACTGTCCCAATCTAATACGCAGATTTGCAGGATTCAGATCAATGCATCTCGCGAGATCACGTTAGATCTCACAAGGCGTGGCGATCCAGGTAGACCCTGGAATAGGCATCTCCCGGCATCTGCCGGCTGCCCGTGCCTCCATTCGGGCACAATGCGGCCGGTAGATCACGCCCCATGTCTAAGAAGGGTTCTGATAGTGGCACATTAAGAGATCAGAATGTGGCATGGCAGACAAAGGTAAGCAGTGTGCCAAAGGACAACCTGAAACAGGGAACAGATGGCCCTAGTGAGGTGGGATTTGGGGAGAGGAGATTGTGGTAAAGCTAAAACAGATCAATGGAAGAAATGAAAATAAATTGATAGAAATAAAAATGAAGGAAAGAGTTCAAGGTGAAGGATAGAGTTCAAGAGTTCACAGTCTGAAGTTGTTGAACTCAATGTTAAGTCCGGAAGGCTGTAATGTGCCTAATACTGTGAACAGTTTTGGTCCCCTTATCTCAGGAATGATATACTTGTCTTGGAAGCATTCCAGAGAAGGTTTATTCGGCTTATCCCCGGTATGGAGGAATTTTTTCATGAACAGAGGTTAAGTAGGTTGGGCCTGTACTCATTAAAACTTAGAAGAATGGGACCAATTGAAACATATAGGGGGCTAGGCAGGGTAGATATTGAGAGGTTGTTTTGCCTTGAGGGAGAATTTAGGACCCGAGGGCATAATATATGTTTCTAATCTCAGAATAAACGGTTGCTCAGTTAAGACAGAAATGAGGAGGAATTCTTCTCTCAGAGAGTAGAGAATTTGTTGAATTCTTTAAAACAAAGAACTGTCAAGGCTGGGTTGTTGTTCATTATGTTCAATGCTAAGATAGACAGATGTTTAATCAGTAAAGAAATCAAGGATTATGGGGCTAAGGCAAGAAAGTGGGTTGAGGATTATATCAGATCAGTCATGATCTCATTGAATGGTGGAGCAGGCGCAATGGGCTGAATGGCCTCGTTCTGCTCCTAAATCTTATGGTCTACAGGATTCGGCCAACTCAGTCTGTGGTGGTGCTGCCAAGAGACTTTAGATGATGCACATTGAAGTCTACCACCAAGAGTGCATTCTGTGCCCTTGCCATCCTCAGTACTTCTTTTAAGTGTCGTTCAACTGATTCATCAGCTGAGTGCAATGGGGGTGGTTTCGGGAGGGCAGTGTATGGTAATCAGCAGGAGATTTCTGTGCCCATATTTGATCTGATGCCATGAAATGCCATTGAGTCCAGAGTCAATGTTGGGGGCTTCCAAGTTTACTCCCTCCTGACTGTATACCACTGTGCCACCACCTCTGCTGGGCCTGTCCTGCCAGTGGGACAGGACAGACCAAGGAATGGTGAAAGTGGTATCTGGGAAATTATCTGTAAGGTATGATTCCATGAATGTCCAAAAATGTGCAGGTTAGGTAGATTGGCCATGATAAATTGCCCTTAGTGACCAAAAAGGTTAGGAGGGGTTATTGAGTTACGGGGATAGGGTAGAAATGAGGGCTTAAGTGGGTCGGTGCAGACTCGATGGGCTGAATGGCCTCCTTCTGCACTGTATGTTCCATGTATGAGTATATGTAAGGCTGTTACTTGACTAATCTGTGAGCCAGATGTCAAAATTCTGGCATAAGCCCCCAGATGTTAGCAAAGAGGACTTTTCAGGGTTGACAGGGTAGAGTTTGCTATTTCTGTTTTGGGTGCCTAGGTGTCTAGGTCAATGTTGGGTGGTCCATCTGGTTTGATTCCTTATTGACTTTCTATCAGCTTGATACAACTGAATGGCTTGCTAGACCATTTCAAAGGTGATTTATGAGTCAACTACACTGCTGTTGATCTGGAGTCACAAGCAGGCCAGACTGTTAGTGAACTAGGTGGGTTTTTATGACAATCGACAATGTTTTCATGGTCATCATTAGACTTTTAATTCAAGATTTTTATTTATTGCATTCAAATTCCACCACCTGCCGTGGAGGGATTCAAACACGTGACCCCAAAGCATTACCCTGGCCTCTAGTTTACAAGTCCAGTGACAATACCACTATGTCAAAATGAATTCGCTGAAAAATCGAAGATTGCAAACGTTCATCCACCTTGCTGCCCAGTGGGAATCACATTGACTTTCCCGCTCGCTGTTGCACTTAGTCTCCAGACTGAAAAAATTCACCTATAGTTTTAGGTGGCATGGTAGCATAATAATAATAATAATTGCTTATTGTCACAGGTAGGTTTCAATGAAGTTACTGTCAAAAGCCCCTAGACGCCAAATTCCGCGCCTGTTCGGGGAGGCTGGTACGGGAATTGCTGGCTTTGTTCTGCATTACAAGCCAGTTGTTTAGCCCACTGTGCTAAACCACCCCCTATAGAGGTTAGCACTGTTGTTTCACAGCGCCCGGGACCCGGTTCGATTCCCAGCTTGGCTCACTGTCTGTGAGGATTCTGCACGTTCTCCCCATGTCTCCGTGGGTTTCCTCCGGGTGCTCCGGTTTCCACCCACAAGTCCCAAAAGAAGTGCTTGTTAGGTGAATTGGACATTCCGAATTCTTCTTCAGTGTACCCGAACAGGCTCCGGGGTATGGCGACTAGGGGATTTTCACAGTAGCGTAATTGCAGTGTTAATGTAAGCCTACTTATGACACTAATAAAGATTATTGTTATTATTGTCAATTTTTACATTGTATATTTTTGAGTCAATATTTATAACGAAAATTGCCTGTGGAAATTTGTCACTGAAATTACAACCTTCACCAAAAGTGCCACTTTTTCATCTCAATTTTGCACCTCAGCTGAACTATAGAGCTTTAGCTTATTAAAAGTGGTTAAAAATGGCCTCGAAATTCATTATGGCTTAAAGTGGTCCAAAGGTACAATCCCAATTGTAGTGATCTGCATATCTGTATATACGCAATGGGTTAACGTAAAGACACTACAACTAAGTAATTACTAGAGGGAAGCACTAGAGATGTATAAATAGGCAGACTGAAGCCAGGATCAGCCTCTTCACAGGAACAGGGTCTAGTGACCACAAGCAAACAAAGACAGCTCAGCACAGGTGTCGATAATCATAAGTACTTCTTAGTTTTTATTAAAAACATTTAGAGTACCCAATTATTTCTTTTCCAATTAAGGGGCAATTTAGTCTGGCCAATCCACCTAACCTGCACATCTTTGAGTTGTGGGGGTGAAACCCACACAGACATGGGGAGAATGTGTAAACTCCACATGGACAGTGACCCAGGGCCAGGATTCGAACCTGGGTCCTCAGCGCCGTAGGCAGCAATGCTAACCACTGTGCCATGTGCAGCCCCTAGTACTTCTTAGTTAATATTTTTCATGTAACATCTAGTTTAAGCATTGGAGAGAGAACAAACTCACAGTTAATTTGTCAATGTTACTCAATAAAGTATTTGCTCTAATTGGAAGACTACGAGTGTTAATCAACATCGAGTTAAGGATCATTCTGGAAGGCGCAAGTGAGTAACTTATATTGCACAAAGCAATACAACATTACTATCAGAAATAGTAATATAATATGGTACCAGGACGTGACTTCAAGAAAGCTTACCAGACAGATTAGATAGAACTAGAAAGACTTTGGAAGGCTTTGCAGCATTTGTATCCCTCGAAGAACTATCGGCTCGATGGACCAGGTTCAAGCTCCACGTCTACTCCAAACGAACAGTAATCTTGAATCTAATTGGAAACTTTTTGAAAAGCAATTCCATTTCTTTATGGAAGCATATGATTTGAACACCGCTTCTGAAGCTAGAAAAATAGCTCTGCTTTTATCCTTTGCAGGACAGCAGGCTGGAGATATATACATCTCTTTCACTTACTCTGAAAGAGAGGACAAAACCAAACATTACTGTAATAATTAGAAAATTTGAAACCCATTGCAAAATGCAGAAAAATGAAATCTCCGAGAGACTCATTCAACAGCTTTGTCTCAGATTTAAAATCAATAGCACAAGTCTGCAACTTTGCTGCTTTAAGAGATTGAATGCTCAGAGACCAAATTGTAAATATGTGCTGAATGTTTAAGTGTATCATTAAAACAGAAAGATTTAACACTTGAAATCGCGATTCAAAAGTGTTTAACTCACGAAAAAAGTAAAGAACAGTATAATGAGTTTTACTACCATGAAAAAGGCACAAAGGTCCACCACGAGGTTGAGTCTGTTAAAATGGTGTCTCAGCTTTCAAACCAGCTTCCTCATCGCGGCACCTCCGATTCAAACAAGTATGCACATGCTCAAGAAGCTGCGCATGCGCATTTGAAAAAAAAATCGCACACCGTCCAAAGACCGATTTGCGCATGCGCAATCGATTATTACGCATGACGTCAGAAAACTCAGACCACACCCACTTAAAGGGAAACTGCCCGAACATCACAAAGGTACAGCAACCAAATCTTTTACCTCAAAAGGCAGAACATTGCCTGAACTTCAACTAGCAGTTGAAAATAACTTTCACAGCACCCTGGAACAAGCAGTTTGCAGCATCCAAAGTGAAGAACACATTAACAAATCCAAAACTAAAGAAGATGATTTGTCAATTAAAACTAAAGAGCACAAAAACAAATCCAAAACTAGAGAAGATGATTTGTTAATTAAAAGTGAAGAGCACAAAAACAAATCCAATACCCACAAAAGATGATTTGTTTATCAAAGAATACTACCCAGACATGGCTGAGTTATTCGGATATGATCATCATAGCATCAGCAACATGGTTGCAAAGCTCAATACGACTCTACTCATGGTAGATTAATCCAATACCATGATGCAATCGTTGATACAGCAACCTGTCAAATAGCCAAGAAGAAAATGACGCCACATAGCAAGTACTGACCGACTCCATTGAGAGAGCGCTGATTGACTCCACAGAGCGAATACTGCACGACTCCACACACAGAGCGATGAAAGACCCCACACAGAGAGTGATGCAAGCCTCTACAGAGAGCTCATTGACAGACCCCAGAATGGAAGCAATTAAAGACTCCAGAGTGACAACCATGCATGAAGAAGACTATGAAGGTCTATCCACCCTATTTGAGCAACTAAAAGCAGATTATGGAAGTCTATCCATCTCATTTGAAAATGAATGAAATGAAAATCGCTTATTGTCACAAGTAGGCTTCAAATGAAGTTACTGTGAAAAGCCCCCTAGTTGCCACATTCCGGCACCTGTTCGGGGAGGCTGGTACAGGAATTGAACTCGCACTGCTGGCCTGCTTTGGTCTGCTTTAAAAGCCAGCTATTTAGCCCAGTGTTAAACCAGCTCCTGTTCTTGGTGCTTGGATCTTATTTAATTGGTATCTGGACATTGTCACCTCCTGGGCATTCCCAGGAAGCTTGCTGGCAAAGAGGTTCAAACTTTGTTCACTGCATTGTTAGCAGCAGCCTCTCAGGTTGGTTGTTAAAGAGCAAGGGATGGGATCTCAAAAGGCTTGATTAAGAAGGGGATCAATGGGCTGGGGGTCTCAAGGAAGGGGACGTCATCAGAGAATGAGTAAACTGGGGAAGGGCCGATTGAATGACCATTATTTGGGCTAATCTGGAAGGCAGGCAATTGAAATGATGGTGTATTGAGGCTTCATGAAAGGGGAAATCGGAGAATTGGGGTGCGGCAGCTAAGACAATGAACAGAAGGGGGATTGGAGTCATGGTGTTGGCCAAGAGTGGGGCGGGGTCGTGTATTGTAGCAGTGGCCCGTGTTTTTAATGTGGTGTAAGAGAATGAGCATCTGGCTTCACATTCAAGTAAGTATTCTTTACAAATGTACCTTTTTTGTAGCAGCTTGCAACAGTTCCTTTCATAATTAGTGGTTAGGATTTATGTCAGCCTGGTTGTCCTGTTGCCGGCTGTATTCAGAGTACCTCCATTTTATACAAGGCTCTTTGTGCCTATTTTGTTGCCTTCGCCAATATGGTAGATGGTGCATTTAGGGTTTGTAATGAGATTGAGTTTTCTGCCTGCCATATCGTGTAGACCTCTGTTTTGTGCCAATGATGGACATGACTGCATTGATTTCTAAGCCAATATGTCTAACTATTGTTATGGGCGAGGCGTTTTCAGAACCCCAAAATGTATCATGGAGTTCAACCAACCTCTCCCTTTAATGGATTTGTTGCTTTTCCTAGCACACGGCTTTTTCCCTAGGTGTGATATTACAATTATGGACACGTGGGTTTTTAAACAAAAAACACTGTTTATTCCATGAACTCAACTGAACATCTTAAATAAACATTGGATCTCTTAACACCCCTTACTTCAAAGATAACTCAGAAAATATTGCAACAAATAATTCCTTAAAATGTTCCATTAAACTTCCAAGAGACTTAACACCTTTAAACAAAATCACATCAGGTTAATGGATTTATATATTTTCTGCAGAATGGCAGAGATATATTAGCTTGGGTGACTTCAGCTCCAGCACCTTGCTTTCTTCCTGCAAACTCTCTGGAAACACACAGACACACAACCTGCTGTCTCAAACTGGCTTTCTACTTTTAAACTGCTCTCAGCAAAACCAGCCAGGCACTTTTTAGCTGCTCTCAGCAAAACCAGCCAGGCACTTTTTAGCTGCTCTCAGCAAAACCAGCCAGGCACTTTTCAAACTTGCAAAAAACAAACTGCAAAATGGCTGAACTGAACTGAGCTCCACCCACTCTATGAAATCTCTGTTTTCTTAAAGGTACATTGCTTAAACATCCATGTCTTAAAGGTATTCTCACATGACACCTCCCCCCCCAAAAAAATATAAACCATCAACGTCAAGATGGTTTCATTTTTTACTTTTGCACCATCCACTAAGAAATGTACATAGTAAATATACCTTTTCATTTTTAAAAAAAAACAACACATGCAAACAGGTATAATAATATAGTCCATTTTTCTTTGTTCTTGTTCCTCCAACCGAAAACCTTCTCAATTGACAGTCTCTTTGAACAAAGTCTCTGCACGATCCATCCATACCTCTACTCCTCGGCATTTCTCTTCAGAATCAGATAATTTAGTTCAATTTGACCACAGACTCCCTTGCAATTCTCCAATACAGAAGCATTGGTGATCACAGCTTTCAGGCAGTTAAATGCCTGTTGAAAGTCCGCTGTCCATTGATTTTTTAACGTTTCTTCAGCAATTCCATCAGTGGAGTAATCACGCCACAAAACATTTGCACAGCAGTTCGATCAAATTCATTCATGTTAAAAGATCGCATTGCCTCCCTTCGTCTTGAGGGTATCGGAAACTCCTCAAGGAAAGTGATTTGCGCTTCTCCAAATTCACTTTCGGCTAGGTTCATCACCAAACCCGCCACCTGAAGTCAATCGAAGAACTCCATACGATGTTTTAAATGTTCTTTCCATGTTTGGAACATAGAACATAGAAAATAGAATGATACAACGCAGTACAGGCCCTTCGGCCCACGATGTTGCACCGACATGGGAAGTAAAAAAACAAAAGCCATCTAACCTACACTATGCCATTATCATCCATATGCTTATCCAATAAACTTTTAAATGCCCTCAATGTTGCCGAGTTCACTACTGTTGCAGGTAGGGCATTCCACGGCCTCACCACTCTTTGCGTAAAGAACCTACCTCTGACCTCTGTCCTATATCTATTACCCCTCAGTTTAAGGCTATGTCCCCTCGTGCTAGCCATTTCCATCCACGGGAGAAGGCTCTCACTGTCCACCTATCCAACCCCCTGATCATTTTGTATGCCTCTATTAAGTCTCCTCTTAACCTTCTTCTCTCTAACGAAAACAACCTCAAGTCCATCAGCTTTTCCTCATAAGATTTTACCTCCATACCAGGCAACATCCTGGTAAATCTCCTCTGCACCTGCTCCAAAGCTTCCACGTCCTTCCTATAATGCGGTGACCAGAACTGTACGCAATACTCCAAATGCAGCCGTACCAGAGTTTTGTACAGCTGCAACATGACCTCATGACTCCGGAACTCAATCCCTCTACCAATAAAGGCCAACATTCCATAGGCCTTCTTCACAACCCTATCAACCTGGGTGGCAACTTTCAGGGATCTATGTACATGGACACCTAGATCCCTCTGCTCATCCACACTTCCAAGAACTTTACCATCAGCCAAATATTCCGCATTCCTGTTATTCCTTCCAAAGTGAATCACCTCACACTTCTCTACATTAAACTCCATTTGCCACCTCTCAGCCCAGCTCTGCAGCTTATCTATGTCCCTCTGTAACCTGCTACATCCTTCCGCACTGTCGACAACTCCACCGACTTTAGTGTCGTCTGCAAATTTACTCACCCACCCTTCTGTGCCCTCCTCTAGGTCATTGATAAAAATGACAAACAGCAACGGCCCCAGAACAGATCCTTGTGGTACGCCACTTGTAACTGAACTCCATTCTGAACATTTCCCATCAACCACCACCCTCTGTCTTCTTTCAGCTAGCCAATTTCTGATCCACATCTCTAAATCACCCTCAATCCCCAGCCTCTGTATTTTCTGCAATAGCCTACCGTGCAGAACCTTATCAAATGCTTTACTGAAATCCATATACACCACATCAACTACTCTACCCTCGTCTACCTGTTCAGTCACCTTCTCAAAGAACTCGATAAGGTTTGTGAGGCATGACCTACCCTTCACAAAGCCATGCTGACTATCCCTAATCATATTATTCCTATCTAGATGATTATAAATCTTGTCTCTTATAATCCCCTCCAAGACTTTACCCACAACAGACGTGAGGCTCACCGGTCTATAGTTGCCGGGGTTGTCTCTACTCCCCTTCTTGAACAAAGGGACCACATTTGCTATCCTCCAGTCCTCTGGCACTATTCCTGTAGCCAATGATGACATAAAAATCAAAGCCAAAGGCCCAGCAATCTCTTCCCTGGCTTCCCAGAGAATCCTAGGATAAATCCCATCAGGCCCCGGGGACTTATCTATTTTCAGCCTGTCCAGAATTGCCAACACCTCTTCCCTACGTACCTCAATGCCATCTATTCTAATAGCCTGGGTCTCAGCATTCTCCTCCACAACATTATCTTTTTCCTGAGTGAATACTGACGAAAAATATTCATTTAGTATCTCTCCTATCTCTTCAGACTCCACACACAACTTCCCATCCCTGTCCTTGACTGGCCCTACTCTTACCCTAGTCATTCGCTTATTCCTGACATACCGATAGAAAGCTTTTGGGTTTTCCTTGATCCTACCTGCCAAATACTTCTCATGTCCCCTCCTTGCTCGTCTTAGCTCTCTCTTTAGAACCTTCCTCGCTACCTTGTAACTATCAAGCGCCCCAACTGAAACTTCACTCCTCATCTTCACATAGGCCTCCTTCTTCCTCTTAACAAGAGATTCACCTTCTTTGGTAAACCACGGTTCCCTTGCTCGACGCCTGACCGGTACATACTTATCAAGAACACGCAGTAGCTGTTCCTTAAACAAGCTCCACATATCCAGTGTGCCCAACACTTGCAGCCTACTTCTCCAACCTATCCCCCCCAAGTCATGTCTAATGGCATCATAATTGCCCTTCCCCCAGCTATAGCTCTTGCCCTGCGGGGTATACTTATACCTTTCCATCACTAACGTAAACGTCACCGAATTGTGGTCACTGTCCCCAAAGTGCTCACCTACCTCCAAATCTAACACCTGGCCTGGTTCATTACCCAAAACCAAATCCAATGTGGCCTCTCCTCTTGTTGGCCTGTCAACATATTGTGTCAGGAAACCCTCCTGCACACATTGTACAAAAAACGACCCATCTAATGTACTCGAACTATATCTTTTCCAGTCAATATTTGGAAAGTTAAAGTCTCCCATAATAACTACCCTGTTACTTTCGCTCTTATCCAGAATCATCTTCGCCATCCTTTCCTCTACATCCCTAGAACTATTTGGAGGCCTATAGAAAACTCCCAACAGGGTGACCTCTCCTTTCCTGTTTCTAACCTCACCCCATACTACCTCGGAAGAAGAGTCCCCATCTAGCATCCTCTCCGCCACCGTAATACTGTTTTTGACTAGCAGCGCCACACCTCCCCCTCTTTTGCCTCCTTCTCTGAGCTTACTAAAACACCTAAACCCCGGAACCTGCAACAAACATTCCTGTCCCTGCTCTATCCATGTCTCCGAAATGGCCACAACATCGAAGTCCCAGGTACCAACCCATGCTGCCAGTTCCCCTACCTTATTTCGTATACTCCTGGCATTGAAGTAGACACACTTCAAACCACCTACCTGAACACTGGCCCCCTCCTGCGAAGTCAATTCTGTGCTCCTGACCTCTATACTCTCAATCTCTCGTACCCTAAAACTACAATCCAGGTTCCCATGCCCCTGCTGTATTAGTTTAAACCCCCCCAAAGAGCACTAACAAATCTCCCCCCCAGGATATTTGTGCCCCTCAGGTTCAGATGTAGACCATCCTGTCTGTAGAGGTCCCACCTTCCCCAGAAAGAGCCCCAGTTATCCAAAAATCTGAATCCCTCCCACCTGCACCATCCTTGTAGCCACGTGTTTAATTGCTCTCTCCCCCTATTCCTCATCTCATTATCACGTGGCACGGGCAACAACCCAGAGATGACAACTCTGTTTGTTCTTGTTCTGAGCTTCCATCCTAGCTCCCTGAAAGCCTGCCTGACATCCTTGTCCCCTTTCCTACCTATGTCGTTAGTGCTAATGTGGACCACGACTTGGGGCTGCTCCCCCTCCCCTTAAGGACCCGGAAAACACAATACGAGACATCACGTACCCTTGCACCTGGGAGGCAACATACCAAACGTGAGTCTCTCTTGCTCCCACAAAATCTCCTATCTGTGCCCCTGACTATCGAGTCCCCAATTACTAATGCTCTGCTCCTTTCCCCCCTTCCCTTCTGAGCAACAGGGACAGACTCCGTGCCAGAGGCCCGTATCCCATGGCTTACCCCTGGTAAGTCCCCCCCCCCACAAGTATCCAAAGCGGTATACTTGTTACTCAGGGGAACGACCGCAGGGGATCCCTGCACTGACTGCTTCTTCCCAGTCCCTCTTACAGTTACCCATCTATCTCCAATCTTTGGTGTAACTAATTCCCTGAAGCTGCTATCTATGACCCCCTCTGCCTCCCGAATGATCCGAAGTTCATCCAACTCCAGCTCCAGTTCCCTAACTCGGTCTTGGAGGAGCTGGAGATGGCTGCACTTCCTGCAGGTAAAATCAGCAGGGACACTAACGGCATCCCTCACCTCAAACATCCTGCAGGAGGAACATTGCACTCCCTTCCCTGCCATCCCTCTAACCTCCAACCAAGATCTAGTTAATAAATAAGTTGGAAATAAAAGCAGATTGTCCCACTTTCTCCATGCAATCCTTCAATGGTGGGACAGGATAAGAGTCCGTTCTTGTAACTACATTCACCTTTCGATAATCCACACACAACCGTTGGGTACCGTCTGGTTTAGGTACCATCACTATGGGTGAGCTCCATTGGCTGCAACCCACTTCAATTATGCCATTCTTCAGCATACTCTTAATCTCTCTGTTAACCTGTTCCAATTTTAAAGGATTAAGTCTATATGGATGTTGTTTGATAGGAACAGCATTTCCCACATCTACATCATGTATAGCCATTTTAGTACTTCCCAATTTACCTCTACAAACTTGCCCATGTGATATCAATAACTCTTTCAGGTCAGTTCATTTTTCCTCTGGAAGGTAAATTAACAATTCATCCCAATTTTTAAGAACATCATCATTTTCCAATTTAATTTGAGGTATGCCAAATTCACAGTCATCTGGATTTGGTCATCACTTTGAGTTAGAATTATTAAAACCTCCTTTTTCTCTCCTTCCCTTTCAAAGTACCTTTTAAGCTTATTCACATGACACACTCGGTGAGTCTTCCTTCTATCTGGTGTTTTTACCACATAATTCACCTCACTTAATTTCCTTTCAATCTGATACGGTCCACACAACCTAGCTTTTAAAGGCACCCCTACCACTGGTAACAACACTAAAACTTTATCCCCACTGGCAAAACTACGAACTTTGGATTTCTTGTCCGCTGCCCGTTTCATCACATTTTGTGCAAATTTTAAATGTTGTCTAGCCAATTCACCTGCTCTATTCAATTGTTCCCTAAAATTTGACACGTAATACAATAATGTAATTTCCGATTTCTCACCCACCAATTTTTCCTTAATCAATTTAAGTGGTCCTCTTACCTCATGACCAAAAGTTAGTTCAAAAGGACTAAATGTGGTAGACTCATTAGGTGCATCCCTAATTGCAAACAATACGAATGGGATTCCTTTATCCCAATCCTCTGGATTATCTTGACAATAAGCCCTCAACATTGTCTTTAATGTCTGATGCCACTTTTCTAACGCTCCCTGCGATTCTGGATGGTACGCAGTTGATTTAAGTTGTTTTATTCCGAAGCTATCCATAACTTCTTTGAATAACTTTGAAGTAAAATTTGTTCCTTGATCCAATTGAATTTCTGTGGGTAGTCCATATCTAGTAAAGAATTTAAGTAACTCCTCCACAATTCTTTTAGCTGTACTATTATGTACTGGAATGACCTCTGGAACCCTAGTAGACACATCCATTACAGTCAAAAGATATTGATTCCCACTTTTTGTTTTTGGAAGCGGTCCTACACAATCGATTAGGATCCTTGTAAAAGGTTACTCAAATGCTGGAATGGGTATTAAGGGCGCTGGTTTTATCACTGCTTGAGGTTTCCCTATCACTTGCCATGTGTGACATGATTGACAAAATTTAACTACATCTTTATGTCGCCCAGGCCAATAAAAATGTTTCTGGATTTTAGCTTGACTTTTATTTATTCCCAAATGACCTCCCACTGGTACCTTATGTGCAACTCGCAACACCTCCTTTCTATACCCTACCGGCAATACTACTTGATGAACTTCTGGCCACTTTTCATCCGCCTGCATATGTACAGGTCTCCATTTTCTCATCAAGACATCATTTTTATGGTAATAACACTCTGGTATACTCTCAGATTCCTCTTCCGTATATGCTTTCTGATATAACCATTTTATTTCTATATCTTTCTGTTGTAACGCCACCAATTTTCCTGAACTAAAAATATCCGCCTCATCCTCCACCTGTTCTTGTTCTTTTTCAACCATCTGATCAAAAATCGTTTCTGATAATTGCACTTCAACTTCATCTTCACTCTTTGATTTCTCCTCTTGTCTTAACCTTGTTCCCGTAACCGCCTCCCCGAACAGGTGCCGGAATGTGGCGACTAGGGGCTTTTCACAGTAACTTCATTGAAGCCTACTTGTGACAATAAGCGATTTTCATTTTTATTTCATTTCATTACATTTCATTTCATTTCATTTTCATTTCAACCTGTGACTTTGCGACCTTGTTACTACACAATCCGGAAAAATCCCAGGATATTTGTCTTTCAACACATCAGTTGACAGATTTTCCACTGGCTTATCAACCACAGTAGGCATCACTCCCACCTGCAATCCAGCTATATCATTACCCAAGAGAAACTGTATTCCTGGACAAGGTAGTTTATCTATTACTCCTACTACCACTTCACCACTCTTCACTGGACTTTCCAACCTTAACTTATATAATGGAACGCTACTCCTCTCACCCTGAATTCCACATATCACCACCTTTTCTGGCAATATTCTTCCCAAACTACATAATTCCTCATCTCTTACCATTAAAGATTGACTAGCCCATGTATCTCTTAAAATTGTGACTTCTTTACCTGCTCTTCCTGATACATATGAGTAAACTTTACCCACACAAGTAAATTCTTTAAAGACATCAGGCATCTTCTTAATAATTACTTCTTGAACAATCGTTTGCACCTCCTTCGCTTCCCTTGGGCTTTCCTTTACCACTATAACAAACCCCACTGTCTCATCCTGTTTTACCACATCAGCCTTCCCAGTGCTTTTCTTCAACAACCAACACTGTGACTTTACATGGCCTAGTTTATTACAGTGAAAACATTTGAAACTTTTTGTTTCTTTTTCACCCTCCTGGATTTCTTTTTTAATCTGAGCTACACTCTCTTTATTGTCTCCCATCAGATCACCTTTACCGTTACCACTTGAGTATTTCTCATGTCCCCAGTTTCTATCCCTCACCGGCTGAAACTAATGTCGGAAATCAATCTTTAATTTATGAACTAATTCATAATTATCTGCCATTTCCGCTGCTAATCTTGCAGTTTTAACCCTCTGTTCTTCCACATGAGTTCTCACTAAATCAGGAATTGAATTTTTAAACTCCTCCAAAAGTATAATTTCTCTGAGAGTTTCATACGTTTGGTCTATTTTCAAAGCCCTTATCCACCTATCAAAATTACTCTGAGCCTTTCAAACTCCATGTATGTTTGACCAAATTCTTTCCTTAAATTTCTAAACCTTTGTCTGTAAGCTTCAGGCACTAGCTCATATGCACTCAAAATGTATTTCTTCACCTCCTATGTTCCAGATACCTCCTCCGGTAGTGATGCAAACACTTCACTAGCTCTACCTACCAGCTTTGTTTGAATCAGTAACACCCACATGTCCTGTGGCCATTTCATTTGTTTAGCTACCTTCTCAAATGAAATGAAAAAGGCTTCCACTTCCTTCTCATCTAACTTTGGCAATGCTTGGACATATTTAAATAGATCTTCACCACATTTTTGACTATGACGCTCTGTCTCATTATCCTCATCCATCTCTTCCAACTGTACGTGACCCTTTACATCTGCCAATTTTAACTGATTGTCATGTTTCATGGCCATTTTCTGAAGTTCAAACTCCCTCTCTTTATCTTTTTCCCTGATCTGTATCTTCCTTTCTTTTTCTTTTTGTTCTGCGAGGGCTATTCTTTCTTTTCTTCTTTCTTCTCTCTCCTTTTCTTTTTCCTCTCTCTCTCTTTCTCTTTCTTTTTCCTCTCTCTCTCTTTCTCTTTCCTCTCTCTCACTCTCGTATGCCAGTCACTTTAATTCTTTCTCATGTTCCATGTGTTTAATTTGCAACTGAATTTTTGCCATTTCCAATGAGTCAAACTCTATCTCCGGCAACTTTAGATACTTAACCACCGCCATAATTACCTCATCTTTTCGCATTTTGTCAGGTAATGTTAACTGCAATGTTCTTGCCAAATCTAACAGTCTGCATTTTGTTTCTCTCCGTAAAGTACTGCGTGTGACATTCTCCACCCCCAAAAACTTCTGAGCCTCTGAAAGAGCCATGGTTCACAACACTCTCCCCACTTAAACTAAAATACCACACTGGAAAAGCAACAATCCTGCACTGTCTTTAAGTTCACAAAAGCCAATCCGATAGATAGACTTTTATCCCCCTCGAGCCCCCAATTGTTATGGGCGAGGCGTTTTCAGAACCCCAAAATGTATCGTGGAGTTCAACCAACCTCTCCCTTTAATGGATTTGTTGCTTTTCCTAGCCCTAGGTGTGGGATTACAATTATGGACACATGGGTTTTTAAACACAAAACACTGTTTATTCCCTGAACTCAACTTAACATCTTAAATAAACATTGGATCTCTTAACACCCCTGACTTCAAAGATAACTCAGCAAATATTGCAACAGTAAATAATTCCTTAAAATGTTCCTTCAAACTTCCAAGAGACTTAACACCTTTAAACAAAATTGCATCAGGTTAAAGATATATATTTTTTCTGTAGAATGGCAGAGATATATTAGCTTGGGTGACTTCAGCTCCAGCACCATGCTTTATTCCTGCAAACTCTCTGGAAACACACAGATACACACAACCTGCTGTCTCAAACTAGCTTTCTACTTTTAAACTGCTCTCAGCAAAACCAGCCAGGCACTTTTTAGCTCCTCTCAGCAAAACTAGCCAGGCACCTTTTAGCTGCTCTCAGCAAAACCAACCAGGCACTTTTTAAATTTGCAAAAGCCAAACTGAAAAATGGCTGAACTGAACTGAGCTCCACCCACTCTGTGACATCACTGTTTTCGTAAAGGTACATCGCTTAAACATCCATGTCTTGAAGGTATTCTCACATGACAACTATCTAACAGTGGAGTACAAAGAAAGAAAATTCCCAAAGTGGTAGCATTTCCACCCTTTTTTCTTCTGAGCCACCTGTTTTACATTGCTAAAATGGGTGGTTCAGAGCGGAAACTCCAAACAATTAACTGTTGCTTGTGTGCTCAAGCTCTCAACTACACTTAAGCACCCCCTACAGATTAGAGAATGGTAGACGTGTTGTCACTGTAGCAGCTTAAAAGATTACGGCAGTCTTTTAAAAAAAGAATGCTTTAGACTTGCAAAAATTTCAAACTTCTGTTAACCGTACAACTTCAACATTAAAGGGTCTTTATGCTTCCCTTTGTGATTTCAATCAGTTCCACCTGCCTGAATTCAGGCTGTTCCGGGTTGCACTGGCTTGACTCTTAATTGTTTGGACTTCGCTGACTTCCGTTGCCAACTTTGCCCAACAGATAGCAGTACAAGGAGTGACTGCTGACTAATTTTTAAACAAAGGAGGACAATTTTTCTATTTGAATTTTCAATGACAAACTATTTTGCCAGGTATAAGATTTAAAATTTTATTTTTTTAAAAATGACCTTGGAATGTAAGTCCTTTCCAATGTACAAATAGATTTTGATAGTGTAATGAATGTGAGATTTTATAAGACAGTTATGTATTAAATGGTCTCTTTTAATTTGAGGTAAAACAAAATGTCCTGGAATGGGGTTTGGTAATCTTGCTGAACTGCACCTGGAAACATGTAATTTGGTTGCCATGGTGACAGAAACTCAAATGTCAATTTTTACACCTCTCCATGGAAGAAGGGCAGGTGGTCTTTCATTCTCAGTCAGCTAGAAAGTTCTGTAGGAGAAGACTGGAAACAATGGCTGCTGTGCCAAGCAGAGGGAGAGACTTTTTTTTGTTAAGCTGAAGCAGAAGGCAAGTGTGAAAGGATTCTTAGTTTAAAGAGATGGAACTCTGGGCGGCGTCGTGGTACAGTGACCCGGATTCAAATCCAGCCTTGGGTAACTGTCTGTGTTTACACTTTATCTCCGTGTCTGCGTGGATTTCCTCCTTGTGCTCCGGTTTCCTCCCAGTCCACAAATATACAGCTAAGATGGATTGGCCATGCTAAATTGCCCCTCAGTGTCCAAAGGATGCCGAAAATACCCAAAGGTTAGGTAGGGTTATGGGGTTACAGGGATAGGGCAGGAGAGTTGGCCTAGGTAGGGTGCTCTTTCAGAGGATCGGTGTCGACCCGATAGACTGAATCGCCTCCTTCTGCACTGTAGGGATTCCATGATTCTATAAAATTACAGACATTTAAAGACCAAAGAGTTTCTTTTACACTGGAAGTTCATTCGATTAAACTCAGTTATTGGGTAAAGAGACTTATAAAAGGGCTATGGAAGACTCTCCCTGTTATGACAGGGAGGAGTTATGCTGTTGAATAGCCAGGAGAAAATTGAAAAATGAAAAGTATTATTTTGCGTAAACAGATCAATCCATACATGAAAAAACATAGGACAAACACAATGTAAATACATAGACGCAGGCATCGGGTGAAGCATACGGAGTGTCGTACTACTCAGTAGAGAAGACGTGTGAAGAGATCAGTTCAGTCCATAAGAGGGCCATTCAGGAGTTATGGGCACCAACGGTCTGTGATCTGTCTCAACAATAGATGTATGAGACGATACATCTAACTATGGAATTTCTCTAATCAGTTCACTAGCCTAAACATTCTTTTTCTATTTGAGCATAACGACATACAAATTCTGTCATTGATCTGGAAGCATATGCTACTGGTTTCCAATCGTTACCATTTTTCTGTTGCAGCAAAACTGCTCTAGACCATCCTTCAATGCATCTGTTGAAATCTTGGTATTTCTTGTTGGATCGAAATATGTTAGAACTGGAGTTGTCATTAGAGCTGTCTTTAATGTGATACACTCTTGTTCATGTTTTCAGTCCAAGTGAAGTTGTTCACTTTTTTCAGGACTTCTCTAAGATATGCTGTCTTCGCTGAGAGGTTAGGTATAAATTTATCAATGAAATTGATCATGCCTTGTACTCTTAGTACTCCCTTTTTGTCTGTTGGTCGAGCCATATTCATAATGGCTTGTATCTTCATGTCATCAGGCTTTATTCCTTGAACACACAGCCTATCACCTACGAATGTTATTTCCTTCACACTCAATTGACATTTGGCCTTGTTGAGACGTAGCCCATTTTTCAGACATTCTACAATACCCTTATATCTATACATATATAAAATCTTTATTGTCACAAGTAGGCTTACATTACCACTGCAATGAAGTTACTGTGAAAAGCCCCTAGTCGCCACATTCCGGCGCCTGTTCGGGTACACAGAGGGAGAATTCAGAATGCCAATTTGCCTCACAGCACGTCTTTCGGGACTTGTGGGAGGAAACCGGAGCACCCGGAGGAAACCCACGCAGACACGGGGAAAACGTGCAGACTCCACACAGACAGTAACCCAAATCGGGAATCGAAACTGGGACCCTGGAGCTGTGAAGCAACAGTGCTACCCATTGTGCTACCGTGCTGCCCTTAGCCTTTCATTGTGTTCTTCTTGGGTGGAACCCCAAATTATGATGTCATCGACATATACTCTAACACCCTGAATGCCTTCAACTATGTGTTCTGTTGCTCTCGTGCTGAGATTATGCCAAAGAGCATATGAAGAAAGCAATATCTACCAAACGGAGTATTGAACGTACTCTCTTCATCTAGCTTGAGCTGCCAGAATCCTTGCGAAGCTTCAAGTTTGCTGAAATATGTCGCACCAGACATCTCACTTGTGATCTCCTCTTGCTTTTTAGATTTGCATTCAGATCTTTAGGATCCATGCATATCCTAACATCATTATTTCATTTATTTACACACACCATCGAATTGACCCAATCTGTTGGCTATTTCATCTTTTTGATCACACCAAGATGTGTCATTCTGTCCAATTCAGCTTTTAGATGGTTACATAATGGTGCTGGAACTCTTCTTGGAGCATCTATCACTGGTTGAGCATTATTTTTTAGTTGAATCTTATAGGTGAAAGGCAAAACACCAAAACCCTGGAAAATGTCTCGAAAAGTCTGCACAATGGACTCCCCACTGTGTGTGCTCAGTGCAGTCAGTGCTATTTACTCTTTTTACCAGTTCCAGTGCTTCACACGCTTCAACACCTAGCAGCGACTCACGATCTTTAGCTACTATGGAGAATTTGATTTTGTGAACTTTATCTTTTACTTGAACATTGAGTTCATACATACCCAATATGTCAATTTTCTGACCATTACAGTCCTTCAAGAAGACTGGCTTGTTTAATATTCTGGGTTTTAATTTCATAGCTTTAATATCACTGTGCTTATGAGATGCTCCTGTGTCTAATTCAAGTTTGATGAGTGATTTATTTATTAACAAAGAAACTGTCCAGTTGTCTTTTGTTACTGTTGAAATATCATTTTTATAACTTTTTGTTCCTGTAGTCAACATTTTACTCTGTTTGGCTTTGTTGGCCCTGTCTTCCTTCGAGACTACATCGATAAAAATGCGCCCTCTAAGTTAATATTATCAATAGTATTGATGGTCTTTTTCAGATTAACTTTCTTGTTTGTAAAACATTGTTTGGCAAAATGGGTTTTACCTTTACATTTTTCCACATGCTGGACATTGCCTCAGTAGGTGCCTGTTTCCACATCTTTTACACATAATGGCTGCTTCTGGCAAGTGTTTAAAATGGCCACCGCTGCTGAGACCACGTTTCAAGTGTGTCACAACATTAATGGTGTTGGCACCGCTCCCAATTTTTGCACCAAAACTCCGTGCATTCAATGAGTTTATATGCTGCGCAGCTAGTTCACTTGAATGGCATATCTTAATCATATCTTCTAACTGAAGCTCATTCTCCCGTAAGAGACGTTCACACACCTTGGGCGAGATTCTCCGACCCCCCGCCGCTAACGCTCCCGCGCATGCGCCGCCCGGCAATGTCATTTCCGCGCCAGCTGGTGGGGCACTTCCGCCAGCTGGTGGGGCAGAAATCGGTCCAGCGCGGGCCTAGCCCCTCAAGGTTAGGGCTCGGCCCCCCAAGATGCGGAGGATTCCGCACCTTTGGGGCGGCGCGATGCCCGACTGATTTGCGCCGTTTTTGGCGCCGGTCGGCGGACATCGCGCCGATACCGGCGAGTTTCGCCCCAGATCTTGAATCATCGAGGATTTTAATGTTGCAAAGTTGCAAGTTTGTGCTTTCAACTTGAGGTCAGTAAGAAAGCTATCAAAGGATATCTTCTGTGTGCCCCCCCCCCCCCCCCCCCCCCCCCCCCCCCCCCCCCAGGACCCCGGAGCCCGCCTGCGCCGCCTTGTCCCGCTGGTAAGAGAGGTGGTTTAATCCACGCTGGCGGGACAGGCATTCCAGCAGCGGGACTTCGGCCCATCCGGGCCGGAGAATCCAGCGGGATGGCCCGCCAACCAGCGCGGCGCGATTCCCGCCCCCGCCGAATATCCGGTGCCGGAGAATTCGGCAACCGGCGGGGGCGGGATTCACGCCAGCCCCTGCCGATTCTCCGACCCGGCGGGGGGGTCGGAGAATCCCGTCCACAGTGTCATACGGTATAACTTGCCTGCTACCTTGTGGTCTGAGGTCAAACATATTTACATGTACAATTGCTTATGCATATCACTGCATCCCCTTTCCTTGAGATTTTTGAACAAAACATATATACATCATTTCAATAAATATTATATGTGATATGCATAGCACAGTAATTTATATCATGTACAGTTATATTGTCCATTCACAGATTCAAAACATATTTAAATGTACAATTGCTTATGTATATCACTATCCCTGGGACACTATCTGGTGCTCACCACACAGCTGCTCCAGTATAGCAGATGGAGGTAGGAGGGGACGGATGGTCGGAGGGCAGGCGCCCCCAGGAAATAACTGCCGTACAGACCTGTTTTGGGCTTCTGGAACAGACAGTCCCATCTATAGTGGAGATGCAGTCTCAGAGCAAAGGACTACATGAGGGGTTATTAGCGGGCATTCAGCACCTGCAGGTGCAGTTGGAGGAGTCCAAATGCGTGCAGAAGCAGATGGTACCGACCGTACGTACCACTCAGGCCAACACCGCATGGGCGGCATCTGCAGTGGAGGCATTGGGGGCGATGGTTGTGGCTATGGATCAGCATGTCCAAGTCCTGGGGCAGTCTGTGCAGGCACTGACCGAGGCGCAGGACAGGTTTTCCATCTCACAGGCAACCATGTGCCAAAGCCACCTGGACATCTGAGCATGGCCTAGTCACAGCAGGCCATGACTGGGAACGTCGGCAGCATTGCCCAGGTGCTGGCCGATGTGGCACAGACCTAGAGGGAGATGGCACAGACCCAGTCAATGAGTGATGTGGCGTAATTACAAATGGAGATGGTCCACTCCCTGTGCTCAATGGCAGCGAGCAAGCTGGTCGAGACCACAGCGGGCCCCCAGAACTGGCAGCACCAGATGGCGGGGGAGCCTCAGGGGATAGCTCCGCTCGCACCCCTGTCCCAAGGAGTAGTGCAGGACCATCCGGCTCCCCAAGGGAGGAGGAGGTGATGGGGTTCCGTTGCTGGTGACTCCCACAGATGAGGTGCCGGAAAGCTGCAACACAGACTCCCCTCCCTCCCCCTTTTCTTCCTGGTGCATCTGGTGGGCAGTGGGTAGAACAGGGCAGCACCATGACACCTGGGACACCCGAGCAACAGCTGGTTCCATTCAGGTCCAGTCGCCCGAGACGATGCCGCCAACCAGGATGAAGGTCGTGGGCAGGCCGCCACAATTCCTGCTGTAACATTTGGGGAACCACGTAGGTATAGCGTTAGGGACTGTAAGACCAGAAAGTTAAACACCAGCTGATTTGGCATGGGAGCAGAGCACAGTTTGGTTATAGGGACTAGGGCACAAATCTGTATATATTCATTCACATTAAACAACTGTTACCACTATTGCCCCGGTGCTCTTATCAGATAGATGTGAGGGGTGGGCTGGCCTGATCTGACTGGGGGGGGGGGGGGGGGGGGGGGGGGGGAAATGGCTGGACCCTGTGGGTGGCAGTGGGTAGCCCCTGTCACCCAGGAGCCAACCCTCTCAGCCTGGGTGGGGGGTGTTCGGAGTTGTCTCGAACATGCCACGAACCGTCGAGTGTGCCAGGATGAAAGTGTCGTGCACACTGCCCGTGTATCGGGTGCAGACATTTATGAAGCGCAGCTGATGGTCACATATCAGCTGCACTTTCATCGAGTGGAACCCCTTTCGGTTTGTGTAGTGCGGCCTGTCATCTGCAGGTGCTCATAGGGGGACATGCATCCCATCGGTCACCCCCTGGACCCGGGGCATCCTGGCGATGCCGGCGAACACTGCTGCCACGGTTGCCTGGTCGGCTCAATCCACATTGAAATGGATGTATTGAGCCACCTGGGCATATTGGGCTTCTGTGAAGCCACGGATGCACCTGTGCACCGACGTCTAGGAGATTCCGGACAGGTCCCCACTTGGTGCCTGGAAGGATCCCGTGGCATAAACGTTTAGAGCGACCACCACCTTGACGGCCACCGGGAGCGGGTGCCCTCCCCCATATACCCGCGGTGCCATATGTGCCTTCATCCGGCAGATATGACACACTGTCCCCCTGCTCAAGCTGGAATCTTCAGCATGCCTGGTCTGGCTGGTCCTCAAATGACGGGCGGTGCCAGTATACACAAGACCACATGCGGCCCCCCCCTTAGCACCTCCTCCTCGGCCTGTTGGGTAGCTCACTCTCCATCCTGGTTGGCTGCCACATGTCCCTCTGCGGCACGCTCCGCTGCTGCCATTCGCTGCTGCAGCTTCCTCCTCCTCCTCGAGCTGCACCCGCTCGTACGGTCGCAGGGCATCCCTCAGGCTGTGTGGACTCATAGGAAGGCTGGTTGGATTCCATTATAGATTTTCTACAGGGGGTAAAAGGCCAAAATGTTAGCATTGTCCGTACCCCGGTGCTCAACCAGGTCTAATAACTAAATGGTGGCCTTGGTTGGCACCAAGGCCTCTGCCCCCGAATTTTCCCCCCCACCATCCCTGCACCCCCCTGGCCATGTTGGTGGAAGACACCGTGGGGGCCTCTGGCTTTGGCACCCATCCCAGGTGCTATTGGTACCATCGGCTGGCACTGCACCCACCAGGTGTATATACCACGGCCCCTGTGGGGGATATTGTGGGTGTTGCCTGCGTGGGCTGCTTGTGGGTGGTGGCCAGGTTGGGTTTGTGTGGTGGAGTGGGGGATGTGGCGGAGGGTGTGGTGTGGGGGTAGAGGGGTGGAGGCACCCATACAGCCTGTGTGACTCTGCAGAACCAGGGGCCAAGGTGGGTGGTCAGTGGGTTTGCAGCAAGATGGCTGCGATAATGGCAGTCCATGCCTGGGCACCTCCCCAGTCTCGTGGGGGAAATCACCCTGGCCGCTCGCCCTTTTCCCCCCCACCCCAGCTAGCCCGGACAGTATCCGGCCCGCAGCCTCCCTGTGTCCTATCTCCTCTCCATCCTTCATCAGCCACGACGCCTATTTCGTGATTTTTAAAAGCACAAGTGAGGAACTCGGCCCATCGGCAGCGGAGAATCGCGGAGGCACTGAGAATACCGGGTCAGTCCCGCTAATGATATGCAAACGGTGTTTAGCGTACGTGCGTTCCGGTATGCATTGATGCCGCTGTTGAGGTGACGAAGAATCGCAATTTGATGTCAAATGACACCAGTGTCGACTGCCCTAGCAGCTTCGGACAAACCACACCCACCGTCACAGCTTCTGAAGTCAGATCGGCCTTCTTGAAATTGAACCCTCGGAAGGCGACGGTACTCTGCAGAGTAGCACCGGCTGTATGGGTGCCTCCATCCCTCTACCCAGGGCAACACCCACAATATCCCCCACGGGGTCATTGGTCATGCAATCAGATCCTATGTGGACCAGCTGGCAGATGTATTCGTGGACATCTTTAACCTCTACCTACTCCATTCCGAGGTCCCCACCTGCTTCAAGAAGACCACCATCATACTGGTGCCAAAGAAGAACCAGGCAACATGCCTCAATGACTATCGTCCGATGGCCTTGACACCGATTGCAATGAAGTGCTTCGAGAGGTTGGTCATGAAGCACATCCATACTCCCAGAATGCCTAGATCTACTGCAATTCGCAATCTCCGCAACCGGTCCACAGCAAACACCATCTCCCTGGCCTTACACTCATCCCTGGAGCATCTCGACAACAAGGACTCCTATATCAGACTCCTATTTATTGACTACAGCTCCACCTTCAACATCATAATCCCAGCCAAGCTCATATCAAAGCTCCAAAACCTAGGTCTTGGCTCTTCACTCTGTAACTGGATCCTCGACTTTCTGACCCATAGACCACAATCAGTAAGAATAAACACCAACGCCTCCTTCACGATAGTCCTCAATACGGGGGCCCCTCAAGGCTGCGTACATATCCCCCTAATACACCCCCTACACACACGACTGATTGGCAAAATTTGGCTCCAACTCCATCTAAAAGTTTGCTGATGATACAACCGTAGTGGGTTGGATCTCAAACAACGACGAGTTTAAATACAGGAGGAAGATAGAGAACTTAGTGGAGTGGTGTAATACCATAATGACAACAATAGCTCCTACAATGTCAGCAAAACTAAAGAGCTGGTCATAAACTTCAGGAAGCAAGGTGTCGTACATGCCCCTGTCTGCATCAACAGGGCTGAGGTGGAGATGGTTGACAGATTCAAATTCCTAGGTGTGCACATCACCAAAAATCTGTCCTGGTTCATCCATGTCGACGCTTCGACCAAGAAAGCAGAACAGCTCCTATACTTTCTCAGGAAACTAAATAAATTTGGCATATCCACATTGTCTCTTACCAACCTTTACAGTTACACCATAGAAAGCATCCTATCTGACTGCATCACAGCCTGGTATGGCAACTGCTCAGCCCAAGACCGGAGAAACACCACCCAGTCCATCACACAAACCCGCCTCCCATCCATTGACTCTGTCTACACCTCCCACTGCCTTGGGAAACACCTCTCCCACCCGGCTTACTCACTCTTCCAACTTCTTCCATCGGGCAGGAGATACAAAAGTCTGAGAACACGGACAAACAGATTCAACTTTCCCGCTGTTACCTGACTCCTAAACGACCATCTTGTGGACTGATTTGACTGATACTACACTCCTGTATGCTTCACCTGATGCCGATCTTTATGTATTTACATTGTGTACTTTGTGTTGCCCTATTATGTATTTTCTTTTCATGTACTAAATGACCCTCTCAACGACTTATGGACTGTTCTGATCTCTTCACACATCTTCTCTACTGAGTAGTACTACACTCCTGTATGTTTCACCTGATGCCTGTGTCGAAGTATTTACATTATGTATTTTATGTTTGCCCTATTATGGATTTTTTCATGTACGGAATGATCTGTCTGAGCTACATGCAGAACAATACTTTTCATTGCACCTCGGTACACGTGACAATAAACCAATTCAAATCTGCACCCGCCGCGATTTTGGCGTAGGAACCTATTCTCCGCCCAATCGCATTTTGTGATTTTGCTGTTGGCAAATGGAGAATCCTGTCCAATATTTGTTAAGGATACTTTGGTAAATGATTATTCTAAGTAGGATGATAGTTATTGTATTTCAATGTGGATTTGAATGTCAAAGAATGAGCAAGAATGCTGACATTCAATAATCAAATTTTCTGTATATTTCCAAATATAGGTAATAATTGCTTATGAGCAAAATAATTTTATTTATGAATTTGTTACTTGTATGTTAAGGATATTTTTCTATTTGTGAAATTGTTTCCAGAGTACTGTGCTTACTAATATGAAATACATTTTAAGGTCAAAATTCCTTTTACAACAATGCTAGGATCTCACCCATGAGTGCACTCCAGAACCAAGCCCACTGAAGCATGCAATGTCTTAGTATTGCATGAGGCCAGTGGGGCATCTGACATCTTCCCATATCTTAATACAGGATTACTTGTGTGCCAAACAACTTAAGCAGCAAGTAATAGACAGAGCTAAGCGAGTCCAAAACAAACGCATCAGATTTAAGCTCTGTAGTCCTGCCACATCCAGCCGTGAATGGTGGTGGACAATTAAACAACTCACTAGAGGAGTAGACTCCACAAATATCGCTCTACTCAATGGTGGAGGAGCCCAGCATATATGTGCAAAAGGCAATGTTGAGGCATTCACAACAATCTTCAGCCAGAAGTGCCGTGTGGATGATCGATCACAGTCTCCTCTGGAGGTCCCCAGCATCACAGATGTCAGTCTTCAGCCAATACGATTCACTGCACATGATATCAAGAAACGGCTGAAGGCACTGGACACTGAAAAGGCCCTGATAATATCCTTGCAATAGTACTGAAGACTTGTGCTCCAGAACTTTCTGCACCCTGATAGATTATTGATTCATTGATTTATTTGCTGCATTTAAGAGTTGATTGAATGCACAGCCACAGAATGGAATTAAGCACAAGGCCATGAATGTGGAAAGATAATCATTGTTTCAGATAATGAATAATCTATTGCCATGTCTGCAGGAATTCACGCATTGTTTCATGAAATCTTGCAAAACGTTTCATGTAATGAATAGACCATTGTTCTTCAGTATATTTAGTAATGAAAATGTATCAAGTACTGAGCAAGGTTAATACAAGCACGTTGGGCTGGATTCTCTGCAGCCCCGCACCGAACTCGATTTGGGCGGAGAATCGAATTTCACGCCGAAATCATGCCGGGCGCTGGTCCGGCGCTTCTCCGGGACCCGAGAATCGGTGTGTTCGCGGAGTAGTCCGTGTGGCTGGGGGCTCATTGGCAGAGGCCAGCCCAGCAATCTTCTGCTCCTGACCAGCCGAGTTCCCGACGTCGTGGAACTAACCTCCCATTGCCGGTCGGGGTGCTCACGTGGCGGTTGTGGACTCAGTCCTTGGCCGTCCTAGTGGGGGGTGGGGCGGGGGGGGGGGGGATCGGACACTGGGGGGGCCTTATAGGCAGCCGGGGTTAATATCTGCATAGTCAGATCTTCAGGCGCACGCCCGATCGGGGGCTCTAATTTCTATGTTTGCCTCCGCGGTCTGAGTCCGCCATGGCGTCGGTGCGGCTGCAGGAGGCCGCCGCCGTGCACATGCGCGGACTCAAAACCAGAAGTGCGGGGGCTTGTATCCGCAGCTAAAGCTGCGTGAATTACTCAGGGTCCCTGCTAGCCCCCTGCAGGTCATTGAATCAGTTCCACTTTTCCCCAGGAATCTCCAGAGTAAAACTCTAGCGTTTTTATGCCGACATGGGGACATAGTCCCATTTTGGGAGAATCCAGCCTCTTATCTTTGTAAGATTGGCGCATGTGGTTGGCACACATAGACACTAAATTAATTTGATGGACATTAGTAAATCTTAAGTAATGACCAATGTTTGATGAAACAAATAAATTTCTAAGTGACAGACAGTTATTTAAATAAATCAGAATTTCTTTAAGAATAAGACATCATGATTAAGGTTTTGTTCTGAATTTATGCTTTTATGAAATTCTGAATCATTTATTGGTTTTCTAATTTTAAAAATATTTTTCTATGCTATTGTTTAACTCTTTTCACTATGTTCTGACCACTTTACGTATTATTTTGATCAACATTTTGATTCAGTTTTTATGTAAGTGTATCAAGGTGAATGGTTGTATTTTGGACACCTCCAATCAACTGGACCGTTGACTCTTATTTGAAGATAAAATAAGAGATCGTATACACCCTTAGCCAAGCAGTTCCAGTTCAGCTACAGTACTGGCATCTACCCGGCAATGTGGAAAATTGGCAGGTGTGTCCTGTACACAAGAAACAGGACAAATCCAACCCAGCCAACTACCACCCTATCAGTCTGCTGTCCATCATCAGCAAATTGTTAAAAGGCGTCATCAACAGTACTATCAAGCGGCGCTTACTCAACAATAACCTGCTCACAGACACTCAATTTGGGTTACGCCGAGATCACTCAGCTCCTGACCTCATTACAGCCTTGGTTCAAACATGGACAAAAGAGCTGAATGCCAGAGGTAAGATGAGAGTGGCTGCCCTTGACATCAAAGCAGCATTTGACCGAATGTGGCATCAAGGAGCCTGAGCTAAACTGGAGTCAATGGGAATCAGAGGAAATCTCTCCGCTGATTGGAGTCATACCTGGCACAAAAGAAGATGGGTGTGGTGATTGGAGGTCAATCATTTCAGCTCCAGTCCATCACTACAGGGGTTCCTCAGCGTAGTATCCCAGCCCCAACCATCTTATGCTGCTCCATCAATAACCTCCCTTCCATCAAACGGTCAGATGTTGGGGATGTTTGCGTATGACTGCACAATGTTCAGCACCATTAACGAAAATGAAGCAGTCTATGACCAAATGCAGCATGACCTTGACAAAATCCAGGCTTGGGTTGACAAGTGGCAAGTTACATTCGCACAGCACAAGTGCCAGGCAATGACCATCTCCTACAAGAGAGGATGTAAACAACGCCCCTTGACATTCAGTGGCATTACCAACGCTTAATTCCTCACAATCAACATACTGGGAGTTACTATTGACCAGAAACTGATCTGGACTAGCCATATTAATACTGTGGCTACCAGGGCAGGTCAAAGGCTAGAAATCCTACAGCGGGTTACTGACCTCCTGATCCCCAAAGCCAATCCACCATCTCCAAGGCACAAGTCAGGAATGTAATGGAATACTCACCACTTTCCTGGTTGAGTACAGCTCCAACAACACTCAAGAAGCTCAACTCCATCCAGGACAAAGCAGTCCGCTTGATTGCTTCCCCTTCTACAAACATTCAAACCCTCCACCACCAATGAACTGTGGCAGCCTTGTGTACCATCTACAAGATGCACTGTAGTAATTTCTCAAGGTCCCTCAGACAGCACCTTCCAAACGAACACCACCATCTAGAAGGACAAGAGAAGCAGATACCTGGGAACCTGACTTGGAAATATATTGCCGTTCCTTCACTGTCTCTGGGCCACCATCCTGGAACTTCCTCCCAAACAGCATAGTGGGTGTATCTACACCTCAAGGGCTGCAGCGGTTCAAGAACGAAACTTATCACCTCCTTCTGAAGGGCAACTAGGGATGGGCTATAAATGCTGGCCTTACTAGCGATGCCCACATCCTGTAAATTAATTTTCGAAAAGTTCCTGCTACTCACCAACTGGAAAAGCTGGTATCTTTGTCCAGTCTGGGATGTGTCCTGATGGACAAATGTTGGCTCTTCCAGACCATGTTCTTGCCACTGCCATCCATGTTTGTCCCTCAAGAGCCCAGTCCACCGATTTTTCTGAGATATTTGACTTTCATTGTAGACTTAGTCCCAGTGAGGCAAGGGCACTGCAGTTCCTGATGAATCTCTAGTCACATGACTTATGTTGATTGCTTTGCTTTGTATGGGTGGGCAGAGGCTCTATGCCCTCCGAGGCAATTCCAGAAACTAGGTCCACCAGTTAGAACCAGACATAACCGTGTCCCACCAAAGTTTGTCACCATTCTAATAGGCTACCTACCAAATTTATGGAGGAAGAATTTCAGCCTTCTTGCCATAAGACCATAAGACATAGAAGCAGAATTAGGCCACTCAGCCCATCGAGTCTGCTCTACCATTCAATCAAGACTGATATTTTTCTCATCCCCATTCTCCTGCATTCGCCTCATAACCCCAAATCCCCTAATGAATCAAGAACCTATCTATCTCTGTCTCAAGACACTCAGTGATTTGGCCTCCACAGCCTTCTGCAGGAAAGAATTCTACAGATTCACCAGCCTCTGACTGAAGAAATTCCCTCTCATCTCTGTTTTGAAGGATCGTCACTTTAGTCTGAGATTGTGTCCTCTGGTTCTAGTTTTTCCTACAAATGGAAACATCCTCTCCACATCCACTCTATCCAGGCCTTGCAGTATCCTGTAAGTTTCAGTAAGATCCCCCCGCATCCTTCTGAACTCCAACAAGTACAGACCCAGAATCCTCAACCGTCCCTCATATGACACGCTCTTCATTCCAGGGATCATTCTTGTGAACCTCCTCTGGACCCTTTCTAAGGCCAGCACATCCTTCCTTAGATATGGGATCCAAAACTGCTCACAATACTCCAAATGGGGTCTGATGAAAGCCTTATACAGCTTCAGAAGTACGTTCCTTGTATTCTAGCCCTCTTGACATGAATGCTAACATTGCATTTGCCTTCCGAACTGCCGACTGAACCTGCATGTTAACCTGAAGAGAATCTTGAACAAGGACTCCCAAGTCTCTTTGTGCTTCTGGTTTCCTAAACATTTCCCCATTTAGAAAATAGTCTATGCCTCCATTCCTTCTTCCAAAATGCATAACCTCAGACTTTTCCACATTGTATTCCATTTGCCACTTCTTTGCCCACTCTCCTAGCCTGTCCAAGTCCTTCTGCACCCCCCCCCCCTGCTTCCTCAATACTACCTGTCCCTCTACAGATCTTTGTATCAACTGCAAACTGAGCAACAGTGCCTTCAGTTTTTTCTTGCAAATCATTAACGTATATTGTGAAAAGTTGTGATCCCAGCACAGACCCCTGAGACACACCACTAGTCACCGGCTACCACCCTGAAAAAGACCCCTTTATCCCCACTCTCTGCCTTCTGTCAGTCAGCCAATCCTCTATCCATGCCAGGATCTTACCCTTAACACCATGTGCTCTTAACTTATTTAACAGTCTCTTATGCGGGATCTTGTCAAAGGCCTTCTGGAAATCTAAATAAATCACGTCCACTGGTTCTCCTTTGTCTAATTTCCTTGTTACCTAATTTGTCAGACATGACTTCCCCTTGACGAACCCGTGCTGACTCAATCCTATTTTACCATGCACTTCCAAGTACTCAGCGATGTCATCTTTAATAATGGACTCTAAAAACGTACCATTGACCAAAGTCAGGCTAACAAGCCTATAATTTCCTGTCTTCTGCCTCCCTGCCTTCTTAAACAATGGTGTTACATTAGCCACTTTCCAGTCCTCTAGGCCCCTCCCTGCCTCCAGTGATTTCTAAAAGATCACCACCAATGCCTCCACAATCTCCTCAGCTATCTCTTTTAGAACCCTGGAGTGTAGTTCATCTGGTCCAGGTGCTTTATCCACCTTCAGACCTTTCAGGTTCTCCAGAACCTTCTCCTTTGTGATGGTCACTACACTCACCTCTGCCCCATGATTTTCCTGGAGCTCTGGCATCCCACTGGTGTCTTCCACCGTGAAGACTGATGCAAAATAACTATTCAGTTTGTCTGCCATTTCTTTGATTCCTATTATTACTTCTCCAGCCACATTTTCCAGTGGTCCAACGTCTATTTTTGTCTCTGTCGTACCTTTTATATATTGAAAAAAACTATTCCTATCTTCTTTTATATTACTAGCTATGCTTGAACTCATATTTCAGCTTCTCACCCCTTATTGCTTTTTTAGTTGTCCTCTGTTCGCTTTTAAAGGCTTCCCAATCCTCTGGCTTCCCACTAATCCTCACCTTTTTGTATGCTTTTTCTTTTGCTTTTATGCTCTCCTTGACTTCCCTCATCAGCCATGGATGCCTTGTCCTCCCCTTAGCTTGTTTCCTCCTCCTTGGGATGAATTATGTTGTGCCTCCCGAATAATCCCCCAAAACTCTTGCCATTGCTGTTCCACTGTCTTCCCTGCTAGACTCCTTTTCTAATCAACTCTGGTCAGCTCCTCCCTTAAGTCTTTTAGTTACCCTTATTTAATTATAATACCATTACATCTGATTCCAGATTTTCCCTCTCAAACTGCAGGGTAAATTCTATCATATTTTGGTCACTGCTCCCTAAGGGTTCCTTCACCTTAAGTTCCCTAATTAAGTCTGCCTCATTACACATCAAATCCAGAATTGCCTGTTCCCTAGTAGGCCCTGTCACAAGCTGCTCCACAAAAACATCTCTTAGGCATTCCACAAATTCCTTTTCTTGTGATCCACTGCCAACCTGATTTTCCGAGTCCACCTGCATATTGAAGTCTCCCATGATTATTGTAATATTGCCTTTTTTACATGCCTTTTCTATCTCCTGATTTATGTTCTGCCCCACATCCTGACTATTGCTTTTCTTGTTTTTCTATTTTCATTTTCTTATTGTAGATTTTAGTATTGTTGTAATGACCTCCAATTGGCATTATTGGTTGGCCAATTGGAGTATGAGCTCCCTCAATGATCACTCATTGAGGGGGCCCAGATAAGCACCTGTGTAGGCTTTGTGAGCCCAGTCTTAAGTTGACTGGAATGCTAGCAGCACTGTTTGGAGCTGTTCTTGTATTGCAAATAAATACTGGTGTGGTGACGGAACCCCTGCCTCCTGTGGATTATTACAATTGTGTTTACTTTTGGTTTTGAATATTGTTATTTGAAGGGTATTCTGATTCATAATTTCTCAACTTCTATTTTAAAGGGACTGGGAGCTTATGTGATTACTCAAGAAAAACTGAACACCATGATTTGGAATCCAGAAACTGGAGAGTGCTATGACCAGTATAATGCTTTTTGTCCAATACAATCTGCTGATTGCTTGATCAATAATGAAAATGTGAGTATTCTTGGACATAAAAGCATACTGATCTCAACTAAAACCAGCCGATCACATTTTTAGAATAACTTGCCTTAAGCTGAATTTCAAGATTAAATTTGATTGGATCTCAAAATGGACAGGGGGTGGAATGAACAATTATGTCCTGAATTTTATCGGTCGGGTGGATGACAACCTCGAGAAGATTTTACGAGGAAGGGCTGAGTAAGGGCCAGGGAACCAACCAATTAAGAGCAGGGTATAGTGCTGGCTGCTCACTGTGAGATGTCATTTTTAAGTGCTTCAAAGTAAGGGGTTTATTTCAATGGAGACACTAGATGAATGGTTCAATAAAAGGCAGAAACATTCCATGACTCGGTAACATCCTCCTGGAGGTGCTCCTTTCCATACCAGCCTCCCCGAACAGGTGCCGGAATGTGGCGACTAGGGGCTTTTCACAGTAATTTCATTTGAAGCCTACTTGTGACAATAAGTGATTTTCATTTCATTTCCTGCAGACAATAAGGAGAAGGAAGGATATTGGGTGGGATTCTCCATGGACTGACGCCGAAATCGGGAAAGGTGATGGTTCATTGGGTCGGCGTGACCCCTCCCAACGGGAACTGAGGTATCCAGGGGCACGGACCACCATTGCCGCGGCCTGCACACCCCACTGATCGCCACAGGTCATGAAGAGTAACACCAGCTGTATGCGTGCCCCTACTGCAGCAGCCCCCCTCCCCCTCCCACCACCACCCTCATCAGCCAACACAAACCGGCTGGGGCAGCACGCAAGCCACCCAAGGGTAGCGGCCACAATAGCCACTGCAGGAGAACGCTGAACGGAGCGTACCCCTGGCACGGGTTGTGTCAGCCACCGGTACCCTTGGCAGCAGGGATGGGCAGCAGGGCCAGAGGCCCCCACTGTGCTGGGCACCGATGGGGCCAGAGGTGCTGTGGGCATAATGCCATCGGGAACGGCCCGGGATGGGGATGGGGGAGAGGGGTCAGGGGGACATCCGGGGACAGTGGCTGCAGTGCAGACCGGGGCCACTGTGTAGCCCGGTGGACCTGGTTGGGCATGGGGGCATGCACCATGCTAACACGTCTACCTTTTACCCTCTGCAGACAACGGACTTCGGAATCCAACCAGGAATGATGGCCTTCATCCTAGTCGCCGCAGTCCCGGCACTGAGGCTGTACGAGCTGGAGCTGCTCGAGGAGGACGCTGCAGCAGCTGAGCCTGCCCCAGAGGAACATGTGGCAACCAGTGAGGATGGGGATCTGGCCGCCCAACAGGCCGAGGAGGAGTGAGGTGCCGCATAAGGCCTCCTGTGTACCGGCAGCACCTGTCATTCGAGGACCTGCAGGAACAGGCATGCCGTCGAAGACTCTGGCTGAGCAGGGGGAGAGTGTGACATATCTGCCCAATCATGGGGCATCTGACACCACGGGGGAATGGGAGAGGGCACCATCAAGGTAATGGTCACCCTGAACATTTACACCATGGGGTCCTTCCAGGCACTGAGTGTCCGGAATCACACAGGCCTCGGTGCACAGGTGCATGCATGCCATCGCGGAGGCCCTATATGCCCGGTCGCCACAATATATCAAATTCAACGTGGACCGAGCCCATTAGGATGCCTGGCAATGGGGTTTGCCATCATCGCTGAGATGCCCCAGGTCCAGGGGGTGCTTGACGTATAGGCGCACCAGTCCATGACAGGCCGGTCTTCACAAACTGAAAGAGGTTGCACTCGATGAACATACAGCTGTTGTGTGACCATGGGATGCCCATCTTGCGTGTCTGCGCCCGGTACTGGTGTAGTGTACATCCTGGTGCACTCGATGGTTCCTGACCTCTTCGATGCATCCCTCTGGTTGAGGGGTTGTTTCCTGGGTGACAGGGATTATGTGCTGCGGTTGTGGCTGATGATGCCTATCCAGAGGCCACAGACAGTCGTGGAGACCTGCTGCAATGTCGCCCATGCTGTGACCAGGGGCACGATCGATCAATGCTTTGGCATCCGAGAGATGCGGTTCAGGTGCCTTGATCGCTCTGGAGGGGCCCTCTAGTATAGCGCTAGGATGGTCTGCCATATCGTGGTGTCCTGCACAACATAATAATAATGATAATCTTTATTAGTGACACAAGTAGGCTTACATGAAGTTCTTGTGAAAATCCTCTAGTTGCCACATTCTGGCGTATGTTTGGGTACACAGAGGGAGAATTGAGAATGTTCAATTCATCTGACGAGCACCGGAGTGCCCAGAATAAACCCACACAGACACAGAGAGAATGTGCAGACTCCACACAGACAGTGACCCCAGTGACCCCCCAAAGCCGGGTCCCTGGAGCTGTGAAGCAACAGTGCTAACCACTGAGCAACATTGCGCAGCAGAGGGGAGAATTGCTGAAGGAGGGGGATGAACAGCATGCCTCGTCTGATGAACGGGGTGAGGATTGGCAGGGGCGCAGGCAAGCATGGAAGGCCACACAACTTGTGCACCAGGGCCGATGTGCACGGGACGCTCCAATTGTCTCTCGGTTCACCGGCTAGGGGGACTGGCCAGCGGCACATACATCCCTTTGCCCCACCCCCCCCCAGCCGGCTACCTCCTCCCATGAACACCCTCCCTAAGCAACCCTCCGATTTACAACCCCCTCTGTGATTCTTACCTGCCTCATTACGGGGGATGGGCCCTGGGTTGGCAGTAACAGCTGGTCTGGTCCATGGGATGGAAGATGATGACAACCCGCTCTGGGTGAGCCCTAGTGCGCCACATCGTTCGACAACATCTAACTCCTGCCCACGGTAGCACTTTCCACCGTCCACCTAGGTAACCCCTGCATTCGAGTTGGCTATTCCATCACATGGTCCTTTTGAATACCTGGGATGGCGGAGGTGGGGACGGGGGTGGTGTGGGATGCGGGTGGGACACCGGAGTGCTGAGCACTGGTTAAACTGCGGTCCCTGGGCCAAGCCCATCCCTAACATCTGCCCACCCCTCCCCCACCCTCTGCGGCCAGCTCTGACCAGCCCACCCCTCGAAACCTTCTGACAGAGCACTGAGGAAGGTTGCAATGTTGTGCGCAGGTGTTTAATGTGAACAAATATGTAAAGCTTTGTGCCTTAACCCTTATTGTTATACTGTGTTCCGCAACTCAACAAGGTCTCACTTGCTTGCCTGATGCCAACCTCCACCCCAATGACTGCATCTGCCCGGGACCACCAATCAGGTCCAGTACCTGCTGCTCTGTTGCGGTGAGGGGCCGTGGGTCTTGAGGTCCCCCTTTGGTTTTCTTTCTCTCTCGGCAGTTGTCCACCGTCTTCTCCTGAGGTTGGAGGAGACTAAAAGCACACAGTCAGTCATACTCTTGCAACACAGGGGGTAGGCAGCTGGTGGCCTTCATGGCCAGGGCACCCGGCCATGGCAGCCAGTATGGCTGGTGGTGCAGGGTGGGGGTTCAGTCACTCCCCGGGAGTGGGGGGGGGGGGGGGAAGGTTGGGGCTACGGTGTGTTAATGGGGGTTGGTGCCACGGACACAGTGCTACCTACTCACCCTGGCTGCCCTGAGGAGTTTCCTGCATCCTGGCGGTGTTGCCCATGGCGCTCACGACGCGCCCACCTGCGCCTAGGCTCAGTTCACGGCAGCGGGTGGCAACTGCATCCCCACCCCAGGGCACAGGGTAGCCCACCTAGCCTCCACTGCTTCGAGTAGGGTCTCGAGTAGGTGAACCATGATGCCGCTCTCCTTGCTGCCATCTTGTTGGCTGGGATGAGTGTATGTGGGGAGTGGAGTGCTTCTATGCGGCTGCAGCTTGTCAGCCTCTCATGTATCAATCCCAAAACCGGCGAAGATACCGTTTTCATTTGAATCGATCATGTTCCATGGTAGTGCCGGTGCTAGCCCATTAATGATTGGTGGACTGATCTGGGAACGGCGCCAATTTTGCTGTCGTAGAACACAACCGATCGTGTCCCGGCACAAAGAATTCCGCCAGTTATGTTTCCAGTAGACAGGAGGAGGCTAGTTAGCCTAAAGAAAAAGGCATGGTGGGAGGAGACAGCGATAATAAACAGCTAGCAGAGGGGTGACTGTAAGAGGGGTGACTAGATCTAATGCAGGAAGAGAATTGATGACCCCAAGGGGTCTGCAAAGGTGAGTGCTGTTTAGAATTGCGAACAGGAAGCCCATCATGAATTAAAAAGTTCCCATAAAATGTGAGGATATGTGATAGAAACACACTGGGCAGGATTCTCCTTCAGGAAAGGCGTTTGGGCAGAGAATTGGTTTTGACGCCAAAACATAGTGGATGCCAGGTTCATGCCAAATTGCAATTCTCCGGTGCCTTGACAGCGTGTCACTGCATTCTAATCCGTACATACAGTAAACGCCGTTGGCATATCATTATCGGGTCTGACCTGGTATTCTCCCGGGCCTCCGCGATTCTCTGCCTCCACTGGGGGGAGTTCCCGGCAGGGAGGTTCACTTGTGCTTTTAAAAATCAGGAAGCAGGCACCGTAGCTGATGAGGGAGAGATAGTTGGTAGGGCACGAGGAGGCGCAATTGTGAACTGCTGGTCCTGGCTCTGGCCAGGCTGGCTAGGATGGTGGGGGGGTGCCCTGCCAGGGCAGGGGGGCGGGGGTGCTGACTGGGGGGAACGGGCCGTGGGGCCGGGGTGAACCCTCACGGGGCAAGGGCATCCAGGCACAGACCACCATTGCCGCACCTGCAAGGCAGCCATCTTGCTGTGCACTGACCACCCACCTTGGTTCTTGGTTCTGCAGAGTGCCACCGGCCGTATGAGTACCTGCTGGTAGCACAGTGATTAGCACAGTTGCTTCACAGCTCCAGGGTCCCAGGTTCGATTCCCGGCTTGGGTCCTGTCTGTGAGGAGTCTGAACATTCTCCCTGTGTCTGCGCGGGTTTCCTCTGGTTGTTCCGGTTTCCTCCCACAGTCCAATGATGTGCAGGTTAGGTGGATTGGCCATGCTAAATTGCCCTTTGTGTCCAAAAAGGTTAGATGGGGTTACCGGGTTACCTGGCAGTAGGGATGGGCGCCAGGGCGAGAGGCCCCCATGGTGCCGGGCACCAACAGAGCCAGGAGTGTGGAGAATGGAAGGGATCTGCAGTGCCAACTGGGGCCACCCTGTTGCCCATTGGACCTGGTTTGGCACAGGGTACGCACCATGTCAACAGGTTGGCTTTTCACCCCCTGCAGACAATGGATTGGTGGCCTTCCTCCTTGTCACCGCAGCCCTGGGGGATGCACTGCTGCTGTATGAGTTGGAGCTACTCAAGGGAGAGACCCTGCAGCAACGGAACCTGCCCCAGGGGACTGCTGGCAGCGGGTGAGGATGGTGAGCATGCCAACCAACAGACCAAGGAAGATGAGGAGGTGCAAAGGAGGCCTGCATGAGGCCGTGCACCTACCGACAGCGCCTGTCATTCGAGCACCTGGTGGAATGTGCGTGCCATCGAATACTCTGGCTGAGCAGGGGGATAATGCAACATATCTGCTGGATCATGGTGCACCTGGCACCGTGGAGGAATGCTCCCAGTAGCCATCAAGGTCATGGTTGCTCTGAACCTTTACACCATGGGCATCTTCCAGATGGCGAGTGGGGACCTGTCTGAGATCTCCTTTCATGCGGAACCGGGGGCATGATCGACAGGTGCTTCGACATCCTGAAGATGCGGTTCAGGTGCCTGGACCACTCTGAGAGGGCCAACCTCATCATGGTGGCCTGCTGCGTCCTCCACAACATCACGCAATAGAGAGGGGACATGCTAGAGGAGGAGGTGCCAAGGAGGGCGGGGATGGGCAGGACATGGGCTACTCCATGGTACTGGTGTAGGAGCGGAGCTAACCCCCGAGGCTCCCCCGCCACCTGCGCTGCCAGTCCTGGAGCACTGCTCACATGCGCGTGGCTACGGAGCGCAGGGAGTGGACCACCTCCGTCTGGGACTGCGCTATATCATGCTGTGACTGTCCCACCACCTTCTGGGTCAGTGCCACAACAGCCAGTGATTGCGCCATCTCACTCTGGGACTGGGTCACCTCCCTCTGTGTCTGTGCCATGTCCGCTAGTGCCTGGGAAAAGCCGCCTACGCTCTCAGCCATGGCCCGCTGTGACAGGCCCACGCTTGGAGCGCCGCTGCAATGTCCAGGTGGTTCCCGCACATGGCTGCCTGTGAAAGAGTAGCTCTGTCCTGGGCCTCGGCCACCGCCTTCACTAAATGGCCCAAGCCTTGGACATGTTGACCCATGACTGGAACCTTCGCCCTAAAGGCCGCCACCGCAGGCACCACTCGTGCGGTGTTGGCCTTGGTGGCATGCATGGTCGGCACCACCTCCTGCTCCTGCATGTAGTTGGACTCCTCCAACTGCACCTGCAGGTGCTGGATATTCACCAACAACCCCCCATGCAGTCCCTGGCTCTGCGATTGCATCTTCACAATCGATGCGACGGTCTGTTCTAGAAGCCCTAACCCACCTGGAAGGCAGCACGTACTTGGGGCTGGCCCACCCTCCGACTGTCTGCCCCCTCAGGAGTTTCTGCTTCCTGCTGTACCGGACCATATGTGTGGTGTGCACCAGATAGTGCCCAGGAGCCTCTTCACTAATACAAGTGTCTCTGGGATGGTGGAGGGTGTTGGAGACAGCTGGGGTGGGAAATCTGTGTCATCCCCGGACTCGAACCCCGGGGTGTCCTGGGATTCAGGTCAATGGCTCCCATCTGTGTCGGTGTCATCCTCATTGCTGGTCGGTACCTGGGTTCTGACTGTGGCTGGGGTTTGGGGTGGGGGCCACAAGAAGGGTCTGTCCCATCACCAGGAACTCCTGCAAGACACAAGACAAGGTGTATGATTCAATCGCAGGCCAGAGGGGAGTGGGGTGGTGGGAGGGGGGGGGGGGGGATGGTTGGGGATGTCATGAGAATGTCGCTTTAAGAAATGTTTGGCTGCTCATATTACAGCAGTGATGTCAGAGAGTGGGTGGAACTGGGCTGTCTGTCAGCTTTTTACTTTTGTTTTAGGCTGTTTCCTGCAGGGTGTGTTTTTGTTTTGTTTTCAGTGTTGGAGCTGAAGCCAGACTGAACAGGTGTACTGTTGATCTCTCTGCCATGAAAAGACTATCCCTTGATCATTTGGTGAATTCAGAATTATAAATAGTCTCAGTAGTGATGTGCTTCTGTTAAAAGGTGTTTCTTTTGTCTTCTGGATGTTGTTTGGGAAGTTATTAAGGATTACTTAGTGTTGCATTCTTTGGGAGTTGTATGTGAATTGATGGTTGCTAAGATGTTCACTGTATGTTTTAAAAAGGTTAACTTGAGTTCATAGAATAAACCTTGAGAGGGGGGGAGGGAGGAGTAGGGATAGCGGTGGTGGGTGTAAGCGTGTTGTGGCGATGATGGTTGCGGGGAGGGGGTGACACACGGGTCATGGGGAACTGCAAGTCAGCGGGGTCTCACTTCCTTGCCTGATGTCGACCTCCACCCCAGTAATGTCAGGTGCCTTTTAAATATGGCATCCGGGTATGATGGCGGGACACGTGCCATCAAGCTTGCACAAAAGGTGCAAATCCCCAAATGCATAATTAATTATGCCAGGTATAGAAGATATGCCATGGTTTCCCATTGACCTTCACAGTGAGAAACCTCCACGTCCCCTCAATGGGCTTAGTCCTGAATAGAATTCCGCCCAATCTTTCTTTAGAAATTTGACATATACAAAACTTATTAGAAAGTAATTCAAAGCAAAATTCTGTGCATGCTGGAAATCTCAAATAAAAAGAGAAGCTGCTGGAAATGCTCTGCGAATTGGCAGTATCTGTGGTGAGAGAAACGGTGTTAGCAGAAAATAGAGAAAAAGAGCGCCTGATGAAAGGTCAAGACCTGAAATTAAGGACTTACTTCTCTGGCTTCGTTATGCTCTCGCTCAAGCGAAAAGAAGGCGGTGAATAGCGGGAGATGCCAAAATCGAGACAGAATTTCCATACAATTACTGAGAGCCACCCCTTATCCAACAGCTTCCCATGATTCAGCTACCTCCCCAGCAAGTGGTCATGCTGGCGCCGATTAATACTCCTTTTGAAAAATGTGAACCTGGCAGAAGGGCTTCTGTGGGGAGCGAAGGCTGAGGAGGTGAGTAGCCATCTTTGAAAACAGGCAAAGAGCCCAACGGCGGTGGGCTTGCTACCGTAGTGCTCAGCGGGGGCAGGGGACCCTTGGTTGGGGCGGTGGGGGAAGAGACAGCCCTGGCTGGGGTGGGCAGCCATTGTTAGGGATGGGTTAACAGACCTTCCAATTAAATACTAAGTTGATGAGAATTATCCAATAGAAGTCACTGATATATAAAGGGGTTACAGGTGGCACTATTTGTTGTTCGAGATTTGTGTGTGAAGTTGAATCAAAGAAATAAAGGTGTTTTGTGGAGAAGCAGATCTCTTGTCTCCTTTACTCTACAGCAACCCAGAAGCTTAAACAGCCATGGGAGGGTTGGGGGGAGGGGAGGGGTAGAAGCATTGGGGGGGCAACCCATCGCAGCATCACCATGTCAACCCCTGGATCGTGTGTATCCAATCCGGGGGTAACCTTGGTCCCTGCCCATCTGCCCCACTGTCCACCCATAACCCCCACCGACTGCCGAGGCCTCTGGCCATGTGGCTGAAGGCTATTACTAATGGGTAATTGGCAATTGTGGTTAAGTGAGGACTTCACACAACCTAAGTGGATTCCTGTGGGTGGGCTGGCCATGTAGCATGTGGGAGTCATTGCCTAGCATCCCAACCAGACCGTGATGCATGGATACTGTGCCTGAACACTGCAGGAGGCAACACCACACACACAACATCCGAACACCCAGAGGATGGGTCACAGCTCCGGGGACATGTTTACAGCGAGAGGGTGGGTGAGTGCCACGGGGAGGGGACCAGCGGCCACTCCAGGTGATGTTTTGAACAGGTTTCTGGGATACAGCGTCTGGGTTCCAGTGACGGGAATCCGTTGCAGCCAGGAGTGCGTGGGCTGTGCCTTCCGGGTCGGAGGGGGTGGGGGGGGGGGGTCATGCAGGATCTCGGGGTGGAGGCCACTGCTGTTTGTCAGTCTAACACCCTCTCCCAATTCCTTACAGATATTGAACGCTATGGTATGGATATTGGAACCCAGAACATGTGCTGGTGGTGCCCTAGTCCGGCCGGCCAGATGCCAGAGACGGCAGCAGTAGCAGCATCTGCTGATGCGAGAGGAGGTGGACAATGTGCCGGACCCCACCCCACGCCCTGAGGACGGGGCCAGGGAGGGTCCTAGAGGGGGAATCCCACGACGGACCAGGGTGTACATGCGTTGCAGGTTGTTTGAACAGATGACAGACAGCGCGTGCCACAGTAGGCTCCGCCTGAACAAGGAGATGGTGCGACATCTGTGCCGTGCCCTCGTGGACTTGGCTCCACATGCAGGAGGAAGACATCTGCAGCCCTGAAGGTTTATGCCCCAGGATCATTCCAGGGTGGGGAGGGACCTGTGTGGTATCTCCCAGGCCACAGCCCACAGGTGCATCCGACAGGACTCAGGTGCCCTGTTTGCCCGGGCAGAAAACTACATCAACTTTGATATGGATGAAGCCCAGCAAGATGCCCGGGCAGCAGGTTTCTCTGCCATCGCCAGGATGCCCCAGGTCCAGGGGGTGATAGATGCCACACATGTTGCCCTGTACCCGTCGGGCCATCTGGGAGTGCCCTACATTAACAGAAAGGGGTTCCACTCCCTAAACATACAGGTCGTATGCGACCACCAGATGAAGATAATACACGCATGTGCGCACTTCCCGGCGGGTGTCCACAACAGCAGTCAGTCATCCCCGGCCTCTTCGAGGACGACCCCAGGATGGGTGGCTGCTTCTTGGGGGATAAGGACCTGGCTCGTGATGACAGTACAGAGGAAATTCCGATGCTTCGACCAGTCCGGTGGTGCCCTCCAGTACATCGTCCAGAGGATCGCCCTCTTTGTGGTGTTCTGCTGTGCCCTCCACAACCTGACACAGCAGCAGGGCGATGGTGATGAGAAAGATATGAACACCTCTGAGGATGAGGATGATGAGGTGGCGCCGGACCAGTAGGGGCTAGAGGACGAGGCCGGAGAGGAACTTGAGACTGCAGCACAGGCGGCAGCGGCAAGGGTCCGTCAAGCACAGAGGGCCTTATACTCGCCCACTTCACATAGGACGTGGCCTACTCCGTCACCCCTCACTTATGTTTCCCACCCTCCCAGGGTAGGTGTCACATCACTCCAGGATGCTCGGATTGTGCTGGCACCGTTAGCGGGTCACTGTCGAGGGCAGGAGTTTGATGAGAACCTGTAGAGAGCTGAACACCGGTGCTCCTCATAGCATTTACAGTGCAGAAGGAGGCCATTCGGCCCATCGAGTCTGCACCGGCTCTTTGAAAGAGCACCCTACCTAAACCCACACCTCCACCCTATCCCCACAACCCAGTAACCCCACCCAACACCAAGGGCAATTTTGGACACTAAGGGCAATTTAGCATGGCCAATCCACCTAACCTGCACATCTTTGGACTGTGGGAGGAAACCGGAGCACCCGGAGGAAACCCACGCACACACGGGGAGAATGTGCAGACTCCACACAGACAGTGACCCAAGCCGGGAATTGAACCTGGGACCCTGGAGCTGTGAAGCAATTATGCTATCCACAATGCTACCGTGCTGCCTCATAGTCTGACCCCTGCCTTTCTGCTGAGTGCTCGCTCACACCCATCACCTGCATGCAGTGTGCCTGGGGGGCTGGCAGGGTGCTGGCTGTGAGACTCATCAGAGAGGTGGAACGGGGGAGCTGATGGTGAACGTCGTCACTCCATGGGATGGGTCCAGGTTGGCACCCAGTGTCCCTCCAACTGGTCAGTGTCCATTGGGCCCTGGTGTTGACCTTGGGACAGAGGGCAGCTGGTTCAAACCCCGGCACCATCTGGCTCTGCCAGCCCTGGCGGTGCCCCGTGGTCTGCACCATCATGCCGACGCCCTCGGGGATGCTCCTCAGTGACTGGGACATGATCTGCAGTGCTTCCGCCATTCCCATCTGAGAGAGGGACATGTCCCGCAGAACCTCATCAAGGTCAGCCTGGTACTGGGTGACATCGCCCAGCGTTCTGTCGAGACCCTCAGCATGGCCATTACTGACTGCGTGATGCCTTGGACACCTCCATTCCTGGTGCCGATGTCGTGCACCAGGCTCTCCATTGCGGTCACCACCTCAGAGTGTTGGCCTCGGTGCCACACATTGCCGGCAACAGCTCCTGCATCCGAAGCCTCTGGGACTCCTCAAAGTGGCTATGGATCTGCTGAAGTGACGCTGAATGTCCCGGCTGCAGTTTAACGTCGCCGGGATAACCTCTTCCACAGGCTCAGCATGAGGCTGGGACACAGCTGGGATCCTGTAGACCTCTGACTGCTGCCTCACCTGGGGGTTCCTGCTTCCACATGATGTGGAGCTGTGGTGCTCATCAGATTGTGCGCCCGAAACCTGACCACTAACATTTCTCACAGAGGTGTGTGTACCTGCGCTGGTGGAAGGTGGGATGACAGCTATGATGCCACTTTTATTATGGCATTCTCAGAGCTCTCCTCCGAGGTGTTCTCTTGGGAGGCAGGAGATGGGCCGGCGCCGTCAGCTGGAGGACCTGCAGGAGAAAGTTCTTGTGGTCAGCAGGAGGGATAGGTCAGTCAGTAAGGCAATAACAACTCACATTTGACAGGTCCTTCAGGTGGGGCCCAGTGATTCCTCACCTCTGCGACATCCGCCAGCCTCCGCGTTAGTGACAGCTCTGTCCTCGGCCTCAAAGGAGGTGGGGATTCGTATGTCCTGCACACCTCCGCCAGTGTGGGCCCTCTCCCGGCGATTTTGGAGACCTTTCCTTAGGAGACACAGAGAGGGCATCGTTAGCCACATGCATGGTTCACAGTGGTGGTGGGGTGGGGTGGGGGGGGTGGGGTGGGGGGGGCGGTTGGAATGGAAGGGTTCGGGCAGGTTGAAGGGGGAGGGGGTAGAGGGAGGGTTGGAAGTTGCATGGAAAGTTGGGGGGGTGGATGCTCGCGTGGGGGCGGAAAGGTCTCTGGGGGGGAGGTGTCTACTCACTCATGCTTCCCGATGTCGGTCATTTAACCTTTTTTATGTAGTGGAGGCCAGTACTGGTCACACTCCCAGTGCTCACAGCCACTGCCACCTCATCCCAGGCAGCACTGCCTGTCCTATGGCTAACCCTCTGAGACCCTTGGGGTAAACGGACATCTCTCCTGGCCTCAACTGAATCGAGGAGCAACCCCCCGCTCTTCAACCCCGAATCTTGGGGCCGGTCCCCTCGGCACCATTGTTGTGAGCTGGCTGGTGTTGGCTGAACAAGTGCTGCTTAACCTTGTTAGCGGGGGGCTGGCGAGCGTGGTCCCGGCGAATCGACTGACGAGCCTTTATTTGCGGCGGGAAGCCCGTGGGGCTTCGGTAAGTGGATCAATTAATGTTGAATAACGTTGCCGAGTGTCGGGAAGCTACCGGTAGTTACCACTCGCTACCACGCTTGATATTTTCCGATGAATCGCGCTTTAAGAAGCTCTCTCCAAAGATGCGACCAGACCTGCTGAGTATTTTCGGCATGTTCTATTTATTGTATATTATAGAAAAATTGTTGACATGTTTTATTTATTGCATAGTAATGAATTTTTTAATTATTAAGTGACATTTGAAATGTGTTACAGATCTGGGTTAATATTCAAAAGAACAATCTCCCTATGAGTTTAAATTTTGATGTCACAAAGGATTATAATTGGAAACCATTCTTCAGCAAGAGCTCCCAACCTCATGTATTGTCATCCGTGCAGGTAGCTTGCACAAAACATTTTGTTACTGTCATAGATTTTGAAATAACATTTATCTGCTAATATAACATTGCTTGTTTTTATCTAATTTTAATAAAAGTGTAGCTTCTTTTCAATTGTTAGTCATAGAATATTTTATATAAATTGGTTCACTAATTAGAAGAAGCTGTGTTTATTACGATTAGATCTTAAGGTACGTCTATAACATGTAATACTGAAATATTTTCTAGCCACAAGAATTAATCTACTATTCCACGGAAAGAAGCATGGTGGATAAATTGCAGAACAGGTGGAAGCTATTTTTACTATTCTGTATTCAAAGAAGTATTTGATACACTACAAGACCATAACACATCTTAAAAGATAAGGGGGATGGGGTTCTGCTCCTGTCTTTGGCAAATGGGAATGGCAGAGAATTGAGGGGGAGTTAGCTTTTATACCAGTGGGATTTCCATACTCGATTGACCTTGCCACCCACCCAGTGACATAATGGAATTTCTGCCATTCAATGACAGGAACCACATTTGATTACACATATGATTAGCAGGCCTCCCCGTTGCACCATTGCTCCACATAGAACCGTACATCAGTACAAGCAGTACACATAGTCAATTGGGCCACCGCCCTGTTGCTCTCAGTTCCGGCATTCGGTCTCCAGTCACCATCCATTCCAAAATGTCCTAGGGGGGTGTTTGCTAGAGCTGTTGGGGAGAGTTTAAACTAATGTGGCAGGGGGATGGGAACCGATGCAGGAAGTTGGAAGGTAGTAAAACTGGGACAGAAACAAAAGGCAGTAAGGGGGAAAGTGTAAGGCAGAGAAGCCAGAGTCAAAAATCAAAAAGGGCGACAGTACAAGGTACGGTGACTGAGGGGAGCTCAGTGAATAGGACCAGGAATACTAAAAGGAATAAAACGGGAAGTGAAAACATGAATGATAAGCGATGCGGCAGGTTGTTACATGAAGATATGGGTTCAACGACATGGAAAATTAGGAGAAAGGTTAAGAGGAAATATAACTTAGGAGAGGTTACTGATCGAGGTGTTAAGATTCAGAACAGAGGTCAAAAAGCCAACATAAGTGTACTTTACCTGAATGCTCGTAGTATTCGGAATAAGGTAAATGAGTTGATGGCACAAATCATCGTGAATGACTATGATTTAGTGGCCATTACTGAAACATGGTTAAAGGATGGTCACGACTGGGAGTTAAATATCCGAGGGTATCAAACTATTCGGAAGGACAGAGTGGATGGTAAGGGAGGTGGTGTAGCTCTGTTATTTAAGGATGACATCCGGGCAACAGTAAGGGATGACATCGGTGCTATGGAGGATAAGGTTGAATCCATTTGGGTGGAAATCAGGAATAGTAAGGTGAAAAAGTCACTGATAGGAGTAGTCTATAGGCCACCAAATAGTAACATTATGGTGGGGCAGGCAATAAACAAAGAAATAACTGATGCATGTAGAAATGGTACAGCAGTTATCATGGGGGATTTTAATCTACATGTCGATTGGTTTAACCAGGTCGGTCAAGGCAGCCTTGAGGAGGAGTTTATAGAATGTATCCGCGATAGTTTCCTGGAACAGTATGTAATGGAACCTACGAGGGAACAAGCGGTCCTAGATCTGGTCCTGTGTAATGAGACAGGATTGATTCAGGATCTCATAGTTAGGGATCCTCTCGGAAGGAGCGATCACAATATGGTGTAATTTAAAATACAGATGGAGGGTGAGAAGGTAAAATCAAGCACTAGTGTTTTGTGCTTAAACAAAGGAGATTACAATGGGATGAGAGAAGAACTAGCTAAGGTAGACTGGGAGCAAAGACTTTATGGTGAAACAGATGAGGAACAGTGGAGAACCTTCCAAGCGATTTTTCACAGCAAAGGTTTATACCAACAAAAAGGAAGGACGGTAAAAAGAGGGAAAATCGACCGTGGATATTTAAGGAAATAAGGGAGAGTATCAAATTGAAAGAAAAAGCATACAAAGACAGCAAAATCGGCCAACCAAAATCTGCCTCGTTCTCCACTCCCAGCTGATAAGCAGAAAGGCAGCCAGTAACATGTATGAGTCCCAGGCATGGCAACTGCAGCCATGCACTCCTCTCTCTCCCCTGTAAGCAACTGGCAGCTGAAACAGGCTCCTCTTGCCCTCCATTCACCAGTTGTAGCACCGTTCATCCTTGCCATAGTCCAGGCTTTAAAGTGTGAAAAAGATAGCCAGCAATAGAATAACACACCAGGTCTGGAAGCAGGATTACAGCCAGAAGCAGTAGGAGCTCAGAGAAAGATTTCCCTCCAACACCAGAGCTACAAAGGTGACTAGGAGGCAGAGTTCCCTCCTAATTGGAGGGGCTTCCCTCATAATATAAACCCCAACCTGGAAGGAGTTCGGGGAAGGAGACCCTGCTGGGAGTGGAGCGTGAAGAGGAGTGCTTATCGTGACTACTGTGGTATAAAGTGAGTTGTACCCTGTCAGCCTGGCCTCTCATGGAGTCTTTGCCTCTATCTACAACACTGGCGATGAGGATCAAGTGGAGCTGCCGTAAGAGGCAAGTGCTGCGACCTTAGATTGTTTTTCAACCACCTCGGCAGGTTGCTCTCCGACCAGCAGGCATGGCATACCTAGGTAAACTCAAGCCTTTTGATAGCGACTCGGATGATTGGGTCCAGTATGACGAAATACTTCAACTTTTTTTCCCGCACTAACATCATCACCAGTGACGAGCGACAGACCGTCACCTTGCTGATCACCGTTGGTGGACTGGCTTATGCACTAATCAGGAACTTGACTGACCTAGACAGGCCGGCTGGTTTGCCATTCACCACACTGATCGACCAGGTGGGCCGTCACCTAAATCCACAGCCACCAATTATAGTCCATTGGTACCAGTTCCATTGGCAGAGTCCACAGGGCAATACTCAGTACGTTTACGGGAACTTGCTGCACCCTGCGAGTTCGGAGCCACCCTGGCTGAATCGCTGTGGGACCGCTTCGTTTGCGGACTTCGGGACCGGGAGATGCAGCGTAAGCTGTTACTGGAGAACCCCCCTGACCTTTGACAAGGCCGTTGACATAGCACTCGCTCAGGAAAGCACTGACCGTGGACTCCAGGAAGTCCAGGGTATGGCAGTCCTGAACATTGGGTGTCGCCGAGACGACCGGATGATGGCTACAGGAAGTGAGGTGACGGGGACTTCCTAGGTCGGAAGCCACTGCAGCCGCGACTCGTCCCGGAACGACCATAGAGCTTCCCCAACCCAGCATTCCCGGATCACAGATGCCAGTATCAAGCGGGAAACCAAGGCTAGGAATGAGGTGCTGGACAAATCGCGTGAGGGCACTGTCCCCCAGCAACAAACTGGTCGCCATTTCCCTGCAAGTGGCCACATGCATTTCTTGGAGGACTTGGACATTTACCACTGCTTACCACTGCTCTGTGTAACTGGCCCCAGAACAGCACCTATCCAGGTGACACTGCTGTTAAACGGACACCCCACCAAGATGGAACTGGACACGGGAGCGGCAGTTTCGGTCATCAGTCTACGCACGTTTGTTGCCATCCGAACAGGTCTTCAGCCACTAGAGCTTCGCGACATGGGGGCCCGACTGGCCACATATACCGGGGAGCCCATAGAAATAGAGGGCACCGCCCATGTGCCCCTGGCATTCAGTGATCTATCCGCGTGCCTACTGTTGGTCCAAGGCAATGCGCCCAGCCTATTGGGGCGTGATTGGCTGCGTCACCTACATTTGGATTGGCACTCCTGTGGATCGGTTGGAGTGCTGTCCAAGTTCCCTTCGGTCTTTGCCGAAGGCCTCGGTACCAATAAAGGAGCTCCGGCCACAATAAATGTGGAAGAAAATGCCTAGCCCCGGTATTTCCACGCCCGCCCTGTGCCGTACGCATTTCGTGCCAAGGTAGACCAGGAATTCGACCATTTGGAGTAGCTGGGGATTATTCAGCCTGTCCACTATGCCGATTGGGCCGTGCCCGTGGTCCCCATGTTGATGCCGGATGAGTCGGTGCAGCTCTGTGGGGAGTATAAAATGTCCGTGAACCAAGTATCCCACTTTGACCGTTACCCGATCCCTCTGATCGAGGATCTCTACACCCAGCTCAGCGTGAGAAAAACATTCACTAAGCTAGACATGAGCCACGCTTACTTACAGCTGGCAATCAAACCAAGTTCCCTGAAATTCGCGACGATCAATAGGAACACGTGGAGATATTGCAGCCCATGCCAGGAAGGCCCCACCGGCAGCCCTGAGGCATCCTTGGGAGTGACCCAGGAAGCCTTGGTCCCGTATACAGATTGACTTTGCCGGCCCGTTTCAGGGATCCACATTCCTTATAGTAGTGAATGCCCATTCAAAGTGGCTGGAAGTAAACCGGGTCACCGGGTTGCTGGTGACCACTCAAACAACAATGGGCAGACTAAGGGCTACTTTTAGCACGCACGGGCTACCAGAGGCCATGGTGTCCGACAATGGGGAGGCGTTAACGAGCCAGGAGTTCGCTTCGTTCATAGCTGTGAATGGCATCAGGCACATATGGACTACCGAACGAGCGGTACAAATGTTCAAGACAGCCATGAGAAAGTTGACCTCGGGACGTGGGAAACGCGGTTGGCAAGGTTTCTTTTCAATTATCGTACGAAGCCTCAAGCCACAACCGGCAGAGTTACTCTTGGGGTGCCGACTCCGGACGCGTCTCGGCCTTGTCCTCTCCGATGTCGGGGCACAGATCCATCAGCGACACAGCCGCTCAAAGACAGATTCTCACCGTCGCCCACGGGTGCGCACCTTCATGACAGATGACGTAGTTTATGTGAGGAACTTCGGGACCAGAGCCACATGGGACAGTCCTCCATGCGACAGGGCCAGTGTCCTACACAGTCCAGTGCAGTGGGCAGAGACACACGGCCACCTGGGCCACTTACGACAATGTGACCAGGAATCGCCAGCACATGGCCCGGAGACCCCATGCAGGACCTGGACACTAACTCCTGTACGGCCCCGAGACCAGTGGGGAACCTGGACCGTTCTGTCTCCTGTTGACCGTTGAGACAGCGGGTGACGTGTGGCGCCCATGGACCCAGCCAACGACGGCGTAGACAGTGAGTCGGATTCCGATATGGACATTGAGCCGCCCAGCAATAATACGCCAGCAGCACTTGTAACAGCAGTCTTACCGGTTGGGCCATGCTAGCTGCGACGTTCTTTACGGAAGCAGCGGTCCCCAGTATGCTACACACCTCCACGACTGGCTGTACCGCCCCTGGATCTCCGCCCACAATCCAAGCAGCTATGGGACCCCTGTCTGAGGACATGGACATTTCTCTGGACTTGGAGGAGTGGGACACAGGGACAGAGCTGTATAGCATTCGCTTTCCCTCCTACAAATATTATACGTTTATCAACAACTCAAGAATACAAAAGAATAAGCAGCGTGCTAAAAACAGTCACGCAAATCAGTAATATGCGACAAGGCTCAAAAAAACCCAAACTCACCAGCTCCCAAGCCAATACGCAAACACCAAAACTGTCCCCCACCTCCCATCCTCAACGGTACCCCCACATCTGTGCGAAGGTGCCCAAAGGAGCAGCACAGACCACCGGTATAGGATACACCGATGTCCTGCCCTAATGGTAGCTCCACATTGGTGGACAGGCACCCAAAAGAGTAGCACAGACCACTGGAAAAGGAGACACTGGTGCAGAGCATGGTGTGAGTGCGGAAGAGAAGACACACCCTCCTGTTGCACATTTCTTTTACTTTGTCTTTTCTGTGGCTCTATTCCAATTATGGCAATCAGTGAGTTTGGCCTTTCTGTGTTATCTATGTCTTAATGCTTAGAGTCGTCAGGTATCAAGTGATACCACCACAAGTTTCAACCGGCTATCGATCAAAGAGCCAAACACCAGTTAGTTAGTTCAAGGTCAAGGGTACATTATTTACACACAATTAGTCATGCAACATAAACACTACTAGTTAACTACACCTATCGACTAAGACAATCTGAGCCTCCCTGAGTCTTGGCTTGTCCATTTTACCCGCTAGGCTTTGCGAGTTTCTCTGTACCTAGTTGGAAGTGGCCATCCCAGATGGTTAAACTCCGTCCTCTTGATCCTCAAGGCGAAGCGTGAAGGAGCACAATACTGGGTCTTCTATGTTCTCTGAAATTCCGGGTACCCTTAACCAAGGACAGGTTCTACTCTACTCTGTCCTATGGGTCAAAAACATTTACCTACTTGTCCCTAACTAACACATATCTAAGAATTTCTAAGGGGCCATTTAACATTCAGTAAGAGGGGAACCCCTAACTGTCTCTAACTAGACTACACTCATGCTGCTATTTATCAATCAAAGAACTTATGTTACAATACAAAAAAAATCCAATAGCAGCATCACATTCCTTCCTATCACTAACATTCACATACAGAAAACTAAACTTTATTAACAAAACAACAACCGCGGGATTTATGAAAGAGGAAGGTTCAGAAAGAATGTGGGGTTTGCCGAGGAAACGGGCTCTAAATGTGTATACTGGAGAGTGGGACGCTCTCCTCCTCCATTTTAGCAATCTAATTGTCTGGACGATACTGTACAATATGGCTATTACTAGTAAGGCTTCCACTCTGTAGGACAGTGAATACCACTTAACGAGATTCTCACACCATGTGGGGGCATCGGTGGCTGGGTGTGTGTGTGGTGTAGTGTACGGGCTGGGGGTGTTGTGTTAGGTAGTCGTGTTCGGGCCTGTGTGGTGAGGGGGGTAGAGGTGGGTAAAGCACGCAACTGTACTGTTCCAGCGACGATTATGATGCCGATCATCAGGGTCAACTTCATTTTGTTCAGGTTTTCCTTCGCCTTCGAGTATCTTTGTATCTTTCTAAGGGAACTAGCATAGTATCTGTTAGAATTGTGTTGTTTAACATCTCGTATGTTTGTCTGTCTCTCCTTAACGTCAATGTCCCATTAGAATCATCACCATATGTGACTCCCTTATTTTTTGTTTAAACCAACCATTTGTGGAGACAAGACATCCAGAAAAAAAATTCTGTCACAGTGCGAGCACTCTTGCAGCCTGTGTCTGTTTGGCTGAGTGGGCGGACAATTTCTCCGTCCTCTGCAAACTTCTTTTTCCAACCAAGTGTTTCTGACATGTAAATAATATGTGGGGGATAGCAACCGAAGGGTTGCCGGAAAGGGCAAAAGTTGTGGCGCAAAGCATTCTTTAAACCACGGGGAAGAAAAAGAACAGCAAAAGAGTTTGGAAAACAATTATCCGAATGGGGTGGTGCGTATGATCGCGGCAGGGCAAGAATGGGTGGGATCCTGGGTAGGGCGGTGATCAGTGCCGTTGCTCCACTACCCGAGCTTGGCTGACCAAATGTATAGGGGGTCCTCATGCAGGGCGGGGATAATTGCCGTTACTCCACTGCCTGAGTGACCTTCCAAGAGCGGTAAACATTTGTAACTATATGGACTCCAGACAAACTTGTTTCACTAACTGCCTTTTGGCATCGGAAAAGTAGCCCGTGAGGACGACACACAAAATCGTACAAGAGAGAACGAACAACATTTAAACACAAACTAAACATAAAAGCGGGAGGTTCCATTAGAGTACAGGACACCGTAAATCTCAATCGGTTCCTGACTCTCATCACCTGGACACCTCAAGATTCCATTTCAAAAAGATTTTCGAAGGGGTTACCATGGTGGGAGTCAGACTCGCAGTTGTCGCCATCTCCCGGGTGCCAAACTCATTCATGGAGTTTGCGGGCTAACGCGGCATGTGCCGATGTGGGGTACATTTCATCATTCCTAGTCAGACGACAGTAATTGTCACAATGCCAGTGCTTCATGTTCCGTAGAGAGGTTGCAAGGGGGCTGTCTCTATCGTCGGCTGGCGGGTCAGGTCCTGTGTAGGCAAATAAATCGTTTCAAAGGGGCTGAACGTATCGTGGTCGGGGTCTCTGGGCCTGTAGTGACTGGGGCCTTGTTCGTTGGAGCTTTGTTCGGGTCTCTCGGGGGCTTCAGTTGTGCTGTCGCTAGCAGCCGAATCAAGCATCAGGTTGAAATTTGATTCGGGGGGCGTGGTCAAGGTCGTGTCTGTGGACGTGCTGCTGCTGCTGGGGGAGGGGGAAATTGGGTTGTCAGTGGACGGGTCCTCATTGTCTGACATCGCCAATGAGAGGTGGTGCGAGTGGCTGCACTGCGTTCAATAAATCTTAAGCTGATTTACATGGAACCATCCAGATTTTCCTTTTGGATACATGATTTTATAAACTGAGAGGCTTACTTTGTCCGACATTGAATAGGGTCCTGCAAATTTAGGGGAGAGGAATGAGCTGGGGTTGTATAAGGTGATCATTACATGCTATCCAACTGTATACTCTGTCGGGTGTACTGTCTTATCAAAGCAGGCCTTACTCTGCTTTCGTTTAGCGCCTAGTTGAACAGCTGCAGCGAGCTGTGCTGCCTTAATGTTCTCTACCATGTGCTGGACTGCTTTCTCATGGGTCAGGGCGGTGACTGTGGGGCTGGCCAAATCAAGTCCGAATAAGTATTCGGTACCCTTCATGGGTCGTCCGGTCAAGAGGGTATGGCGGGTATATCCTGTTGAGCTCGACACTGTGTTCCTAATAAACATCAGTGCAAATGGGAGCACTGTGTCCCATGTCGTGTTGTGCTGCTGCACCATTTTTCTAAGTGTGGCCTTTAGTGTCCGATTCATGCGCTCCACAGTGCCGCTGGACTGCGGGTGATAGGCAATGTGGAACTTTTGCCTAATACCAAATATCGTCATCACATTTTTCATGACCCTTCCCGTAAAGTGGGAACCTTGGTCCGACTCAATACTACGCGTGAGTCCCCCATCTCATAAAAATTTGCTCTGTTAAGATCTTTGCCGTGGACTTGGCTGTGTTTGTTCTCGAGGGGAACGCTTCGACCCATTTCGTAAATGTGTCTATCACCACTAACACATATTTGTATCCATTTCTGCAGGGGGGGAGGGGACCAATATAATCCAATTGAAGGTTTGTCCATGGGCCATTTACAGGGCGGGTGTGTCGTAGCTGGGCTTTTTTCGCATACCTATCGGGGTTGTTTTGAGCACAAATTAAACAGTTTTCAATATAATGGGACACGTCGGTTCTCAAATCAGGCCACCAGCAGAGGGGTCTGAGGTGGGCAAGGGTGGATTCAATCCCTTGGTGTCCATGCCCGTCATGGAACTTGCAAATTATCTCATTCCTGTCCTGGATGGGGACTACATAAATTCCATATTTTAAAACGATTCCCTCATGGACCGTCAAAGAATTCCTAAACTTTTCATAGGGAGCTGGGAAGTTTCCTTTCAAAATTTCTTTTAATGCCTCGTCTTCTTTTTGTGCCTGGGCTAGGTCTTGGATGTTGGTCTGTGAAACCTGAACTGCGTGTACTGGGGCACTCTCGGGGGTTTTCCAAAAGTGGCCATGTCGTGAGCCTGCCTTTGCCAGGGAGTCAGCTTTCACGTTACCGGGTGGGGAGGAACGATGGTGACTTCTTACTGTAACGATGCCATATTTCCTGCCTTTAGCTGTCTGAAGGATATGTTTGAGCAGTGGGGCTGAGGGTAGAGGTTTTCCGTCGGCAGAAATAAATCCTCTCGATTCCCACAGGGGTAGGAATTCTGTTAGGCTGTTGCAGACGTATAAACTGTCCGAATATATGTCTGCAGGGGTCGGGAATGAATCGGGGTGCTGGACAACGTAAGCAATGGCTGCTAACTCGGCTGCCTGCGAACCTAAGTGTCCAGGCAACTTTAAAGCTATCTCTTCTAAAGCGCATCCTTGCGAGTCCTCTACATAAATACCACAGCCTGTTAGCCTTTTTCCCTCAAGGACTGTGGAGGAGCCCTCCCCCATGACTTACGACAGTTGAAAGGCACACCCGCCCAGCCCACCGGAAATGACCACTCCAACACGGAGCACAGCGGCGGAGAGAGAGAAAAACATTCCACCCCTCCTTAACAGTTCTGCAGACTCTCAACTGTCTTTCAAGAGCATTTATGACTACTCTGAAGGTTCATAACTCCAACACTGTGGAATAAGGTCCCTGTTTCAGTGGAAATGGGGCCTGTTTGAACTCAGCACTGAGTTCAAATGACTCTGCTGAGTTCAGGTTTCCCACATGTGAGAGACAACAGGTGAACTCTGCATGGGAGGAAGTCTCCAGGGTGGTCTGTGCCCAGCGCCTCCACCAGAGGACTTGCCTGCAATGCAGGAAGCAGATCTCCATGGTAAGTGAACACCCAACTGCTCACACTCACCTGACTGAATGGTACAGTGGACATGGCCTCAGTGGCATTGTGATAAGGTGATGCCTCATTACCCTCACTGCAGTACATCCACTCTGTAGGTGGGAAGGCCACTGTGGGTCCTTGACCCTTCCACAGAAAGAACTCACATGCTATCCGGGAGTGGGGTGGGAGAGAGAGGATCCTCATCACGGGAGTCCTCCCATCCCCCCAGCAAAACTCTCAACAAGCCCAAACATGGTAGCTACCCTGAGAACTTGGAACCAGATGAGGCAGCACTTCAGTCTCACCGAAATGCCCAACATGGCCCCCATCTGCGACAACCATAGGTTTGCACCAACCACGCTTGACACCACCATTAAGAGGTGGAGACAGGACGGGGACACTGACGGTTAGGGACTTTTACATGGAAGCCAGATCTTAGAGGAACTGATAGAGAGACTGGAACTACTAAACGGGAACAAACTTTGACATCTGCAGGTCAAGAACTTTCTCCGCAAGGAGACGACAGCTTACTCATGGACCCTGACAAGCAACGATAAGCCTCATGCAGCTGAAAGTGATGCACACAGCACACCTGACAAGAACCCAAATGAGCAGGTTCTTCCTGGAGGTGTAGTGAAAAATGTGAACGGTGCCAGGGAGGCCCGGCCAACCACGCCCACATGTTCTGGGCATGCCCCAGACTTGTTGGGTTCCGTGCAGCCTTCTTCGAGGCAATTTCCTAGGTTGTAGGGATGAGGGTGGAGCTGTGGCCAACAGTGGCAGTCTTCGGGGTATCGGACCAACCAGAACTATTCTTGGGGAAGAGTGCCGACGCCCTTGCCTTTGCTTCCCTAATTGCCCGCCGGAGAATCCTGCTCAGCTGGCGATCAGCAGCACCACCCACAGCTGCAGACCAGCTGGTAGACCTATTGGAATTTCTCCACCTAGAGAAGATCAAGTTCACCATCTGAGGGACAGAGGATGGCTTCCACAAAGCGTGGAGGTCATTCAGCAGTTTGTTCCAGGACCTGTTCGATGCCAACAGCCAATAGAGTAGCATGGAGGGGGAGGAACGCACGGGAGCCAGCAGGACTGAAGGGAAGGAAGGGGGAGGCTAGAGGAAAAGAAGGGTGATGCTTGATCAATAACTCCAGAAGCGGGATTGGATGACAATTGTAGGCTTTATTGGACTAGATGGTTCCCCCAGCAGCGCAGGTACAGAATGCAGCTGCTAGGGAGACACAGACTCTTATACTCCGCCTTACTGGGCGGAACCAGCAGGCAGGCTTCACCAATGATCTTCCTGTCTCAGGTACCTCCCGCACCAATGATCTTACAGCCTCAACCTAGGTACCGTAATACCCCTAATACGGACTACCACATTCTGTTAAAAAACCCAGCAGGGTGGTGGTCTCGCGTCATACAGTGGTAGAGGTTATGGTGATACCCGTCGGTGGTACATGTCACAACAGTATTCATTTTACATGTACATATCAGAATGAAGCAATTAGTCGATCGGGGGCCCTGGTCATCCTCTGTGATCGTCGCAGTTTCGGCGGTGATGCAGGCGCCGGCTCGGGCATCCGTGACTCCGGGAGCGTGACTTCGGCTTCTTAGGTAGCTTCATCACCCCTGGGTGGGACGAGTGGAAGTATCGATCCACCTGGAAATGGGGCAGCCGTGGGGTGCGCTGGTGGGAGGGAGGGTGGGGTTGGTGGGGGGGGTGCGGGTGAGGATCCAGCGGGCGCCAGGTTACGTAGGGAGACCGTATCCTGCTGGCCGTCGGGGTACGCCACGTAGGGTACTGAGGGTTAGCGTGAAGGAGGTGGACCCTCTCTACCAATGGGTCCGACTTGTCCGCCCACACGTGTTTGCGGAGCAGAATGAGCTGCCAGACAGGTTGGGAGCGAGGTCCCGGAGGAGGACTTCCTAGGGAAGACAAGGAGACGTTCATGAGGTGTTTCGTTTGTCGTGGTACACAGCAGTGATCGGATGGAGTGGTGTGCATCGGGAAGGACCTCCTGCCAGCAGGAGACTGGGAGATTCCTGGACCGTAGGTCCAGTAGGACGGTCTTCCCTCTCTACCTGTCCGTTTCCCCAGGGGTTATAACTGGTCGTCCTGCTCGAGGCGATACCCTTGCTGAGCAAGAATTGACGCAGTTCGTCGCTCATGAAGGAGGACCCCCTATCGCTGTGTATGTAGGCGGGGAAATCAAACAGAGTAAAGATACTGTGGAGGGCTTTTATGACGGTGGCTGCGGTCATGTCGGGGCAGGGGATGGCGAATGGGAACCGGGAATACTCATCAATCATGTTCAGGAAGTACGTGTTGCGGTCGGTGGAGGGGAGGGGCCCTTTGAAGTTCATACTGAGGCGTTCAAAGGGACGGGAAGCCTTTATCAGGTGCGCTTTCTCTGGCCTGTAGAAGTGCGGCTTGCACTCCGCGCTGATTTGGCAGTTCCTGGTGGCGGTCTTGACCTCCTCGAGGGAGTAGGGCAGGTTGCGGGTCTTGATAAAATGGAAGAATCGAGTGACCCACGGGTGGCAGAGGTCCATATGGAGGGCCCGGAGTCGGTCGACTTGTGTGTTGGCACGTGCCGCGGGATAGGGCATCAGGAGGCTCGTTTAGCTTCCCGGGACGATACAAGGTCTCATAGTTGTAGATAGAGAGCTCGATCCTCCACCGTAAGATCTTAATGTTCTTTATCTTGCCCCGCTGTGCATTATCGAACATGAAAGCTACCGACCGTTGGTCAGTGAGGAGCGTGAATCTCCTGCCGGCCAGGTAATGCCTCCAGTGCCGCACAGCTTCTACTATGGCCTGGGCCTCTTTTTCAATGGAGGAATGACGGATTTCTGAAGCATGGAGGGTGCGTGACAAGAAGGCCACGGTCTGCCCGTTTGGTTGAGGGTGGCCGCCAGAGCTACGTCGGACGCGTCGCTCTCGACTTTGAAGGGAAGGGATTCATCGATTGCATGCATCGTGGCCTTTGCGATGTCCGCCTTTATGCGGCTGAAGGCCTGGCGGGCCTCTGCCGACAGGGGGAAACTGAGGATTGGATTAGTGGGCGGGCCTTGTCCGCATAATTGGGGACCCACTGGGCGTAATATGAAAAAAATCTCAGGCAGCGTTTCAGGGCATTGGAGCAGTGGGGGAGGGGAAACTCCATGAGGGGGCACATGCGTTCGGGATCTGGGCCTATGACTCCATCATGCACCTCGTAGCCGAGGATGGCTAGACGGTTGGTGCTGAACTCGCATTTGTCTTTGTTGTAGGTCAAATTAAGGGTTTTTGCGGTATGGAGGAATTTGCGGAGGTTGGTGTCGTGGTCCTGCTGGTCGTGGCCGCAGTTGGTGACGTTGTTGAGGTACGGAAACGTGGCCCGCAAACCGTACCGGTCAACCATTTGGTCCATCTTCCGTTGGAAGACCGAGACTCCATTTGTGACACTGTAGGGAACCCTTAGGAAGTGGTAGACCTGCCCATCTGCTTCGAATGCAGTGTACTTGCGGTCGTCCGGGCGGATGGGGAGCTGCTGGTAGGCGGATTTGAGGTCCACCATGGAAAATACCTTATATTGTGCAATCTGATTGACCAAATCAGATATGCGGGGGAGAGGGTACGCGTCGAGCTGCGTATACCTGTTGATGGTCTGACTATAATCGCCGACCATCCTGTGCTTCTCCCCGGTCTTTACAACCACTACTTGAGCTCTCCAGGGGCTGTTGCTAGCCTCGATAACACCTTCCTTCAGTAGCCGCTGGATTCCGACCTAATGAAGGTCCGGTCCTGGGCACTGTACCGTCTGCCCCTGGTGGCAACGGGTTTGCAATCCGGGGTGAGATTCGCAAAAAGGGAAGGCGGGCCAACCTTGAGGGTCGCGAGGCTGCAGACAGTGAGGGCGGGGGGGTATAGGGCCGCCAAATTTAAAAGTTAAGCTCTGGAGGTTGCATTGGAAGTCCAATCCCAGGAGCGTGGCAGCGCAGAGATGAGGGAGGACGTAGAGTCGGGAATTTTCTAATTCTCTTCCCTAGACCGTAAGGTTCGCTATGCAGAACCCCTTGATCTCGGAGATTTTTTGGTTAACTGGGTGTATGGGAAGAGAACAGCGCCTTACCGTGTTGGGGTGTATGAAGCTCTCTGTGCTCCCGGAGTCGATCAGGCAGGATGATTTGCGCCGGTAGATGAGCACGGTCATCGTTGCGGTCGAGAGCGTTCGGGGCCGAGTCTGGTCCAGGGTCACCGAGGCAAGTCATGGTAAAAGTTGAAGATTTTCCTCGGGCGGTGTGTGGTCATCCAAATCGGGGTCCTGAGACTCCAGCCAAGATGGCGGCACCCACGGGTCGCACATGGCTGGGGGTGGGCAAGATGGCGGAACCCACGCATCGCACGTGGTCCCTGGGGAACAAGATGGCGGCGCCCGGGGCCCGCACATGGCTGGGGAAAATGAAGATGGTGGCGCCCGCGGTCCGCACATGGCCCATGGAGAGAGTTGTGGTGGCGGTCCGCACATGGCCCATGGAGAGAGTTGTGGTGGCGGCCCCTGTTCACCCACGGAGATAGCGGCAAACGCCCGGGCCTGGCATACCACCACGAAATGGCCCTTTTTGCCACAACCTTTGCAGGTGGAGGAGCGGGCCGGGCAGCGCTGCCGGTGGTGCTTGGCTTGCCTGCAAAAATAACAGCGGGGCCCCCCCCGGGTTGCCTGGTAGCTGTGCGGCACAAGCTTGTGGGGGGATGGGGGATGCATCGGGGCCGGTCGCGGGTGGGTTCCACGCTGCCCAAGGGGCTTCTGCGCGGTTGGGGACGTACGCGCGGGCGTTTCGGGAGGCCATATCCAGGGAGCTAGCAAGGGCCCGTGCCTCCTTGAGGCCTAGTGTCTCTTTCTCCAGCAGCCGCTGAAGGATTTGGGAGGACAGCATACCTGCAACGAATGCGTCCCAGATTAAAAGTTCTGTGTGGTCGCTGGCTGAAACTTGGGGGAAGTCACAGTTCCTACCCAGTACCAGGAGCGCGCGGTATAATTAATCTAGTGATTCCCCTGGGATTTGTCATCTTGTCGCTAGCAGATGTCATGCGTAAACCTGGTTTACTGGGCAAATGGAGTGTCCTTTCAACAGGGCCATCGCGACCTCAAAATTGTCCGCATCCTTCATGAGGGTGTAGATCTCTGGGCTCACCCTCGAGTGGAGAACTTGCAGTTTCTGGTCCTCCATGGGTGCAGTCGTGGCCGTCCTGAGGTACACTTTGAAGCATGCCAGCCAGTGTTTGAAGGTTGCCACTGAGTTTGCCACGTGGGGGCTGAGTTGCAGAAACTCCAGCTTGATTCGGAGCTCCATTCTTTAAAATCTAGTCCAATAAATTGATGCTCGATCAATAACTCCAGAAGCGAGATTGGTTGACAATTGAAGCCTTTATTGGACTAGAGATGGACTAGGTACCCTAATACCCCTAATACAGACTACCACAAAGGGGCAGGCCGGAAAACGGCCGATACAGAGGCCAGGGGGCCTAGAACAAGGACACAAGAAAACAGGATAGGGAGAGGGGAGAAGATAGGGGAAAGGCCAAATGGCAAAAGGAGGGAAGGGCACCGTTCACATGTAAATAGCAGATAACTGCCGATTGTACAGTAAAGGACCCAGCAAGGACCCTGAATCAACAAGTGAAGGCGGGGGGGAGACCAAGGGGTGGGGGGGGGGGGGGGGGGGGGGGGGTGGTGGGGGGGGGGGGGGGGAGTCGGGATCAGCATAGAGAAAAATGACTTGTACATTGGAACCAATGCATTTATCCTTACCAAATTTATAGTGTATAAAATATAAAAACTTCAATTAAACATTTTTTATAAAAGAAACTGCATATAATCTGTTAGTGTTAGAACTGTGAAGTTTGCAAGTTTAAATATTGTTTTATTTTCTTTTGTTTGAATAAAGTTTTGTTTATAAGCTAACCAAGCCCAATTTCTTATATCACCACTCCTGGAACTAATTCTTTTTTTCAACAGTCTTAAAACCTAAATACGTTACATGTCTGGTTCAGTATCTTAACCTTTGTTGAGGGCTGACCAGGCATCTGTACCAACTAGCATGGGGTAGCCACTGCAGTATGAGGCAATGTCTGGCCCTATTTAACATATGGAGGTCACAGTCACCTTAGAGAGGTGGAGCCTCCTTCAGCACTGCACCTCTGACATGTTGAGTCAGTTGGATCGCTGTCTGTACACTCTGGCAGCAGAATAATGATGTCTTCTGTGACCCCCTTCCACCTTGCACTTCTTGCTGGCCCTGCACCCCGTGTGCCTGCACTCTCCTCCCACAGGTCACTCCTTTGGACCCTGCCTGCGGGCACCTAGAGTCCTCTCCCTTCTGCTGCCTTCCTACTCAAAGGAGTAGACAATCCCCATTAGCGGACAAGCAGAAACTGCCTGGAAGGCTCCACACAGTATAAATCCTCCAGGAGCCTCGGAAAAACCAATGAGTCCTGAGATTAAGACTAGCAACGTAAAGACTAAAGTTAAAAACAGAGATAAAGCCGTCAAGTTTCGCAAAGCAACTGGCAGCAAACTCTCACCTAAATTCCTCACTACTGACAATGGCCATCCTGCGGATCTATTCTTCTGCCCTTAGCTGACATGATGAAAAAGAAGATTGTCCACCTGCCCATTTTGTCCATGTGCTGAGCGCAAAATTGCATTGGACACCATAAAGTTTGCTTCATTGTCTTTCCATTAACCTTAATTGTTTATTTATTTTTTGTCGGGCACACAAGGGACTCAAGCTCGCCCAACAACCATAATATTGCCAGATGACATTGGAATGCATGCCTGATGTCTTCTAATGCAATTTCACACGTAAAACTCTAGCCTGGGTGAAATGTCTTTATTTAGCACATTGCTGGAACATGAAATGTTTTGCCGTTTGATTTAGTTGATGCCGAGACCATTGAATATTATTAAAGTTGCTTTGCATGCCATTTGCCATATAGATTAAGTTAAAACAATAAATATTTCTGGTTGCTACTTTCAAGGCATGTTTGATCACACGTTTTATTCTCTGTGACTTAGAATTGAATGGGCATTGAAAAGCAAAATTATGGATTGGAGAGCTCAACACCCCACTCGATGGAACCGTTACTGTACTGGAGTGTTTCAAAGATTTCTCCCTGTACTAGAACAAAACCTTGGTCATTCAGTAAGTGAAGAACAGAGCACAGCATTAGAAAGTTTGTTGAAAGATTTCAAGGTTTGTGCTGCATCTTTTTAGAACATACATTATGTTTTCAATTAAGATTATTCTCATAATTGATTTGTCAAAATTTTGATGTGATACAACAACATATTTACGTGGTGTCTTTAACATAATGAAATGTCCCAAGTTGTTTTGCGAGTGTATTATTAAATGAGGTATGCACAGAGCCACATAAGGAGATAACAGGTCACATGAGCTTGGTCAAAGAGGTAGTTTTCAAAATGTGTCTTGTATAAGGAAACCAAAATAGGAAGGTGTAGTGGTATGCCGAGGGAATTTCAAAGTTTAAGGTCCAGGCAACTGAAGCACGACACCAATGCTGGTGCAAGTATGATTGGGAATGCACAACAGGCTCAAATATCTCAGAGGATTGTGAGGTTGGAGGAGATTACAGAAATTGGGAGGGGCAAGACCAGGGAGGGAATTGAAAACAAAGATAAAAATTTGGGAGCCAACATAGGCCAATGGGCATCGGGGTGATAGGAGAATGGGACTTGGTGCGAGTTAAGAAACTGTGGGCAGCACAGTAGCATAGTGGTTAGCACAATTGCTTCACAGCTTCAGGGTCCCAGGTTCGATTCCCGGCTCGGGTCACTGCCTGTGCGGAGTCTTTACGTTCTCCCCGTGTGTGCGTGGGTTTCCTCCGGGTGCTCCGGTTTCCTCCCACAGTCCAAAGATGTGCAGGTTAGGTGGATTGGCCACGCTAAATTGCCCTTAGTGTCCAAAATTGCCCTTAGTGTTGGGTGGCGTTACTGGGTTATGGGGATAGGGTGTAGGTGTGGGCTTAGGTAGGGTGCTCTTTCCAAGAGCTGATGCAGACTCGATGGGCCAAATGGCCTCCTTCTGCACTGTAAATTCTATGACATATCTATGACTAATTTTGGATGGCCTCAGGTTTACGGAAACCAGCCAGATGTGTTTTTGAATTGTGAAGTCTAGTCGTAACAAATGCATGGATGAGGGTTTCAGTAGCAGATAAGCTGGGACAAAGGCAATGTCAAGCAATGTTGTGGAGTGGAAATAGACAGTATTAGAAATGGCATAAATATGAGGTTGAAAACTCACCTCGGGATCAAATTACACCAAAGTTGTGAATAGGCTTACTTAATCACAGAATGTTGCCCAATAGAGGGGTGGAGTTGATCGTCAGGGCACGGATATTCCATGTTCTATAAAATTAATTACAGGTAAAATGTTTTTGAACATGGATGTTAATTTTGTATCCATTAAGCTGAGGAATTCCAACAGCGGGTCAGCTTCTTCCCCACTGTTACCAGATTACTAAACGACCCTCTTATGGACTGACCTCTTTAACACTGCACCCCTGTATGCTTCACCCAATGCCGGTGTTATCTAGTTACATTGTGTACCTTAAGTTACCCTATTATGTATTTTCTCTTATTTCCTTTTCTTTTCATGTACTTAATGATCTGTTGAGCTGCCCGCAGAAAAATACTTTTCACTGTACCTTGGTACACATGACAATAAACAAATCCAATCCAATCCAACATTAGAAATGAAACTGAATCTTTTTTAGTTAATCATTAGTATTTATTTGGATTCAAAATAAAACCTTGCTATTCAACCCCTTCAATACATTTCAGGCCCAGTTGCTAAGAACGTACATCGCACCTGTATGGCATTTTCCCATTACCAATCATCTTGTGACTCCTGTGTGTGATTGTTAATTTGTGCCAAATTTTGGTAAGTTTTGTGCTGAAATCCAATCTGGTTCTGGGCAATTAGTGCAAACTGTGGCTAAATTGGTAACATTCTTGGCTCTGAGACTAAACTTTGGGATCAAGTTCCGTTTCAGGGACTTGAGCACAACATTCCAGCTACTGTACAATTGATGGTGTTGCCTTTCAGATGAAATGTTAAACCAAGGCCCATCTACCCTTTCAGGTGGATGTTAAACAATCGCAATTTAATGGCCGTGTTGTGCTTAAGCGAGAGCGCAAAAAGGCCATTAAATCGTGGGAGAGGCCAGAATCGAGAGCAGCACCGGGCGCCAATCCGTCTGTGATTGAACTTTTTCTGAATGCACGTTTACGACAAACTATTATTGGGTTTCCATAAGTATTTCTACAGGATGTGAAAAATTACAGCTGATGGTTACTGAAGATAAATTTTCGTCCCCACCGACTAAGTTCAGTGGCAGGTGACAAAAAAGGTGCTTTTTCTGCTAGCCATAATGGTAGGTTTCAGTGCCAAAACATCTCCACTTCACTTCATTATATATGCATCAGGAAGAACACGGATCTCGTGGCGGATCAGGCTGTGATTTGCCCTTCCCACCGTGCTCTAATTTTCATCTTTCCGGGTGCCATATTTAAACTGCACCTGCGTCACTGTCCGGGGCCCAGAACTACTAAAAAAGAGAGATGGAATTCAAAATTAAGAAGACTAGTGGCCTAAAGTTTAGTGAAAGAACGCTGGGACTATTTCTGGACAGCATGGGGGAATGCTGTCACCATTGCGGTTTGTGAGCAGGTGATCAACGTGGTCAGTGCCAACTCAGCTCAGAAGAGATCAGGCATCCAGCGTCAGAAAAGAAAAATCTCACCTGTTCCACCAAGGTAAGTCAACCTTATCCTCACTCCCAACTCACACTCTCACAAGCGCATCAGGCATTCGTAGCTTAACAGTCCACAGGGATATTGCACAGTACCAGCACAAGGACATCACCACTCTCTCGAACACCTTGACAATGCCATTGATCTGTGCAACCTGTGTTCTCAGCCCTTACCCACGTCCACTCAACACCCAAACAGGACAGACATTGTTACCATCTATCTTAACATCTTTATTGTTCCCAGTCCCTCCATCTGGTTTTATGCAGGACCAGCTTACCCACAACGAAACAGAGCGATCTCAGATTGGTAAGGGATGGCGGAACTCAAGACCCTCACTCCATATAAGGAACGTGCTGACTTGAGAGGACTGGGACCATTCACTGATGGTGAGACCGGTGTCTCCCAACTAGTAAAACCTCTGTATCAGTTCATCCTTCAGTCAACGATACTGTGAGTGCATTGTAATGTTGTTGATGCTGTAACCATTCACTAATTATCTCATCTCTTTGACAGGTGCCAGTGTGAAATGCAGCAAGGTAATGGGAGTTAGCCCCTTATCTCCAGCTCCCACGTAATCACCGATGAGGATCTGAGGGCGCACCAGTTGAAGACCTTGCACATCATTTACACGCACCCTCCACCTAGTTCTGGAGCAGGCTCGGGGTCACAATCTGATGAGCACAGCACAGATTCTGGTCCACAGCAGGAGACAGGAGCATCCAAGATCACCCCACGTCGAGGACTGCTAGAGGCAAAGGTATTGCTGAGTCCACAACAGATAACAAGCCTCTGATAATACAGATGTTGGAGTTGCAATGAGAGATGCGGGACGATCAGCCACAGTTTTCAGATTACAACGGACGATTGCGGAGCCTGCTTGTGTTCAGTCTGAGGTTATAGCGCCAACATGTCAATGCACCATTAAAATGATGGCGGCCATCATGGAGACCCTAGTGCAGAACATCGGGCCTGCTGTACTCCAAGATTAGCACCCCATCACTGTAGGCATTGGTGGTATCCATCAATGGCTAAGTGAGATTGGGGATAGAGTATCTAAATTATCACTCCAGGTGTCCCTTCTCCTCAAGGAGTCAATCAAGGGCACTCGGACACCCTTACGGATGAAGACCAGTATGAGGATACCCCTGGGCCATGCAGGAGTATCCAGCTGATCCCTATTTCCTCCACCTGTGATCCCGTCTGCTGCAGCTCCACAGGCCGAAGAGTGTGCGCCTGCCCCACAGCAGGTGACCTGCGATCCAAATCAGGCTGGGTCCTCCAGGCTTTGACCCTCCAAAGGACACCTGCCAAAGTCATCAAAGCCAACAGAGGTGTCAGCAGGGATGGGAATTAGGGGAGAATTAGAGATTCAAAAGAGATGCACTTTCATGACTGGGAGGCATCTATCAGAGTATTGTGCTGATGAAGTATTTGATGTACATTGAAAGTGCAGGGTAACTGCAATCCTGCACCATTCCCTGAGACTTTTGGATGACTGTCCTGAAGATTACCTTGCACTATCACCATTGAACTCGCACAGGCGATGGCCCCTAAATGGACATTAATCTCCCCAGGACGCCTTGTCAGGACTGCCATGACTGAAAAGAGGATTGCTATGGTGCTCCTGCCTCTTGTCGGTGCCATAGTGCGTAGGATGATGGAGAATTGACGGAAGAGGCACCATCTGATGTGTGCTGAAAAATGGTTCTACAGTTACAAGCACTTTTCCAAAAGGCCACTTGCACCTGAGGCTGCCTGACCTTTATAGGGTGAGAATATGATGATGCCAGAGTGAAGCTACTCATTCGCAGATTGAAGTTGAGGGTTGAAAAGAGAAGGACAGCAAATAGGAAGGTGGGCCCTGTCATGATATGCAGACACACACATAATGACATACAGGCAGGCACAGACAAGCAGCTAATGGACACACAGACAGGACATGACCAATAAGCAGGCAGGACACTCAGGGGTGGGATCTGACTATAAAAGACATGAGGCACTGACACTCAGCCTCTTTCCACTGATGAACATCTAGAGAGTCAGTCAAGGGTGTTGTTACAATCTCACACCTCCACCACGTGGCTAAGAGCTAGTCTGGTTCAGTCAGACAGAGTAACCACACTTAAGTTAGCAGAGAGTCGAACTCACAGAGAACTGTGCTAACTGTGCTATTAGTTCAATAAACCTGATTGAACTAACTTCAAGTTCTGGAATGTCTTTTTGATCTAAGCTGTATCCAGTTGCAGCCAGTGTTATACCAGTGTACCTAACACAACATGATACCAGGAGACTACTAATTTAAGGTGGCTTACCTCAGTCCATTCCGTGACGACCAGCAACTGTATCCCGGCACCATGGAGAAGATTCAGGCTCCTCACCAGCTCAGGACCTCCGGCAATCTCAGTCCAACTGGTGGACATTCAAGCAAACGTTTCTGCTGTACATCACAGCATCAGAACTCGAGGGTGCGTCTGATGCAAGAAAGATCGTGCTTCTCCTCTCAACAGCAGGTGATCAAGCCATCGAACTCTTCAACTCGTTTAACTTCACCAAAGGCCAGGACAAGACAAAGTTTCAGACTATCCTGGACAATCTGATAGTCACTGTGAAGTGGACACCAATTAAATCTTTGAGCGCTACATATTCAAACAACGTCTTCAAGTTAAAGATGAATCTTTCAATGCCTTCTTAACTAACCTCCGCCTGCTAGCGCTGTCCTGCAACTTTGGTGATATTGCTGACTCCATGATCAGAGACCAAATCGTATTTGGAGTTCACTCTGATCCTCTGAGAGAGCAGCTCTTAAAAATCAAGCATATGACCCTGCCAGTCGCGATTGAAACATGTACAGCGCGTGAGCACGCACAAAATCGGTATTCCCAATACAAATCGGCTGAAAATGAGAAACTTGCCTCCCACGAGGCAGAGAGTGTGCAGGCCATCTCCCGGACGCAGCGCCTCAGCATTGAAGACAACGGCCATCTTGCGCGCTTTTCCCGGAGCCCCACGCATGCGCGATGCGAATGGGATAACGAAGCGGCCGACACCCACACTGTGCAGGTGCAGACATCTGCTGACCGCAATGTGCATTTGCGATGACGTACACCGCGTCACGATGCCGACATCATGACGTGCCCGAAATGCGGTAATGCCCACCTAAAGGGACACTGCCCTGCAAGAGGCAGGCGATGTTTAAACTGCGTGTAGGCTGGATACTATGCAGCCTTGTGCAGGTCTGCACCACCAGTCAGAGGCCACGCACCCAATTCCGACGACGGCGCGTCCAGAATGTGCAACACCGATTACAGGATTCTGATCCTGGCAGTACAATGGATCCAGAGGACGAGTGCCTGGAGTCCGCCTACCGAGTGGGCATCATTGCCACACGTGAACATGCCACACCTAACTTATCTCGCATTCAGTCCATCCTCGCTGTGGATTTGGAGGACGAATGGCATGTGGTGATGCAGGTCAACCGCTGCTCCATCCAGTTCAAGCTGGACTCAAAGTTATTCAAAGAAGTTATGGAAAGCTTAGGAATAAAACAATTTAAATCAACTGCTTACCATCCAGAATCGCAGGGGGCGTTAGAAAGGTGGCATCAGACATTAAAGACAATGTTGAGGGCATATTGTCAAGATTATCTAGAGGATTGGAATAAAGGAATTCCATTCGTACAGTTTGCAATTAGGGATGCAACTAATGAGTCAACCAAATGTAGTCCTTTTGAACTGATTTTGGGTCATGAGGTAAGAGGACCACTTAAATTGATTCAGGAAAAATTGGTGAGTGAGAAATCGGAAATTACATTATTGGATTACGTGTCAAATTTTAGGGCATGATTAAATAGACCAGGTGAATTGGCTCGACAACATTTAAAAGTTGCACAAAATGTGATGAAACGGGTAGCGGACAAAAAATCCAAAGTTCGTAGTTTTGCCAGTGGTGATAAGGTTTTAGTGTTGTTACCAATGGTAGGTGAACCATTAAAAGCGAGGTTTTGTGGACCTTATCAGATTGAAAGAAATTAAGTGAGGTGAATTGTGTGGTAAAAACACCAGATAGAAGGAAGAATCACCGAGTGTGTCGTGTGAATATGCTGAAAAGGTACTTTGAAAGTGAAGGAGAGAAAAAGGAGGTTTTAATAATTCTAATTCAAAGTGATGAACCAAATCCAGATGACTGTGAATTTGACATACCTCAAATTAAATTGGAAAATGAGGATGTTCTTAAAAATTGGGATAAATTGTTGAGTTATCTTCCAGAGGAAAAACGAACTGACCAGAAAGAGTTATTGATATCACATGGGCAAGTTTGTGGAGATAAATTGGGAAGTACTAAAATGGCTATACATGATGTAAATGTGGGAAATGCTGTTCCAATCAAACAACATCCATACAGACTTAACCCTTTAAAATTGGCACAGGTTAACAAAGAGATTGAGAGTATGCTGAAAAATGGCATAATTGAAGTGGGTTGCAGCCAATGGAGCTCACCCATAGTGATGGTACCTAAACCAGACTGTACCCAACGGTTGTGTGTGGACTATAGAAAGATTAATGCAGTTACAAGAATGGACTCTGATGCTATCCCACGTTTGAAGGATTGCATTGAGAAAGTGAGACAATCAGTTTTTATTTCCAAACTGGATTTACTTAAAGTTTACTGGCAGGTACCTTTATCCGAAAGAGCGAAGGAGATTTCAGCTTTTGTGACTCCAGATGGTATATACCAATTCAAAGTTATGCCATTTGGCATGAAAAACACCCCAGCCACATTTCAACAGTCAACTAACAATTACCCAATCAGGATTACCCAATTGTGCTGTATACATCGACGATCTGGTAATTTTCAGCCAGACATGGAAATACCTTTTAAAAATTCTGATGGAGTTATTCGATCGACTTCATGAGGCAGGTTTGGTGATAAACCTAGCCAAAAGTGAATTTGGAAAACCCAAATCACTTTCGTTGAGGTGTTTTCGATACCCTCAAGACGAAGGGAAATCATGCGATTTCTTGGCATGAGTGGATTGGATCGAACATTTGTGAAAAAGTTTTATAGCGTGATTGCTCCACTGATGGACTTGCTTAAGAAACATCAATAATTTCAATGGACAGCGGACTTTCAACAGGCTTTTGACTGCCTGAAAACTGTGATAACCAATGCTCCTGTGTTGGAGAATTGCAAGGAACTCTGTGATCAGATTGAACTAAATTATCTGACTAAAGAGAAATGCCAAGGCGTAGAGTAATGGACAGATCGTGCAGAGACCTTCTTGTTGAAAGAGACTATTAATTGAGAAGGATTTCAGTTGGAGGAAGTAGAACAAAAATGGACTATATTATTATACCTGTTTGCGTGTGTTGTCTTTTAAAACGAGAAGTATATTTACTGTGTGCATTTCTTAAAGGATGGTGAAAAAGTGAAAAATTAAACCATCTTGAAGTTGATGGGTTGTTTTTTTTTCTTGGGGGGGAGGTGTCATGTGAGAGTACCCTTTAAGAAATGAGTGTTTATGAAATGTATCTTTAAGAAATGGAGCTGGCCATGTTACTGGAGTGATGTCAGAGTCTGGGTGGAGCTGCGCTCTACGCCTGCTTTTTAGTTTCAGTTTGAGAAAGAGCTTGGGTGTGTCTGTGTTTTTCAGTGAGCTGAATCTGAAGTTAAAAGGGAGCTGCACTGCTGTGGTCTCTGCTATCCAAAGACTATCTATGGCTCATTTGGTGAATTCAGAAGAATTATAAATGTTTCCAGTCTTGAATGTAACCCTAATGTGCTCCTGTTTGAAAGTTTGTTAAGTCTTTTGGATGTGAAAAGGACAGCATTTAGATAACTTAGTGTTGTATTCTTTGGGGGGTGTATTTGATTTACTGGTTGCTAAGATATTCACTGTTTGTTTTAAAAAGGTTAATTTGAGTTCATAGAATAAACATTGTTTTGTTTTTAAAAACCACTGGTCCATGTCTGCTGTACCATACCTGTAGAGTGAGCCGTGTGCTCCCCATACCAAAATCTATTAAACGTTGTAGGTCAGGTGAACTCCATGATACACTTTGGAGTTCTCTAAACCCTGACCCATAACACTCTCTTTGTGTCTCTGAGCAGGAGAAGTTCGGAGTGCAGTCTGGGAAGGTAAATGGCATTTGTATCTGTGTCTCTCTCTGTGTCTCTGAGCAGGAGAAATCCAGAGTGTAGTCTGGGAAGGTAAATGGTATTTGTGTCTGTGTCTCTTTCTGCATCTCTGAACAGGAGAAACCTGGAGTGCAGTCTGGGAAGGTAAGTGGTATTTGTGTCTGTGTCTCTAGCAGGAGAAATCCAGAGTGCAGTCTGGGAAGATGAGTGGTATGTGTGTCTGTGTCTCTCTCTGTGACTCTGAGCAGGAGAAATTCGGAGTGCAGCCTGGGATGGTAAGGCGTATTTGTGTCTGTGTCTCTTTCTGCGTCTCTGAACAGGAGAAATCCAGAGTGCAGTCTGGGAAGGTAAGTGGTATTTGTATCTGTGTCTCTCTCTCTGTCTCTCTGAGCAGGAGAAATCCAGAGTGCAGTCTGGGAAGGTAAGTGATATTTGTGTCTGTGTCTCTGAGCAAAAGTTCGGAGTGCAGTCTGGGAAGGTAAGTGGTATTTGTGTCTCTGAGCAAGAGAAATCCGGAGTGCAGTCTGGGAAGGTAAGTGATATTTGTGTCTTTGTCTCTGAGCAGGAGAAGTTTGGAGTGCAGTCTGCGAAGGTAATTTGTGTCTTTGTCTCTCTCTGTGTCTCTGAGCAGGAAGTGGTGTTAAAGGTCAAGTCTGTCGGGGGCCTTGACCTTCCGCTGTGACCGCCTCAGTCCCGGCTGTGGTGTTGGTGCCGGCATCGAGACCTGCTCGTCCGGGAGCGTGTTGTCATCTTCTTCACCCAGATGTTGAGTCGGCGAAGGGGGGGGTGGGGTGGGGGCGGTGTATGGGTGGGTGTGGTGGTGCTTCTCCTCGGTGGGCCTGCGGGAGTCAGTTCGTGAGGGAGGTGGGCGGAGACAGTGTTGGGTGTGGTGTGGTGGTGATTGTCGCCAGGGAGCCTGCAGGAGCCAAATCCCGAAGGGGGACTGTGTCCTGCCGCCCGTCCTGGTGTGTCACGTAAGCATATTGGGGGTTCGCATGGACTTTCTCGATGAGGGGGGTCAGTTTTATGGCTCCTTGCATGCTTGTGGAGAAGAACGGGCCCCGGGACTGTCAGCCAGGACGGAAGCGAGACCCCGGAGGTGGACTTCCTGGGGAAGGCAAACATATGCTCATGAGGTGTTTTGTTAGTGGCCATACATAGAAGCGACCGGATGGAGTGGAGCGCATCGGGGAGGACCTCCTGCCAGCGGGAGACTGGGAAACTTTTCGAGCGTAAGGCCAGGAGGACGGCCTTCCAGACCGTCGCGTTCTCCCTCTCCACCTGTCCGTTTCCCCGGGCGTTATAGCTGGTCGTCCTGCTGGAGGCAATGCCTTTGCTGAGCAGGAACTGACGCAACTCATCGCTCATAAAGGAGGAGCCCCGATCTCTGTGGTTATAGGCGGGGAACCCGAACAGGGTGAAAAGACTGTGCAGGGCCTTGATAACGGACGCAAAGGTCATGTCAGAGCAGGGGATGGTGAAGGGGAATCTGGAGTACCGTTGTGTATTGTTAAACATGAAGGCAACTGACCGTTGGTCAGTGAGGATGGTGAATCGCCTGCCGGCCAGGTAATGTCTCCAATGTCTCACAGCTTCTACTATGGCTTGGGCCTCTTTTTCGACGGAGGAGTGTCGAATTTTGGAGGCATGGAGGGTACGGGAGAAGAAAGCCACGGGCCTGCCCACCTGGTTGAGTGTAGCGGCCAGAGCAAAGTCCGACGCATTGCTCTCCACTTTGAAAGGGATGGACTCGTCCACAGCGTGCATCGCGGCTTTGGCAATGTCTGTTTTGATGCGATCGAAGGCCAGTCGGGCCTCTGTCGCCAGGGGAACCGTAGTGGACTTGATAATTGGGCGGGCCTTATTAGCATAGTTGGAGACCCACTGGACATAGTAAGAGAAGAACCCCAGGCGTCTCTTCAGGGCCTTGGGGCAGTGGGGAAGGGGGAGTTCCAGGAGGGGCGCATGCGGTCGGGTTCGGGTCCTAGGACTCCGTGTTCCACGACGTAGCCGAGAATGGCCAGGCGGGTTGTGCAAAAGACGCATTTCTCTCCATTATAAGTGAGGTTCAGGAGTTTCGCGGTGTGGAGGAAGCGCCGGAGGTTCTCATCATGGTCCTGCTGGTGACGTTGTCTAGGGACGGGAACGTGGCCCGCAGCCCGTACTTGTCAACCATTCGGTCCATTTCCCCTTGGAAGACCAAGACGCTGTTGGTGACGCCGAAGGGAACCCTGAGGAAGTGATAGAGGTGGCCGTCTGCCTAGAAGGCAATGTATTGGCGGTCCTTTGGGCGGATAGGGAGCTGGTGGTACGCAGACTTCAAGTCGACTGTAGAGAAGACTCGATACTGCGCAATCTGATTGACCATGTCAGATATACGGGGGGAGGGGGTACGGATCGAGCTGCGTGTACCGGTTGATGGTCTGGCTATAATCGATGACCATCTGGTGCTTCTTCCCAGTCTTGATGACCACCACTTGTGCTCTCCAGGGGTTGTTACTAGCCTCAATGATCCTCTCTTGCAGGAGTCACTGGACCTCTGACCTGAAGAAGGCCCTGTCCTAGGCACCGTAGCGTCTGCTTCTGGTAGCGACGAGCTTACATCCCGGGGTGAAGTTTGCAAAGAGGGAGGGTGGGGTGATCTTAAGGGTTGCGAGGCTAGATGGTGAGGGGGGGCAGGGGTCCATTGAACTTTAGGGTAAGGCTCTGGAGGTGACACTGCAAGTCGAGCCCCAGTAATAGGGCAGCGCAGAGATGGGGGAGGATGTAGAGCCTAAAGTTGGTGTACTCTACGCCTTGCACAGTGAGGGTCATGACACAGTAACCCCGGATCTCCATTGCATGGGATCCAGAAGCCAGAGAGATTTTCTGGGTCGCGGGTAGGATGGGGAGGGAGCAGCGCCTTACCATGAGGCCCGACTGGCCTTCAATCGCATCAAAACAGACATTGCCAAAGCCGCAATGCACGCTGTGGACGAGTCCATCACTTTCCAAGTGGAGAGCGATGCGTCGGACTTTGCGCTTGCCGCTACACTCAAACCAGGCGGGCAGGCCCGTGGCTTTCTTCTCCTGTACCCTCCATGCCTCAGAAATTTGACACTCCTCTGTCGAAAAGGAAGCCCAAGCCATCGTAGAAGCTGTTGGAGGCATTACCTGGCCGGCAGGCGATTCATTCTCCTCACTGACCAACACGCAGCGGGGCAAAATCATGAACGATAAGATCTTGAGGTGGAGGATCGAGCTCTCCACCTACAGCTATGACATCTTGTATCGTCCCGGGAAGCTCAATGAGCCCTGTCATGTGAGAGTACCTTTAAGACATGGATGTTTAAGCAATGTACCTTTAATAAAACAGTGATGTCGGAGAGTGGGTGGAGCTGGGCTTTAGATCAGCCATTTTGCAGTTTTTAGTTGCAGTTTGGAGGAAAAGAGCTTGGGGAGTGTCTGTGTTTGCAGTGAGCTGGATTTGCTGTGATCTCTGCCATGAAAGACTATCTCTGGATCATTTGGGTGATTTAAACTCATAATAGGAAAGCCTTTAACCTGATGTGATTCTGTTTAAAGGTGTTAAGTCTCTTGGAAGTTTGAAGGAACATCTTGAGGGATTATTTACTGTTGTAATATTTTCGGAGTTATCGTTGAAGTAAGGGATGTTAAGAAATCCAATGTTTATTTAAGATGTTAAGCTAAGTTCATGGAATAAACATTGTTTTGTGTTTAAAAACCCACGTGTCCATAATTGTAATCCCACACCTAGGGAACAAGCCATGTGCTAGGAAAAGCAACAAATCCATTAAAGGGAGAGGTTGGTTGAACTCCACGATACATTTTGGGGTTCTGAAAACGCCTCGCCCATAACAATTGGGGGCTCGAGGGGGATAAAAGTCTATCTATTGGATTGGCTTTTGTGAACTTAAAGACAGTGAATGATTGTTGCTTTTCCGGTGTGGTATTTTAGTTTAAGTGGGGAGTGTGTTGTGGATAATGGCTCACAAGTTTTTGGGGGTGGAGACTGTCACATGCAGTACTTTACAGACAGAGACGAAAAGCAGACTGTTGGGTCTGGCAAAAACATTGCAGTTAACATTACCTGACAAAATGATGAGGTAATTATGGAGGTGGGTAAGCATTTAAAGTTGCCTGAGATAGAGTTTGACTCATGGGAAATGGCAAAAATTCAGTTGCAAATTAAACGAATGGAACGAGAAAGAATTAAAGCGGCTTGAATATGAAAGAGAGAGAACGGAAAAAGAAAGAGAAAGAGATAGAGAGGAAAAAGAAAAGGAGAGAGAAGAAAGAAACAAAGAAAGAGATAGAGAGGAAAGGGAAAAGGAGAGAGAGTTTGAACTTCGGAAAATGGCTCTGAAACATGAAAATCAGTTAAAATTGGCAGACGCAAAGGGACACGTACAGTTCGAGGAGATGGATGAGGATAATGAGACAGAGCGTCATAGTCGAAGACGTGGTGGGGATCTATTTAAATATGTCCAAGTATTGCCAAAGTTTGACAAGAAGGGGGTAGAAGCCTTTTTCATTTCATTTGAGAAGGTAGCTAAACAAATGCAATGGCCACAGGACATGTGGGTATTACTGATTCAAACAAAGCTGGTAGGTAGAGCTAGTGAAGTGTTTGCATCACTACCGCAGGAGGTATCTGGAACATATGAGGAGGTGAAGAAATCCATCTCAAGTGCACATGAGCTAGTGCCTGAAGCTTACAGACAAAGGTTTCAAAATTTAAGGAAACAATTTGGTTAAACATACATGGACTTTGAAAGGCTCAAACAGAGTTATTTTGATAGGTGGCTAAGGGGTTTGGAAATAGACCAAACGTATGAAGCTCTCAGAGAAATTATACTTTTGGAGGAGTTTAAAAATTCAATTCCTGATGTAGTGAGAACTCATGTGGAAGAACAGAGGGTAAAAACTGTGAGATTAGCAGCGGAAATGGCAGATGATTATAAATTAGTTCATAAATCAAAGATTGGTTCCCGACATCAGTTTCAGCCGGTGAGGGATAGAAACTGGGGACATGAGAAATACTCAAGTGGTAAAGGTAAAGGTGATCTGAAGGGAGACAATAAAGAGTGTACCTCGGATTTAAAAAATCCAGGAGGGTGGAAAAGAAATGAAAAGTTTCAGATGTTTTCACTGTAATAAACTAGGCCATGTAAAGTCACAGTGTTGGTGGTTGAAGAAAAGCACTGGGAAGGCTGATGTGGTAAAACAGGATAAGACAGTGGGGTTTAGAGTGGTAAAGGAAAGCCCAAGGGAAGCGAAGGAGGTGCAAACGATTGTACAGCCTGTTCAAGAAGTAATTGTTAAGAAGGTGCCAGATGTATTTAAAGAATTTACTTGTGTGGGTAAAGTTTACTCATGTGTATCAGGAGGAGCAGGTAAAGAAGTTACAATTTTAAGAGATACAGGGGCTAGTCAATTTTTAATGGTAGGAGATGAGGAATTATGTAGTTTGGGAAGAATGTTGCCAGAATAGGTGGTGATATGTGGAATTCAGGATGAGAGGAGTAGCGTTCCATTATATAAGATAAGGTTGGAAAGTCCAGTGAAGAGTGGTGAAGTGGTAGTAGGAGTAATAGATAAACTATCTTGTCCAGGAATACAGTTTATCTTGGGTAATGAAATAGGTGGATCGCAGGTGGGAGTGATGCCTACTGTGGTTGATAAGCCAGTGGAAAATCAGACAACTGAAGGGTTGAAGGACGAAAATCCTGGGATTTTTCCAGATTGTGTAGTAACAAGGTCGCAAAGTCACAGGTTAAGAGAAGAGGAGAAATCAAAGAGTGAAGATGAAGTTGAAGTGCAATTATCAGAAATGCTTTTTGATCAGATGGTTGAAAAAGAACAAGAACAGGTGGAGGATGAGGCGGATATTTTTCGTTCAGGAAAATTGGCAGAGTTACAACAGAAAGATGCAGGAATAAAATGAATATATCAGAAAGCATATACGGAAGAGGAATCTGAGAGTATACCAGAGTGTTATTACCGTAAAAAAGATGTCTTGATGAGAAAATGGAGACCTGTACATATGCAGGCGGATGAAAAGTGGGCAGAAGTTCTTTGAGAAGGTGACTGAACAGGTAGATGAGGGTAGAGCAGTTGATGTGGTGTATATGGATTTCAGCAAAGCGTTTGATAAGGTTCCCCACGGTAGGCTATTGCAGAAAATACGGAGGCTGGGGATTGAGGGTGATTTAGAGATGTGGATCAGAAATTGGCTAGCTGAAAGAAGACAGAGGGTGGTGGTTGATGGGAAATGTTCAGAATGGAGTACAGTCACAAGTGGAGTACCACAAGGATCTGTTCTGGGGCCGTTGCTGTTTGTCATTTTTATCAATGACCTAGAGGAAGGCGCAGAAGGGTGGGTGAGTAAATTTGCAGACGATACTAAAGTCGGTGGTGTTGTCGATAGTGTGGAAGGATGTAGCAGGTTACAGAGGGATATAGATAAGCTGCAGAGCTGGGCTGAGAGGTGGCAAATGGAGTTTAATGTAGAGAAGTGTGAGGTGATTCACTTTGGAAGGAATAACAGGTATGCGGAATATTTGGCTAATGGTAAAGTTCTTGAAAGTGTGGATGAGCAGAGGGATCTAGGTGTCCATGTACATAGATCCCTGAAAGTTGCCACCCAGGTTGATAGGGTTGTGAAGAAGGCCTATGGAGTGTTGGCCTTTATTGGTAGAGGGATTGAGTTCCGGAGTCGGGAGGTCATGTTGCAGCTGTACAGAACTCTGGTTCGGCCGCATTAGGAGTATTGCGTACAGTTCTGGTCACCGCATTATAGGAAGGACGTGGAGGCTTTGGAGCGGGTGCAGAGGAGATTTACCAGGATGTTGCCTGGAATGGAGGGAAAATCTTATGAGGAAAGGCTGATGGACTTGAGGTTGTTTTCGTTGGAGAGAAGAAGGTTAAGAGGAGACTTAATAGAGGCATACAAAATGATCAGGGGGTTAGATAGGGTGGACAGTGAGAGCCTTCTCCCGCGGATGGAAATGGCTGGTGCGAGGGGACATAGCTTTAAACTGAGGGGTAATAGATATAGGACAGAGGTCAGAGGTAGGTTCTTTACGCAAAGAGTAGTGAGGACATGGAATGCCCTACCTGCTACAGTAGTGAACTCGCCAACATTGAGGGCATTTAAAAGTTTATTGGATAAACATATGGATGATAATGGCATAGTGTAGGTTAGATGGCTTTTGTTTCGGTGCAACATCGTGGGCCGAAGGGCCTGTACTGCGCTGTATTGTTCTATGTTCTATGTTCTAAGTTCATCAAGTAGTATTGCCGGTAGGGTATAGAAAGGAGGTGTTGCGAGTTGCACATGAGGTACCAGTGGTAGGTCATTTGGGAATAAGGAAAACTCAAGCTAAAATCCTGAAACATTTTTATTGGCCTGGACTACATAAAGATGTAGTTAAATTTTGTCAATCATGTCACACATGTCAAGTGATAGGGAAATCTCAAGCAGTGATAAAACCAGCGCCCTTAATACCCATTCCAGCATTTGAGGAACCTTTTACGCGGGTCATAATTGATTGTGTACGACCGCTTCATGAAACAAAAAGTGGGGATCAATATCTTTTGACCAGAATGGATGTGTCTACTAGGTTTGCAGAGGCCATTCCAGTACGTAATATTACAGCTAAAAGGATTGTGGAGGAGTTACTTAAATTCTTTACTAGATATGGACTACCCACAGAAATTCAATCAGATCAAGGATCAAATTTTACTTCAAAGTTATTCGAAGAAGTTCTGGATAGCTTAGGAATAAAACAATTTAAATCAACTGCGTACCATCCAGAACCGCAGGGAGTGTTAGAAATGTGGCATCAGACATTAAAGACAATGTTGAGGGCGTATTGTCAAGATTATCCAGAGGATTGGGATAAAGGAATTCCATTCGTATTGTTTGCAATTAGGGATGCACTAATGAATCTACCAAATTTAGTCCTTTTGAACTAATTTTTGGTCATGAGGTAAGAGGACCACTTAAATTGATCAAGGAAAAATTGGTGGGTGAGAAATCGGAAATTACACTATTGGATTACGTGTCAAATTTTAGGGAACGATCAAATAGAGCAGGTGAATTGGCTAGACAACATTTGAAAGTTGCACAAAATGTGATGAAACGGGTAGCGGACAAGAAATCCAAAGTTCGTAGTTTTGCCAGTGGGGATAAAGTTTTAGTGTTGTTACCAGTGGTAAATGAGCCTTTAAAAGCTAGGTTTTGTGGACCGTATCAGATTGAAAGGAAATTAAGTGAGGTGAATTATGTGGTAAAAACACCAGATAGAAGGAAGACTGCGTGTCATGTGAATATGCTGAAAAGCTACTTTAAAAGGGAAGGAGAGAAAAAGGAGGTTTTAATGATTCTAACTCAAAGTGACGAACCAAACCCAGATGACTGTGAATTTGACATACCCAAATTATATTGGAAAATGAGGATGTTCTTAAAAATTGGGATGAATTATTAAGTTACCTTTCAGAGGAAAAACAAACTGACCTGAAAGAGTTATTGATATCACATGGGCAAGTTTGTAGAGATAAATTGGGAAGTACTAAAATGGCTATACATGATGTAGATGTGGGAAATGCTGTTCCTATCAAACAACATCAATATAGACTTAACCATTTAAAATTGGCACATGTTAACAGAGAGATTGAGAGTATGCTTAAAAATGGCATAATTGAAGTGGGTTACAGCCAATGGAGCTCACCGTAGTGATGGTACCTGAACCAGACGGTACACAACGGTTGTGTATGGATTGTTACAAGAACGGACTCTTATCCTATCCCATGTTTGGAGGGTTGCATTGAGAAAGTGGGACAATCCGCTTTTATTTCCAAATTGGATTTACTGAAAGGTTACTGGCAAGTACCTTTATCTGAAATGGTGAAGGAGATTTCAGCTTTTGTGACTCCAGATGGCATATACCATTTCAAAGTTATGCCATTTGGCATGAAAAACACCCCAGCCACATTTCAATGGTTAACTAATACAGTCGTTTCAGGATTACCCAATTGTGCGGTGTACATCGATGATCTGGCAGTTTTCAGCCAGACATGGAAAGAACATTTAAAACATCTGAGGGAGTTATTCGATCGACTTCAGGAGGCGGGTTTGGTAATAAACAGAGCCAAAAGTAAATTTGGAAAAGCCCAAGTCACTTTCCTTGGCCATACAATCGGACAGGGTCGACTGGTCCCACGGGATGTGAAAACGAAAGTTATTGGGGAGCTTCCAATACCCTCAACACTACGGGAAATAATGCGATTTCTTGGTATGAGTGGATTTTACCGGAAATTTGTACCAAATTTTAGCAGTGTGTTCACTCCACTGACGGACTTGCTCAAGAAGCGTAACAAATTCCAGTGGACAGCCGAGTGTCAACAGGCATTTGTTAACCACTGCTCCTGTGTTAGTCATCCCAAACCCTTCAAAGTGGCTGTTGGTGCGAGCGATGTGGGTGTGGGTGCGGTGCTTCTACAAGACGACGACGAAGGGCTAGAGCGGCCTGTTGGTTATTTTTCAAAGAAATTGAATTCTAACCAGAAAAAGTATTCGACGATTGAGAAAGAGACTTTGAGTTTGGTGCTGGCTTTGCAACATGTTCACATTTATGTGACCAGCAATCCATCTGACACCATTATATATACTGAACATAATCCTTGGAGGTTTCTGGAGCGAATAACAATGCAAGGCTGTTTCGCTGAAGTTTATTGTTACAGCCATTTCATTTAAAAATAGTACATGTGGCAGGACGGGTAAATGTGGTAGCCGATGCTTTGTCACGAATGTGATCAATTGAGAAGGTTTTAGGTTGGAGGAAGAAGAACAAAGAAAAATGGACTATATTGTTATACCTGTTTGAGTGTGTTGTTTTCTTTAAATGGAAAGGTATATTTACTGTTGTCGTCTTTTAAAATCTTTCCTACTTCAAGACTGTGAGAAAAAACAACTTTACACCTTGGTTTCGATAAAACTAACTTTGTCTTTATTGACCAAAGTCTGCATGCAGATGGCTACAGGTTAGAGAGAGAGAGAGCTGTTAAGGTAAACCTGCTCATTCTTTCTCAAGCTCGCAAAGACATGGAGAAAACGTTCAATATTTATACAAAAGCTGTATCATTTTACAAAAACAGACCTTGTTCAAAAATGTCAATACAGTCATAACTTCTGATCAAACATGTTGTCATGGAAAGACCCTGACTCGGCTTATTTGCAGTATTTTGTCTTTAGAGGATTTAAGACGTGGTCCTATTTTGTTTTTCACCTCTGCCCTCATGATGCCTTGACGCAGATGGACCTAGGTCATGAGGAGGTTGTGTTATTAGGACATTCCTAGATCGTGGCTTTGTTATCAGGTTTTACTAAGGTCAGGCACTATTTTCCCTCTTCTGGCCTTGTATGATACAATTATGTGGATTCTTAGCTTTGTCTAGTTTGTCAGGGTCTGATCTTGGCACTTAGCTGACACAGCTGTCTTACACTTGGTTACATAAGTTGGCTATTTTTCCCATCATGCTATTGCTGAGTTTGTACACTTTCACACTGTGTGCATTTCTTAGTGGATGGTGCTAAAGTGAAAAATGAAACCATCTTGAAGTTGATGGGTTTTTTTTTGGGGGGGGTGGTGTCATGTGAGAGTACTTTTAAGACATGTATGTTTAAGCAATGTACCTTTAAGAAAACAGTGATGTCAGAAAGTGGGTGGAGCTGGGCTATAGATCAGCCATTTTGCAGTTTTTAGATGCAGTTTGGAGGAAAAGAGCTTGAGGAGTGTCTGTGTTTGCAGTGAGCTGGATTTGCTGTGATCTCTGCCATGAAAGACTATCTCTGGATCATTTGGGTGATTTAAACTCATAATAGGAAAGCCTTTAACCTGATGTGATTCTGTTTAAAGGTGTTAAGTCTCTTGGAAGTTTGAAGGAACATTTCGAGGGATTATTTGCTGTTGTAATATTTTCGGAGTTATCTTTGAAGTAAGGGGTGTTAAGGGATCCAATGTTTATTTAAGATGTTAAGTTGAGTTCATGGAATAAACATTGTTTGGTGTTTAAAAACCCACGTGTCCATAATTGTAATCCCACACCGAGGGAAAAAGCCGTGTGCTAGGAAAAGCAGCAAATACATTGGTTGAATTCCATGATACATTTTGGGGTTCTGAAAACGCCTCGCCCATAACAGCCCCCAGATGCTCTCTCCCGCGGTACATGTGCCAGCGCACAAGTAGACCGACTCCGGGCCCTCCACAATGACATCTGTCTCCCAGTTTTTCCATTTCACCAAGGCTCACAACCTGCTCTACTCCATCGAGGAGGTCAGGTCCATGACCAGGGACTGTCAGGTCTGCACGGAGTGCAAACCGCACTTCTATCGGCCAGGCAGAGCACATCTGGTAAAGGCCTCCCGCCCCTTTGAGCGCCTCAGCATGGACTTCAAAGGGCCCCTCCCCTCCACTGACCGTAATGTGTACTTCCTCAACATCGTTGACGAGTACTCCAGATTCCCCTTCGCCATCCCCTGCTCTGACATGACCTCTGCCTCCGTTGTAAAGGCCCTGCACAGTCTTTTCACCCTGTTCGGGTCCAGATGCAGGAGGCTTGCTGTATTAAGTTGATACACCATCAATAATAGACGACGAGTGATAAACGTAACTGAGGCTTTAATACACTAAACAGCAAGCCTCCTGCCTCTGGGGCGAACTGGGTCCGGAGGTGCAGACTTGCCACTTTTATACAGAAGTCTGATGGGATGAGCCAGAGGCGGAGCCGGCTTGGACAAGACCAGGCATGTACAAATACAGCACCATGCATATAGTACAATAGTGTGCTTTACCACAGTCTTTGAGCAGGAGAAATCGGGAGTTCAGTCTGGGAACGTAAGTGGTATTTGTGCCTGTGTCTCTGAGCAGGAGAAGTTCGGAGTGCAGTCTGGGAAGGTAAGTGATATTTGTATCTTTGTCTCTGAGCAGGAGAAGTTCAGAGTGCAGTCTGGGAAGGTAAGTGGTATTTGTGTCTGCGCCTCTCTGAACAGGAAAAATCCGGAGTGCAGTCTGGGACGGTAAATGGTATTTGTGTCTGTGTCCCCCTCTGTGTCTCTGAGCAGGAGAAGTTCAGAGTGCAGTCTGGGAAGATAAATGGTATTTGTATCTCTGTGTGTCTCTGAGCAGGAGAAATCCAGAGTGCAGTCTGGGAAGGCAAGTGGTATTTGTGTCTGTGTCTGTGAGCAGGAGAAATCCAGAGTGCAGTCTGGGAGGTAAGTGGTATTTGTATCTGTGTCTCTGAGCAGGAGAAATCCGGAGTGCAGGCTGGGAAGGTAGGTGGTATTTGTGCCTGTGTCCCTGAGCAAGAGAAATCCAGAGTGCAGTCTAGGAGGTAAGTGGTATTTGTGTCTGTGTCTCTGAGCAGGAGAAATCCGGAGTGCAGGCTGGGAAGATAAGTTGTATTTGTGTCTGTGTCTCTGAGCAAGAGAAATCCAGAGTGCAGTCTGGGAAGATAAGTGGTATTTGTGTCCGTGTCTCTCTCTGAGCAGTTAAAATCCGGAGTGCAGTCTGGGAAAGTTAGTTGTATTTGTGACTCTCTCTGTGTCTCTGAGCAAGAGAATTCCAGAGTGCATTCTGGGAAAATAGGTGGTATTTGTGTCTGTGTCTCTCTCTCTGAGCAGTTAAAATCCGGAGTGCAGTCTGGGAAAGTTAGTTGTATTTGTGTCTCTGAACAAGAGAATTCCAGAGTGCATTCTGGGAAAATAAGTAGTATTTGTGTCTATGTCTGTGAGCAGGAGAAATCCAGAGTGCAGTCTGGGAAGGTAAGTGGTATTTGTGTCTGTGTCTCTCTCTGTGCTTCTGAGCAAGAGAAATCCGGAGTGCAGTCTGGGAAGGTAAGTGGTAGTTGTGTCTGTGTCTCTGAGTAGGAGAAGTTTGGAGTGCAGTCTGGGAAGGTAAGTGGTATTTGTGTCTGTCTCTCTGTGTTTCTCTGAGCAAGAGAAATCCAGAGTGCAGTCTGGGAAGATAAGAGGATGTGTGTCTTTGTCTCTCTCGGTGTTTCTGAGCAGGAGAAATCCGGAGTGCAGTCTGGGAAGGTAAGTGGTATTTGTGTCTGTGTCTTTGAGCAGGAGAAATCCGGAGTGTAGTCTGGGAAGGTAAGTGGTATTTGTGTCTCCGCATCTCTGAACAGGAGAATTCCGGAGTGCAGTCTGGGACGGTAAGTGGTATTTGTGTCTGTGTCTCTGAGCAGGAGGAATCCGGAGTGCAGGCTGGGAGGTAAGTGGTATTTGTATCTGTGTCTCTGAGCAGGAGAAATCCGGAGTGCAGGCTGGGAAGGTAGGTGGTATTTGTGCCTGTGTCCCTGAGCAAGAGAAATCCAGAGTGCAGTCTAGGAGGTAAGTGGTATTTGTGTCTGTGTCTCTGAGCAGGAGAAATCCGGAGTGCAGGCTGGGAAGATAAGTTGTATTTGTGTCTGTGTCTCTGAGCAAGACAAATCCAGAGTGCAGTCTGGGAAGATAAGTGGTATTTGTGTCTGTGTCTCTCTCTGAGCAGTTAAAATCCGGAGTGCAGTCTGGGAAAGTTAGTTGTATTTGTGTCTCTCTGTGTCTCTGAACAAGAGAATTCCAGAGTGCATTCTGGGAAAATAAGTAGTATTTGTGTCTGTGTCTGTGAGCAGGAGAAATCCAGAGTGCAGTCTGGGAGGTAAGTGGTATTTGTATCTGTGTCTCTGAGCAGGAGAAATCCGGAGTGCAGTCTGGGAAGGCAAGTGGTATTTGTGTCTGTGTCTGTGAGCAGGAGAAATCCAGAGTGCAGTCTGGGAGGTAAGTGGTATTTGTATCTGTGTCTCTGAGCAGGAGAAATCCGGAGTGCAGGCTGGGAAGGTAGGTGGTATTTGTGCCTGTGTCCCTGAGCAAGAGAAATCCAGAGTGCAGTCTAGGAGGTAAGTGGTATTTGTGTCTGTGTCTCTGAGCAGGAGAAATCCGGAGTGCAGGCTGGGAAGATAAGTTGTATTTGTGTCTGCGTCTCTGAGCAAGAGAAATCCAGAGTGCAGTCTGGGAAGATAAGTGGTATTTGTGTCCGTGTCTCTCTCTGAGCAGTTAAAATCCGGAGTGCAGTCTGGGAAAGTTAGTTGTATTTGTGACTCTCTCTGTGTCTCTGAGCAAGAGAATTCCAGAGTGCATTCTGGGAAAATAGGTGGTATTTGTGTCTGTGTCTCTCTCTGAGCAGTTAAAATCCGGAGTGCAGTCTGGGAAAGTTAGTTGTATTTGTGTCTCTGAACAAGAGAATTCCAGAGTGCATTCTGGGAAAATAAGTAGTATTTGTGTCTGTGAGCAGGAGAAATCCAGAGTGCAGTCTGGGAAGGTAAGTGGTATTTGTGTCTGTGTCTCTCTCTGTGCTTCTGAGCAAGAGAAATCCGGAGTGCAGTCTGGGAAGGTAAGTGGTAGTTGTGTCTGTGTCTCTGAGTAGGAGAAGTTTGGAGTGCAGTCTGGGAAGGTAAGTGGTATTTGTGTCTGTCTCTCTGTGTTTCTCTGAGCAAGAGAAATCCAGAGTGCAGTCTGGGAAGATAAGAGGATGTGTGTCTTTGTCTCTCTCGGTGTTTCTGAGCAGGAGAAATCCGGAGTGCAGTCTGGGAAGGTAAGTGGTATTTGTGTCTGTGTCTCTGAGCAGGAGAAATCCGGAGTGCAGGCTGGGAAGATAAATGGTATTTGTATCTCTGTCTCTCTCTGTGTCTCTGAGCAGGAGAAATCCGGAGTGCAGTCTGGGAAGGCAAGTGGTATTTGTGTCTGTGTCTGTGAGCAGGAGAAAATCCAGAGTGCAGTCTGGGAGGTAAGTGGTATTTGTATCTGTGTCTCTGAGCAGGAGAAATCCGGAGTGCAGGCTGGGAAGGTAGGTGGTATTTGTGCCTGCGTCCCTGAGCAAGAGAAATCCAGAGTGCAGTCTAGGAGGTAAGTGGTATTTGTGTCTGTGTCTCTGAGCAGGAGAAATCCGGAGTGCAGGCTGGGAAGATAAGTTGTGTTTATGTCTGTGTCTCTGAGCAAGAGAAATCTAGAGTGCAGTCTGGGAAGATAAGTGGTATTTGTGTCCGTGTCTCTCTCTGAGCAGTTAAAATCCGGAGTGCAGTCTGGGAAAGTTAGTTGTATTTGTGACTCTCTCTGAGCAAGATAATTCCAGAGTGCATTCTGGGAACATAGGTGGTATTTGTGTCTGTGTCTCTCTCTGAGCAGTTAAAATCCGGAGTGCAGTCTGGGAAAGTTAGTTGTATTTGTGTCTCTGAACAAGAGAATTCCAGAGTGCATTCTGGGAAAATAAGTAGTATTTGTGTCTGTGTCTGTGAGCAGGAGAAATCCAGAGTGCAGTCTGGGAAGGTAAGTGGTATTTGTGTCTGTGTCTCTCTCTGTGCTTCTGAGCAAGAGAAATCCGGAGTGCAGTCTGGGAAGGTAAGTGGTAGTTGTGTCTGTGTCTCTGAGTAGGAGAAGTTTGGAGTGCAGTCTGGGAAGTTAAGTGGTATTTGCGTCTGTCTCTCTGTGTTTCTCTGAGCAAGAGAAATCCAGAGTGCAGTCTGGGAAGATAAGAGGATGTGTGTCTTTGTCTCTCTCGGTGTTTCTGAGCAGGAGAAATCCGGAGTGCAGTCTGGGAAGGTAAGTGGTATTTGTGTCTGTGTCTTTGAGCAGGAGAAATCCGGAGTGTAGTCTGGGAAGGTAAGTGGTATTTGTGTCTCTGCATCTCTGAACAGGAGAATTCCGGAGTGCAGTCTGGGACGGTAAGTGGTATTTGTGTCTGTGCCTCTCTGAACAGGAGAAATCCGGAGTGCAGTCTGGGACGGTAAATGGTATTTGTGTCTGTGTCCCTCTCTGTGTCTCTGAGCAGGAGAAGTTCAGAGTGCAGTCTGGGAAGATAAATGGTATTTGTATCTCTGTCTCTCCTCTGTGTCTCTGAGCAGGAGAAATCCAGAGTGCAGTCTGGTAAGGTAAGTGGTATTTGTGTCTCTGAGCAGGGGAAATCCGGAGTGCAGTCTGGGAAGGCAAGTGGTATTTGTGTCTGTGTCTCTGAGCAGGAGAAATCCGGAGTGCAGGCTGGGAGGTAAGTGGTATTTGTATCTGTGTCTTTGAGCAGGAGAAATCCGGAGTGTAGTCTGGGAAGGTAAGTGGTATTTGTGTCTCTGCATCTCTGAACAGGAGAATTCCGGAGTGCAGTCTGGGACGGTAAGTGGTATTTGTGTCTGTGCCTCTCTGAACAGGAGAAATCCGGAGTGCAGTCTGGGACGGTAAATGGTATTTGTGTCTGTGTCCCTCTCTGTGTCTCTGAGCAGGAGAAGTTCAGAGTGCAGTCTGGGAAGATAAATGGTATTTGTATCTCTGTCTCTCCTCTGTGTCTCTGAGCAGGAGAAATCCAGAGTGCAGCCTGGTAAGGTAAGTGGTATTTGTGTCTCTGAGCAGGGGAAATCCGGAGTGCAGTCTGGGAAGGCAAGTGGTATTTGTGTCTGTGTCTCTGAGCAGGAGAAATCCGGAGTGCAGGCTGGGAAGGTAGGTGGTATTTGTGCCTGTGTCCCTGAGCAAGAGAAATCCAGAGTGCAGTCTAGGAGGTAAGTGGTATTTGTGTCTGTGTCTCTGAGCAGGAGAAATCCGGAGTGCAGGCTGGGAAGATAAATGGTATTTGTATCTCTGTCTCTCTGAGCAGGAGAAATCCGGAGTGCAGTCTGGGAAGGCAAGTGGTATTTGTGTCTGTGTCTGTGAGCAGGAGAAATCCAGAGTGCAGTCTGGGAGGTAAGTGGTATTTGTATCTGTGTCTCTGAGCAGGAGAAATCCGGAGTGCAGGCTGGGAAGGTAGGTGGTATGTGTGCCTGTGTCCCTGAGCAAGAGAAATCCAGAGTGCAGTCTGGGAGGTAAGTGGTATTTGTGTCTGTGTCTCTGAGCAGGAGAAATCCGGAGTGCAGGCTGGGAAGATAAGTTGTATTTGTGTCTGTGTCTCTGAGCAAGACAAATCCAGAGTGCAGTCTGGGAAGATAAGTGGTATTTGTGTCTGTGTCTCTCTCTGAGCAGTTAAAATCCGGAGTGCAGTCTGGGAAAGTTAGTTGTATTTGTGTCTCTCTCTGTGTCTCTGAGCAAGAGAATTCCATAGTGCATTCTGGGAAAATAGGTGGTATTTGTGTATGTGTCTCTCTCTGAGCAGTTAAAATCCGGAGTGCAGTCTGGGAAAGTTAGTTGTATTTGTGTCTCTCTGTGTCTCTGAACAAGAGAATTCCAGAGTGCATTCTGGGAAAATAAGTAGTATTTGTGTCTGTGAGCAGGAGAAATCCAGAGTGCAGTCTGGGAAGGTAAGTGGTATTTGTGTCTGTGTCTCTCTCTGTGCTTCTGAGCAAGAGAAATCCGGAGTGCAGTCTGGGAAGGTAAGTGGTATTTGTGTCTGTCTCTCTGTGTTTCTCTGAGCAAGAGAAATCCAGAGTGCAGTCTGGGAAGATAAGAGGATGTGTGTCTTTGTCTCTCTCGGTGTTTCTGAGCAGGAGAAATCCGGAGTGCAGTCTGGGAAGGTAAGTGGTATTTGTGTCTGTGAGCAGGAGAAATCCGGAGTGTAGTCTGGGAAGGTAAGTGGTATTTGTGTCTCTGCATCTCTGAACAGGAGAATTCCGGAGTGCAGTCTGGGACGGTAAGTGGTATTTGTGTCTGTGTCCCTCTCTGTGTCTCTGAGCAGGAGAAGTTCAGAGTGCAGTCTGGGAAGATAAATGGTATTTGTATCTCTGTCTCCTCTGTGTCTCTGAGCAGGAGAAATCCGGAGTGCAGTCTGGTAAGGTAAGTGGTATTTGTGTCTGTGTCTCTGAGCAGGAGAAATCCAGAGTGCAGGCTGGGAAGATAAATTGTATTTGTGTCTGTGTCTCTGAGCAGGAGAAATCCAGAGTGCAGTCTGGGAAGATAAGTGGTATTTGTGTCTGTGTCTCTCTCTGAGCAGGAGAAATCCGGAGTGCAGTCTGGGAAGGTAAGTGATATTTGTGTCTGTGTCTCTCTCTGTGCTTCTGAGCAAGAGAAATCCGGAGTGTAGTCTGGGAAGGTAAGTGGTAGTTGTGTCTGTGTCTCTGAGCAGGAGAAATCCGGAGTGCAGTCTGGGAAGATAAGAGGATTTGTGTCTTTGTCTCTCTCGGTGTTTCTGAGCAGGAGAAATCCGGAGTGCAGTCTGGTTAGGTAAGTGGTATTTGTGTCTGTGTCTCTGAGCAGGAGAATTCCAGAGTGGAGTCTGGGAAGGTAAGTGGTATTTGTATCTGTGTCTCTGAGCAGGAGAATTCCGGAGTGGAGTCTGGGAAGGTAAGTGGTATTTGTGTCTGTGACTCTCTCTGTGTTTTCAAATTGTTGGGCGGGGTGGGGGGGAAACTGAGCAGTGACATCACAGTAAAGCTGTGTGCTATCTGGCTGGTCGGGACTCTCTTACATTTGAAAAAACAATTGAAAAACTGATTAACTACATAGAGGAGTAACTGAACCTGACGGCAGAGATTAGTATTTAGCATTTAATTTTATAATAAAAATCTAGCACCTGGGACCATATAGTTAATTGTAACATTATCTAATAAAAATGTAAGTAGTTATTTTAAATTAATTAACTAGTGCTTAAGTGTCACTCAGCGGGGTGCAGTACTCTAACTGTGAGATATGGAAGATCCGTGATGCTACCTGTGTTCCGATCGACTACGTCTGCAGGTAATGTAACCAATGCAGCTCCTCACAGACCACGTGGTTCGGTGGAGCCGCAGTTCGATGCATTTAGGAGAATGCAGGTAGCATAAAGCATTATAGATAAGAGTTATAGAGACGAGCCACGCCCAAGTTGGAGACAGACAGATGGGTGACTGCTAGAAAGGGCAGGCAGTCTGTGCAGGAGTCCCCTGTGAATGTCCCCCACCTCTCTAACAAGGAGGGTTTAAACTAAAATGCCGGGGGGGGGGGGGGGGGGGGGCGGAAGCCTACGGAAGGAGTCATAGATTTCATAGAATTTACAGTGCAGAATGAGGCCATTCGGCCCATCGTGCCTGCACCGGCTCTTGCAAAGAGCACCCTACCCAAGGTCAACACCTCCACCCTATCTCCATAACCCAGTAACCCCACCCAACACTAAGGGCAATTTTGGACACTAAGGGCAATTTATCATGGCCAATTCACCTAACCTGCACATCTTTGGACTGTGGGAGGAAACCGGAGCACCCGGAGGAAACCCACGCACACACGGGGAGGATGTGCAGACTCCGCACAGACAGTGACCCAAGCCGGAATCGAACCTGGGACCCTGGAGCTGTGAAGCTATTGTGCTATCCACAATGCTACCGTGCTGCCCATGTCAGAGAAACCTTACCAGTCAGAGAAAGAGGGAGCACGGACAAAAGCAAAAGGTAGAAAAGTGAATAAGAAAAGTGTTGGGTGGAGAAACCAAGGACAAAATTCAAACAGGGCAGTAGAGAAAAATATTGGGAGCACGACAAGCATTGTGAAAAAGACAAACTTAAAGGCTCTGTGCCTTAATGCATGGAGCATTTGCAATAAAGTGGATGAACTAATCGCGCAGATAGATATAAATGGGCATGATATAATTGGGATTACGGAGACATGGCTGCAGGGTGAACAGGGTTGGGAACTGAATGTCCCAGGGTTCTCAGTATTTAGCAAGGCTAGGCATAAAAGAAAAGGTGGTGGCGTGGCACTGCTGGTTGAAGAGGAAATTAACACAATAGTGAGAAAGGATATTAGCTCTGACAATGTGGAATCTGTATGGGTAGAGTTGAGAAATACCAAGGGACAAAAAATATTAGTGGGTGTCATATATAGACCCCCAAACTGCACTGGTGAGGTTGGGAATGGCATTATACAAGAAATTAATGATGCATGTAATAAAGGAATATCAATGATCATGGGTGATTTTAATCTTCACATAGATTGGGCAAATCAAATTAGCCACAATGGCGTAGAGGAGGAATTCCTGGAGTGTATACAGGATGGTTTTCTTGACCAATATGTGGAGGAACCAACTGGAGAGCAGGCCATCTTAGACTGGGTACTGTGTAATGAGAAGGGAATTATTGCCAATCTGGCTGTACGAGACCCCTTGGGGATGAGCGACCATAACATGATAAAAACTTTAATCAAGATGACGAGTGAAGTAGTTGATTCGGAGACCAGGGTGCTAAATCTTAATAAAGGGAACTATGAGGATATGAGGCGTGAGTTGGCCTTGATAGATTGGGGAGAGTTACTTAAAGAGATGACAGTGGATAGACAATGGCAAACATTCAAGGAACGCATGGAGGAACTACAGCAACTGTTCATTCCTGTCTGGCACAAAAGCAAAGGGGGTAAGAGGGCCAATCCATAGCTTACAAAGGAAATTAGAAATAGTATCTGATCCAAGGAAGAAGCATACAGATTGGCCAAGAAAAATAATAGGTCTGAGGATTGGGAGCCGTTTAGAATTCAGCAAAGGACAAAGGGATTGATTAAGAAGGGGAAAGTACAGTACGAAAGGAAGCTTGCAGGGAACATAAAGACTGACACTAACAGTTTCTACAGATATGTGAAGAGAGATTGGTAACGAGAAATGTAGGCCCACTGCAGACAGAAACAGGGGAATGCATAATAAAGGACAAAGAAACAGCTGAGCAATTAAATACATACTTCGGTTCTGTCTTCACAAATGAGGACACAAATCAGATCCCAGAAATGTTGGAGAATGAAAGGTTTAGTGAGAGGGAAGAACTGAGGGAGATCAACATTAATAGAGAAATGGTGCTGGGAAAACTGATGGGATTGAAGGCAGATAAATCCCCAGGGCCTGCGAATCTGCATCCCAGAGTACTTAAGGAGGTGGCTCTGGAAATAGTGGATGTATTGTTGGTCATCTTCTGGGATTCTATAGACTCTGGAACTGTTCCTGCAGATTGGAGGGTAGCTCACGTCACTCCAATATTCAAAAAGGGAGGTAGAGAGAAAGCAGGGAATTATAGACCAGTAAGCCTAACATTGGTAGTGGGTAAATGCTTGAATCCATTATCAAGGACTTTATAGCGGAACATTTAGAAAGCAGTGGCAGGATCAGTCAGAGTCAGCATGGATTTATGAAGGGAAAATCATGCTTGACAAATCTGTTGGAATTCTTTGAGGAGGTAACCAGTACAGTCGACAAGGGGGAGCCAGTCGATGTGGTATATTTGAACTTTCAGAAGGCATTTGACAAAGTCCTGCATAAGAGATTATTGTACAAAATTAAAGTGCAAGGGATTGGGGGAAATGTATTGAGGTAGATAGAAAACTGGTTGGCAGAGAGGAAACAAAGAGTAGGGATTAATGGGTCCTTTTCAAATTGGCAGGCAGTAACCAGAGGGGTACCACAGGGATTGGTGTTGGGACCCCAGCTATTCACAATATATCTTGATTTGGATGAGGGAACAAAATGTAACATCTCAAAGTCAGCAGATGATACCAAAATAGGTGGGAGGGTGAATTGTGACAAAGATGCAGGGATCCTACAACAAGATCTGGACAGGTTGGGCTAGTGGGCGAACCAATGGCAGATGCAGTATAATTTGGATAAGTGTGAGGTTATTCATTTTGGAAGCAAAAACAGGAAGGCAGATTACTACCTGAATGGCAGTAAATTGAGTGAGGGGAATGCGCAGTGGGACCTGGGTGCCCTTGTGCACCATTCGCTGAAGGCAAGCATGCAGGTGCAGCAGGCGGTAAAGAAGAGCATATCGAAGCAGGGATGTGTTGCTGCAATTGTACAGTGCCTTGGTGATGCCACACTTGGAGTATTGTGTGCAGTTTTAGTCTCCTTCTCTGAGGAAGGATGTTCTTGCTCTCGAGGGAGTGCAGTGAAGGTTTACCAGACTGATTCCAGGGATGGCGGGACTGTCATTTGAGGAGAGATTCACTAGGTTGGGATTGTTCTCACTGGAGTTCAGAAGAATGAGGGGGGATCTCACAGAGACTTATAAAATTGTCATCATAGTATTTATAGTGCAGAAGGAGGCCATTTGGCCCATCGAGTCTGCACCAGCTCTTGGAAAGAGCACCCTACCCAAGGTCAACACCTCCACCCTATCCCCATAACCCCACCCAACACTAAGGGCAATTTTGGACACTACGGGCAATTTATCATGGCCAATCCACCAAACCTGCACATCTTTGGACTGTGGGAGGAAACCGGAGCACCCGGAGGAAACCCACGCACACACGGGGAGGATGTGCAGACTCCGCACAGACAGTGACCCAAGCTGGAATCGAACCTGGAACCCTGGAGCTGTGAACCAATTGTGCTATCCACAATGCTACCGTGCTGCCCACAACAGGACATTCTAACAGGACTAGACAGGGTAGATGCAGGGAAGATGTTACCAATGATAGGTGTGTCCAGAACCAGGGGTCACAGCCTGAGGATTCAGGGTAAACCATTTCGGACAGAGATAAGGAGACATTTCTTCACACAAAGAGTGGTGGGCCTGTGGAATTCATTACCACAGGAAGTAGTTGATGCTAAAACTTTGAATATATCCAAGAGGCGGCTAGATATAGCACTTGGGGAGAATGGGATCAAAGGCTATGGGGAGAAAACAGGATTAGGCTATTGAGTTGGATGATCAGCCATGATCGTGATGAATGGCAGAGCAGGCTTGAAGGGCCAAAAGGCCCATCCTGCTCCTATCTTCTATGTATCTATGTAATACCGTTTTGGATACTGTTGGGGGGGGGATAGCCAATCAGTGTAAAACAACAGCAACCAGAACAGAGGCACCACAACTGGCTCTGTTGCTCAGCAGGGGAGGGCAAAATGCAGGAGAGCGATAGTTATAGGAGACTCTGTAGTAAGGGACACAGATAGGCACTTCTGTGGATGTGAAAGATACTCCAGGATGGCATGTTGCCTCACTGGTGCCAGGGTCAAGATGTCTCTGAACGAACACACGACATTCTGAAGGGGGAGGGTGAACAGCCAAAGGTCGTAATACACATAGGTACTCATGACATAGGCAGGAAGAATGATGAGGTCCTACAGAAGTTCAGGGAGTTAGGCAGTAAGCTAAAAAGCAGGACCTCTAGGGTTGTAATCTCAGGATTACTCCCAGTGCCACGTGCCAGTGAGGCTAGGAAATAGGAGGATTGTGCGCTAAATACGTGGCTAAACTGGTGGTGTAGGAGGGAGGGTTTCAGATTTCTGGACCGCTGGGATCTCTTCCGGGACAGGTGTGGCCTGTACAAGGTGAACGGGTTGCATCTAAACTGGAGGGGCACCAATCTCCTGGCTGTGAGGTTTGCCAGTCACTCAAGAGGATTTAATCAGTATGGCAGAAAGGTAGTAACCAGAGCGTTAGCTTAGAAGGTGTAATAATTGAAGGGGAAATAGAGAACAAAGATAAGAAATCAACATCACCCTGTCTGCTCAAACGCAGTGGTTTGAAGTGTCTTTGTTTCAACACCATATTGGATTGTGAACAGCCTGGCACTGAGTCAGAGAAGCCGTGAGCACAGCACGATGTAAGGTGCATACCTGAAAGTCACGAGTGAAGTGCAGTTCACCAGATGCATGCCCCTTATATTGGATTATGAATAAAACTGGTCCAATTAGACGCCCATGTGACCAAGATGAGGAGTGCAGGCAGGATTCTGACATGTTGCCATTAAAGTCGTGAATGGACAATCTATGTCTTCTTGCGCTGATGTAAAACAGATTTTCAACTTCCTCCACATTTTCTGGTCCTGCCCACCATGATGGGACTGGAAAATCCCACCCTAAGAGTTTGATATAGATTTTGGGGTGACATATTTTGGCTGAACTTAAATTTTGATTTATGAAGTACCTGATTCAGTCATCCACTGACTGTTGATATACTTTTTAACCTCTTCCACAGGTTTCAGGATTTCCTCTCCAGATGCGCTATTCAAAGTTGGAAGCAATATTTGATAAAGTCTACAGTACTGGTGTTCATAATATAGAAATCCCTAATGTGGAGTTTGCTGTTGCAGTGTATATTTATCCATATCCTAACAATGTATTATCAGTGTGGATCTATGTAGCATCTTTGGTTCATGATACATACAAATAACTTGGGCTATATTTTCTAAATTGCAAGTTGTGCTTAACGTTTTCCCTTTACAGTCTTGATTATGTTGAGCAAATTGTTGATATGAACTCCCTGTTAGTTGATGTTGAATGTAGAATTTTTAGGAACAGGAAAGGGCTTTCCTGTGACAAACCTGTGATTATTGATAAACCCACTAAAATCGAATTTTAACCCATCCTACACCTTGAACTCATTTTACACTCTGCTTCATTGTATTTCCCTGTTACTACCACTTGGCAGATGCACAAACCTTGCCTTCACCAACCTTTGTGCTCAAAACTCTCATGTCAACTAAATATGAGCTGAAACACCAACAGCCCCTGCCCCAGAGGTAGGCTGGGAGGTAGTGGGGTTCCATTTACTTGGGTGGGAAGGAGCAGTGTCTAGACCCTGTCGACTTCCCAACTCACCTAGATTAAGTCCAAGGCAGGATGGCCAATGGATGACCTTCCAGCTCGGAAACGAATTGAGGCCCTTTAGTGGCCTTGTTCTGCTGTCACAGGTAGTGGTGGGTGGGGGGTCATGCCATGTGTGTAACCAACCAGGTAGTTTCTGGCAAGTATGCCTATGGCCTGGTTGGGAGGATTGGGGGTGGGGGGCAGATGATGGGGTTTCCTTCCTACTTGGGTAGTCCACAACCAGTGGAGAGATATGGGCCTGCAAGTGAAGGCCCCTGTCTGACCTGAATACTAACTCGCACTGACTGGCCTCAGCAAGCTCACCTTACGCCTAAGACTCCAACACTATCCCCTGCCTAGGCCCCATGTAGTTCCAGCAGTGGACACCACTCCCGATGGCACTTCTGGTACTGGACAATTGCCAGCCCCTGGGCAGGAAATTCCAATCAGGTAACTGCCTGAATGACACTAAACCGGGTTGAGGAGGCCAGGAATGGCTGCAGGGGGGGTTGCCTCTGGCTCTCTAGTCAGTTGACTAACCCCCTGCCACAAGCATTGAATTCTACACTATATCTTTGACCACAGTTGCTTGAGACAATTGCTTTGGAGACAAAATTAAGCAAACAGCGGCAATTTTACATAAAATTTACATTTTTGTTTTCTGCACTCTTGTTTGCTTGGAGATTTTTGTTGAATTACATATAAATGAATTTAAACAAGACAGGAAACTATGTATTTTGTTTACGGGCGCTATAATTAGTACAAACAAAGCAAACAATTTGAACGTGAACTGTTGTATTCAGTTAAAGGATAACAATTTTGGGGAGTTTGTGATCCTTTAATATTTAATATTTATTTTTGGAAAAATGAAAACAAATATGAACGGCCGAATGAAAAATGGCAGTCATCGCATTAAAGACAATACATTGTAAACATGTTAATATTACAGAAAGGTCCAACTCATAATATTTAACCTTTTGCCAGGCAGTTGTTGAAGGCATTTCCACTTTAAATGGCAAGTCACAACAACTACTCTCGTCTACACCAAGTATGAAAAGCATAAACCAGTTTGCCAGTTTCACTTTTTGGAAATCACACCCTTTTTGGTGGCCATGATTGCAACCTTAAGTTATGGCTCTGGTCCTGTTCTGCTTGTGCCTAGAAAGTATTCCCCCTCAAAATCATGTCTGAAGTGATTTGGAGGTGGTCTTGAACAAAAAGAGGTGCATATATGCTGTTCACCCTGCAAACTTCCTTCTGAACCATGCACAGTTCTATGTTTGTCAAAATGACCAGACCTAGTAAAAAAGAAAATTGAATTAGAAATCTACAGCATCAATTTTTGGAAAATCTAGCAATAGTTATATAGTCTCATTAATTGAACAGACATATGGCCGTGATTCAACTAATTGGGAACAAAGTCCCATAGCAAGTGTGTTTAGCCATGTGTTTCCTGGCGCTCACAGTGCAGAGAATTGTTGTTACCACAGTGCGTCTTAACCCATATACGGTGGACAAATGACTGCAAGGCTACTTCTTTAAATCAAACAGCATTTATTTGCATCATACAATGTTATTGTTAAACAATCACGCCATCAACATAATACTACAGAGTACTTCAAGTTCATAGGAGACCTTGACTTAACTTCGGAGTGACTAGTGAGGACCAGACAGATATTGGCCTTTATCTGTATGCTGAATCCTTTAGTCCTCAAGTGTCCGGTCCTTGGTCTGGTCTGTTCCTGGCTCTGGTCTTCCTTCGGTGGTAGGGTGATGGTCTTCCTCGTGTTGGTCATTGAAGGTCACCATTGTTCCGTTTCTGCTGCAGAGAGCGATTCTAGGGTGGCGCAGTACCTTTTAACCTCATTGATTGTGCGCCTTTTTGGACGGGCCCTGGGATGCTACCAATCAATCGATCATAGTTCAATCAAGTCCAATCAGAGCCTGCCAGCTTGATTGTGGGGCATGAACTCTTCGGCCATGTCTGTAGGTGTCTAGGGCACATAGGCCCTTCCAAATAAGGAATGCAGATGCCATTGTGTCTGGTAGATATGATTGACATAGTTCTATTGTCCCTGGGATGAACCTTTTGCTGTGCATTGGAGAATCTGGGCTGCAATTTATTCATCAATGTTCATTTGAGTTGCAGCCTGCTTGTCCTTAAACTTGGCCTATTCTCTCAGCATCCCATGCAGGTCACCATCATAGGTGGCCGTTCGACCACACGATAGAACACTGGGGAGCACTTTCTCCCTGTGTCTGCATGGGTGGTCCGTTTTTCTCCCACAGTCCAAAGATGTGCAGATTAGGTGGATTGGCCAAGCAAATTTGCCCCTTAGTGTCCAAAAGGTTGGGCGTGATTGCGGGGATATGGTGGAGGCATGTACTTACGGAGATTGCTCTTTCAAAGAGCCAGTGCAGACTTGATGGGCCAAATGGCCTCCTTCTGCACTGTAAATCCTATGATTCTATGAATGAGAGAGATAGTTGTGGCCTGTTTCCACTAAAAAGTGTATTACAAAATACCACATTTCAGTAGGTCAGATAAATCTAAATGCAAAAGTTAGATAAAATTGCTACTAATACCTCAATTTGACTGAAATTTCATAAAGCAAAGATGGGAAGTTTAACCCAATGTTCATTCAGTCATAGAGTTTCCGCAATCATTTGCACTGGTATTAAAAACATTGCAACAGAGAAAAGCGCTGCCCACAAAGTTGGCTACATCTCCAGGGTATCCTGATCTCATTTCCAGGCCTTCCCGAAGGCTTTATAACTAAGCTGGTTGTTTAGGGTGCACGAAAAATGTTTTATAAGATTTTAACTGCAGCAGCAACTCATGGCACCTTTAATGTAATAAAAAACACCCGTGGTGCTTCGTAAGGACATTTTAAAGCAAACATAAGATATGGAGAAATTCTAATGGCTGCGCCTGAACCGGGGTGTAACGCGGCCGGTAATTTTCGCGGGAGGCCTCTCGTGGGATTTATTTGGCTCGTCACGCCTTGCGAGATCTAAGTGTTGCTTATTCACTTGCTAGAGTTATTGTAGGCGCAGGACCTAACCCCCATGCCTCAGAGACCCTGAGTGAGCGCCGGTTAGTACTGATTTCCACGAACGGGAACCATAAGTACCGCCACTTGTGGGGAGGGTGCAGTGGTTAATGTACCTTAATGACCCACTGCAACTTCCCACTGGCACGGAGCGCGAACCTTGATCCTGATGCCAATGGGGAACCGGAGCATCAGGAGGGCGCCAATCCCATTTTCTGCCTGATGCTAGATTCTCCACTGTCTGTAGCAGAGTTCCCGATGCGGTGAAGAATCCAGCCCCAGGACTTCCGGCGGATGCTATGAAGGAGTAAGTCGGTGGCTCCCGCTCTGGTCGGACCTTTGGACCTTTCCCCCCCCGACTGTTTTCCGGTTTTAAACTGTAAATTCGAAGGCTGAGGCAATTGGGCACCGTTTCCATGTATTGGTGTCTGGAGAAAAGAACTAGAAGTGCACAAAAAGGCAGAAATAAAAAGACAGGCTAGGGCTGTGCTGAAGCTGCCGCAGGAGACAGCATGGCCGAGGACCGGACCCCTGGTGCGTCGGCCCAGCGATCAACGGAGCAGTTGATGCAGGTCATCTAGGATGGCTTTGCCAAGCAGAAACAGGACTGTCTGGACCCGATTAAAGAGTCGATTGATCGGCTGGAGCACAGACTGGACGCCCAGGATCGGGTGATCCAGAAGGTTGAGAAGGCGCTGGCTGAGCAGGAGGAGCATCAAACTGCGGTGGAGCTGGAGATGTTGAGGGACCAGCAGAAAAGGCTTCTGGAGAAGGTGGAGGTACAAGAGAATAGGTCCTGTCGGCAGAACTTAAGAATTGTCAGGCTCCCGGAGGGGTCTGATGCTGGGGCATATGTAGCAGGTATGTTTGAAAAGCTGCTGGGGGAGGGGACATTCTCCCGCCCCTTGGATGTGGAGAGGGCGTACAGAGTGCTTGCGAGGAAGCCGCGAACGGCGGACCCTCCGAGGGAAATGGAGGTGAGATTCCACAGGTTCCTGAACAAGGAATGTATTCTTCAGTGGACCAAGTGAACGCAGAGCTGTAAGTATCCTGCGGGTGTACCAGGACCTGAGTGTGGAGGTGGCCAGGAAAAGGGCAGGCTTCAACCAAGTTAAGTCAATCTTCTTCAAGAAACAGGTGAAGTTTGGACTGCTGTATCCGGCTCGTGTCTGGGTCATATAGGAGGACCAGCATCATTATTTTGAGTCGCCCGAAGACCCACTGGACTTCGCGAAAAGAAAAAGGACTGGTGGTGGGCTGAGAACTTTCGAACTTTGATGCAACTTGTTGGCTTATATTGTTTTTTTATTTTTTCCTCTTCTGTTTTTGAGTTCTGTTTAAGGGGGGGAAAAAGTTTTTCGTTTTTGGGTTTTCTTTCTAATGAATGTTGGCAATGCCTTTTGCTTTGATGTGCACTTTTGTGGGATGGAGACGTGCTTGTTTGGGTTTCGGTGTTTTTCTTTCAGTTGGGTGATTGGGTGGCACTGGGAGCGGGGGCCACCAAGCTAACTGGGTGAGCTAGCTCACGGAAGCGCAGTGGGGGATGTGCATATGTTTAGTTTATTGTATGGGTTAGGTTTCAGAGTGGTGTTGCTGGGGGGTGGGGGTAATTGTTCTACTGACAAGGGAGGGATTTCAATTGAGGGACAGAGAGGAGGTCGATGGCGGGGGCTGCCGGGGGGGCGGGCCCAAGAAAGGGGATGGCTGAAAGGAGGGGGGGGCACTTTGCCCCCCAACTAGGGTGATCACCTGGAATGTTCGAGGGTTAAATGGGCCGGTTAAGAGGGCACGTGCGTTTGCGCACCTGAGGGGACTGAAGGCGGACGTGGTAATGCTGCAGGAGACGCACCTTAGAGTAGATTGAGGAAAGGCTGGGTCAGTCAGGTCTTCCACTCGGAGCTGGACACAAAGATGAGAGGGGTTGCGTTCTTGATTAATAAGCGGGTGATATTTGAGGTGGGCAGAATAGTTTTGGATGTGGGAGGTCGATAAAGCGGTAAGCTTTTGTCCTCCAGGATTGAGGATTGTGTACTGAACATTATTGTGGAGGATCAGACGGGGTTCGTGAAGGGCAGGCAGCTGGTGGCCAAGATCCATGGAGATTTAGGCAGCTGAGGGGCAGGAGTTCTCCTTCTACTCCCATGTACATAAGGTATATTCTCGGATCGATTTCTTTATTTTGGGTAGAGCCTTGCTGGCAGGGGTGGTGCACACAGGGTACTTGGCTATCACAATCTCGGACCATGCTCCACACTGGGTTGACCTGCAGGTTAGTACAGATAGCAATCAGCGCCTGCAATGGAGGTTAGATGTAGGGCTGTTGGCGGACGAAGCAGTGTGCGAGAGGCTGAGGAAATGCATACAAAATTACCTGCAGGTAAATAATACGGGGGAGGTCTCAGCAGCAGAGGTCTGAGAAATGCTGAAGGCAGTGGTGAGAGAAGAGCTGATCTCGATCCGGCTCACAGGGACAGGACGGACAGGGCAGAGACAGACCGACTGGTAAAAGAGATTTTACAAGTCGACAGGAGCTACGTGGAGACTCTAGAGATAGGGCTTTTAAGGGAGGCTACAGCGGAGTTCGGCTTGGTAACCACAGGGAGGGCAGTGGAACAACTCAGAAAGGCGAGGGGGGGGGGCGATCTACGAGCATGGCGAGTAGGCTAGCAGGATGCTTGCACAGCAGCTCAGAAAGAGGGAGGCGGCTAGAGAAATAGGGAAAGTTATTGACGGGGATGGGAACTTGGTTGGGGATTCGGCAGGGGTAAGGCATTTCGGGATTCCTACAGCAGGCTGTACAGGTCGGAAACCTCTGCGGGGCCGGAGGCGATGAGGCACTTCCTGGAGGGGTTGACTTTCCTGAAGGTGGACGAGGAGCTGGTAGAAAGTCTGGGGGCCCCGATCGGGTTGGAAGAGATAGTGGGAATGGATAGTGGAGGGCTTGAAGGCCATGCAGTTGGGTAAGGCCACGGGACCGAACGGGTACCCAGCGAAGTTCTACAAAACGTTCTCCGGGATATTGGGACCGGTGCTGATGTTGATGAAGGTGTTTAATGAGGCAAGGGAAAAAGGGGTTCTGCCCCAGACGATGTCACAGGCCATGATTTCGCTTATCCTGAAACAGGACAAGAACCCGGAGCTATGTGGGTCCTACAGGCCGATATCCCTGTTGAATGTAGACACCAAACTGTTGGCCAAAATTTTGTCCTCCAGGATTGAGGACCGAACATTATTGTGGAGGATCAGACGGGGTTCGTGAAGGGCAGGCAGCTGGTGGCCAATGTAAGAAGGCTGTTAAATGTGATCATGATGCCCCCAGAAAGTAGGGAGGTGGAGGTAGTGGTCGCAATGGATGTGTGGTGGTTAGGATTTGGGAGGGGCTTTATTGACTGGGTCAGGTTGCTGTACCAGACTCCTGTTGCGAGTATACGGACGAACAGGACGACTTCGGACTATTTTAGATTGCACCGGGGGACGAGACAGGGATGCCCCCTCTCCCCACTGCTGTTTGCGCTGGCTATAGAGCCGCTGGCAATTGCTCAGAGAGCCTCAAGGGGCTGGAGCACAGAGTCTTGCTGTCTGCGGATGACCTGCTTCTGTATGTTTCAGATCCAATTGAGGGGATGGAAGAAATCAAAGGAATTTTAGGGGAATTTGGCCGGTTCTCTGGGGTATACGCTTAATATGGGGAAGAGCGAGATGTTTGCGGTCCAGGCGAGGAGTCAGGAGAGGCGACTGGGGGAACTGCTGTTTAGAATGGTAGGGGACAGTTTCAGGTACCTAGGTATTCAGGTGGCACGGGATTGGGACCAGCTACATAAATTGAACTTGGCCCGGTTGGTTGATCAGATGAAAGATGATTTCCGGAGATGGGATGCGCTCCCGTTGTCTCTAGCTGGGAGAGTCCAAACGGTGAAAATGACGGTCCTCCCGAAATTCCTGTTTGTATTTCAATGTCTCCCCATCTTTACTCCACGGTCCTTTTTTAAGCGCGTCAATAAAGTTATTGCGGGCTTCGTGAGGGGGGGGGGCAAGTTCCTGCGAGTGAGGAGGGTAATGCTTGAGCGGAGTCGGGGAGAGGGCGGGCTGGCGCTGAACTTTAGCAATTATTACTGGGCAGCTAACATAGCCAGGATTAGGAAGTGGCTGGTGCAGGGGGTGGGGGGTCCGCATGGGTGAGTATGGAGGCGGCTTCATGCAAGGGCACCAAGTTTGGGGGCACTGGTAACTGCGCCTCTGCTGTTCCCGCCGGCGCGGTACTCCACCAGCCTCTGTGGTGGTGGCGGCCCGGAGAGTCTGGGGGCAATGGAGGAGATACGTGGGAGCATCAGTCTGGTCCCCAATCTGCGATAATCATCGGTTTGCCCCGGGGAGTACGGATGGGGGGTTCCGAATGTGGCGGAGAGCAGGGATTGAGGGGTTGGGGGACTTGTTTATAGAGGGACTTGCTTTCCGAGTACGAGGGCGCTGGAGGAGAAGTTTGCATTGGCGAGGGGAAACAGGTATAAACAGATATCTGCAGGTGCGGGACTTTCTGCGTAGACAGGCATCCACCTTCCCATTCCTGCCGCTAAGGGGGATTCAGGACAGGGTAGTTTCCAGAGGATGGGTAGGAGAGGGGAGCGTCTCTGACATTTACAAGGAACTTATGGGATCAGAGGAAACGCAGACCAAGGAGCTGAAGCGAAAGTGGGAGGAGGAGCTGGCTGGAGAGATAGAGGAGGGCCTTTGGGCAGACGTGTTGAGTAGAGTCATCGTGACCGCAACTTCTGCCAGGCTCAGCCGGATTCAATTCTAGGTCGTTCACCGGGCCCACATGACAGTGGCCCGGATGAACAGGTTCTTTGGGGTGGGAGATGGGTGCGCAAAATGTGCGGGAACCAGCGAATCATGTCCACATGTTCTGGGCATGCCCAAAGCGGAGGGGATTTTGGTAGGGGTTTGCTGATGTCATGTCCAAGGTATTAGAAACAAGGGTGGCATCGAGTCCAGAGGTGGCGGTTTTTGGGGTGTCGCAGGATCCGTGAATCCAGGAGGAGAAAGAGGCAGACGTTGTGGCCTTTGCTTCCCTGGTTGCCCGGAGACAGATGCTATTATCTTGGAGGGACTCAAGGCTCCCGAAGTCGGAGACCTGGCTATCGGACATGGCTAGCTTTCTCTGTTTGGAGAAAATCAAGTTCGCCTTAAAGAGGGCCACTGTTAGGGTTCGCCCGGGGGTGGCAACCATTCATCGATATCTTCGCGGAAAACTAATCGTCAGCAGAGGGGGGGGGGGGGGGGGCGGGAGTAGGTTAGCGTAGATTAGGGGGTTAATTAAGGGTGGGACCTGTTGGGGAGGGAGGTGGTATTTGCACTATGTTTATATTCTCATGTACATTGTTTATATTGCTGCTGTTACAATGCCAAAAAAACCCTCAATAAAATGTTTATGAAAAAAAAAATCCAGCCCCAGTTCACTCTGAGTGTCTCGGGGAACTGCAAAAGTCTGTGTGGGGGAGGGGGGAGAAAGGGAGGTTTCTGGCCTACCTGCTGATGGGATTTCCCGGTCCTGCTGAAGTTCACTCCTGCTATGGGTTCCCCAGTGGCGGGGTCGGCAAGCCATCCAAAACAATGTAGGTTTTGGTGTGAGCAGAAGACCCCGCCGGCAGCCAAAAGCGTGCCACCTCCGCCATGGGAAAACAGGAAGAGTGGAAAATTCCAGACTGTGACTTTACTTTGCTTTCTTCAAAATAAATCCGTTTTAAGGTATTTCAGACTCATTCTTCCGAATTAACAAAGGGTACTGTTAAAGTTAAAGAAAATGGGTTAATCTTGGGCTAGATTCAGCCACGTGTTTCTTGGCACCAGGCACTGTTCACTGGCAGCGGGAGTCTCTGCTTTCCCATTGAAGTCACCCCACGCTGCCGGAAAACTCGTGGGCGGGTATGGGCTGCCGGTGGGACTGACTCTTGTTTGGCTTCCTGTTCTAGCAGTGAAGAGACTCCCACAATTTTGAATCCCCAACCTTATGTGAATTTGGCAGGCAAGATGCCTTTTGCACCTGTTGCAGCTTACCACTCTCCCTGCTCAGGAATGTTGGCTGGTTATGACAGTGGCAGAGGCCCACAGGTTGGGGCTTAAGAGGAGGAACTGGACCATACTCAGCATTGTTACTGAAGTGGAGGGTGTGTGGCTGCAGGATAGACAGCCGATACATTGTTGATACTGGAGACTGAAAGAAAGATCTGCATGATAGAGTGTTGCTTCTGGCCCTTCCGACTCCATTAAAAAAAAACTTTAAACAAATGTTTTTGGTTACTTTCTAATTGGGGAGCCAGTACAAATGTACCCCCAAAAATTGCTATGGAAATTCTGGCTTCATTATTAGGACCTCTATTTGTATTAAGTGAAAAAAAAAAAAAGAGGCTTACGACTTGTTTTAGGCAAACATTTCCACCAGCTGGCCTTTGAATTTTAATAGGACAGTAAAGGCTATCGTCTCTATTTCAGGCCTTTAATATCCCATTAATCTTTTTTAAAATAAATATTTATATTAGCCGTTTCAAAAATTTTTAATACATAAATTACATCACACATATTTAACAAACAATTAAGAATCCCTTCTGTAACCCGAAAACAATGTTAATTATCTACCCCCTACCCTAGAATTTGCAGTGCAGAAGGAGGCCATTTGGCCCATCGAGTTTGCACTGGCCCTTGGAAAGAGCACTCTATTCAAGCCCACAGCTCCACCCTATCCCCGTAACCCCACCTTACTTTTTGGATACTAAGGGAAATTTAGCGTGGCCAATTATCTACCCTGCACATCTTGGACTGTGAGAGGAAACCGGAGCACTCGAGGAAACCCACGCAGACACAGGGGGAACGTGCAGTTTCCGCACAGAGATTGACCCAAGCCAGGAATCGAACCTGGGACCCTGGAGCTGTGAAGCAACAGTGCTAACCACTGTGCTACCGTGTCGCAAATGTCACACATGATCAGAAGATGGGACAACAGCACTGAATGTTTTCCAGCCACTTGAAAATCACCATCTCATTTAAGACCCACCGGGTCGAAGAATCGGTGGGGGCTGGCGTGAATCCCGCCCCCGCCGTGTCCCGAATTCTCCGCCACCAGAGATTCGGCGGGGGCGGGAATAGCGCCACGCCGGTCGGCGGGAATTACGCCGGTCGGCGGGAATTGCGCCGGTCGGCGGGCCCACCCCCGGCGATTCTCCAGCCGAAGTCCCACCGCTGTCAACCGTCGCCCGCTGGTGTGGATTAAAACTCCTTTTGAATGGCGGGACAAGACGGCGCGGGCAGGCTCCGGAGTCCTGGAAGGGGGGGGTGGCCCGGGGGATGCCCCCACGGTGGCCTGGCCCGCGTTCGTGGCCCACCGATCCGCGGGCGGGCCTGTGCCGTGGGGGCACTCTTTCTTCCGCCTTCGGCATGGTCTTCACTATGGCGGAGGCAGAAGAGACCCCCCCCTCCCCTGCGCATGGATGCCGTGAGCGGCCGCTGATGCTCCCGTGCATGCGTCGCCCGGCGAAGACCTTTCGGCGCTGGCTGGCGTGGCGCCAAAGGCCTTTCCCGCCAGTCGGCGGAGCGCAATCCACTCCGGCGTGAGCCTAGCCCCTCAAGGTGAGGGCTTGGCCCCTAAAGGTGCAGAGAATTCCGCACCTTTGAGGCGGCCCGACGCCGGAGTGGTTCCCGCCACTCCATTACGCCGGAAACCCACGCCCCACCGGCTAACAGCAGACATACATGCTTCTGAATTGCGTTTTACCCATAGTGCAGAGTGAATCCATCTGGCTTTATGTTGGACAAGACCAGCCACAACAAAATGTAATCCTGAAGTTACAGGACAGCTCCAACTTGGAGGAGGAGGAGGCTTTCAAGTTGGCTGGTGAGATCAGAGGTTGTTGCTGGACGGAAGGCCAAGTTGATCACCCCCTCCCACCAACAGGCCAGTGAGGACGCCTCCGTACACATTGGTCGGTTGTGGTAAACCACTGTTGCACCTATATTAGGTGATGTAAGGTAGGACCTGTACTACAGGTTCGCCGGTAGTCCCTGCCTGCTGGCACTGCCCAGTAGGCGGAGTATAAATATGCGTGTCCTCCATTCAGCAGCCATTTCGCCAGCTGTTGTGGGAGGCCACACATCTTAAAGCCTCAGTTGTATCCAACTCGAGTCTTTGTTCAATTGATCGTGCATCGGTCACACGCAGACAATTACTTTGAACGAAGGAACCTGCCTAGTTAATGACTATTCCCTCTATTCAAGGTACCAGCAGGAAAAGGCAGAGGAAGAGGTCCAGCCAGTGCCTCAGGCTCAGTGCCCGGACCACCTAAAGTGGAGGCTGAGTATCAATTTTGAGAAGAACTGTCACCTGCACACTCCACCAATGCAGATCACACCTCTGGAGGATCCTAGTTCTTGAGCAGGCCGGGTTCGCAATCTGGTGATCACCTCAAGGCCACATGTTCACAGCAGGCAGAGATCTCTGACACTCGAAGGACTGCTGAAGACCACTCCCCTGTAGAGTAGGAGTTGGTGATGAGCCTCTGTAATTGACCCCAAGAGGCACGTTCAATATACAATGACAGGCAGGGGAACAATCAGGTTGAGTTACGTAAAATAAGCTCATGGTGTAGGGGGCAACATATTGGCATTGGTAAAAGATTGGCTAGCTAACAGGAAGCAGAGAGTAGGCATAAATGGGTCATTTTCTGGTTGGCAAAATGTAACAAGTGGTGTACCACAGGGATGCTTCAGTTATATTGGCACCGGTGAGAAAAGGTTAGACTGGTTAGGCTTGCTGGAGTGTAGAACAGAGACACGCAACCTAATTGAAGCATTTGGGTCTTCCTGAGGCCCACATATCCTTGCCTTGTAAATATGCCAGTTAAAGTTCAAATTCTGCTTGGCCCACTCCTGTAAATGCTGAACATTTGAGTGCCAAGGTACCTGCTTCAAGTGGTTTGAATGGCTTACAACACAACTGCATTTTCAGAATCACAACTTTTAGATTTTCCTTGTCAAGTATACTGTTTACCTCTGCTTTAAATTGTTTCACTGATGTGAAATGAGTAAGGGAACCTGTCTCAAGTCTTTCACTGTGATAGATAGCTAGCTGCGCCCAAATTAAAGTACTTCCAAAAGTGAGAGAACCTTGTTTCCCTTTCCTTGTAGTTTTGTTGAGGTCACAAGTGATGTGATGTCTCCAATTAAATAGAATTCCAGTAGCTAGTGTAGATCTAGCCGAGTAATAGCACTTGTCTTCCAAGAATGTCTTCACTTCTTCCGAACAGATTGAAAAACATTCAGAAACTCTCCCTAGAAAGCCAACAGGTTTAAAAAACATGCAGAAATTCTCTCCCGAGAAAGTCAATGTACTGTGTTGTAGAGAAGAAGGTCTACATATTGACAGTTGACCAAGTTCACCGATCTTGCTGGTTCAATCTTTTTCCATTATTTTTTGTTAACCATCCCTATAATCAGGGACATTAGTTCCATGAACCCCCCCCTTCCGGTCAGTAGCAACTGAGATCACCTTGTTGAGGAGTATTCTTTTCCTCTTTAAGCAGCCAATAATAGCTGGAAAAGGGGCATCAAGTCAATGAGCTCCTCTTGGGGATCCTTTGGAAATGTACATACCTGCAGAGGAGAGCAATCGGTGCAATATCATCACCATTGTATGATTCATCACAAGTAATAGAGAAGACTTGATCTGAATTTACATCCTCAACATGGTGGCTGGTAATATCTGTGGCCAATGTTATTGTTCTGTTCCTCACTATCTTCGCAAGACATGGATTTTGCTTTTTTGGGTAATTTTGTTTTTAAAATCACTGTACAACTGCTCTGCCGACTTTGACAAAATCAAATTAACCATCTGTTCATGGATTTCTTGGTTTCACAATCGTTTGGCCTGCCACAAAACTAGCAATCCGACATTCCACCCCTCAGCAAACATATTCGTAGATATCTCTATCTTGTTCTTCAGCTCATCCAGCATTTTCTTTCATCCATGTCAGTTGGATAATTTTCAGCTCAGGTGCTATTTTAGTGAAATGTTTTTTAAGGTTTGAGTTCATGAGTATCATTACAAATGTGACACAGGGACACATGAGTGTGACAGTCATATTTGGAACAATGCCAATGAATCAGCTTATTAGTCTTCTTCAATTCTTCTCTTTGCAGCCTTTTCCAAATCAGCTTCAAAAAATGGGCAAGAGTAAGTTTGTTCCTTCAATTATTTCTCTGCCTGCAGCAATACATGCACCCAACAACTCCGCCTCAACACCAGAGTGAGGTACTCTTGAATTGATTAATAAGCCTGCCTGCACATTTTCACCTGCACAACATCAAGCACTCTCCTTGCTGTACTTCCACCCAATCTATTCATACTGGTCAATCCAGTTCTGAATATGAATCAGAACACACTGCGTGATCTTCAAACAGATCAACCAGAATCAGAGTTAGTTCTGTCAGAGGGTTATTTAGGCTGAAGTGTTAACTCTGATGTTTTCCATAGATGCTGCCAAACTTGCTGTTTATCCAGCATTTCCTCTTTCTTTTTATTTGAGTGAGCATGATGCTTTATTGATTAACATGCATGCAACTCCTAGGATGCCAGATAATAGCATTTTTTCTAATGAAGCATTTGAATTTTTAGTTAGCTCATGCATTTAAAAAAAAAAAATGTCTGCATTAGGAACACACTGGGAGAGCAATTCTTTGAAAACACATTGCAGTCAATGTGTGAAACATCCATCTGCTCGAGTTATTCGGGAGCTGCAAACCTGACCCTAAGGATCCGAACCCTGCTTGATTCTGTATCACTTCCAGAATGTTATGTGTCGGTTTTCACCATAACAGATACAAAGTATTAACTTCTTGTCATTTACTATTTCAATTACCATTTCTCATGTCTCTACCTGTAGCAATCTCTACATGTGCATGTGTAATCAGTAGCACCACATGATCACTAGAGGCTGGACCAACAGGGGTATAAAAGGCAACGACATTGGGTCTATGGCTCTCTCAGGGGTGCACTGTGACCAGGGCAATAGCAGAGTAGTTCAGATGGCTAGTGGAGTTACGTATAGTTACTGTAGTTAGATCTTGTTAACCTGATCACTGGTATCAAAGTTAAAGTAAAGAACTCATGCAATTATTGTTATAGTTACTCAATAAATCTTTTGTTACTACTGGATGAGTTTGAGTCTTCTTCATTGAGATTCAGAAGACCTCTTCATTAGCCAAGGATTGAGTAGCACATGTTACATACCACACAGGTAACAAAACATGGTTCCGACGCTGTTGGCTTTAACAGAACTGGTTAGATTAGGTTAGACAAAAAAATTCAGACAGGATATTCGACTGTGGAAGACTTTGCAGCAAATGGATCCTCGACGACCAACTATGGGACTCGTTGTACCTCTAGGGCAGCTGGAAACAACCGGTAATTTAAGTTATAACTGGAAAACATTTGACCAGATATTCCAAATATTTAAGCACGGTCTCTGACGCAACGAAAATAGCACTACTACTCTCAATAGGAGGGCATGAAGCTAGAGAAATCTATAATTGCTTTAATTACTTAGGAGGTGAAGACAACACCAAAATAGAAGTAATACTCAAAAAATTTGATGAACATTAAGAGTCAGTATGGAGAGATGCTGGAAAGATTTAACTCGTCATAAATGCCAGAGAAACGGAGGGCCCATCACTGGTTTCATCACAAATCTCCAAGTTAATACCACAAGGCTGTGATTATGCTGATTTCAGAGACACTATGATAATGGATCAATTAATTTCTCGACTGTCAAAAATTTGAAGGAAGAACTTTCACACGATAAGTATCTAACTCTAGAAACTGCTATACAAAAATGCCTTGCCTATGAACAAAAACAAAATCAATACAGAGAGTCTTTACAAACACAGAATCAGCATCTAGAAAACAAAATCGGTAAAAATGGCGTGAACACTCACCACGAGGCAGGATCTCACTCGATGCAACAGCGCTTTTTGATTGGCAGCCATCTTGAGCGACAGCGTTCCGGCCAGTACGCACTTCTCAAAAAGAAGGAAAATGGCAAAATACACTCGAGAAGCCGAGCATGCGCAGTTGCGAAAAGAGCGCACAGTAAAGGAAACTCGAATTGCGCATTCCTACGCATGACGTCACGAGCGTTATGATGTCAGAGGACCCGGACCAAGGGAAATGCACGAAAATGAACAAAAAGACATTTTAAAAGCTGCAAAACCCAATTCTCTTACATCAAAAGACAGAACAATGCCCAAACTTACACCAGCAGTTAAAAATAACCTCCGCAGCACCCTGGCACAAGCATTTGCACTACCCAAAGAGGAGAGCACAGTGATTTGTTCATTGTGAAGAATACTACTCAGAAGATGATTTCTTCATTGGACATAGAAAGAACAATGACAAATCCGAAACAAAAAGAACAATGACAAAACAATGACAAATCTGAAACAAAAAGAGATGATGTGTTCATTGAAGACTACTTATCAGACATGGATGAGTTATTCGGAATTGATGATCATTGCATCAGCAACACAGTTGAAATGCTTAACACTCATGGCAGATGAATCCAATACCATGATGCCGTGGCAGATCGTCGATATATTGGATGACAGCAATACCCAAGAAGAAGATGACGCCACACAAAGCACAGATAGACTCCGCAGCGAGAACATGCATGACTCCACAGAGCGACACAAGCCTCCACAGACAGAGCGACGCATGCCTCCACAGACAGAGCGACGCAGGCTTCCACAGACAGCTCAGTGACAGACTCAAAAATGGAATCAAGCAAACACTCCATAGCGAACGCCATGCATGAACAAAACTATGAAGGTCCATCCACCTTATCTGCGCAACCGGCAGCAGACTATGAAAGTTTACCAAGCTTACGTGAACAACAAAAAGACTATGACACTCTACCCAGCCTATTTGAGCCACCAGAACCCAGCTCATTTAATCAACAAGACAGTCTACCCAGCTTATTTAAGTCACCAGAAGAAGACTATGAAAGTCTACCCAGCTAATTTAACCAACAATAAGACACTGAATGTCTACCCACTGTATGTGAGACAAGTGATGAAGAAATCACAATTCCCATACAGGATGTGCAGGATCACAGAGAGACTGACAGATCTCAGCTCGCCTGCACAGAAGCACTCAACAATCAGAGGAGGGCTACTCATGAGTCCAGAGAGATCACGTCAATTGAAATCTTGAAGATTTTGACTCCAGAAGAGGAGCACCAAGACCAACAAGAAAATGAAATTGTGAAGATTTTGACTCCAGAAGAGGAGCACAAAGAAATCAATGACGATTCAAATCAACCAGAAATGACTCTAGAAGAGTACAAAGGAAGCAAAGAAGAGGAATCCAATCCACCACAAATGACTGATGTCACCAACATCAGATCATTCTCACAATTCTCAAGAAGAAACGCTCAATGTAACAGATACCACTACGGACACGGACACCAATAACTGTGACAATGATTCAATCATCCACACAGAACACTCATTGAGCACAACAAGAACAACAAACACTACAAGACACACAGCAGAAACAAGAACAACAAAGGAAACAAGAAGCATAACAGAAACAACAAGCACAACAAGAAAAAAGACGAAAAAACCCAAAAAACAGAAACAAGCACGACAAGAAAAACCAAGCACAACAACAACAAGAATGACAATGAAAACAACAAACACAGAAACGACACAAACAACAACAATAAAACAATGGCCTGTACAACATGGTACAACTCTGCAGATGAAGGACAATGCCACAGCACACTGCAAAACAATGACAAGACTACAAACATGCCAAGGCATGATAAAGAATCTCACAAATTCACATCTGCTCCAGAACAAGCAAGCACGCCAGCTTTCAAGGCAGATGACATACTAGATCAATATTGAAAGTACAGGGAAAAGTCCAGGTCAGACGACAAAGATGACATACAGAATCAATACCGCAAGCACAGAAAAAGTCCAGGTCAGACAATGGTGTAACATAGACTTCTCTTGTGGTAGTAATTCTAAATCAGACAACAAAGCGATTCGACCATTCGAACACCTCATGGTGACTTGATGGTCACTTAAACACAAGAACACTGATGACGTTCACAAAGAAATAACAACATCAACATCACCACTTCAACAACAGAAGACGAAAGCAACTCAACCAAACAAATTCATAAAGTTTGGACTCACAAATTTTTTCATTAACATAGGACTCTAAATATTAATTGGCTTTGTATAATCATCAAGATCATCACAACTTGTACATAACATCCTTGTCTACCTATTTCACGCAAATGAAAAAACTGAGACTAAATGTATTCACATTTGACGGACTAACTCATTGATTTTATGTAATGCATTTGCAAACTGCATCTATTATGTTTGTTCAATTTTCTTTACAACATACAGAAAATATGTAACAGAAAAAAAGGGGGATGGAGTGATCTCTATATATGTACACAAGGGGTTGATGTGTAAGTGATCTCTATCTGTGCATGCACACAAGGGGTTAATAAACAAAGAACAAAGAAAAGTACAGCACAGGAACAGGCCCTTCGGCCCTCCAAGCCCGTGCCGACCATGCTGCCCGACTAAACTACAATCTTCTACACTTCCTGGGTCCATATCCCTCTATTCCCGTCCTATTCATGTATTTGTCAAGATGCTCCTTAAATGTCACTATCGTCCCTGCTTCCACCACCTCCTCCAGCAGCGAGTTCCAGGCACCCACTACCCTCGGTGTAAAAAAACTTGCCTTGTACATCTACTCTAAACCTTGTCCCTCGCATCTTAAACCTATGCCCCCTAGTAATCGACTCCTTTACCCTGGGGAAAAGCCTCCGACTATCCACTCTGTCTATGCCCCTCATAATTTTGTAGACCTCTATCAGGTCGCACCTCAACCTCCGTCGTTCCAGTGAGAACAAACAGAGTTTATTCAATAGCTCCTCATAGCTAATGCCCTCCATACCATTCTGCTAAATCTCTTCTGCACCCTCTCTAAAGCCTCCACATCCTTCTGGTAGTGTGGCGACCAGAATTGAACACGATACTCCAAGTGTGGCCTAACTAAGGTTCTATACAGCTGCAACATGACTTGCCAATTCTTATACTCAATGCCCCGGCCAATGAAGGCAAGCATGCCGAATGCCTTCTTGGCTACCTTCTCCACCAGTGTTGCCCCTTTCAGTGACCTGTGGACCTGTACACCTAGATCTCTCTGAATTTCAATACTCTTGAGGGTTCTACCATTCACTGAACATTTCCTACCTGCATTAGACCTTCCAAAATGCATTACCTCACATTTGTCCGGATTAAACTCCATCTGCCATCTCTCCGCCCAAGTCTCCAAACAATCTAAATCCTACTGTATCCTCTGACAGTCCTCATCGCTATCCGCAATTCCACCAACCTTTGTGTCGTCTGCAAACTTACTAATCAGACCAGTTACATTTTCCTCCAAATCATTTATATATACTACAAACAGCAAAGGTCCCAGCACTGATCCCTGCGGAACACCACTAGTCACAGCCCTCCAATTAGAAAAGCATCCTTCCATTGCTACTCTCTGCCTTCTATGACCTGGCCAGTTCTGTATCCACCTTGCCAGCTCACCCCTGATCCCATGTGACTTCACCTTTTGTACTAGTCTACCATGAGGGACCTTGTCAAAGGCCTTACTGAAGTCCATAGACAACATCCACTGCCCTACCTGCATCAATCATCTTTGTGACCGCTTCGAAAAACTCTATCAAGTTAGTGAGACATGACCTTCCCTTCACAAAACCATGCTGCCTCTCACTAATACGTCCATTTGCTTCCAAATGGAAGTAGATCCTGTCTCGAAGAACTCTCTCCAGTAATTGCCCTACCACTGACGTAAGGCTCATCGGCCCGTAGTTCCCTGGATTATCCTTGCTACCCTTCTTAAACAGAGGAACACCATTGGCTATTCTACAGTCCTCGGAGACATCACCTGAAGACAGTGAGGTTCCAAAGATTTCTGTCAAGGCCTCAGCAATTTCCTCTCTAGCCTCCTTCAGTATTCTGGGGTAGATCCCATCAGGCCCTGGGGACTTATCTACATTAATATTTTTCAAGACGCCCAACACCTCATCTTTTTGGATCTCAATGTGACCCAAGCTATCTACACACCCTTCTCCAGACTCAACATCCACCAATTCCTTCTCTTTGGTGAATACTGATGCAAAGTATTCATGCGTGACCACCAGAAAGGGCAGGCAGTCAGGGCAGGAATCCCCTGTGGTTGTCCCCCTCTCGAACAGGTATACCCCTTTGGATACTGTCGGGGGGATAGCCTATCAGGGGAAAACAGCAGCAGCCAGAGCACTGGCACCATGGCTGGCTCTGATGTTCAGAAGGGAGGGTCAAAGCGCAGAAGAGCGATACTCATTGGGGACTCTATAGTCAGGGGCACAGATAGGTGCTTCTGTGCACGTGAAAGAGACTCCAGGATGGTATGTTGCCTCCCTGGAGCCAGGGTCCAGGATGTCGCCGAATGGGTAGAGATCATCCTGAAGGGGGAGGGCAAACAGGCAGAGGTCATTGTACATATTGGTACTAACGACATAGGCAGGAAGAGGCATGAGGTCCTGCAGCAGGAGTTCAGGGAGCTAGGCAGAAAGTTAAGACAGGACCTCTAGGGTTGTAATCTCGGGATTACTCCCTGTGCCACATGCCAGTGAGGCTAGAAATAGGAAGATAGAGCAGCTAAACACGTGGCTAAACAGCTGGTGTAGGAGGGAGGGTTTCCGTTATCTGGACCACTGGGAGCTCTTCCGGGGCAGGTGTGACCTTTCTAAGGACGGGTTTCATCTAAACTGGAGAGGCATAAATATCCTGGCCGTGAGGTTTCCTAGTGTCACACGGGAGAGTTGTAAGTAGTATGGCAGGTTGGTGAGAGGTAATAGGTCAGAAGGTGAGAGCATTGAGGGAGAACTAGGGAATAGGGGCAGTATGGCTCTGAGGCAGAGCAGACAGGGAGAAGTTGCTGAACACAGCGGGTCTGGTGGCCTGAAGTGCATATGTTTTAATGCAAGAAGTATTACGGGTAAGGCAGATGAACTTAGAGCCTGGATTAGTACTTGGAACTATGATGTTGTTGCCATTACAGAGACCTGGTTGAGGGAAGGGCAGGATTGGCAGCTCCAGGATTTAAATGTTTCAGGCGGGATAGAGGGGGATGTAAAAGGGGTGGTGGAGTTGCGCTACTGGTGAGGGAAAATTTCACAGCTGTACTACGGGAGGACACCTCAGAGGGTAGTGAGGCTACATGGGTAGAGATCAGGAATAAGAAGGGTGCAGCCACAATGTTGGGGGTTTACTACAGGCCTCCCAACAGCCAGTGGGAGATAGAGGAGCAGATAGGTAGACAGATTTTGGAAAAGAGTAAAACCAACAGGGTTGTTGTGATGGGAGACTTCAACTTCCCCAATATTGACTGGGACTCACTTAGTGCCAGGGGCTTAGACGGGGCAGAGTTTGTAAGGAGCATCCAGGAGGGCTTCTTAAAACAATATGTAGACAGTCCAACTAGGGAAGGGGCTGTACTGGACCTGGTATTGGGGAATGAACCCAGCCAGGTGGTAGATGTTTCAGTAGGGGAGCATTTCGGGAACAGTGACCACAATTCAGTAAGTTTTAAAGTGCTGGTGGACAAGGATAAGAGTGGTCTGGTTCAAACGAGACACGAGCTGTTCCCTACTCCAAAACTAGATTTTCCAACCAATTGAAATAGGATAGAGGGAGAGAACCTGTTCCATACCACCTTTCCTACCCTGTTTCCATACCACCTTGAAAACTTCAATCAATTCACTCCTTAATCTTTTAAATTCCAGGGAATAAAACCTAGCTTGTACAATCTCGCCTCTTAAATTAACCCTTGGAGTTAATCATGCTGGTAAATCTAGACGGCACTTCCTCAACCTCATTGTATTCTTGTCCTCTAGATATAAAGGCCAGCATTCCAATGGCCTTTTTGAATATTTTCCATACCTGTTCATGCCATTTTAATGATGTAAGTACCTGGAACCCCAAGTATCTTTGCACTGCAACAGTTTCTAGCTTTCTGTCATTTAGAAAGTATCGTGTTCTATCCTTTCTAGATCCCCTCCACAATTGGAATGTTGTGCGCATACAAGAAGGATGTAATTATTCTGGAGTGAGTGCAGAGATTCACTAAATGTTGTCAGGTCTGGAGAATTGTAGCTACAAGGAGAGATTGGGTTGTCTTCCTCGGGGGAAGAAAGAAAGCAGAGGGGTGACATGATTGAGGTATACAGAATAGTAAGGGTAGCGATAAAATAGACAGGAGGAACCAGTTTCTCTTGGCAGAGAGTTCAAAAGCCAGGGGTCATAGCATCAAGCTAAGTGTCAGAAGGATTAGAGGGTACAGGAGGAAAAAACTCAAGGTGGTGGGTGTCTGGAATTTGCTGCCTGAGTTGGTGTTGGACCCCAAATCTGCATCTGCACCTTAAGTGCTATAAGGTGCAGGGCTATGGACCGCATGCAGGAAGATGGGATTAGAAATGGCACCTGTGAGACTTCCGGTTGCGGCTATGCCTGGATAGGTCGCACGTTCGGCAGCTCCCTCCGGGAACTGACTTTTGGGCTCTCTAGAGGGGCCCCAACGACACTTGTTCGATGGCTTCCAGTGTGGGAAGGTGACAGCAAGGTCCCCCCGACAGTATATGGATTGGACCAGGAGTGGAGCGGTGAAAAAAGGGATCTTGGAGCAGCGAAAAGTGAGAGGGAGAAAAAGCAAGATGGCGGCGGGTGGAGACCGAGCAGCATGGGCGCAGTGGTCGCAGGAGCAGCAGGAGTTTCTTAAACGCTGCTTTGAGGAGCTGAAAACCGAAATGCTGGCGCCAATGAAGGCGGTGATTGAGAAGCTTGTGGAGACCCAGAAGGCCCAAGGGGCGGCGATCCGAGAGGTGTGGCAAAAAACCTCGGAGAACGAGGACGGGATCTTGGGCCTGGCGGTGAAGGTGGAGGCACACGAGGCGCTGCACAAGAGGCGGGCGGAAAGATTTGAGGACCTGGAGAATAGGTAGAGGAGGAAGAATCTTCGGATTCTGGGTCTCCCTGAAGGAGTGGAGGGGCCCGTGTCGGGGCATATGTGAGCACGATGCTCAATTCGCTGATGGGCGCGGGAACCTTCCCGAGGCCCCTGGAGCTAGAAGGGCGCACCGGGTCCTGGCAAGGAGACCCAAGGCCAACAAGCCACCAAGGGCTGTAGTGGTGAGATTTCACCGCTTTATGGACAGAGAGTGTGTCTTGAGATGGGCCAAGAAAGAGCGGAGCAGCAGGTGGGAGAACACGGAAATCCGAATCTACCAGGACTGGAGTGCAGAGGTGGCCAAGAAGAGAGCTGGCTTTAATCGGGCTAAGGCGGTGCTCCATCGGAAAGAGGTGAAGTTTGGTATGCTGCAGCCAGCGCGATTGTGGGTCACATTCCAGGATTGGCACCACTATTTGGAAACGCCAGAGGAGGCTTGGAGCTTTATACAGACTGAAAAGTTGGACTCAAATTGAGGGTTTGTTGTTGGGGGTGGGGGGGAGGGGGGGGGGGATGTTTGCTGTCTATATGGTTTCAACTACGTGTAGGGAATGTTCCCTTGGTTGGGTGCTGGATGGGGATCGGTGAAGGGATTTGATGGGGAGACTGTGGGAGAGTGCGGGCGTCGGTGTTGGAGGGAGGGGAAGCCCGGGGATGGGGAATTGAGGTAAGGCCACAAAAGGAGCTGTGCTGGGGGGGGGGGGGGGGGCGGCTCAGGAAAGCGCGGGCGTTTTCCCACGCTAGGGAAGGACGGAGGCAGGGGTCGGAGGGCGGTACTGGAGAGGAGCGCACACTGACGGCCAGGGAGGAGGGGGAGGGGGGATTCCCACACTGCGGGGGTCGATGGGAAGGCGGGAGAGGGCGGGGTCAGCTGACTTACGGGAGTGTTATGGGGGGAGCAAAAGAGCTAGATATGGATCTAGCGGGGAGAGGGGGGGCGGTATAGGGTTGCTGCTGCATTGGCCAAAAGGGAACTGGAAATAGGAGAGGTGGTCGGGGCGGGAGTCCGCCGTCTGGGGGACTGGAGGGTGTGGGAGGCACAGGCACGTGACTGGCCTAGAAAAGGAGATGGCGCGTCGGCAGAGGGGGGTGGTGAGCAGCCCCCCAATCCGGCTGATAACTTGGAATGGGAGGGGCCTGAATGGGCCGGTTAAGAGGGCCCGAGTGTTCGCGCCCTTAAAGGCACTGAAGGCAGACGTGGTCATGCTTCAGGAGACACATTTGAAGGTGGCAGATCAGATCAGGCTGAGAAAGGGATTGGTAGGACACGTATTCCATTCGGGGCTGTATGCGAAGAACAGAGGGGTTGCAATACTGGTGGGGAAGCGGGTGTCGTTTGAGGCAAAGAATATTGTAGTGGATAATGGAGGTCAATACGTGATGGTGAGCAGTAGGTTGCAGGGGGTGCGGGTGGTACTGGTAAACGTACATGACCCGAACTGGGATGATGCCAGATTTATGAAGCGCGTGCTGGGTCGGATTCCGGACCTGGAGGTAGGAAGCTTGATAATGGGGGGGGATTTCAACACGGTGCTGGATCCAGCATTGGATCGCTCTAGGTCCAAGACGGGGAAGAGGCCGGCTGCGGCAAGGTGCTTAGGGGGTTTATGGACCAGATGGGGGGAGTGGATCCATGGAGGTTTGCCAGGCCCCTGGCCAAGGGAATTCTCATTCTTTTCCCATGTACATAGAACCTACTCCCGGATAGATATTTTTGTTTTGAGTAGGGCGCTAATCCAGAAAGTGGAGGGAATGGAGTATTCGGCCATAGCCATCTCAGACCACGCCCCGCACTGGGTGGAGCTGGAGCTAGGAGAGGAGAGGGATCAGTGCCCATTGTGGCGTCTTGATGTGGGATTATTGGCGAATGAGGTGTGCGGGAGGGTGCATCGAGAGATATTTGGAGGCCAATGACAACGGAGAGGTGCAGGTGTGGGTAGTCTGGGAGGCGTTGAAGGCGGTGGTCAGGGGTGAGTTAATCTCCATCAGGGCCCACAGGGAGAAGAGAGAGGGCAGGGCGAGGGAGAGGTTGGTGGGACCGATCTCGCTCCTCAATGTGGATGCTAAGTTGCTGGCAAAAGTGCTGGCTACGAGAATTGAGGACTGTGTCCCGGGGGTGATCCATGAGGACCAGACGGGATTTGTAAAGGGCACGCAGCTAAACACTAATGTGCGGAGGCTCCTCAACGTGATTATGATGCCATCGGTGGAGGGAGAAGCGGAGGTAGTGGCAGCTATGGACGCGGAGAAGGACTTCGACAGGGTGGAGTGGGAGTATCTTTGGGAAGTGTTGCGGAGGTTTGGGTTCGGGGAGGGGTTCATCAGCTGGGTCAGGCGGTTATATAGAGCCCCGGTGGCGAGTGTGACTACGAATTGGCAGAGGTTGGAGTACTTTCGGCTGTACCGAGGGACGAGGGGCCCCCTGTCCCCCTTGTTGTTTGCATTGGCAATTGAGCCTTTGGCCATGGCACTAAGGGAGCCCAGGAAATGGAGGGGATTGGTCCGAGGGGGAGAGGAACATCGGGTGTCGCTGTATGCGGACGACCTGTTGCTGTATGTGGCAGATCCAGTGGAGGGGATGGTGGAGGTCATGCGGATCCTAAGGGAGTTTGGGGACTTCTCGGGCTATAAGCTCAACATAGGGAAACGTGAGCTCTTTGTGGTGCATCCAGGGGACCAGGGAAGGGGGATAGACGACCTACCATTGAAGAGGGCAGAAAGGAACTTTCGGTACTTGGGGATCCAGGTGGCTGGAAGTTGGGGGGCCCTGCACAAGCTCAATTTGACGAGGTTGGTGGAGCAGATGGAGGAGGATTTCAAAAGATGGGATGTGCTGCCACTCTCGCTAGCGGGCAGGGTACACTCGGTTAAAATGATGGTCCTCCCGAGGTTTCTCTTTGTGTTCCAGTGCCTTCCCATTATGATTACCAAGGCCTTTTTTAAATGGGTAGGTAGGAGCATCATGGGTTTCATGTGGGCAAATAAGACCGCGAGGATAAAGAGGGTGTTTCTGGAGCGTAGCAGGGACAGGGCAGGGCTGGCGCTGCCGAATCTGTGCGGCTATTATTGGGCAGCTAACGTGGCGATGATCCGTAAGTGGGTAATAGAGGGAGAGGGGACGGCATGGAAGAGGTTGGAGATGGCGTCCTGCAGGGGCACGAGCCTGACGGCGCTGGTGACGGCACCGCTGCCGCTCTCGCCGACAAGGTACACCACGAGTCTGGTGGTGGGGGCAACGTTGAAGATATGGGGGCAGTGGAGACGGCAATAGGGGCGAGGTGGGAGCTTCGATTTGGTCCCCGATTCAGGAGAACCATCGGTTCGTCCCGGGAAGGATGGATGGGGGGTTTCGGAGCTAGCATCGGGCAGGGATTAGAAGAATGGGGGACCTGTTTATAGATGGGACGTTTGCGAGCCTAGGGGCGCTGGAGAAGTTTGGGTTACCCCCGGGAAATGCGTTCAGGTATATGCAAGTGAGAGCGTTTGCGAGGCGACAGGTGAGGGAATTCCCGTTGCTCCCGGCACAGGGATTCAGGACAGGGTGATTTCAGGTGTAGGGGTCGGAGAGGGCAAGGTTTCGGCGATCTATCAGGAGATGAAAGAAGAGGAGGAGGCCTTGATAGAGGAGTTAAAAGGCAAGTGGGAGAAGCTTGGGGAAGAGATAGATGAGGGTCTGTGGGCTGATGCCCTGAGTAGGGTTAACTCCTCTTCCTCTTGCGCCAGGCTCAGCTTAATACAATTTAAGGTTACTCATAGAGCGCATATGACAGGAGCGAGGTTGAGTAGGTTCTTTGGGATGGAGGACAGGTATGAGAGGTGCTCGGGAAGCCCGGCGAATCACGTCCACATGTTCTGGTCGTGCCCGGCACTGGATGGGTTCTGGAGGGGTTTCGCGAGGACTATGTCCAAGGTGGTGAAAGTCCAAGCCGAGCTGGGAGTTGGCACTATTTGGGGTAACGGATGAGCCGGGAGTGCAGGAGGCGAAAGAGGCCGGTATCCTGGCCTTTGCGTCCCTGGTAGCCCAGCGGAGGATCTTGCTGTTATGGAAGGATGCGAAGCCCCCCAGTGTGGAAGCCTGGATAAATGACATGGCAGGGTTCATTAAGCTGGAGAGGATAAAGTTTGCCTTCAGAGGGTCTGTGCAGGGGTTCTTCAGGCGGTGGCAACCGTTCCTAGACTATCTCGCGGAGCGTTAGGAGGAGGTCAGCAGCAGCAGCAACCCAAGGGTGGGGGGGGGGGGGGGGTCTTCCCCAAGGGTATTTTTGAATGTCATATGGCGGGGGTTGCTATATACAGGGGAAACCCAATGTATAAGTTTTGTATTATTTTCGATTGTTGTGTTTGTGTTCTTTTTTTTAACGGGGGGGGGGGGGGGGGGGGTTGTTAAAATTTTGTTGGAAAATCTGAATAAACATTTTTTTTTAAAAAGGGCACCGTGAGTCTTTGGGTTGGTATGGACAATATGGGCTGAATGGCCACCTTCTGTGCTGTATCATTTCTATGGTTCTATTTGCCCATGTTGAAATCCATTTGCCACAATTTTGCCCAAACTATCCTTTGTAATGTTATCCTGCCATCTGTATTGCTTACAAAGCTGCCGATCTTTGTGACATCAGCAGAGACGTCATTACAGTGAACAGTTGAGACTTCAACACAGACTCTTTTTGACACACCACTAACCGCATTCTGGTAATTAGAGTACTTGCCCATTATCTTAGATTCTTATCACCCAGCCAATCAATGATATTTCACTTTCAATTCCATGAGCTTCAACTTTAGCAAACTATTTTTTTCCCCTACTTCTTCAACTAATTTTAGTAGTTTAGTTGCTGTTGCACCATTAGTTATTAGACCAGGTGAACCTCCCTGATTTCTTGAGTCCTAGTTTCCAAAAGGACTCCTTACTCAGACACAAGGGTTTCCTGATGTATCAATGGTTTTAGCAGCCTAAAAAGATGGATGTGCTCCTAGGTGAACTAACTTTGTCTTGTTTCATAGTATCAAAATGGACCTTGCCACAGAGCCATTCCTGTGATTAGAAATCAGAAGCAAAATTTGGTTGTCATGACAAGAACTGCCTCAGCCTTGGGCTGCTTATTATGAGATCTACTGTTCAGATGTTCCCTTATTAGAATGAGTGACTGTACCCTAGGATGTGTTCTGCCACTCCATGGTAGGCTACTCTCATTTCTCTTTAAAATTATCTAGAATCTCATCTTTCATAGGCTTTCCACCTTTCCCAAGGGGAAATTGTCAAATTGTAAACATTAGCAAATGGCAAGACGAGATCCAAGTTCCTGCCTTTCCATCACTTTCCCAACAACTGCAAATGGTACATTTAATTTTTAATAATGCGTTTAGGTATCCCACTAGCTTGGAAATCAATGGACTCCCCTGATGTCAGAATATTTTTTCAATTCCTACCCTGGAAAATACCTTGCCAATTAATTGGCAATATGTTCTGATGTTCAAGGGCTTCCAAGATACACAGTTACATAATTAACTATTACTAGTACACAGTTGTAATTAGTATACAGTTGTAACTCCGTAAACTTATTGAGCCTGGACCTTTAATGCTGGGTTTTTTCATCTCCCTTTCTTAAACAATGTGGTGATCTTTGCAATTCTCTAGTCCTCTGGCACTACGTTTTAGGAGGACTTTCCTCGAGCAATTTATGATGCATCCTATCTTGCCCATCATTTGCAAACACCTGACAAATGACAATTTTAATACGAGCTTGGTATTCTTCCAGTTCAAATATTGCTGTGTATAATGCCCATCCCTATAAATCAGAAATGTCAGAGACCTAAAACGATAACAGTTTTATCCACGGCTACTTGTCAGATCTGCTAAAGCGAAGTAATTTTCAGCAATTTGGAGATAAGGAATTTCCCTCCCCTGTGCACAAAATAATGGGCTAATATATTTTGTGGCTATTTTCCTGAATACATAAAACCTAAAAGTCAAACAACAAAATTGAAACCAGAAAATAAATAAAATCAGTCCGAAATATTTTGCATTTGGTTCACCCCTTTGAAGACCCGCGCGGGAAAACTGCAAATAAAAAGGATTTGATCTGGAAAAACTTTGAAAGGCAATCTCGACCCGAAGCGACTCGTTCTATTTCTCTTCACAGATGCGGAGTGGTTATTTCAGATTTCCAGTAGCCCCGGTATTTTGATTTGTGTGGAGAAGTTGGAGATTGATGTCCCCACCAATAATTGTTATCTGGGACCAGTGTTCCAACATCTCCACTTGCACACGAGAGTTCTCTTGCTCTCTCTCTGCTCCACTTTGGCTTAAAGCGACTGCGGAAAACGCAGAACCGTTTTCACTCCGATCCCGTTCCTGCCGCCACGGAACAGGCATCAAAACAATAAATAAATAAAATCCGTCAACCAACATTAATTCCAGCAGATAGGGTCCCGCTGATAGGGACCGTATTCCAATTCAGACATCTGATCCAGCAAGCTTGCCAATTGCCCAGTAAGTGATCAATTTAAGCAGATTTCCTCCTTCCACCTCACAGAAACTTCCAGAAGAAAAGCTCAACAGCGAAGGCTTGAAGGGTACTGCCCCGGTCTCCCGCTAGGGAGCGCTCGCAAACAGCGAGAGCAACTCGAATTGATCGGGAGACATCCGAGCACCATTTCCATCCTGTAAACAGAAATAGAACCCCTCTTTTTGCAACTTATGCTCAACGTGAGGAAACTCGCATCTCGCCGATTTTTTTGTTGCAAATTTAATATTAAAAAGGAAAAGTTTACATAAAAATTGCAAACTATCTGCAACAAAAAAAAAATCAGTAGTTGCTGGAACCGCACAGAAGGCCAGAAGCTAGCTGTGCAGAGAAGGGTGAATTTGGCGTTCAGACTCTGCCGAACAAAGTACAAGAAATGGACATTAAACATAATCAACAACAACAAAGAGGGAAAATTATATTAGTGAAATCTGTTCCCAGTGGAGCATGAAAGACGGTTCCAAATATTTTACATTACAAAGGATCATTTCAAAAGCAGACAAATCTATGCAATAATCAATCGTGAGTGGATCAGTTGAGTAATGGGCAGAAACATTAAGGAAACAAAATGCAGATATAACTAAGGCAGGAGACAGCTATGCAAAAAGTGAAGATAAAGCTAGCTGTTTTATGTTTACAATGCCCAAATACTATAAAACAACATGATTATCATTCAATCATTGTTGGATACGCTTCTTCATTTAGCACTTAAATTTAATTTCAATACCTTCAGGCCAGAATTAATTTTGCTTTCTTGGAATTCAAATCGAACATTTTTTATATCAGTAATTAAATAAGTTCACCAAATCCAGCTTTTAAAAAAGCAAAAAAAATTGTCCGCAGCTGCATTATATTAATGTGCTCTTTTGTGCTGGTGAAGCGTTTGTTCAACATCCCATCTGCAGCATGCACCCAAAGAAAAATGTGAAGGAATTATTGCGTAAAGTATTCTTTATGCAGGAGTTGACCTTGCAAAGAATGTGACAGTGGATTGCTAAATAGGTATCACATTAGGTCACAGAGATTAAAAATGAGAAAAAACAGCAAGCTAAAGAAAACTGATTTCTGGTACTATTAAATGATAGCACTCTAGGTGGTTTACAAACAAACAGGAGCTTCCCAGTTTAGTGCTAGAAACGGAGCTGGTGTGGCATGAATCTTGGTTTGCTGGTCCAAACCAGAGGTCACTTAGCAAAGACATAAAGGGTTGGATAGTGGTGCCAAGCAACTGGCTGTAACATGACATTGCTGCAGACTGCTCATATAGATTGGGGGTTCAGCTGAGGCTACATCTGGGAAGGTCTTTATTTCAATCTTATAGCAGGGCTCAAGAACTGGGACAGGTCCAAGTATATTGGACGCGATTCTCCGCTCCCCCGCCGGTTTGGAGAATCGGCTGGCACGCCATTTTTCCCCGCGACACCGGTCCGACGCCCTCCCGCGCAAGCGTTCCCATCGAGTTCTGCGCGGCGCAGGCCGGAGAACCGCCCAGGACACCCAAAATGGCGATTCTCCACTACACCCGCTATTCTCCGGCCCGGATGGGCCGAGCGGCCTGCCCAAAACGACAGCTTCCTGCCGGCGCCATCCGCACCTGGTCGCTGCCGGCGGGAACAGTGCGGGAACGCTGGGGGGGGGGGGGGGGGGGGGGGTTCTTTCACCGGGGTTGCACTGAAAAGGGGTCTGGCCTGCGATCGGTGCCCACCGATCGGCGGGCCGGCCTCTCTGAAGGAGGACCTCTTTTCCTCCGCGCCCCGCAAGATCCATCCGACATCTTCTTGCGGGGCGGCCTCGGGGAGGACGGCAACCACGCATGCGCGGGTGACACCAGTTAGGCGGCGGATGATACGGCGCCAATGCCCGGTGCGCGCCGATGACGCTGCTTTAGCAACACGTGCGTGCCCCCCCAGAGTTACTCACAGCCCCGATCCTAGCCCATTTTCGGGCCCTGAATCGGTAGAGATCGGGGCCGTTTCGCGCCGTCGTGAATCTCGACGGCGTTCACGATAGCGTGGGCACTTAGTCGCGTGAGCGGAGAATCGCGCCCATTATTCTGCGAGCTGGGAAAACGAGGCTAAAAATGAATGCGGATATGCTTAATTTTGAGACAAATCTTTAAACCTACTTGCAGCAGATTAAATGGAGTTAGAGATGCAGTTTGCAGCAGAAGGAAATGGAGTTCAAGATGCAGTTTGGGAGATTTGAAGTCTCATCTGCTGTTCGGGTACACGGCGGGAGAATTCAGAATGTCCAATTCACCTAACAAGCACGTCTTTCGGGACTGGAGTAAACCCATGCAGACACGGGGAGAACTTGCAGACTTCCACATGTGAACCAAGCCGGGAATCGAACCTAGTCCCTGGTGCTATGAAGCAACAATGCGGAGTTGCCCATGACGCTTAGCTCTAATCCCTCCCAGTACTGTTGATGTGAACTAGGAAGGCTAGCAAGTGACTGAAGGCACAGGAAAATTAGCTATATTTTGGAACAACTCCCATTGAGCATACAATATTCAATTATTCAAATATTGGAAGATCAAAAGAACATGGGCAACAAGATTCAGAACAATTTCATTTATTTTTACATAGATATGAATTATCATTTCAGGATCTGGATATCAGACCCAAGTTATCGTGCAATTTGTAAGATAAAAGTACAAATACTTAATAATTTCTAGGTGGTGAAATATTTCAGGTTTTACAGTTTGTTGCTATGAGCAAACAGGCCTAAGCAGGATGAAAGTCTATAATGAAGAGAATTGTGCAACAATGCCTCCCAGTAAAAAGGAGGGGGATTGCAGGTTTAATTTGTGATTGTGTGACGATTAAAATTAATGTTGGATTAACATGTGAGTGATCGAAATTGGAGTGACTGTCACAAAAAAGAGAGAATAAATGGTAAATGACAAGATCCAGCAAATATCAGTAGAACTAGGAGCTAAAAAGGCCAGCAGGTACATAATGAGAGAGCTAAAGATTGAGGGTGAATGATTGAAGCAGTAGAAGTGAGGAATGCTACAAAAACAAGCAGTGAAAATTTGTGAAGGGATATGAGCAAGACACAACATATCCACAACACAAAAAGTAACAAAAAAATTGAACAGCAAAAAAAAAAAACCACAAAAACAGTATAACCATGATGGACACAGTGACAACACTTAAGAGCAACCCCACAGGCAAGAAAAGAGCAACCCCACAGGTAAGAAGAGAGGATATCTTGTAATTTCCTGTGACCAATAGCTCAGGAAATCCCCTAGTTTATCTTGAAACTGGTTTTATGTCTCCATTAAGAACAGCAGACAGAGGAAGCTCAGAGAGGCTTGTTAAATTTGTATGTAAATAAATAGTGAAATATTATTTCAAACGGTTCATTGACCTCTCAAATTGTTGGTTGCCCCACCACATTCTGATGTTCTGGGAAAGGGTGACACCATTTCATAGTGAAAAAAAGTTGGAAGTATGCAACAGATCCCTTCCACATCCTTGAGGAGACAGGTTTACATTTCAGATATAGACCTATTAGCTCTTACTTGTATTTTCCCTAATTCTTTCTAGGTGAAGATAGTTTGATGGATTTCTATCTTTTTCTTATGTAATCCCAGATCTCCAGAATATCTTTTTGAAGTCAGTTACGTTTGTATTAAGAAACTTTTATAAATTATTCAAAACAAATAATTTAGCCTTTGATCAGAAAATTCAAACACAACTGATGCAGATTTTACAACTGCTAGCCAGCTTCATTTTGATTAAATATTATATGCAATAAAGAATTTCAGACACAAATGCAGTCCCTTATATTACCTACAAGTGCTAGGTGGTTACTGGAAATTTGTTACAAGCATCAAATTTTTCAAATTCACTGTTTGCTGCTATTTCTTAACTTTTTACCATAAACAGATGTGGAAAAAGTCTACCAAAAAAATTGCAACTTTGTATGTGTGATAAAACTTCCAGACTGTATGATTCTGCAGGATGCCCAAATAACATTTATATATAGGTTATTTCAGACAGGAAAGAACAAAACCATGGAATAGAGATTTATATGGCATGTATCATTTTGTTTTTTTAATCAAATTAAAACTAGTTTTATTCCCAAGTTATATACAATCTCTTAATTAGATGCCAACCCAACTAAAATTAGACATTTTGAACATCTTGAAAGAATCTAGTGGATCAAGTTCTCCATTTTGGGATTGGCGCTATGCCTTATAAACTAGATTTACTCTGGACACATTCAAATGGAAGCAGCATTGCACCCTGAATAAAGGATCACATTTGTGTCATTAATTTCTTTGTGCAAGTGCAAGGGAAATAGTGCTTACTCTTTGAAAGCCTTATGCAAAAACAATATTAATTTATTAAAAATAACCAATTTTTAAACAGAGAAAGCATTTTTAATGCTGTTTTAGTAATAGGAACTTTCCGAACCATCTACAGAAAATAGGAGGGGTGAAGGTTAAATGGATGATTAATTAAAAGCAAAAGCAGAGTTTTTAAATGCAAGTGTCTTTGGAGTTTCTAACAGTCCAAAGGAGATCGATATACATTTCATACACAAAAAAAAAGTGCTGATTTATAAACACATTTATGAACACCTGAAAAACAGAAGGAGATTGCTATTGTAATCCTATTAGTGCAAATGTATTGTACAAATATAAATTACGCAGAAATGAGAAATAAAAATGTTGATCAGCTACTTGAGAAATAAATGGGGCATAACTGTTCTTGCATTGCAGCTATACATTTTTCAGTCTGTGGTTATACAGATACAATTAAAATATTATAACTAATGAGGTAGTTACCAATTATTGAACATGGTTACCCTGGTAAAAAGTAAAAGATAATATTGCACAATGAGCAGTCAATTTGTTAACTCTTGGATCAGAAATAATGACAAAGCCAGAAAATGCTATTAAAATTGTTGCCATTAGTCATGGTTTAGTATTCAAGGTATACAAATGAGGGAAGCATTAATAAACTGACTGCAACCTTAAGCAATTCCTGAGATAAAAGCATCGAAGCCTCCCAAACTAGCTGTTCCTATTAAATCGGTCAGCCTTTCATAATCCCATTTAGTCTGTTCAGGTAAAATACATCTGCAAGCATTTAGGGACATACTAATATTTCTGTAAATATTAGTACCCAATAAGCCCCAACACCTACCATTGTGGTTTTGTTGCTTCTCTCATTCTCAAGATGTAGGGAAAAAAAACTGTTTCAAAATATAAAGTCACTCCTACAATTTTTTGCTTTTTAATACCATGTTCTTGTAATTAGTTTTCATGCTTAATGGCCATTGACTGGGTAGCTCCGGCTATAAGGAATATTAATACACGATTTACCTTCGATAGTGGTTGCTAATGTCATGGCATTAGCTTGTATGGATCCATGAGTTGCATGATTAATTTGGAGATTGGAAGGGCAAGCTGGTATTGCGTATCTTGTTGCCTGGCCAGATTGACTGCTCTGCTGTTGATGCAAACACTGCAGATGCGAACACTGCAACAGATGGGAATGCATTGGATATTGGCATGGTGAAGTCTGCTGTTCAGTCCGGGTTTTGGAGCAAGCTAGAGGACGAGTAAAGAAAGTGGTCTGTCCAATCTGCTGAATGGATTGTTCATTTCTCGGTTCTCCTTTCTGTTCACCTTTCTGCTTGTTGGCTTCTTTGACATCATTGTCATGAGCACTACAAATCAACAATGCCAAAAATATTACACAGAAATGACCAAGTGCAGCAACCACGAGTAAAGAAACACCTGACACAAATTTAACTTACATCAACAGACGTTCAATACAGGGCAACAGGGCATCCCATGCATAAGCAGTAATACGATGCAGTCGAACGGGCCATAAAGGAAAGAGTTTGAGAACAGCTCGCGATGCTGCTATGCAAGCAGCAGCAACTATTGAAGGAAAATAATTTAAAAAGCCATGATCTGTAAAGATAAAGCATAGAATAAATTGCAAACACACACATTTAAATTTACTGGTGCCTTATGAATTTACATCATGCGCATGAAGTATGGTTATAGACATATAGGGGGAGTTGGTGGCGTAGTGGTATTGTCACTGAACTAGTAAACCAGCAACCCAGGTTCAAATACTGTCAGATGGAGAAATTTGAATAAAATAAATAGGGAATTAAAAGTCAAAATAACGACCATGAAACCATTGCCAGTTGTCGTAGAAGCCCACCTGGTTCACTCAGATGTTCTCCCAGGTTATCGGAGGCCTTTGGGTGGTTGGGCTCTGGGAATGGTGGTACCCTGGCACGGTCACCTGGTGGGGTGAGGAAGCGACCAGAGGCCATGCTGGGGGTATCAAGAGATCCGGGCAGCATTTTAAAATGGCACCCTCCCCTTGTTTGCATGGGTTTTGCCCCCACAACCCAAAGATGTGCAGGGTAGGAGGAATGGCTAAATTGCCCCTGGATGGAAAAAAATGAATTGGACACACAATTTTTTTTTTTTTTTTTAATTTGTTTTTTTTTTAATTTTTTAAAATGGCACCCCGATCTCTTCTTGCACTGACAAATGTTTTATTAAAGTTTTTCCAATCAGCATTTTTACATAACAAAAATAGAAATACAGATAGTTAGTAATTAAAAAACAACAATAAAAAAGCCCAAAGCTTACAATAAAACTACTTGCAAAAACAGAATTAAAATTTTTTTTTTTTTTTTTTAAAAACAACAGAACAAGGTGAGTTTAGTCTCCATGCCCAACTCACATTATATCAACAGTACGTAGCCCCCCCCCCCCCCCCCCCCCCCCGGATGCTGCTGCCACTTACTGCTCCCCTAGAAAGTCAAGGAAAGGTTGCTGCCACCGGGAGAACCCCATCAAGGACCCCCTCAAGGCAAACTTTATTCGCTCCAGGCGGAGGAACCCAACCATGTCACTAACCCAGGGGGTCCTCCACATTAACAAGATCAGTCTCCAGGCTACCAGGGAGGCAAAGGCCAGTACCTCGGCCTCTTTCGCTTCCTGCATTCCCGGATCCTCCACCACCCCAAATATCACTACCGCTGGGCTTGCCTTCACCAGAGCGTCCAAAACCCTAGACATCACCCTTGCAAACCCCTGCCAGAATCCTTTAAGCGCCTAGCATGCCCAAAACATATGGGCATGATTCGCTGGACTTCCTGCACACCTCGGGCATCCGTCCTCCACCACAAAAAACCTACTCACTCTTGCCGCCGTTTATATGCGCCCGATACACCACCCCGTAACAGCCTCCCCGAAAAGGCGCCGGAATGTGGCGACTAGGGGCTTTTCACAGTAACTTCATTTGAAGCCCACTTGTGACAATAAGCTATTTTCATTCATTAAACTGGATTAATCAGAGCCTGCCCAGGACATCGGTCCACAGGCCCTCACCCAGCTCCTTCTCCCACTTATCCTTCAACTCCCCTACTGAGGCTTCCTCTACCTCCTGCAGCTCGTGATATAGGTCAGACACCTTCCCCTCCCCTACCCAGAAGCCAGACACCACCCTATCCTGGATCCTACGTGGAGGCAGCCGCGGGAATGTCCCCACCTGTTTTCTAAGGAAATCCCAAACCTGAAGGTACCGGAACGCATTCCCGGGGGCAGGCCGAACCTCTCCTCCAGCGCCTGCATGCTGGGGAAAACCCCGACTATAAACAGGTCCCCCATCCTCCTAATACCTGCCCTATAACAACCTTGGTACCCCCTATCCAACCTACCCGGAGCAAATCTGTGGTTATTCCATATCGGGGTCACACAGAGGCCCCCTCCTCTCCCCAGTGTCTCCTCCACTATCCCCAGATCCTCAGTGCTGCCGTCACCACCGGACTTGTGGTGTATCGCGCCGGCGAGAACGGCAGCGGAGCCGTAACAAGTGCCCCTAGAAGATGCCGCCTCCAACCCCCCACCTCCATCCATTTCCTGATCATGGCCACATTGGCCGCCCAGTAATAACTGCATAAGTTCAGCAGAGCCAGTTCCCCCCCCCCCCCACCCCACCAGCTACGCTCCAAGAATACACTTTTGACTCGCGGGGTTTTATTCGCCCACACAAATCCCATAACAATCCTATTCACCCGCTTAAAGGAGGACTTAGGGACGAAAATGGGGAGGCACTGAAATACGAAGAGGAACCAGAGGAGAACCGTCATCTTCACCCGTCCCGCCAAGGAAAGTGGGAGCATATCACACCTTTTAAACTCTCCCTCCATCTGCTCCACTAGCCGGGTTAAGTTGAGCCTGTGCAGAGCATCCCAGTTCCTGGCCACTTACATCCCCAAGTACTGAAAGCTCCTCTCCACTATCTTGAGCTCCCTCAGTCTCTCCTCCATGTGAAAATAGATAAGTCACCTGGGCCAGATGGGATTTATCCTAGGATTCTCTGGGAAGCTAGGGAGGAGATTGCTGAGCCTTTGGCCTTGATCTTTAAGTCATCTTTGTCTACAGAAATAGTGCCAGAAGACTGGAGGATAGCAAATGTTGTCCCCTTGTTCAAAAAGGGGAGTAGAGATAACCCCGGTAACTATAGACCAGTGAGCCTTACTTCTGTTGTGGGAAAAATCTTGGAAAGGTTTATAAGAGATAGGATGTATAATCATCTGGAAAGGAATAATTTGATTAGAGATAGTCAACACGGTTTTGTGAAGGGTAGGTTGTGCCTCACAAACCTTATTGAGTTCTTTGAGAAGGTGACCAAACAGGTGGACTAGGGTAAAGCAGTTGATGTGGTGTATATGGATTTCAGTAAAGCGTTTGATAAGGTTCCCCACGGTAGGCTACTGCAGAAAATACAGAGGCATGGGATTCAGGGTGATTTAGCAGTTTGGATCAGAAATTGGCTAGCTGGAAGAAGACAAAGGGTGCTGGTTGATCGGAAATGTTCAGACTGGAGTCCAGTTACTAGTGGTGTACCACAAGGATCTGTTTTAGGGCCACTGCTGTTTGTCATTTTTATAAATGACCTGGAGGAGGGAATAGAAGGATGGGTGAGTAAATTTGCAGATGACACGAAAGTCAGTGGAGTTGTGGACAGTGCGGAAGGATGTTACAAGTTACAGAGGGACATAGATAAGCTGCAGCGCTGGGCTGAGAGGTGGCAAATGGAGTTTAATGCAGAAAAGTGTGAGGGGATTCATTTTGGAAGGAATAACAGGCAGACTGAGTACTGGGCTAATGGTAAGATTCTTGGCAGTGTGGAGGAGCAGAGAGATCTCGGTGTCCATGTACATAGATCCCTGAAAGTTGCCACCCAGGTTGAGAGGGTTGTTAAGAAGCCGTACGGTGTGTTAGCTTTTATTGGTAGAGGAATTGAGTTTAGGAGCCATGAGGTCATGTTGCAGCTATACAACACTCTGGTGCGGCCGCATTTGGAGTATTGCGTGCAATCCTGGTCGCCGCATTATAGGAAGGATGTGGAAGCATTGGAAAGGGTGCAGAGGAGATTTACCAGAATGTTGCCTGGTATGGAGGGAAGATCTTATGAGGAAAGGCTGAGGGACTTGAGGCTGTTTTAGTTAGAGAGAAGAAGGTTAAGAGGTGACTTAATTGAGGCATACAAGATGACCAGAGGATTGGATAGGGTGGACAGCGAGAGCCTTTTTCCTCGGACGGTGATGTCTAGCACGAGGAGATATACCTTTAGGGGAGATAGATACAAGACAGATGTCAGAGGTAGGTTCTTTACTCAGAGAGTAGTAAGGGTGTGGAATGCCCCATCCCCTCCAACGTGTCCGAAATATACAACAGCAGGTCATCCGCGTAGAGGGAGACCCGGTGCTCCTCCCCTCCGCGCACCAGCCCCCTCCAATCCCCCGAAGTCCTGAGCGCAATGGCCAACGGCTCAATTGCCAGGGCAAACAGCAACGGGGACAGGGGACACCCTGTCTCGTCCCCCGGTGCAGCCTGAAATATTCCGACCTTAGCCGGTTTGTGGACACACTCGCTACAGGGGCCTGATACAGCAGCTTGACCCACCCTATAAATCCCTCCCCAAATCTAAACCTGCCTGGCGCCTCCCACAGATACTTCCACTCCACCCTGTCAAAGGCCTTCTCCGCGTCCATCGCAGCCACCCCCCCCCCCCTCCCCTCCCCCCCTCCGAGGGCATCATGATAATATTCATGAGCCTCCTCACGTTAGTGTTCAGCTGCCTGCCCTTAACAAAATCAGTCTGGTCCTCCCCAATCACTCCCGGGACACAGTCCTCTATTCTGGTGGACAGAATTTTTGCCACCAGCTTGGCATCCACATTCAGGAGCGATATCGGCCTGTAGGACCCATACTGAAGCGGATCCTTCTCCTTCTTCAGGATAAGCGAGATCAATGCCTGCGTCATTGTCAGAGGGAGGGTCCCTTCCTCCTTTGCCTCATTGAAGGGTCTCATCAGGAGCGGGCTCAGCAGCTCCGAGAATTTCTAATAAAATTCTGCAGGGAAGCCGTCTGGGCCCGGGACCTTGCCCGTCTGCATGCCTGCCAGCCCCCTGACTACCTCCTCAAACTCAATCGGGGGCCCCAGTCCCTCCACCCGCTCTGCTTCCACCCTTGGGAACCTCAACCGGTTCATGAACCGCCTCATCCCTTCCCCCTCCCCGGGGGGTTCCGACTCGTATAACCTCCCGTAGAACTCCCTGGACTTTATTAACCCTCTCTGGGCTCAGCACCATGTTGCCTTCCCTATCGCGCACCCCCCAAATCTCTTCCTACACTGATGAGCTCAGCTAGTCACTGCAGGAAGAGAGAGTGCGACCTCGGCCGGGCTTTCTTGACCGAGACCAGAAAAAAAAAACGAGTCCCGTTTGATGGCAGGGTCGTTCAGTGCTGTGAAGGATTTATATACCCAAAATAGGATGTCTTTGAAGTGAGACTTAAACTTAGAACCTTCAGACTAATGAGGGGAGAGCATCCAACATCTGACTGACAGGACATTTCTCAATAGCATTTATTTCTCCAGCAGCTTACTTCAGACATTAGAAAAAAGGTAAGTGTGGAGACAAGCAGATTGTATTGAAGGACAAAATCCACTACCTTTATCATTGTCACACTTTAGCTCCAATGTTTAGTGCATATAGGGTGCAGCCGACAACTCAGCAAGCACATTTCAATAGTACCTCCAAACCTTGTAACCAGAAAACATCATAGAAACCACTGCCAGGATCTCCTTCTACTTGGATATTTATTACTGTTCCCTTATCAAGGCTTGGTCAAAGGGAGGCACGGTGGCACAGTGGTTAGCATTTCTGCCTACGGTGCTGAGGACCCGGGTTTGATCCTGGCCCACTGTCCGTGTGGAGTTTGCACATTCTCCCAGTGTCTGCGTGGGTTTCACCCCACGACCCAAAGTGGTGCAGGTAGGTGGATTGATCACACTAAATTGCCCCTTAAATTGGAAAAAAATAATTGGGTACTTAAACTTATGTTAAAGAAAATATATATATTTTTAAAAATCAATGCTTGGTTCAAATCTTGGGAAGTTCCTACTTAATTTGAGGCATTCCTTAAAATGAATGAGATGGAAATGCTCCCTAGCAGCTTCAGAAGAGAGGGGAGGGGCAAATAGGAATAACTTCCAGCAGCATCGTAGAAGATTGGGGTTCGGCATACTACAGGAATCCCCTAAAAATTCTGTATTAATAGAAAGTGGAAGGAAGGAATGTTTGCTTTCGATTAAGTAGTATACATTTTGATAATAAATACCTTGTAAAGACACTTCTAGAAAGTAGGCAGAATATTTTTCTGTATATAACTTGGTCTTCTCCAAATAAACCATAGGTCTTCCATCATGAAGATCGGTTTCATGTACAGCAACAGAGAGGTAGTAGTCAATAAAGTGGGCAGCAGTGGGCAGGCAGAGGTTCCACTGAAAAGATTCTAGTAGAAAGAGTTCCATGTGCAACAAGCTCTGTTTGTTTATCACCAAGTTCATACTTGTCATACAACTGAGACTATTGAGTTGTTCAAGTTTAGGTACATGGTCTTCTTTATCCTCAAACTTGCCTGATTTAATAACGAAACAAAAATGTTCACGTTAATCATATTTACAGTAACTTTAAGGCAGACTAATAGCAGAAATTTAATTACACAAAATGGCAGAGTTCACTTTAACCTTACGGCTTTCAAAATATGAGAAACAGACGGTTCAGTTTTAAGCAAAAGTTGTCTTCATGTCACAAAATAAAGTTATAATTTGTCAAAACTATAGTGATTAAAGTAATGAAATAGCGGGGTTGCAGTTAGATTTGTAGCCATGTAAAATGGCTGCGTTCCGTTTAATCTGGCCAAAACCCAGTTTAAAATGGCTAACCCGAAAGACTGCTGGGAAAAGCAGCCAAGAAGACACAGACAGGCAGCTGCAGACAGGTTCGCATATTCAGCTCTGGGAACGTAGCCCAGATCGATACTCAGGGCTATCAACAGCCCATCAACCCAGGTATCCGCAGTTGCATTCAGGACTGTTTACACCTAATCTACTCAGACATCCACAGTTAAATCGGCTATCCCCGGGAACAATTGCAACATATTAGCAATTGAATACCGGGCCAGACCTGTCGGCGCCTGCAGTGGCCGAAACAAAGACAGGTGAGCGACCACCCCCCGATCGAGGAATCGCCTCACCATTGGACACATCGACCCCAGAGACTGGGGACAGAATCCAATCACTTGGGACTCAGGGTCAAGGGCCGCCCCGGGAGGCGGGAAGCCCCTGGGCCCTATAAAAGTAAAGGTCCAAGTTCAGATCTCTCTCTCTTCTTCGCCTGCTCAAGACCTTCACAAGACCAGCCACTGTAAGTGTGAATCCAATGATCGCTATCCGGTAGAGACACCTAGCCACCGACCTGTAGCAGCCTTTTGAATCCCGCGGGCCAGATTTGATTGGACAAGCCATTCGTTTCCCTGACCTGGTGGGCTCTTCCTAATAAGTATTGGCCAGTAGTGATAGGTTTGTTATATAGAAAGTAGTATTAGGGTATTAATATTGCTTGTTGTATATAATAAATGACCGTTTTAATCCTTACTAAGCGGTGTGCTGTGTTATTAATCATAACCTGAACTTGAACCACGTGGCGGTATCATAAAGATACCTGGCGACTCATGAGCAAAGGTGACCTAAACAGAGCAAATAGACTAAAGCTAGAAAGAGCAACAGATTTCCATTTGCTAATGCCAAATGATTGTTATTTGAAGTCATTCAAGAGGTTTTTGTTGACTATCTTGTAATAATGCTCCCAGAAAGTAGGCAGAGTATTTTGTGCGTGTAACTTAGTCTTCAAACAAACTGTAGGCTCATCCATTATGGAAGTTCAGATTCATAAGTTCCAGCACAATCACAGATTTGCAATTCTAACCTGCTTTCTTCATTGGACAGATACTCTTCACGTCATGCTGCTTTCCTCACATTCTAGAAAGTTGTACTTGCATCCATAAATGAAACATCCCAAGCCCCTTCCCCACTCCCATCGATACCAATGAAGAGACATCTGAATACACTCCCCCCACCTATCAATAGTATTTTTATGCTAAAAGGGAGATTAAACAAAATGGTGGTGGGCAGTACTCACTAATATTTAGAAAAAGAGTAAGAGCAGAGTTCAGGTCATCAACATTGATATAGATAAATAACTAAAGTAGTTCTGGCTGGAGTGACAATTAAGAAGTGCTTTTAAACAATGGGTGAGAAAATATTAGAGTAGAAGGACAGGTTTAAGGTTTCTTGCACAAAGATGCATTTTATACTAATTAAGAGAAAACAATATGGATTTGTTGGCAGATGTGTATAACTAACTTGAGTCTTTTTTAATAGGAGGTAACAGAGGGCTGATGACTGACGTTTGTGAAAGTTTTGGATTGCCTCTTTTATTCATGAGAAAACCGAGGAATGAATTAGGTCACGTGATTCTGCTGAAAACAAGCCTGGGAAGCTTGGTTACCATGGAGGAGGGGTATAGACTTATTGGGAGCGAGGTGCAAAACGTTCACAAAAGGAAGAACAGCTTGGTTAACCTGGGTGCCAGCCTGGCACAAGCACTGCCAGGGTGCCTGCATGGCATTTTACCCACACCAGCGTTTGGCTTGGGGGTGCCCTGCCGGTATGTGGAAAGGTGTTGGGAGCTCCTCCGTGCAGGATATTTGGCTAAGTGCGACCTTTGTGGAGTGTTTTCTGCCAGGGGCTGGTAAAAGAGCCGTTAGATAGCAGGGTCGCTCCTGGCACTTGTAATGACCCCTCGATTGCCGCCTAGAACAGACTCTTTTTTTTTTTTTTTTTTTAAATGAAATCTCACCGGTTAGGTGGGGTTATGAGGATAGGGCAGGGCAGCGGGCCTAGGTAGGATGCGCTTTAGGAGGGTTGGTGCAGACTCAATGGACTAAATGGCCTCCTTTTCCACGAAAGGGATTCCATGATTTCTGAAAGAGGTGCAAGAACAGAGACACCTCAGAGTATATAGGGAAAAGGAGGTTAGCGTAGTGATGATGTTAGTGGATCGTAATCCAGAGGACCAGACTAATGTCCTGGATACACAAACTCAAATCCCACCATGGTAACTAGTGGATTTGGAATGTAATTAATAAAAATTCTGGAATTAGTTTCATGTTCACCATTACGAAGACCATCATCGATTGTTGTAAAGCCCACCTGGTTCACCGATAGAAAGGAAACTAGTCATCATTGCCCCTTCTGACCCACAGCAATGACCTAGCAAGCCATTCAGTTAAAGGGCAATTAGGAATGGGCAATAAATGCCAAACTTACAGGTAACACCTACCACGATGAAATAATTTTAAAAAAATGTGTGCATAGATCATTGAAGGTGGCAGGGAAAGTTGACAGTGGTTAAAAAAGCACATGGAATCCTAAACTTTATAAATAGAGGCATAGGAAGTGCAAATATCACAAGAGGCTGAAAACACAATTTACGGCAGTGAAGTTTCCCAGGTTTTCCCTACTCACCACCTGCCAATGATGTGACGTACCAGAGGCCTTTCACTCAGAAGCTTCTGGGAGTGTCTAGCCCATCTGACTCATGACCAAACCAGCTCCAGCCCCAGAGAGACTCATGACCGAACCAGCTCCAGCCCAGAGGTCAAGGAAGGTGGCATGGTGGCGCCACCACAAAAAGCACCTGGAGTGCAGGCTGGGGCCCTCCAGCTCTTGGCCCTCAGGAGGACACTCACCAAGGTCATCATGGAAATAAATCTCACTATTTCAACCTCTCTATGGTTCCCGGCTCAAAGATTTCTTCATGAAGTGCCGCTGAGACAATGTCAGTGTTCCACTAAAAGCACACTCAAGCTTCCTCCATGTGCACTCTGCAAGGCTGCCAGCTGGTTGGCATTCCTGCAATGTTAGAACGCATGCATGTGCCTCCTTGGTAATGAGGACTTCTCCCACAATGGTCAGGGCCTCCACTCAATCCAGTCAATGTCTGATCTCAGCGAGCCCAGCGGCTAGACCCTTAAGAAAAGTGCATCTGCTTCTGGTGACACTGAACTTCAGGGTTCTCCCCTAACTTAATTATAACTGGTCTCTGCTGCATTCTGTAGCCTCTACACAGACATCATCAGCCAGGTCCTCAAGGTATTCCTTGTCCCAGAGGAGCCAACCATGTGGTCATGTGCTCCCTCAAAAGATCAGGTATCTGGGAGCAGCAAGATTGAAGCCATCATGAAGACTCTCTGGGAACCAAGCACACACCTGCACTTTGTATGATCACAGACTAGCTGAACAGAGGGACAGGAAGCTCTTGCATTTTATAAAGGGGACTCCTTGAAGCCATGGGATCGGAGTGCCATGGGAATGTAGATAATGGCTTCATGGAAAGCCTTCAATCTGGGCAAGTCCCATGGTTCTCGCAACCTGGCTAGCCTGATTCTGGTGTGTGCCCTTGCAAACTGTGCATCGGTCACCTCCTTGACGCATTTATGATCGGAAGCCTGCAAGATGCTGCAAAGGTCATGGAATCCCTACCAGTGCAGAATGAGGCCATTCGGCCCATCGGGTCTACACAGACTCTTCAAATGAGCATTCTACCCATGTCCACTCCCACATCCAACCTGCCCCATCCCCGTAACCCCATAATCTAACCCAACCTGCACATTAAGGGGCAATTTAGCATGAACAATCCACCCTCCTCTTTGGACTGTGGGAGGAAGCCGCAGCACCCGGAGGAACATTTTACTCAGTGACCCAAGGCTGAAATTGAACCAAGGTCCCTGGTGCTGTGAGGCAGCAGTGCTAACCACGGACTTCTTTCAGTGCTCCACCAGTGGCACAGTCATATAAAAGCTGAGGGCAGCTGTGACTTTCAAAGCCTCAGGCATCAGATGCCCTCCCAAGTCCATGTGGTGCCAACTCCTGGAGAAGGTTGCCCAAGTGAGCTATTCTGTTTTTGTACCGGCCAAGGCTTCTCCGACCTGGTTCTCCATCATCTTTTGGAAGGTCAAGTACTGTGGAAGCTGCCTCGAAGCAGCTATACTCTGGGGTCCCTCCTGTGGCAGTGGAGCAGACTCAGCCACCCTTACTCCTCATGGTTCGGCTTCCGGAGAGCCAGGCATCTCCACTGTCTTCCCTCTCGTGCTACTCACTGCAAGGGAAGAAAGAGAGTGAACAGTGAGGAATCACCTCCATGGGTTGACCTTTTGTATATCCACCCTCTCGGAGCGTATTGCGATGGTCACTGACTACTGTGCCAGCCATCATATTGGGAACATTTCCTTTACAGTCTCCCAGAATGGACAAGACCTCACACCACCCTTTGCCCACTCAAGAGTGGCCACAGCTTTGGAAACCTTCCGGTCTCCCAAGCTCTCATGCAAGGTACAGGCAACTGCCCCTTGGGTCACTAAGGCCCTGTATACCTACCAATATCAAGGGTGGAGGGGCCCATTAGGATACCGCAGCACCTATGCCAGATGGAGCAGGGTGCTCCACTGAGCCTTTGCCTTTTGTCAGGGAGGGTGTATAATGCATAATGGTACTGGAAAACTAGACACAATAGAGAGGCCAGTATGTAAGCTGATAATTAGAGGTATGTGGACACAATAGGCTCAGCTGTCAAAGTAAAGGAATGTTAATAGACTAGTGGCTCAATGATCTGGTAGGCAAGGGTGTGCTCACTGCATGGCATTTAATGGATCCTTCAGGCACCCACCTCTCAGGTTTCCTTTTCCAGGGTCAGAGCCCTTCAAGAAGGCAGAGACCAATCAGCTGTAGATTTTAGCCACCAGATAAATTAGCTTCAAAAGTAGCTTTCTTTCCCTCTCAGTAAGGGATCTTCCCACCGCCTCCCCTGGTGCCCCAAGTAGCAGAGTCTCCTCTGGCCGCCCGAACACACCGGCAACATGTCCGGTGCCCTCTCTCCCCTGGTTGTCATTGGTGACCCATGGCAAACTGCATACTCACTTCCAAACTCCCCTCAGAAGTGAGCTTGCCAGTTTTCAAAGAGCTTTCGTGAAGCACGCTGATGTGACATCATGCCACCCTGGGCAGACTTTCCAACGTGGCAGGGAGGAAAGAGAGAGAGATTCCTTCAGGAAGGCCTGCTAATGATATTTAAGGAATTCAAACGGGGCTCCCATGCATCAGCTTTCCCTCCGCCCAATGTGCTCAAGGGCGCCTGGCTTCCTTGTTGGAATGGAGGCGCATCTGGAGTGATGTCCAAGAAGCCCCGCCATCCTCTGGCTTTGGCACAAATGTCCACAATTGCCTCCACCATGGAGTGCACGTCCTGCACCAGGGCATAAGTCTTGTACCAAGATCTCCACTGTGTCCGCCACCCTCAATATGTTGACCTGACTGTCTCGAGTGCCAGCACAATCTCCTCCAACAAAGGCATTGGGACACCTCCATTTGGCTTTTCAATCCAAGGAGTGTAGCTGACATCCCTGCCTTGTGTTCCCAGCTTTGCTTTTAGAACTCCAGCAAATGAGGCACCACTGAGTCCAGGGGCACATTACCTGACTGGGCCTCTGGGCTCCAGAGTCTCCCAGTGCCTGCTCCCTGGGCCATCTCGGCCTACGTCTGCATGGATCAGGGTGAAGTGCTCATTAGATTGTGACCCTGAGGCCTTGTGTCACTGCGCTGGTGGAGGGTGCAGGAGAAAGCAGTGACAAATCTTCAATCTTCAAGTCAGAAAATGGAGCTGGTGTCTGGGATGGACTCTTTTGCCTGGCTGCTGGAGGCACTGACTGCAAAAGGAGGGAAATATCATTAGTGCATGGCAGCAGCATTCAGATAGAAGAGACAGGAGACAGGGATCATGCTACATTGTTGCGATGGATGATGAGTGTCCCGGGTCCTCACTCAACTTAATTTTTAAGCACCCACCTTGCACTCTGTGCAGGAGTGTAGTCCCCCTTCCTGGTCAGCTGGGGGGGGGGGGGGGGGGGGGGGGGGTTCTCTCCCTCAAATTGAGGAGATTTTAAAACTCTGGCATCACTTCCTATGTGGCACTTTTCCCATCTGTTCTCATGCAGGACAAGTGTAAGCAGACCTCAAGCCAGGGAAGATGATGAGGAGACAAGCCACAAAGGAGATAGTGGTGTGTGGAAGAGGGAGTGGTGGTGCCCCTCAAGGTGGCAATGAGTAAGCTCCCTGTGAGTGTGAGTGTGCAAGTGGAGAGTGCCGAGAAGAGCGATTTACCCTAGCTGAATGGAGATAATTGATCCCCTTGTGGCACTGGATGCCCGTCCTCCTCAGTGCTGCCACTGCCTCCCATGGAGGGTTGGTGACCTTGCTAGTGTGCCCCCCCCCGCCCAAAAATCTGCCAACGCTGCTGGCAGACGACTCACTGGTTTCAGTCTAAAACAACACTTAGCCAAAAAGAAAAAATGTCACTCATAAGAGTTCAAAAGTAAGGAAGTTACGATGAATTACTTTGCCTCAACTCAAGTATGGTCTGTCTAATTCTTCACACTGCGCTACACTTTAGAATAGATGTGAACACTTTAGAGATGACGCAGAAAAAATTTAGCAGAATGGGTCAAGAAATAAGAAAGTTCAATGACGTGGATATATTGGAGAAGTTGAATTTGTTCTGCTTGGAGAAAAGGGGGAAAGAGAGATTTGTTCAACAGGAGAACGAGAAAACACCAAGCAAAAGAACCAAAGGCAACATGAGGATTAAAATGAGTGGCTAAGATCAGAAATGCACTGCCTGAGAGAGTGTGGTGAAGGTAGATTCAACTGAATCAGGTCTACAAAATTATCAGGGGCATAGACAGAGTGGATAGTCAGAGGCTTTTCCCCAGGGTAGAGGGGTCAATTACTAGGGGGCATAGGTTTAAGGTGAGAGGGGCAAGGTTTAGAGTAGATGTACGAGGCAAGTTTTTTTACGCAGAGGGTAGTGGGTGCCTGGAACTCGCTACCGGAGGAGGTGGTGGAAGCAGGGACGATAGTGACATTTAAGGGGCATCTTGACAAATACATGAATAGGATGGGAATAGAGGGATACGGACCCAGGAACTGTAGAAGATAGTAGTTTAGTTGGGCAGCATGGTCGGCACGGGCTTGGAGGGCCGAAGGGCCTGTTCCTGTGCTGTACATTTCTTTGTTCTTTGAATAAGCACCTGGGGAGAACAGAATTTGCAGGACGAGGGGAAAGGGACTAACCGAGTTGCTCTTGGACAGCTGGCATGAGCACCATGAGTCAAATGGCCTCCTTTTGTGCTACAATTATTCGGTGATTCTAATACACAAAGAGTGCAAGAAATATGGGGCTGGATTTAGTTGGCCTGGTAGGGGTCTCAGTCACCAACTGGATAACTGGCAGGGAATCCCCGTTGGTTCGGGGGGCGGGCGGAGAAATGGTATAGAGTGCCTTTTAAAGTCATTCCCTTCCAGATTCAGGACCCTAGCAGCAGAAGTCCTGCCTGCCAAGAGTTATTGGTCAGAGGCCAGCAGTACCACCTGGAGTGGTTACAGCTATAGGCAATGCACCAAACTGGGGTCCAGGATCAATGAGGGACTCAAAAGGAGAGTGATGGTGGGATGGAGGATTGTGGAGAAGTAATGGCAGTGGAAAGAGGGGTGGTGGTGCAGGTCAGAGGAAAATGGCACAGGGTTGGCTTTAAGCATTCCTCCTATCCCAATGCTTTGTCCCCCTAACAGGCAAGTTCCCGACAAACCAGATAGGGCTGACCTTCAGGAGGTGCAGGAAAGGTGTGCAGCGCTCATCAAATCCCTGAGCCATAACTGAATTGCAAAGGGCTGAGGGATAATCAATATCAATTAAATCATTAAGGAGCCTAATTGACATCACGCTGTTGGGAGTCCAATATACCTGGAACAGCCCCTCCTACCCTCTGACTTTCAGGGGGAGGGGGAAGATTTTGCTGTAGCTGGGAACCTGGTGAAAGTCTCTTGCGATTAACTGAGCCTGAGTGCCATGGATCCCACGAGGATGGGCTGTAACATATCCAGCCTCTGGTCAGTGTTGGGAGTAAAATATTCTAGTTGTAAAGTTTATTTAGAAATAATAAGGAAACTAGGGGTAAGAGTAGAAGATTTATTGATTAGAAAAATAAACACTGGTTAGATATGGGAAAGCAATCAGTAAGGACCCTGGTTAGAAAGCAGCAATAGAGAGCTCTTTAAAATAGATGCGGGTAATGTTGCAAATTCATACAAGATTTGTTGAATAATTTCTTGGTCAGTCATTACACTGGGAGATGAGAATACATCAGAACTAATAAAAAATTAACATCAGCACGAACTAATAAAAAATTAACATAAGCAAACAGTATATGGAAAAAAAATACTAACACTAGAAACTGAAATTCCCAGGATAGCTGGAACCTTCCAAAACACTTCAGGAATTGTCCCTTTAGACTGGAATGCTGTAAATATAACTTCATTAGTTCAGAAAAAGGCAGTAGAAAGAAACAAATGTTTTACGGATAATTCAGTACAGAGACTGAGCTGATTAGGAGTGACAATATGATGTCGTCTATCAAACTTGATTTGCTAATATACTACATAAATATGCACCAAATTTAAAATTTTATTCAATTTAAAGGTTTCAACCATGAGCACTTCAAGAAGCACAGGTGAAAGGGAGGGCATTAAGCCATAAAAAATATACACAAATATATCATCATGATTATTGATATATGATAACTAGTGTGTTGGTGACCTGGATCTTGACAGGACTGGAGTTCCTACAGTTTACTAGCATGGTCTAGGTGCATCTGAAGGTATATGGCACTGGAAAGGGTTACTCTTATGGCCTACAAGAGCTAGCTGAATAGAATGTACATTGCAACACCCTCAATTTCAGAACATTAGAAGTAATACAAGATAACTAAACCAATTATGGAACAGGTTTTTAAAATCCATGTTGCTATACTTTTATAATAATTTATTCTGGGGTATTGAGTTTCTGGAGAACAATTCCATATTGTAATCAATCTTCAAGCACAAACAGCCAGAGTGATTGCCAGTAGAATGGTTGATATGGAGGACCGTGTTGGCTGATCAATTCACATAGCTGCATGTACAAACACTCTTGCAGCAGGGTTTATTAGGTAGCAATCAGGATCAATGAACCAGACCTCTTGACTGTGGAACCCATGGTTAGCTTTGAGGTCATTTCCCGGATTGGCTCCAAAACCTTCTTGATGCTTTTATCCACTTTGAAAGCTAATCTTGCCTACTCACACTCTGCAGGCACATTGCTCATTTTGGCAGCACTTTCCTTCAGAAGTCAATTAGTTCTTAATATAGGGTTATTGTAGCACACAATATAATCAAAGCTGGTATCTGAAAGATACGTTTTTGGAGTTTGTAACAACAATATTGCAAAGTGTGGATCAAAAATGAAAACAGAAAAAAAAAATTACATTCATTCAAGAAATACAACGCACTTACTTGCCAAAAGTAAACATGAGAGTGCCACCAGATGCAAGTGCTGAATAGAAATATCATAACGGTCCATAAATAAATCTAGAAGGTAAACAGCAAGGTGCCGAGCAGTGGGACAAAGATGAAAATGATTGCTGATGATTGCAAGAAGATCTGCAAAGTAACGTCTGGTGTTCAGCTGAGGAGAGTTGCTTTTGTAGGGAGGTAGTCTCAGCTCCTGAGTGAAGTGAAATAAGAGCATACCTTTAAGGAGCAACACTGATATATCTATCACAAAAAACCTGAAGACCACAGTTCTGAAATACATGGACTGGTCAATGTGGAAAGGAGCTACTTATTGCATCAGAGTTGTTTTGACCAGGAAATTAGTATTTGAATGTAATGTTCTAATTTTTCCTCGAGACGATGTCTCAACCAGCTGAGAATAGTTAGGGAGAAAACATTATTGGATTGGGGGGGGGGGAGGGGGGGGTCTTGCTCTACCAGAAATGAAAAATCGCTTATTATCACAAGTGGGCTTCAAATTAAGTTACTGTGAAAAACCCTAGTCGCCACATTCCGGCGCCTGTTCGGAGAGGCTGGTACAGGAATTGAACCGTGCTGCTGGCCTGCCTTGGTCTGCTTTCAAAGCCAGCATAAACTGTGCCAATGGCAGTAGTGAGGATGCTACAATTTGTCTTAGCACCCAAAAATATATGGGAAGGAAAATGGGAGAAAAATATCAGCGAGGGTTCCAGGTAACCCCCGATAGCTGTTGGAAATCTGTGCGTGGTTACTTCCCAAGCATAGGATTAAATGTGACTATGATGCCATGTGTGACTGAATAGTCTGCATTGTCTAGATTCAGGCTTAAACAAATTCCACTTGGGCAAGTGATCAGGGATGGGCAACTCTGGCTTTCGGAGAAAGGAAGAAAATGGGGAAAAAAATGCCATGTCAGATGTACAGAGAAGGAAAAACGAAGATCTTCCCTTTTCAAAAGGGAGGCAGAAATTACCTCATGTTTGAGCTCTTGAGAATAGGGAAACACATGAATTAATCTCAAATATCCAGATACGTACTACGTTCAAAGTTACCAAGTATTATACAGGTAGTAGCCAGCACCATTAAAACTAATTTGCCCCAGAATTATGCAGCATCGGCATCCATCCACCATTCAGCCCATCATCAAGTCTGTGCTAGCTCCTTTGGAGAGCATTTCAGTAACTTACTCCCCTGCTCTTTCCCTATATGCCTTAAACAGTTTTCTCCTTCAAAGGCTACTATTAAATTGGTTACAATCTGATGATTAAAGTTGAAATTGAACTTCCAAGAGTTGGGAATAGGTTAATTATCACCATTCACTTTGCAACAGCATCAGCTGCAAGCACTGCACTCAACAAAAGCAAATTTTCAGATGCATCAGTACAGCAAATACACAAAAGAAATGGGAACCAATACAACGCAAGGAAACAAATGGAAGACTAAAGAATTTATTGCATCAGGTATATAAGTTACCATTTTCTCAACACCCAAGTAACAAATATCTAGTTGCAATATTTACAGTTCTATCCCTAGTCATAAGCGTAGATCCCAGAATGTGCCACAAATGTAAACTTTTTGTACTCATGGTCTTCATACCAAGACCCCCTTTTCAAAACTAGATTCAGTTTTGCCATTTAAAAATTTGTGTGAATAGCCATATAAATTACAAAGATTGATTGATTAAGATTTTTTTAAAAAAAACAAATTAACGTGAAGAATTATATAAACATCATTCTTGAATTAGTACAGGACTGTCCAAAAGTAGAAAGTTTCTTCACAACAGTAGCACCAACTGAATGTGGATGAGCTATTCCACTATGTGAAATATAACATTTGCAAACAAGTCCTGAATCTAGCCCAACTCTTCCAAATTCATCTCAAATCATTAGAGATTTACTTTTAACGGTCAAATACTTACCTTTCGGTGGTTGACAAGGCTAAAACAAGTATCAATACGATAAAAAGTACACAACACTTATAATATTATGCATAGAATTGTCTGCTACATTGGGTTCAAATTACCTAAACCAAACGTACAGCAACAGCAGGTTATGCTGCCTTAAGAACATTTTCAACTTTTAAAAAACGCAGCCAACTATCTAGATCATGCGGACAGGTACACTAACTGGGAGAAGAAATCGGGTATATTTAATAAAAGCGCTTTCAGTTAAGAATCGCTTAAGTCAGCCTGTCCACAACTCTACCTTGAGGGTCTGGGGAGGGCTTTGTCCCTACTCTCACAAGAGGAGCGTGCAGGGATGCTGTCTGGAGTTTAACAGCCTGTACGTTTGTTTACATGAGATGTACCTTGATGCGAAGTGCCTGATGGATATCGGCGACCACTTGTCCTTTCCACCACTCCTCCTCCAGCTCCATCAGACGCAGCCACGCGAAGTTAAACTATTTGTTTCTGGAAGAGACAAGGCAAATGCCTAACCAAACCTGCCGTTCAGTATTTGGACTGAACAGGTCACAAACCTCTCCCGTCCTTATCAACCCCACAAATTAACGCTAATCAATTGTTCACATTCACCGGACAAACCTGACATCTACTGATGAGAAAGGTTCGACCTCGCTAATGGCCAGTTTCAATTGCGATTGCAAAAACATTGTGCACAGCGCAGCTGAAAGTTATTTTGTGTGTGTGTGTGTTTGTGTTGACAGAAAAGCAGATCTTCGATCGCAAAAATTCACTTTAGGATCTGGATGTAAATTACAAAAAAACTGCAACAGGAAGTGTTGAGTCCAGAGCAACGCGTACCTATTCATTGGGGACACAAACACTTCCGGGATCACAAGTATCAGCAACAGCCTGACTTGTAGTTTTACCATCTCCGGGAGCTGAAAGATTAGGAAGTGTACTCTCTTTTTGTAGACGATTGCTTTTAAGCGGAGGCATCCTTTTTAAAACAAAGTCGTCTTTCAAGTTGTTCATCTCTTGAGTTGCTTTTCTCGTTCACATCAGAGACGGCGTGTATAATGTTACAATTGTTTCTCTATCCGTATTGATTCCGAAAGCCTCAACCTCTCGCAGTCAACGCAGGGAAACAAGGGAGAGCGACTGCCTCACTGTATCCTCACTGCTCTGTCCCACCTCCTGCTTATGGGTGGATGCGAAATCCCTGCTTATTCTTGGGATAGGGGACACTGTTGCTTTGTCCCAGCTTCCTTCCTTCCAGTTGTGTGGCCTGGCATTCACCATTTGGCAACTCCTAACCTCCTGGTCACAGCTTGCTGCTTTGCTCAGGTGGGATGTCAGACCCGAATAAAAAGACAGGACGGAAATTCTGAACTAAATTGGGATTCAGAGGAATGGCAAGAAAATAAAGAGAGTTAAATCGAAAGAAAACCAGGACAAAGATTTGCCAGGATAGAACGAGATAATGCAGCGCGATAAAAACAAGAAATCAACAAGTGAATTAAAATAAACACAAAGTTGTTGGAGTTGAGCGTGGCGGCTCTATATATAAAACACTCAATGGCAGAATTTTAGAAAATAAGCTTGGAAATAAATGAAAATTAAGAGGTGGTTTCAAGGCAGCCAGTGAAGTTGATAATCCCAAAGTCAAACCGCAGATGTGATTATTGTTTTAGTCACTCCTGTTTTTATTTTAGTTAACTTTTACTTGTTTATATTGCTTCGGAATTTTTTGAAGTATGTGTATTTATGCCAATCCTCTTTATATCCCTCTAATTTGGACATTGCTACTCTGCCTTTCACTCTTTTATCTTCGATATTTTCCTGGCTGTCTCTATGCTGAGCCCTCTGTCCATCTTCATCGCTATCAATGACTATTTTCCATTTTTAAACGGCTCAGCGTCAATGTTTGTTTGACCGCAGTCCTGTGTAGCGCCGCGGGACCTTTACAGGCGCTATATAGACGCTGGTTCTTGTCTCATTTGCCCTGTCAGTTTTTTTCTCGCATTCTTTATGAGAGGAGCAAGACGCGCTGGAATTAGAGGGATTGAGAACTTCGGAAGAGGTCATATTGGGGGTTACAGAGAGAGGGAGGGTCAAACCATGAGACGGATTTAACACATGTGGAGGGTTCTAAATTTGAGGTTGGGAGCCGGCAAGAAGGAGGTGATTGGTGAGCAAGACTTCGTGCAGAGAACAAGAGGTAAGAGGCATGGGGAATATTCCAATAGTTACATCTGGAAGTGGCAAAGTCACGCTGAATCTTCATGGCTTCCAGACAGCTGGTTTTTGACCAACAACACAAATATTACATGTAAATGTTCTGTTTGGCGACAGCCAACACCATCAATTTATGCCAGAGAACCATGCCAGTTCTTTCTTGCCTGGATGGCGAAGTCTCTGACTGTCTAAGAGGGTGACGAGATCGACCTTTGGTTACTGCAGCTCATGACGTCGGTGCAGCTGATAACCACACCTAGTGAGACATGTTGCAAAGAGTTGCCTGGAGAAACTTAACTATCATACACCACCAGAGTCTTTGATTGAACACAGCGTTCTGTAGAATTTCACTTTGCAGAAAGGCATTGGGATTGCAGCCCGAGATTCATTGTCTTACAAAGGAGTAGCCGCAGGAAGAGGATCCAAAATATCCCACTACCAAATCCACCCACCCTTTGCAGCCAACTCATAATTCATCATTCTCTGGTTACTAAAGAAAGGAAAATCCATAGCTGCAGACAATGAATGCATCCACATCTTTGCCCTCAACTACAGATCCAAACTTCACATTGTCCTGCATACCAGTCTGTTGGCTAAAGGTAAGTTCCTTCAAGGCCCAAGCACCTGAATCAACGTGCAAGTGTTTTGTACAGACGCAATAAACCTTCACATCCACAGTAGATTTTTTTTCATTGCCTCCTGGTCACTTTGCTGGCTCTTTATGAATACCATGCTTTAATTTCAAACCCTGAATGTTCTCCTGGGACCTAAATTGGTGGCTCCTTCAATGTGTTAACCCAAGGACCAGGATTTCAATAGGTATCTGTATGCAAAGAATGACTACAACTGAGACAGCCCTCTTCTTGGCACTAAATCCTTGAATGGAAGCACAGAAGGCTATGTTGCTACTGCCTGAGCAGCTGGACAAATGTGTAGGTATCAGAGGCGATTGGCTTGAGGTGGATGCTTCTAACCTAAGGGTACAGCTGGTCTACAGTATTCCTCAATTTTGATTTGTTGAACTCCTTTATCAATATCTTCTTTAAAATAAAGTCACCCCCTTCAAATTTATTCTTTCCATTCTTGTACTCCGTAGTCTTGTATATTTTCCCACAGTTTTGTTATTATTTAGCTAAATGTTTTTGCCCATGATGTTAGAACCTCCCCTCTAAACATGATGATAAAATATAGTTTCATTTCTAAGACCATTGGCATTTATGTGTAGAAATTTGAGACTTCCCTTATCTATTACTGAAACCTGTCAAGCATGTTTCATTTCCTCATACCCAAATTACTGCAGCAAAGCACAATGCTCAGAGGTATCCTTTTCATTTTGGGAATCAAAACTTGTGTGGTCTAGATTCCCTGGATCTGCAACTGAGGAGCATTGTGAGCTTGACCTCTGGAAAACAAGCTATTACCTTTCTTCAACTCTGCTACCACTAGCTGCTCCTACTCACTCATACGCAGTCTCGCACCCAGTGGACCGCTTCCTGCACTATCAAAAACTCACCCTCAGGAGCTGATGATTGAAAAATGTATAATGAGTGACATTGAGAAATGCTAGTAAATCCGATGTCACGGAGGCTTGGTTCATCTTTCTCAGGTGCACCCAGAGAAAGAGAATCAATCAGAAGAGATATACTAGCATTGGAAGCAGTTCAGTTACTTGATTGATTCCTGGGATAAACATACAAACATATGAAATAGGAGCAGAGGTAGGCCATTTGGCCCCTCGAGCCTGCTCTGCCACTCATTCAGATCATGGCCAGTCTGTTTGTGTTTCCAATTCCGCATTCCCATTTACCCCAATAACCTTAGATTCTTGTTAGGCAAGAGAATCAATCTACCTCCACCTTAAAAATATTCAATGACCCTGCCTTCACTGCCTTCTGAGGCAGAGAGTTCCAAGGTCGGACAACCCCTGAAAGAAAAACACTCTCCTAATCTCTGTCCAAAAAGGGCGATCCCTAACTTTAAAACCGTGTCCCCCGAGTTCTGGGCTTATCCTATGTCCATCTTGAGAAGACCGTTCCTGATCTTACATACTTTAATCAAGTCACCCCTCACTCTTCTAAACTCCAGTGGAAACAAGTCCAACTTGTTTAACCTATACTCATAAGGCAACCACTCATTCCAGGTATCAATCTAGTAAACTTCCTCTGAGCTGCCCCCAATACATTTCTATACTTTGTTAAATAAGACTGAAACTGCACAGCATTCGAGATGTGGCCTCACCAGTGCCCTGTGTAACTGAAGTATAACATCCTTCAATGTTCAATTCTTCTTGTAATAAAGGATAACCTTCCATTAGCCTTCTTAATTACTTGTTGCACCTGCGTACTAACGTTTTGTGGTTCGTGCACCAGACCACCGAGATTTCTCTGTACCTCGGAATTCTACAGTCATTCTACATTCAAGTAATACTCTCCTTTTTTATTCTTCCTGCAAAAGTGAACAACTTTATATTTTCCCACATTATACTCCATCTGAAGGGGTTGTCTTATGAGGAAAGGTTGAGAACTTTGGGCTACACTCTTTGGAGTTTAGAAGAGTAAAAGGGATCTATTGAAACATATACAATTCTGAGGGGGTTTGATAAGGGTAGTTGTTGAAAGGATGTGCCCCCCTTGTGAAGGAATCTAGAATTAGGGATCAAAGGTGAAAAATAAAGGGTCTCCCATTTAAAACTGAGGTGCGGAGAATTTCTTTCTCTCAGGGGGTCGTTAGTTTTTTGAATTGTCTTCCATGGCGAGCAGTCGAGGCTGGGTCATCAAATAGATTCAAAACAAAATTAAAATTTGGTCTGGAAGAAAGTGAGGAGGTAGGAAACTGGAGTAAAGGCCATGATCGGATCAATCATGATCTTATTGAACGGCAAAGAAGACCATTCAATAAAAAGGGCAAAATAGCCGACTGCTACCCCTATTTCTTATGTTCTTATTTACTTTACAAGGATCAGATATAAGCTTACACTTTGCATGGTCAGAATATAGGATCGCAAAACTTCTCGTTGTGAGATTCCTTTTCACATTTGCCAGTTCTTGGGTCACTATTCTTAAATGGGTGTTGGATTAAGTGCCTTAGATAAAAGATGAACCATTTTATTGTAAGAGGGATTTCAATTGCTGACTTGCTGGTTTATCTGTTAGTTTATATTTTGGATTTTACATGTCAGATTTGTACAAATTTTCAGAACCATAATCCTTAACATTTCAAAGGAAAGTCTCTGAATATGTTTCCTCTGAAAACGTTATCATAAAATATAGATCGCCGTCTCGTTTGTTTAAATTTTAGGGTGCTCCCATGTAATGACACCCTTATATCATATTAAATCAGATCTTTTATTTTGAAGAAGAGTCTGAAGAAGGATCATATGGACTCGAAACATTAGCTCTTATTTATCTCTCCATAGATGCTACCAGACCTGCTGAGCTTTTTTCCAGCATTTTTGTTTTTGTTGTATTTTCAGTATTTCAACTGAATAGATGCTTGAGGCTACCATCTCAGAAGTTAACCATTAATGACAGGAAATAACAGGAAATAAAATACAAATCAGGATAATTTCCCTCTGCGATTCCTTCTCTTCCAGTCTGTACCATAAATAGGAACATTCACTTAGAATGGCCCTCACAGCAATGAACAGATTAATTTGGACATAGGAATTGAAAGTCTCATAGAACATAGAACATACAGTGGAGAAGGAGGTCATTCGGCCCGTCCAGTCTGCACCCACCCATTTAAGCCTCCACTTCCACCCTATCCCTGTAACCCAATAACCCCTCCTAACCTTTTTAGTCACTAAGGCAATTTATCATGGCCAATCCACCTAACCTGCATGTCTTTGGATTGTGGGAGGAAACCGGAGCACCCGGAGGAAACCCCCGCAGACACGGGGAGAACGTACAGACTCCGCACAGTGACCCAACGGGGAATCGAACCTGGGACCCTGGCGCTGTGAAGCCACAGTGCTATCCACTTGTGCTACCGTGCTGCCTCTCCAGCTTTGCAAGTTTACTAAACTAATCCATAGTTTTCGGTTTCCCCATGCCACAAAACATCCAATCAGAGATCCATTATACTAGAAATCCAAAATTGGAGCGTTTCGGCATAGAACTAACTAGCTTCAGCCAAGGTAACTTTTCCTCCAGAGATATGTAAAATGCATTACCAACCAAAGCAACTATAACTGTGGATATTAACATGCTTGTAAAAAGAACCAATTGAATATCAGTTTTGGAGTGGAATTGAAGGTTTGAAGAATAAGCGTACAGGAATGGACTGCGGAGTGGAACAGCTCGGACCATGGAAATGCATGCCAAAACATAGATATAAATGTAAATTCCACCAGATGATCACAGTATTATTTGATTTGACTTTGGCAGTATTTTCCAAAGCCCCACTGTCCCAAAGTTCTGCTGCAGGATATTAGGGTAATAACACAAAAGATATTCTTCTCTCTGCTGAATTTTAAATGCCCATGCAAAACATTCCTAGAGTCACAAAATCACTATAGTGCAGAAAGAGGCCATTTGTCCCATCGAGCCTGTACCGACCATCCAAAAGAGCACCCTACCGTATCCCCATAACCCAATAACCCCACCTAATCTTGTGGATACTAAGGGGCAATTTAGCATGGCCAGTCCACCTACACTGCACATCTTTGGACTGCGGGAGGCAACCGGAACACCCAAAGGAAACCCATGCAGTCTCGGGAAGGAAGTATAGGCTCTACAAGACAGTCACCCAAGATCAGAATTGAACCTGTGTCCCTGGCATTGTGAGATAGCAGTGCTAACCACTGTGCCACTGTGCTGCCCGTCATATGCTCATATTTCAACACACTATTTAATATTTTGGTGAAACTTGGTTCTGGGATTCTCAGAATGCTAACAAAAAATGAGACTGAGTGATAACAATAATAAAGGCTGATGGAAACATTTTTCTCTTGATGCTAATGTTCACAAGTAAGTAGAAAGATAAATAAATAATGTTTTAATAGAAGGCTGTTGACCTTCAATGTTAACGGTTTCTCCCTTTGCAGATATTTTTGTGAATAGGTACGATGTGACTATAGACTTTTCAGGTGTAATTATCGGATTTTGCCTAAGGTACTAATAGATACTTGTTTGTTTAGTGTATCTTCTCACCAATACAATTTTTTACTCTTTGGGGAATAGTGGGGGAAGTGGTGGAAGGATTTCCAAGCTGATTATCAGCCCTTAAACCTTGTGGAATGCTCCTTTTGCGGCCAACAAGTCCTGGCATTGGCCTCGAATCCGAAGCTTCTGGTCCATCAGTAGGGATGCTACCATTGTGCCACAAGCCCTCCAACTAATAGACGAATGAACATTATTATAAAATATGCCATCATGTGCTTAAGGATTGTGAAAGTTTCGTTGAAAGCTAATTGGGAAAGAATCTTGCAGGTTTGCAGAGGTGGGGTAGAAATGAACATAAACTCTAAGCTTCCCTTCAGAACATGAGTTGTATAAGGAATGGCAAAATTTGAAAATATTATCCTGTTCATAAAGATGATGCAAATAATTAGTGATGGATTTCGGGTGGTGGGGCTAGCAGTCCTAATTAAACTTCTAATTAAACAAGCCCTTTGTTTTAGCCCCAACCCAATTTCTGCTGTTATCTCTGATTTATTTGATTTCTACTAAATCTTCATATTCACAGATTAACTGGTGCTATTGAACAAGTAATAGAGATTTTTATAAATATTTCAACATCTGGTTTGAATGTGAATGTTGGGAACAAAACTTTCTAGAAAATATATAAAATCCATGTTTTTAAAAATCTACATTTAATGTAAAAAACATGATCCTGCTGCTTGATTAACATTAGGCTGTACAGGGTTTCTGCTAATGATTTTGTAATGCAGCCATTTTTGCACAACATTTTATGTTAATTTTAATTTTCATTGAAAATACTGTCAAGTGAGAGTACCTTTAAGAAATAGGTGTTTACTACTGCAGTGATGTCAGAGAGTGGGTGGAGCTGGGCTGTCTGTCAGCTTTTTACTTTCGTTTTAGGCTGTTTGCTGCAGGGTGTGTTTTAGTTTTGTTTTCAGTGTTGGAAAGAAAGCCAGACAGAGCAGGTGCACTGTTGATCTCTCTGCCATGAAAAGACTATCTCTGGATCATTTGGTGAATTCAGAATTATAAATGTTTTCAGTAGTGACTTTAACCTGATGTGCTTCTGTTAAAGGTTTTAATTTTTAAGTTGTATGGATGTTAAAAGGAAAGCTTCCAGGATTACTTAGTGCTGTAGTCTTTGGGGGTTGTATTTGAATTAACGGTTGCTAAGATGTTCATTCTATGTTTTAAAAAGGTTAACTTGAGTTCATAGAATAAACATTGTTTTGCTTTAAAAATTACTTTTCCATTTCTGCTGTACCACACCTGTAGAGTGGGCCATGTGCTCCCTATACCACAATCTATTAAAAGTTGTGGTCAGGTGAACTCCATGCTACACTTTGGGGTTCTCTAAACCCTGGCCCATAACAAATTGGGGGCTCGAGGGGGATAAAGGTCTATCTATTGGATCGGTTAGTGAACGTAAAGACAGTGAGGGGTGAGCATATTGTGGGTGCTTTTCAGGTGTGGTATTTTAGTTTAAGTAGGGAGTGTGTTGTGGACAATGGCTCTTTCAGAGGCTCAGAAGTTTTTGGGGGTGGATACGGTCACACGCAGTACCTTATGGACAGAGACTAAAAGCAGACTGTTAGATTTGGCAAAAACATTGCAGTTAACATTACCTGACAAAATGCGAAATGAGGTAATTATGGAGGTGGCTAAGCATTTAAAGTTGCCTGAGATACAGTTTGACTAATTGGAAATGGCAAAAATCCAGTTACATCTTAAACAACTGGAACATGAGAAAGAATTAAAGCAGCTTGAATACAAAAGAGAGAGAGAGGAAAAAGAAAAGGAGAGAGAAGAAAGGAAAAAAGAAAGAATGGCCCTAGCAGAACAAAAAGAAAGAGAAAGGGAGATACAGATCAGGGAAAAAGATAAAGAGAGAGAGTTTGAACTTCAGAAAATGGCCATGAAACATGACAGTCAATTAAAATTCGCAGACGTAAAGGGAAACGTATAGTTGGATGATCGTGATGAGGATAGTGAGAAAGAGCATCATAGTCGAAGCCTTGGTGGGGATCTATTTAAATATGTCCAAGCATTGCCAAGGTTTGATGAGAAGGAGGTGGCAGCCTTTTTCATTTTATTTGAGAAGGTAGCTAAACAAATGAAATAGAACATAGAACAGAGAACATTACAGCGCAGTACAGGCACTTCGGCCCTCGATGTTGCGCCGACCTGTGAAACCACTCTAAAGCCCATCTACACTATTCCCTTATCGTCCATATGTCTATCCAATGACCATTTGAAAGCCCTTAGTGTTGGCGAGTCGACTACTGTTGCAGGCAGGGCATTCCACACCCTTACTACTCTCTGAGTAAAGAACCTACCTCTGACATCTGTCCTATATCTATCTCCCCTCAATTTAAAGCTATGTCCCCTCGTTTTAGACATCACCATCCGAGGAAAAAGGGTCTCACTGTCCACCCTATCCAATCATCTTGTATGCCTCAATTAAGTCACCTCTTAACCTTCTCTCTAACGAAAACAGCCTCAAGTCCCTCAGCCTTTCCTCATAAGATCTTCCCTCCATACCAGGCAACATTCTGGTAAATCTCCTCTGCATCCTTTCCAATGCTTCCGCATCCTTCCTATAATGCGGCGACCAGAATTGCACACAATACTCCAAATGCGGCAGCACCAGAGTTTTGTACAGCAGCAACATGACCTCATGGCTCTGAAACTCAATTCCCCTACCAATAAAAGTTAACACACCGTACGGCTTCTTAACAACCCTCTCAACCTAGGTAGCAACTTTCAGGGATCTATGTACATGGACACCGAGATCTCTCTGCTCACCCACACTGCCAAGAATCTTACCATTAGCCCAGTACTCTGTCTTCCTGTTATTCCTTCCAAAATGAATCACCTCACACTTTTCTGCATTAAACTCCATTTGCCACCTCTCAGCCCAGCGCTGCAGCTTATCTATGTCCCTCTGTAACTTGTAACATCCTTCCGCACTGTCCACAATTCCACCGACTTTCGTGTCATCTGCAAATTTACTCACCCATCCTTCTACACCCTCCTCCAGGTCTTTTATAAAAATGACAAACAGCAGTGGCCCCAAAACAGATCCTTGTGGTACACCACTAGTAACTGGACTCCAGTCTGAACACTTCCCATCAACCTAAACCCTTTGTCTTCTTCCAGCTAGCCGCAGGACATGTGGGTATTACTGATTCAAACAAAGCTGGTAGGTAAGGCCTGTGAAGTGCTTGCATCACTACCGGAGGAGGTATCTGGGACAAATGAGGAGGTGAAAAAATCCATCTTAGCTGCATATGAACTAGTGCCTGAAGCTTACAGACAAAAGTTTAGAAATTTAAGGAAAGAATTTGGTCAAACATACATGGAGTTTGAAAGGCTCAAACAGAGTAATTTTGATAGGTGGATAAGGGCTTTGAAAATAGACCAAATATATGAAGATCTCAGAGAAATTATACTTTTGGAGGAGTTGAAAAATTCAATTCCTGATGTAGTGAGAACTCATGTGGAAGAACAGAGGGTTAAAACATCGAGATTAGCAAATCAAAGTTTGGTTTCCGACATCAGTTTCAGCCTGTGAGGGATAGAAACTGGGGACGTGAGAAATACTCAAGTGGTAAAAGGAAAGGTGATCTGATGGGAGATAATAAGGAGAGTGTACCTCAGATTAAAAAAGAAATCCAAGAGGGTGGAAGAGACATGAAAAGTTTCAAATGTTTTCACTGTAATAAACTAGGCCATGTAAAGTCACAGTGTTGGTAGTTGACGAAAAGCACTGGGAAGGCTGATATGGTAAAACAGGGTAAGACACTGGGGTTTGTTAAAGTGGTGAAGGAAAGACCAATTGAAGCGATGGAGGTGCAAAAGATTGTACAGCTTGATCAAGAGGTGATTGATAAGAAGTTGCCAGATCTCTTTAAAGAATTCACTTGTGTGGGTAAAGTTTACTCATGTGTATCAGGAGGGGCAGGTAAAGAAGTCACAATTTTAAGAGATACGGGAGCTAGTCAATCTTTAATGGTAAGAGATGAGGAGTTATGTAGTTTGGGAAGAATGTTGCCAGAAAAGGTGGTAATATGTGGAATTCAGGGTGAGAGGAGTAGTGTTCAATTATATAAAGTAAGGTTGGAAAGTACAGTGAAGAGTGGTGAAGTGGTAGTACGAGTAATAGAGGAACTATCTTGCCCAGGAATACAGTTTATCTTGGGTAATGATATAGCTGGATCATAGGTGGGAGTGATGCCTACTGTGGTTGATAAGCCAGTGGAAAATCTGGCAACTGAAGTGTTGAAGGTAGAATATCCTGGGATTTTTCCGGATTGTGTAGTAACAAGGTTGCAAAGTCACAGGTTAAGACAAGAGGAGAAATCAAAGAGTGAAGATGAAGTTGAAGTGCCATTTTCAGAAACAATTTTTGATCAGATGGTTGAAAAAGAACAAGAACAGGTGGAGGATGAGGCGGATATTATTAGTTCAGGAAAATTGGCGGAGTTACAAAAGAAAGATGTAGAAATAAAACAAATGTGTCAGAAAGCATATACGGAAGAGGAATCTGAGTGTATGCCAGAGTGTTATTACCGTAAAAGTGATGTCTTGATGAGAAAATGGAGACCTTTACATATGCAGGCAGATGAAAAGTGGGCAGAAGTTCATCAAGCAGTATTGCCGGGAGGGTATAGAAAGGAGGTGTTGCGAGTTGCACATGAGGTACCAGTGGGGGGGTCATTTGGGAATAAGGAAAACCCAAGCTAAAATCCAGAAACATTTTTATTGGCCTGGATGACATAAAGATGTAGTTAAATTTTGTCAATCATGTCACACATGTCAAGTGATAGGGAAACCTCAAGCAGTGATAAAACCAGCGCCCTTAATACCCATTCCAGCATTTGAGGAACCTTTTACACGGATCTAATTGATTGCGTAGGACCGCTTCCTAAAACGAAAAGTGGGAATCAATATCTTTTGATGATAATGGATGTGGCTACTAGGTTTCCAGAGGCCATTCCAGTATGTAATATTACGGTTAAAAAGATTGTGGTGGAGTTACTTAAATTCTTTACTCGATATGGACTACCCACAGAAATACAATCGGATCAAGGATCAAATTTTACCTCCAGGCTATTAAAAGAAGTTATGGATAGCTTAGGAATATAACAATTTAAATCAACTGCATACCATCCAGAATCGCAGGGAGCATTAGAAAGGTGGCATCAGACATGAAAGACAATGTTGAGGGCTTATTGTCACAAATATCCAGCGGATTAGGATAAAGGAATTCCATTCGTATTGTTTGCAATTAGGGATGCACCTAATGAGTCTATCAATGTCAGTCCTTTTGAACTAATCTTTGGTAATGAGGTAAGAGGACCACTTCAATTGATTAAGGAAAAATTGGTGAGCGAGAAATCGGAAGTTACACTATTGGATTACGTGTCAAATTTTAGGGAATGATTAAATAGAGCAGGTGAATTTGCGAGATAACATTTAAAAGTTGCACAAAATGTGATGAAACGGGTAGCGGACAAGAAATCCAAAGTTCGTAGTTTTGCCAGTGAAGATAAAGTTTTAGTGTTGTTACCAATGGTAGGGGAGCCTTTAAAAGCTAGGTTTTGTGGACCGTATCAGATTGAAAGGAAATTAAGTGAGGTGAATTATGTGGTAAAATCACCAGATAGAAGGAAGACTCACAGAGTGTGTCATGTGAATATGCTTAAAAGGTACTTTGAAAGGGAAGGAGAGAAAAAGGAGAAGGTTTTAATGATTCTAACTCAAAGGGACAAACCAAATCCAGATGACTGTGAATATGACATACCTCAAATTAAATTGGAAAATGAGGATGTTCTTAAAAATTGGGATAAATTGTTGAATTACCTTCCAGAGGAAAAGTGAACTGACCCAAAAGAGTTATTGATATCACATGGGCAGGTTTGTGGAGATAAATTGGGAAATACTAAAATGGCAATATATGGTGTAGATGTGGGAATTGCTGTTCCAATCAAACAACATCCAGATAGACTTAACCCTTCTAAATTGGCACAGGTTAACAAAGAGATTGAGAGTATGCTTAAAAGTGGCATAATTGAAGTGGGTTGCAGCTAATGGAACTCACCCATAGTGATAGTACCTAAACCAGACGGTACCCAATGGTTGTGTGTGGACTATAGAAAGGTTAATGCAGTTACAAGAAGGGACTCTTATCCTATCCCATGTTTGGAGGATTGCATTGAGAAAGTGGGACAATCAGCTTTTATTTCCAAACTGGATTTACTTAAAGGTTACTGGCAGCTACCTTTATCCAAAAGGGTGAAGGAGATTTCAACATTTGTAACTTCAGATGGTATATACCAATTTATGCCATTTGGCATGAAAAACGCCCCAGCCACATTTCAACGGTTAACTAACAAAGTTGTTTCAGGATTACCCAATTGTGCGGTATACATCGACAATCTGGTAATTTTCAGCCAGACATGGAAAGAACATTTAAAACATCTGATGGAGTTATTTGATTGACCTCAGGAGGCGGGTTTGGTGATAAACCTAGCCAAAAGTGAATTTGGAAAAGCCCAAGTCACTTTCCCTGGCCATACAATCGGATATTACGGCTAAATTTGTATTTAGCCGTAATATCCAACTATAATCTTACATAGAACCCCTTTAGCGTTTTAGTTAATTAATAAATAGTTTTGTTTATTCACAAAGCCGCTTGGCAAAATATGTGCCAGATGCTCAAAGTGCAACCGTTTTGCCCCGCACAGCGAACACAGGTGCCGAGGAGCATCAACTACGTAAATGAAACGCGAAACGATGCTTATCTATTGCAAACTGGCAGCCGGGTAGGCAAGATGAAGACAGCAGTGCAACAGTTGGCAATGAAGATTCAGTCTTCAGCGATACCATCGAGGAAAACACAGAACGATTCTACGAGGTAGAAGAAATGGGAACCGGCTAGGAAGATAATTGGACAATCCAGCTAATGATAAATCAACCAGCACATTCATCAAAATGGACACTGGTGCCAGAGCAAATTTAATAAACAATACAGACCTCAAGAAGATGTACATTCAGTCATACATTCAGCCAGACAATGAGTGCAGTCTCACAGACTACCACGGCGCACAAATTAAGATGCTTGGAAAATGCACTCTGCAAGTAGAGGTTAACGAACAGTCATATTTGGTGGAATTCGCGGTTGTTGAGACGGATAAGAGATCACTGCTGGGCGTGACAGCATGTGAGGCCCTACAACTAGTCCATGACTATACGATCAAGCTGGCACAGAAATTCAAGACACAGACACCGACTGCATACAGATGGTGCACACGACAGCCACAGATGAAAAGACACAACAGACGCCGGAGAACAAATCCAAAGCTCAGGCCGCAGCTCTCTGCAGAAAAAAGCATTTTCAAGCTGCTACCAAAAGCATGGTGGGCCTAGGAGACAGGGTTGCCTCCGAGAGCTTGCACCAACACAGCGAACAAAACTGTGAGTCAAATGAAATAATAAACAAAATGCAACACACATCTCAACAGCTGCATGAACAACCAAATCAAAATGAAAGAATCATAGAAAACAATCAGCTAATCATAAAGCAGCAAAACGCTGAGATGAGTGCCCTGCAGCACAGCATCAAGGACACATAGATAAAGAGGAGCCGCATGCAGGCACAATGCCCTCTGAAGTTGTCGTTGAACCCTGTGGCTCGCATCTTTATGATGATACGAATTCTGCTGGTTGCGCGATGCACAGCTCTTTTGTACCCTCTTCGACATTCAACTGACCTTGCAGCACATGGACACCAGTCGATATTGAACAGCACAACGGTGAGCCCTGGTACAGAAAGGAAATCCCTGAAGACAAAATAAAACGGAACCACCTCCTTCAAAACCTAATCGGGAAGTTGCACTGGCAGAAAAAGCTGGTAAGACATTTAAACACCACAAGCTCAAGACAAGGAACACCCTACACATCGAAGACGGTGAAACAGCAGAATCAGCCAAGAGACTGGTAATGTAGATGCTATCTGGCGTGCTTTTAAACAACAATTTACTTTTTAGGTGGAGGCCCAGGGTCTCCAGGAGGCATCAGATCAGAAATAAAACTTTGCATGTATACTATTTGACCCATTTTAAAAACTGTCTTTGTAAATAGTTCATATGTTCATGTAAATGATTTAACAATCATCTTGAAAAAGAGGAGGATGTAATGATATGTAGAATATCATTTGTGTATAATGTTATGGGCGAGGCGTTTTCAGAACCCCAAAATGTATCATGGAGTTCAACCAACCTCTCCCTTTAATGGATTTGTTGCTTTTCCGAGCACACGGCTTTTCCCTAGGTGTGGGATTAGAATTATGGACATGTGGGTTTTTAAACACAAAACACTGTTTATTCCATGAACTCAACTTAACATCTTAAATAAACATTAGATCTCTTAACACCCCTTACTTCAAAGATAACTCAGAAAATATTGAAACAGTAAATAACTCCTTATAATGTTCCTTCAAACTTCCAAGAGACTTAACACCTTTAAACAGTATCACATCAGGTTAAAGACCATAGACCATAAGACATAGGAGTGGAAGTAAGGCCATTCGGCCCATCGAGTCCACTCCACTATTCAGTTATATATTCAGTTGTTACTATACAATCCACTAAAGGATATATATATTTTCTGTAGAATGACAGAGACATATTAGCTTGGTTGACTTCAGCTCCAACAAAACAGCCAGGCACTTTTAAACTGCTCTCAGCAAAACCAGCCAGGCATTTTTTAAACTAACTGCAAAACCCAACTGCAACATCAAACTGAAAATGGCTGACCTGAGCTCCACCACTCTCTGACATCACTGTTTTCTTAAAGGTACATTGCTTACACATCCATTTCTTAAAGGCACTCTTGCATGACACCTCCCCCCAAGAAAAAAAATAAACCATCAACTTCAAGATGGTTTCATTTTTCACTTTTGCACCATCCACTAAGAAATGCACACAGTAAATATACCTTTTCATTTTTTAAAAAACAACACATGCAAACCGGCATAATAATATAGTCCATTTTGCTTTGTTCTTCTTCCTGCAAACAAAATCCTTCTCGATTGACAGTCTCTTTGAACAAAGTGTTTGCACAATCCATCCATTCCTCTACTCTTCGGCATTTCTCTTTAGAATCAGATACTTTAGTTCAATCTGACCACAGAGTCCCTTGCAATTCTCCAATACAGGAACATTGGTGATCCCAGCTTTCAGGCAGTCAAATGCCTGTTGAAAGTCCACTGTCCATTGACATTTTTTACGTTACTTCAGCAGTTCCATCAGTGGAGTAATCATGCCACAAATCTTTTGTACAACTGTTCGATCAAAGCCATTCATGCTAAGAAATCGCATTATTTCCCTTCGTCTTGAGGGTATCAGAAACTCCGCAAGGAAAGTGATTCAGGCTTCTCCAAATTCACTTTCGGCTAGGTTCATCACCAAATCCGCCTCCTGAAGTCAATCGAAGATCTCTATACAATGTTTTAAATTTTCTTTCCATGTCTGGAAGTTGGAAATAAAAGCAGATTGTCCCACTTTCTCCATGCAATCCTTCAATGGTGTGACAGGATAAGAGTCCGTTCTTGTAACTGCATTCACCTTTCTATAGTCCACACATAACCGTTGGGTACCATCTGGTCTAGGTACCATCACTATGGGTGAGCTCCATTGGCTGCAACCCACTTCAATTATGCCATTTTTAAGCATACTCTCAATCTCTCTGTTAACCTGTGCCAATTTTAAAGGGTTACGTCTCTATGGATGTTGTTTGATATAAACAGCATTTCCAACATCTACATCATGTGTAGCCATTTTAGTACTTCCCAATTTATCTCTACAAACGTACCCATGTGATATCAATAACTCTTTCAGGTCTGTTCGTTTTTCCTCGGAAGGTAACTTAACAATTCATCCCAATTTTTAAGAACATCCTCATTTTCCAATGTAATTTGTGGTATGTCAAATTCACTGTCATCTGGATTTGGTTCGTCACTTTGAGTTAGAATCATTAAAACCTCCTCGTTTTTCTCTCCTTCCCTTTCAACGTACCTTTTAAGCATATTCACATGACACACTCTGTGAGTCTTCCTTCTATCTGGTGATTTTACCACAAAATTCACCTCACTTAATTTCCTTTCAATCTGATACGGTCCACAAAACCTAGCTTTTAAAGGCTCCCCTACCATTGGTAACAACACTAAAACTTTATCCCCACTGGCAAAACTAAGAACTTTGGATTTCTTGTCCGCTACCCGTTTCGCCACATTTTGTGCAACTTTCAAATGTTGTCTAGCCAATTCACCTGCTCTATTTAATCATTCCCTAAAATTTGACACGTAATCCAAAAGTGTAATTTCCGATTTCTCACCCACCAATTTTTCCTTCATCAATTGAAGTGGTCCTCTTACCTCATGACCAAAGATTAGTTCAAAAGGACTGAATTTGGTTGACTCATTTGGTGCATCCCTAATTGCAAACAATACGACTGGGATTCCTTTATCCCAATCCTCTGGATAATCTTGACAATACGCCCTCAACATTGTCTTTAATGTCTGATGGCACCTTTCTAACGCTCCCTGCGATTCTGGAAGGTACCAGTTGATTTAAATTGTTTTATTCCTAAGCTATCCATAACTTCTTTGAATAACTTTGAAGTAAAATTTGTTCCTTGATCCGATTGAATTTCAGTAGGTAGTCCATATCTAGTAAAGAATTTAAGTGGTAACTCCTCCACAATCCTTTTAGCTGTAATATTACGTACTGGAATGGCCTCTGGAAACATAGTAGACACAGCCATTACAGTCAAAAGATATTGATTCCCACTTTTTGTTATAGGAAGTGGTCCTACGCACTCGATTAGGACCCCTGTAAAAGGTTCCTCAAATGCTGGAATGGGTATTAAGGGTGCTGGTTTTATCACTGCTTGAGGTTTCCCTGTCACTTGACATGTGTGACATGATTGACTATCCACCTCATCCTCCACCTGTTCTTGTTCTTTTTCAACCATCCGATCAAAAATCGTTTACTGATAATTGCACTTCAACTTCATCTTCACTCTTTGATTTCTCCTCTTGTCTTAACCTGTGACTTTGCGATCTTGTTACTACACAATCCGGAAAAATCCCAGGATATTCGTCCTTCAACACTTCAGTTGATTGATTTTCCACTGGCTTATTAACCACAGTAGGCATCACTTCCACCTGCGATCCAGCTATATCATTACCCAAGATAAACCGTATTCCTGGACAAGACAGTTTATCTATTACTCCTACTACCACTTCACCACTCTTCACTGGACATTACAACCTTACCTTATATAATATAACGCTACTCCTCTCACCCTGAATTCCACATATCACCACCTTTTCTGGCAACATTCTTCCCAAACTACATAATTCCTCATCTCTTACCATTAAAGATTGACTAGCCCCTGTATCTCTTAAAATTGTGACTTCTTTACCTGTTCCTCCTGATACACATGAGTAAACTTTACCCACACAAGTAAATTCTTTAAAGACATCTGGCACCTTCTTAACAATTGTTGAACAGGCTGTACAATCGTTTGCACCTCCTTCGCTTCCCTTGGGCTTTCCTTTACCACTTTAACAAACCCCACTGTCTTATCCTGTTTTACCACATCAGCCTTCCCAGTGCTTTTCTTCAACCACCAACACTGTGACTTTACATGGCCTAGTTTATTACAGTGAAAACATTTGAAACTTTTCATTTCTTTTCCACCCTCCTGGATTTCTTTTTTATTCTGAGATACAGTCTCTTTCTTGTCTCCCATCAGATCACCTTTACCTTTACCACTTGAGTATTTCCCATGTCCCCAGTTTCTAACCCTCACCGGCTGAAACTGATGTCGGAAACCAATCTTTGATTTATGAACTAATTCATAATCATCTGCCATTTCCGCTACTAATCTCGCAGTTTTAACCATCTGTTCTTCTCACTACATCAGGAATTGAATTGTTAAACTCCTCCAAAAGTATAATTTCTCTGAGATCTTCATACGTTTGGTCTATTTTCAAAGCCCTTTATCCACCTATCAAAATTACTCTGAGCCTTTCAAACTCCATGTATGTTTGACCAAATTATTTTCTTAAATTTCTAAACCTTTGTCTGTAAGCTTCAGGCACGCACTCATATGCACCTAAGATGGATTTCTTCACCTCCTCATACATTCCCGATACCTACTCCGGCAGTGATGCAAACACTTCACTAGCTCTACCTACCAGCTTTGTTTGAATCAGTAACACCCGCATGTCCTGTGGCCATTTAATTTGTTTAGCTACCTTTTCAAATGAAATGAAATAGGCTTCCACTTCCTTCTTGTCAAACCTTGGCAATGCTTGGACATATTTAAATAGATTCCCACCAAGCCTTTGACTATGACGCTCTTTCTCACTGTCCTCATCACTATCCTCAAACTGTACGTTTCCCTTTACGTCTGCCAATTTTAACTGATTGTCGTGTTTCATGGAAATTGTCTGAAGTTCAAACTCCCTCACTTCATCTTTTTCCCTGATCTGTATCTCCCTTTCTTTTTCTTTTTGTTCTGCTAGGGCTATTCTTTCTTTTCTCCTTTCTTCTCTCTCCTTTTCTTTTTCCTCTCTCTCTCTCTTTCTCTTTCTTTTTCCTCTCTCTCTCTTTCTCTTGCCTCTCTCTCACTCTCGTATGCCAGCCACTTTAATTCTTTCTCATGTTCTATTTGTTTAATTTGCAACTGAATTTTTGCCATTTCCAATGAGTCAAACTCTATCTCAGGCAACCTTAACATACATAGAACATAGAAAATACAGCACAGAACAGGCCCTTCGGCCCACGATGTTGTGCCGAACCTTTGTCCCAGATTAATCAAAGATTATCATAGAATTTACAGTGCAGAAGGAGGCCACCCGGCCCATCTTGTCCGCACCGGCTGTTGGAAAGATCACCCTATCCAAGGTCAAACACCTCCACCCCATCCCACAACCCAGCAACCCCAGCCAACACTAAGGGCAATTCACCACGGCCAACCCACCCAATAAATGCTTAACCACCGCCATAATTACCTCATCTTTTCGCATTTTGTCAGGTAAAGTTAACTGCAATGTTCTTACCAAAGCTAACAGTCTACTTTTCGTTTCTGTCCGTAAGGTACTATGTGTAACATTCTCCACCCCCAAAAACTTCTGAGCCTCTGAAAGAGCCATTGTTCACAACACTCTCCCCACTTAAACTAAAATACCACACCAGAAAAGCAGCAATCTTTCATTGTCTTTAAGTTCACAAAAGCCAATCCAATAGATAGACTTTTATCCCCCTCAAGCCCCCAATTGTTAAGGGCGAGGCGTTTTCAGAACTCCAAAATGTATCATGGATTTCAACCAACCTCTCCCTTTAATGGATTTGTTGCTTTTCCGAGCACACGGCTTTTCCCTAGGTGTGGGATTACAATTATGGACACGAGGGCTTTTAAACACAAAACACTGTTTATTCCATGAACTCAACTTAACATCTTAAATAAACATTGGATCTCTTAACACCCCTTACTTCAAAGATAACTCAGAAAATATTGCAACAGTAAATAATTCCTTAAAATGTTCCTTCAAACTTCCAAGAGACTTAACACCTTTAAACAGTATCACATCAGGTTAAAGGATATATATCTTTTCTGTAGAATGGCAGAGACATATTAGGTTAGTCGACTTCAGTTCCAGCAAAACAGCCAGGCACTTTTAAACTGCTCTCAGCAAAACCAGCCAGGCACTTTTTAAACTAACTGCAAAACCCAACTGCAACATCAAACTGCAAAATGGCTGATCTGAGCTCCCCCACTCTCTGACATCACTGTTTTCTTAAAGGTACATTGCTTACACATCCATTTCTTAAAGGCACCTTGCATGACAATAATTTAATAACCAAACTGTAAGTAAAGATAGGTGCCGTATGCATAGACTGAGACTCTAGCATCCAACCACAGGTGGCATGGTGACAGCAGTAGGTCACTGGAAGACGGGCCGCATGGAGATAGGAGGTAATCTCCTGGACAGCACCGAGACAGGACTTCTGGACAACAAGCACAGAGTACAGTCGCATATCGAGCAGTTCCTGAATCAATAGTTATTAATAAGAGTTAACCATAATTGTTGGTATTTAGCTGTAATATCCAACTGTGATCTTACATCACAGAAACACTTCAGTGTTTCAGTTAATTCATTAACAGTTTTGTTCATTTACAAAGCCGTATGTTCTCTGATCACTCCAAGTACAAATACCTCACCATCCGTGCATACAAAGAACATTACACCTATGGGTTGCCGACTCTGCCACTGCCTGGGAATTGATAACGGGGCATAGAAACAGCTAATCTGTTTGTTCGAGTTTGTGTACTTTAAAAAGAGAAAAAGTAAATGGCAAGAAAGACAGGCTGAAGGCTGCCTTGGTTCTGCAGAGTGACACTGGCCATATGGGTGCCCCCACTCCACCAACCCCCAAACCCTCCTTCCACCATACCAAACACCCCACAACCAGCCGACACCTGCTGTCAGGGCCCACCCTAGAGGGGGGTGCCGGACGGAGCCATTTGATATCGTCTGACACCTGCCCACGGAAGCACTTTCCACCGTTCACCTACATGACCCCTGCATGCGAGCTGGCCATTCCATCACACGATCCCATTGATTCTCTGCGGTGGTGGAGGTGGGATGATTGGGGGGGGAAAGGTGGGGAGCGGGTAGGGGGCACCGAACCAGTGAGCGCTGGCTGAACCGCAGTCCCCAAGCCAAGCCCACCCCAATGTCCGCAGATCACTACAGCCAGCCCAGACCAGCCCACCTCTCACACTCTTCTGACAAAGCACTCAGGCAGGTTGTAACATTGTGCACAGGTGTTTAATATGAAAACATATATAGATACGTGCCCCAGCCCCTGTCACTATTCTATGCCCTGCACCCATGCTAACTTAACTGGTATCTACTTTTCTGGCCTTACGGGCCCTAATGCTACATCTAGGGGGATCCTCACATGGTACATCAAGAGTGGAGGTGGCCTGCTGTGATCGCCAACCGGCGACCTGTGTCCCCTTTGGCAGTGTCTTCTGGTGTGACTGGTCCTGGATGCACCCAGCTGCTCGGGTGTCCTAGGTGGCCTGTGCCACCCTATTCTGCTCTCTGCCCACCAGATGCACCATGGACAGGAGGGGAGGAGTCCGAGGTGCTGCAGTGTTCCGGCACCTCCCCTGCAGGTGTCACCGGCATGGGCCACATGACCCCCTCCTCCCTCGGGGTGCCCGATGTCCTCGGGCTACTCCATGGGATGGGGGTGTGAGCGGAGCTAACCCCTGAGGCTCCCCCATCACCTGGTGCTGCTAGTCCTGGAGGCCTGCTGCCGTCTGGGTCTGCATGCTCACGCCCATGGAGCACAGGGAGTGGACCACCTCTGTCTAGGACTGCGCCACATCACACTCTGACTGTGCCACCACGGACAGCAAAGTAGCACAGTGGTTAGCACTGTTGCTTCATGTGGTAAACCACATTATTGCATTATGCGTATGGTACTGTATTGTGCATACCTGGGCTTGTCCAGGCTGGCTCTGCCTGTGGCTCCTCCCCTTGGGCTTCTGTATAAAGATGGCAAGTCTCCGCCTCCGACCCAGTTCGGGTCCAGAGGCAGGAGGCTTGCTGATTAGTGTGTTAAAGCCTCAGTTATTTCATCACTCGTTGTGTGTTATTGATGGTGTATCACTTCATAGCGCCAGGGTCCCAGGTTCGATTCCTGGCTTGGGTCACTCAATGTGCGGAGTTTGCACGTTCTCCCCATGTCTGCGTAGACTTCCTCCAGGAGCTCCAGTTTCCTCCCATAAGCCCCGAAAGATGGGCTGTTAGGTGAATTGGACATTCTGAATTCTCCCTCAGTGAATCCAAATAGGCGTCGGAGTGTGACGACTAGGAGATTTTCACAGTAACTTCATAGCAATATTAATGTAAGTCTACATGTGACAATAATAAAGATTATTATGTTCTGGGTCTGTGCCACATCAGCCAGTGACTGCACCATCTCCCTCTGGGACTGGGCCACCTCCCTCCGTGTCTGCGCCACATCGGCCAGTGTCTAAGCAATGCAGCCGTGGTCTCAGCTATGGCCCGCTGTGACTGGGCCCTGTTCAGGAATGCCGCTGCAATGTCCAGGTGGCTGTGGCACATGGCTGCCTGTGAGAGGGCAGCCCTAACCTGGGCCTCGGCAACCGCCTGCACAGAGTGCCCCACGACTTGGACATGTTTATCCATAGCCAAAACCCTTGTCCCCAAGGCCTCCACCACGGACGACACCCACACGGTGTTGGCCTGGGTAGCACGCATAGCCGGCACCACCTCCTGCTGGCGGTTGGACTCCTCCATCTGTGCCTGCAGGTGATGGATGCTCGCCGACAGAAAACGCACAGTGTTAGACAGCCCAGTGGGTGGACAGCTGGTGTCTTCAGTGTCCATGGGTTCCAGCATGTGGAACAGGGTGGGGTTCGGCCGCCCTCTGGATGGGGGATTAGGGTTAATGTGTGCGGGATGGGGGTTAGTGCCAGGGCACAGTACTGCCTACTCACCCTGGCCGCCCTGAGGAGGTTGTGCAGTTTCTTACGTCTCTGCTGGCTGGATTGGATGGTGTTGCTCATGGCGCTTACGGCCTCTGCCACCTACACCCAGGCACAGCGAACGGCGGTGACTGACAGCCTCCTTCCCTGTCCGGGGTACAGGGCCAGCCACCTCTCCTCCACCGCATCCAGCAGGGTCCCGAGTTCTGCGTCCTTGAAACTGGGTGCCCCTCTCCTCTCTGCCATCTTGTTGGCTGGGATGGTGTGTTGGGGGAGTGTGTATATGCAGCCGAAGCTTGTCGGCCTCCGGAGTGTCAATCGCAGGATGTTGATAGTGGGGGAATTCAGTGATGGTAATGCCATTGAATGTCAAGGGACGACGGTTAGATTCTCTCTTGTTAGGGATGGTCATTGCCTGGCACTTATGTGGCAAGAATGTTACTTGCCACTTGTCAGCCCAAACCTCGATATTGTCCACATCTTGTTGTATTTAGACATAGAATAAAAGAATCCCTTTAGTGCAGAAGGAGACAATTCAGCCCATCGGGTCTGCACCAACCCTCTGAAAGAGCATCTTAACCTGGCTGCCGCCCTATCCCTGCAATCCCATAACCCCACCTAATCTGCATATCCCTGAACACGAGGGGAGAATTTATATTACTTTCCTTCCATATGTTGGAAGGAAAGTAATTGATGAAGCAACTGAAGGTGGTTGGACTGAGCACATTTGGAGCTGAGATGACTGAACTCCAATGATCACCACCATCTTCCTTTGAGCTAGGTATGACTCCAACTAGTAGCGAGTTTCCCCAGATTCCTATTGACTCCAGTTATTCTCGGGCTCCTTGATGTCACACTTGGTCAAATGCTGTCTTGATGTCATGGGCCGTCACTTCACCTCACCTCTGGAGTTCAGCTCTTTTGTCCTTGTTTGAACCAAGGCTGTAAAGAGGTCACAAACTGAGTGGCCCTGGCGGAACCTAAACTGAGCGCCTGTGAGCAGGTTATTGCGAAGCAATTGCCACTTGATTGCACTGTTGATGGCCCCTTCCATCACTTTACTGATGATAAAGAGTAGACTGATGGAGCAATAATTGATCAGGTTGGATTTGTCATGCCTTTTGTGTCCAGGACATAACTGGGCAATTTTTCACATTTCTGGGTAGATACCAATGCTGTAGTTGTACTGGAACAGCTGGTTAGGGGTGCAACAAGTTCTGGAGAATGTCTTCAGTACTATTGCCGGAATATTGCCAGGGTCCATGGTCTTTGCAGTATTTAGTGTCTTCAGTTGTTTGTCTTCAGTTGTTTCTTGATATCACGTGGAGTAAAATGTGACACTCAGGTTGCGAACAGAATGGCTTACTCTCAAGGGAAGATTGTGGTGTAGTGATAATGTCACTGGACTAGTCATCCAGAGGCCCAGTTTAATACTCCAGCAACATGGCAGATGGTGGAATTTCAAATAAATAAATTAAAACCTGGTATTAAAAGCTATTCTCAGTAATTGTAACCAAGAAAACCATTGTTGACTATCGTAAAAACCCATCTGGTTTAGTAATCTCCTTTGACACTAGATCCACAGCAATGTGGTTGACCCTTAACTGCCCTCTGAAACAGCCAAGCAAACCACTCAGTTCACGGACAATGAGGGATGGGCAACAAATGCTGACTCTGTCAGGAATATCCATATCCCATGGAAGAATAGATAAAAAAATAAATCTCATACTATTGCCAGGGAAAGCGATGGTGTTGGTAGTTAGGGAAGTATTTGCAGCAGAGACTGAAAATCAGGGGCAGGATTCTCCACGGCCGACAACAAAATCGGGAAACGCGATTGGGCGGAGAATCGGTTTTGACGTCGAAAACGTGGCGGGCGCCAGTTTCACGCCAAATCGCAATTCTCCGGTGCCTTGACAGCGGAATCAATGCGTTCCACAGTAAACACCGTTGGCATATCAATAACGGGCCTGACCCGGTATTCGCTGGGGCCTCCGCAATTCCCTGCCTCACTGGGGGGAGTTCCCGGCGGCGATGGTCCCTTGTGCTTTTAAAAATTGTGAAACAGGCGCCGTGGTGCTCAGTGAGAGAGAGGGGGTACGGAAAGTGTCCAACATCGCCATAGTTTGCCGACAGTGTGCCGCTGGCTGGGGGGCTTCTGCTACGGCTGGGGGGGGGGGGGGGGGGGTAGAGGGGGGTGGCCAGGAGGTGGGCTGTGGGGTTGGGGTGGATGGGCATGGAACACCATTGCGGCAGCCTGCAAGGCATCCATGTGGCTGTGCTTGCCGCTGATTGCTCACCGTGAATTTACTGCCTTGGGTCGTATGGGTATCCCTCCAGGCCACCGCCCCCCCCTAGGTACCCTCTGGCCCCAGCCAACCCATCAGCTGGATGGGCGTGCTCCAGCACAACCAGTGCCATCTTGTTTGCTGGGATGAGTGTATGTGGGGTGTGGAGTGCAAATATGCGGCTGCAGCTTTCAGCCTCTCGAGTGTCAATCCTGATTCCGGTGAATCCGACACCGTTTTCCATTGGAATCAACCGTGTTCCACATTGTGCCGGTGCTTAACTGTCGCTGAATCAGTTCAGGTATGGTGCAGTTTTGCTGCAGTAGAAGTCCACGAATCATGCATCGGGGTCAACACTTCGTCTCAGGAACGGAGAATCCCGCTGCAAGGTTTCAGTTTTCCCTACATTTAACTGAAGGAAATTTCTGCTCATCCATTCCTTGATGTCAGATATGAACATCGTTAACATTCCTGTGAAAATCAATGCTGTCCTTTTGGATGACATCACCAAGGGGCAGCATGTAAATGAGAAATGGGAGGAGGGGCCAACAGTAGATCCATGGGGGACACCAGCGGTGGTGCAAGAGCAAGAAGAGAAGCAATTGCAAGTAATTCTCTGACTATAATTGGATAAATGAGAATGGAACCAGGGAAGAGCAGTCCCACACAGCTGGACAAACAACATGTCAAATGCTATATAGGATGTCATTTGTGACTTTGATTAGATGTGTTTCGGTTCTGTCACGGGGACAGAAACCTGATTGGCGGAAAGTTCCGGGAAAGATGGGGATGGATTTGGGAGGGTCAAGGAAAGGAAAGGAAGGCTGGAGATTTGGCTGGTTCAAGTACTTTGGAGTGGAGAGGGGGCTGGAGATTTGGCTGGTTCAAGTACTTTGGAGTGGAGAGGGGGCTGGAGGTTTGGGAGGTCCAACGACTTTGGAAAGGAAAGGAAAGGAAGTTTGGAGATTTTGGAGGTTCAAGGGGAGGAAAGGGAGGCTGGAGCTGGGACAATAATTTGCAAGGCTGTGTGGGACAAAGATTTTATTTCAAAAGACTGGTGAGAGGCAGAGAGAGGGACAAAATCTAAAAAGAGAGAACCATCCATAATGTCAGCTAACATGGGGACCAGGAAGGAATGTTATTGGGTGATCAGCAGTTCAATGGGACTAGAATCAAGGAAAAGTGGGTCATACACAAGATAACGTCAGAGAGGGCATGAGGACAAAAACTAGTGAAAGATGGGCGGATTCTCTGGTCTCCGACGCCAAATCGCGTTCGGCCAGAAAATCCACGTTGGTGCTGAAATCGGGGGCGACGCCGCTTTTGCGATGCTCCGCCCCCTCCAAAACGGTGTACTCTAGAAGTAATCCGCACACCATATGAACGACCTCAGGCCATTACCTGAGGCCCTCCCCCCGATGGGCCGAGTTCCCGACGGCGTGGATCACACATGCTGTTTCTTTTCGGGAACTCAACGTGGCGGTTGCAGACAAAGTCCATGAAATTGAAGATTTTTTTTTCATAGAATTTACAGTGCAGAAGGAGGCCATTTGACCCATCGAGTTTGCACTAGCCCTTGGAAAGAGCAACCGACTTAAGCCCACGCCTCCACCCTATCCCCATAACCTGACCTAACCTTTTGGACATTAAGGGGCAATTTATCATGGCCAATTTACCTAACCTGTACATCTTTGGACTGTGGGAGGAAACTGAAGCACCCGGAGGAAACCCACGCAGACACATGCAGACTCCTAACAGACAGTGATCCATGGCTGGAATTGAACCCGGGTCCCTGGAGCTGTGTGGCAGTGCTAACCACTGTGTCATGTGTTTTGGTATGAGAAATCCAAAGATTTTGGTATATACTTTTGTGTTATGTGTAAAACCTCAGACATTTCGACAAATTTATTATTCAAACATTTACCCAGGTGCCCTCATTTACAAGGTGGACAAAGAACAAATATAAGTTTATGATTCAACCAAATTCATTATTAAACACAGTAAAACAGTTAACCCCTTTAAATTATCCCAACTAATAACAATCCCAAGATTCTTAATAAGACCCATGCTGATGAACTCAGTCGAGCTGTGGGTCCAATTCTCTGAGTCTTGTTTATCTCAGGGCATTTGTTCGCCAAGGTAGGGTTCGCACGCTGTTTCCTCTGCCCTCTGGTCTGTCGTTGAATCTTCCCTGCTACCTTGGTGCCGAGTCTTCGATAGGGAGGGTCCTGGTGGTTCATCTTTATACCCCTCTTCGTGCCTATCAGAAAGTTCTCTGGCCCTCAGCCAATGAGGTCCCAGGGTTAGCGGTCCCAGCAACTAATGGAGTTGCCGATTGCAACTCTGCAGGACACCAGGAACCCCCCCCCAGGGGATCCAACCCCAGGTATATTGTCTGAACGTAACGTTACTCCATATATGGTAACAGAGGGAAAACTGGGTGCCAGAAAGTCTACCTTTATCTGAGCTATCCACAAATAATCGATCCATTTGAATGGGACCGATTATCTCCTGACGTTGACAGGGCAGGCCCAGACATATCCCGACTGTCTTGTCTCTGTTCAATGGATTAAAACTTGGCTGTTCGAATTCTCATCAGGCCTGCATGGAGCTGACTATGATTTAATTTAAAATGTCCAATTCTTAATTTAAAGGGTCCAATTTTACATCGATCTGAAAATTTTGGCCGCTGTCCATTTTACCACATTTGGAAACTGGAGCCAAAATGATTTGGGACAACCTCTGTCTGGGGTAAATAAGTAGGATATTTGGTTTTAACAATCCGATGGGAAAATACAGAATAATAATTAAGATCACAAAATGGGCGATGTAAAACACATCAACCTAGGCTTGATGCTGCAAGACTGCTAGCATTTTGAAAATATTGCCAGTCAATGCTATTATTTGAAAAAGGAAGTCAGACACCATTTTCTCACTTAGAACAGCCTCAGTGTATTATGGGAATATTTCTATGTGTCATTCCAGGCTCCATGTCTCCTTAGTGGATCAAACTGTGTTTAAATACCACTTTGAGATCAACTTTGATTCATCTAAAATGCCCATTTTTCGGTTCAACTTTGTGGAGTCAGGACATGAACCAATGTAACTCTACCTGAAATAAAAACTTTCACCTCATCTAGAATGCTGAAGAAATCAATCTCTGATAGTATTGTTGCTGGATCTTTCCAGCAAATGACTTCATCAATACATTCAGCTTGGTGTGTTTATGCAGATAATTCATAAGCTGTTAATGGGCACTATGAATTGCACGCTGAACAATAACATAGAACAAAGAAATGTACAGCACAGGAACAGGCCCTTCGGCCCTCCAAGGTACCCGACTAAACTACAATCTTCCACACTTCCTGGGTCTGTATCCCTCTATTCCCATCCTATTCATGTATTTGTCAAGATGCCCCTTAAATGTCACTATCGTCCCTGCTTCCACCACCTCCTCCGGTAGCGGGTTCCAGGCACCCACTACCCTCTGTGTAGAAATCTTGCCTCGTACATCTACTCTAAACCTTGCCCCTCTCACCTTAAACCTATGCCCCCTAGTAATTGACCCCTCTACCCTGGGGAAAAGCCTCTGACTATCCACTCTGTCTATGCCCCTCATAATTTTGTAGACCTCTATCAGGTCGCCCCTCAACCTCCGTTGTTCCAGTGAGAAGAAACCGAGTTTATTCAACCCCTCCTCATAGCTAATGCCCTTCATACCAGGCAACATTCCTGATCCCTGCGGAACACCACTGGTCACAGGCCTCCAATTAGAAAAGCATCCTTCCATTGCTACTCTCTGCCTTCGATGACCTAGCCAGTTCTGTATCCACCTTGCCAGCTCACTCCTGATCCCGTGTGACTTCAGGATCTTAAAAATTCTGACAATCAACTGAGTTTGAGTCCGGAATGAGCCCGGCCAGCCGATCGAAGTTTCAGTTGGAGATCATTTCGGGGACAGTGATCATAATTCTGTAAGTTTTAAGCTGCTCATAGAAAAGGACAAGAGTGGTCCTCAGGTGAAGGTGTTAGGCTGGGGGAAGGCTAATTACAACAGCATTAGGCAAATCTGGAGAGTGTTGACTGGGCGAGGCTGTTTGAGGGAAAATCAACATCTGGCATGTCGGAGGTTTTCAAATGTCAGTTGATTAGAATTCAGGACCGGCATGTACCTATGAGGACGAAAGATAAGGGTAGCAAGTATGGGGAACCCTGGATAAAGAGGGATATTATGAACCTTGTCAAAAAGAAAAAGGAAGCATTCGTAAGGTCTAAAAGGCTTAGGACAGATGAAGCCCTTGAAGAATATAAAGCAAGTAGGAAGGAACTTAAAGGAGGCGTGAGAAAGGCTAAAAGGGGTCATAAAAGGTCATTGACAAACAGGAATAAGGAAAATCCTAAGGCATTTTATACATATGTAAAGAGCAAGAGCGTAGCCAGAGAAAGGGTTGGAGGGAATCTATGTATGGAACCAGAGGAAATGTGAGAGGTACTAAATCAATACTTTGTCTCAGTATTCACGAAAGAGAAGGACTTGGTGGATGAGGAGTATAGAGTAGAGTGTGTAGATATTCTGAGTCATGTTGATATCAATAAAGAGGAGGTGTTGGGCATCTTAAAAAACATTAAAGTAGATAAGTCCCCAGGGCCTGATGGAATCTACTCCAGAATACTTAGGGAGGCAAGGGAGGAAATTGCTAGGGCCTTGACAGTAATCTTTGTTTCTTCATTGGCTACAGGCAAAGTTCCAGAGGACTGGAGAGTGGCCAATATTGTTCCATTGTTTAAGAAGGGCAGGAGGGATAATCCAGGAAATTATAGGCCGGTGAGCCTTATGTCAGTGTTAGGAAATTATTGGAAAAAATGCTTAGTGATAGGATTTACTCACATTTGGAAACAAATGAACTTATTAGTGATGGACAGCATGGTTTCGTGAAGGGGAGGTCGTGCCTCACTAATTTGATCGAGCTTTTTGAGGAAGTGACAAGATGATAGATGAGGGAAAGGCAGTAGATGTTGTATACATGGACTTCAGTAAAGCCTTTGACAAGGTACCTCATGGCAAACTGGTACAAAAGATGAACTCACATGGGATCAGAGGAGAGCTGGCAAGTTGGATATAGAACTGGCTTGGGCACAGAAGACAGAGGGTACCAGTGGAAGGGTGCTTTTCTGAATGGAAGGCTGTGACTAGCGGCATTCCACAGGGGTCAGTTCTGGGGCCTTTGTTGTTCCTGGTGTACATAAATGATTTGGAAGAAACTGTAGCTGGTCTGTTTAGTAAGTTCACAGACGACACAAAAATTGGTGGAGTTGTGGATAGTGAAGAAGATTGTCAGAGGATACAGCAAGATGTAAACTGGTTGGAGTCTTGGCCAGAGAAATGGCAGATGGAGTTTAATCTGGTCAAGTGTGAGGTAATGCACTTTGGAAGGTCTAATACATGTAGGAATTACACAGTAAATGGTAGAACTCTTGCGAGTACTGGCAGGCAGAGAGATTTGGGCGTGCATGTCCACCGATCACTGAAAGTGGAAATGCATGTGGATAAGGTGGTCAAGAAGGCATACAGCATGCTGGCCTTCATCGGTCGGGCCATTGAATATAAAAATTGGCAAGTCATGTTGCAGCTGTACATGACCTTAATTAGGCCTCATTTGGAATATTGTATACAATTCTGGTCGTCATACTACCAGAAGGATATGGATGCTTTGGAGAGGATACAGGGGAGGTTTACTAGAATGTTGCCTGGTATGGAAGGCGTTAATTATGAGGCGAGGTTAGATAAACTTGGTCTGTTCTCACTGGAATGACAGAGGTTAAGAGGCAATCAGAGGTCTACAAGGTTATGGACAGAGTGGATAGTGAGATGCTCTTTCCTAGGGTAGGAGAGTCAAGTACTAGGGGACATAGATTTAAAGTGCGTGGGGAAAAGTTGAGAACAGATGTGCGAGACAAGTTTTTTACACAGAGGGTAGTAAATATATGGAACGAAAGAGAAAATGCTGGAAAATCTCAGCAGGTCTGGCAGCATCTGTAGGGAGAGAAAAGAGCTAACGTTTCGAGTCCAATGACTCTTTGTCAAAGCTTTGAGCTTTGACAAAGAGTCATCGGACACGAAACGTTGGCTCTGCATTACAAGCCAGCTGTTTAGCCCACTGTACTAAACCAGCCCCTGCTAGCTCATGAGCCTGATGAATGTTAATTGTTTGTTCCAGAGACAGCTCCAATTCCCTCAGCAACTGTTCCCTCAGCTTATTTTCATTCACACCAAACACAACCTGGTCCCAAACCATGAAAGGTTCCACTGCAGAAAAATTCCAGGTTTTGGCTTTTAACTTTCAATCAGTGATGAACTGATTTATATCTTCTGTCTTCTGTAAACGTGAACTAAACACAAAGCATTCACAAATTTCATTTTTTCTGGGGCTGTAATGGGCATCAAATCTTAGAATAACTTCGTTAAAATATTTACTATCTTCATTATTTGAATGTGTTAAACATAGCAATTGCTTCTGTCCCTGCCGCTGTTAGGGGCATCACTACCTTACGTGAATCTAATTGATCTTCTAAATATACAGTAATAAGAAAAGATTAAATTGTTGTTTAATCCCTTGCCAGTTGCTGTCCACATTACCATGAAAGCTGAGACTCTTTTCTGACTTCAACGACTCCATGTGGTTAAATTTTTGCAGACTGCAAAATCTTCAAATCTCTGTGGCATGCTGATAGTTTTTTTTCAGTGTTTAATATCTTTCAGCCCTGGTACCATGTAATGTTCTTGTCGGATGGCCTTATTTATAGTTTTTTTCCAGTGTTTAATACCTTGCAAACCTGGTACCATGTAATGTTCTTGTCGGATGGCCTTATTTATTACAAGAGCACTTGTAGTTAAAGCTATAAATGATTTATTAACATTAACTGTAGGTAAACTATATACAAGAGAACAGATGAAAAAACAGTAAAATCATGCACAAGCAGCCTCTCTGTTTGACTTCCTCTAGCCAGTCTGAGGGGTCAGCTGACTTTAACATTCGCTTATATAAGACATAGAAGCAGCATTAGGCCATTCAGCCCATCAAGTCTGCTCCACCATTCTATCATGGCTGATGTGTTCCTCATCTGCTACCTACAATGTTACAGGCCAAGAGCTGGATTGCAAAATCAGCCAGAGCATCTCCACCCTAGAACACATGCCCTAGGAGTAGGAGTAGGCAATTTAGCCTCCTGAGCCAAACACCCTCAATGCGAACATGGCTGATCCCATCCTGGCCTCAACTCCACAGGCCTGTCATTCTCCATGACTCTTCAACCCATTACCAATTAAAAATCTGTCCAATCCCTTAAATTTACTCACTGTCTCAGCTCCCACCGCACTCTGGGGTAGCAAATTCCACAGATTCACAACCCTTTTTCGAGTAGTTTTTCCTCAAACCTGTTTTAAATTTGCTACCTCTTATTCTCAGATTATGACCTCTCGTTTTACAATGCCCCACAAGAGGAAACATCAGTTCCATGCCTACTTTATCCATACCTTTTAGCATCTCAATTAGATCTCCCCTCATTCTTCTAAACTCTAGAGAATATACGCCTAAACTGTTCAATCTCTCCTCATACGACAAACCCTTCATCTCTAGAATCAATCGAATGAACCTTTTCTGAACTGTCTCCAATGCCATTACATCTTTCCTCAAATAAGGGGACCAAAACTGTGCGCAATACTCCAGGTGCGGTTTTACCAATGCCTTGTATAGTTCCAACAACACTTCCTTACATTTATACTCAAATCCTTTCGCTATAAATGCCAACATTCCATTTGCTTTCCTTATTATCTGCTGCACCTATATGCTTGTTTTCTGTGACACAGGCACGAGGGCACACTGCATCGGAAGTCGCTCCTCATTTAGATAATAAGTTACCATTCCATTTTTTCGACCAAAATGCATGACCTCACACTTATGCACATTAAACTCCATCTGCTACATTTTGGCCCACTCTCCAAACCTAGCTATATCCATTTGTAAGGTTCTTATTTCCTCATTGCTACTTACTGTCCCACCTACTTTTGTGTCATCTGCAAATTTGGCTGTAGATCCTTCTATCCCTGGATCCAAGTCATTAATATAGATTTTAAATAGCTGGGGCCGAAGGACCGAACCCTGTGGCACTCCACATCTTGCCGTCCATAAAAAGACCCATTTATCCTGACTCTGTCTCCTGTCCATCAGCCAGTCTTCCATCCAAGCTAATAAGTTACCCCAATCCCATGTGATCTCACCTTGTGAATTACCCTTCTGTGTGGCACCTTATCAAACACCTTCCGGAAGTCCAGATATACTACATTTACAGGATTCCCCTTATCTACTTTGCTTGTTACGTCTTCAAAGAACTCAAGCAAATTAGTCAAACATGATTTTCCTTTCATAAAACCATGCTGACTCTGATGGATAGCACTTTGGCTTCCCAAATGTCCTGATATTATGTCCTTGATAATTGATTCTAACAATTTTCCAACAGCGGATGTTAAACTATAATTTCCCACATTCTGCCTCCCTCTCTTTTTGAATAAGGGCATTACGTTAGCATTTTACCAATCCACTGGAACCTTTCCCGTGTCCATGGAATTTTGGAATATCAAAACCAATGGATCCACTATCTCTGCTGCCACTTTCTTTAACACCCTAGGATGTAGACCATCAGGCCCTGGAGACTTGTTTGCCCTCAATTCCAAGAATTTGTTGAGTACTGTTTCCCTATTGATGCCGATTGTTCCAAGTTCCACCCTTTCGATTACCTCTGAATTGACTGGCACTGATGTGAAAACTGAGGCAAAATATTGATTTAGTATCTCTACCATTTCTGTGTTCCTCACTATTACCTCACCAGTTTCATCTTTGATATACTACTGAGGCTCCTAGTGGGTCAGTCGGTGAATTACAACACAACCATGATATCACTGCAATGCCCAGAGACATTTTCCTATGATAATATGATAAATGCAAGTAGAAGTTGTAGTTGTTGTGATGTATTGTCATAATCGATTCCCGGCATTACTTGAATTTGTATGGAAATGTTGTGATTTTTCAGTTCAGTCAGATGTGCGACACATTTGGGTTCATTCAGGGTTTTTGCACTGATTAAACTGCCAGAATACTGTCTCTGGGAGCACTGTGACTGTTTTGACTGGCTGCACATGACCAATATCTTCTCCTGTTTGTTTGTCATGCTTTGCATGTTTATCCATTTTAATTGACTAGATAATAGGAAGGCAGTAAAAATTGGTCCTTTGAGGCAGAGATAGAATAAATGATCATGGAGAGTGAGGAAATGGTAGATGCTTTGTGCTGTCTTCACAGTAGAAGCCGTAAATACATACAAGAAATAGAAGATAACGAAGGGCTAATAAGAGTGAGGAACTAGTGGGCATTAATATCAGCAGACAAAAATGTATTTGCAAAAATTAAGGGACTAAAATCTGACAAATCCCCTGACGGCCTATATTCTAAAGTTCTAAAAGAGGTAGCTGCAGTGGTAGTGGATGCACTGGTTGTGATTTTGCAAATTCCCTAGATTCGAGAATGGTCTCAGTGGAATGGCAGTTAGCAAATGTAACTCTGCGAGTCATGAAAGGAGGGAAAGAGAAAACAGGGAACTACAGGTCAATTAGCCTAACAGCAGTCATGGGAAAATGCTGGAATTCGTTATTAAGGACGTCTTAACAATGCACTTAGAAAATCATAGTATGATCTGGCAAATTCAACGTGCTTTTATGAAAGGAAAATCATGTTTGACAAGCTTATTACAGTTTTATGAGGATACAACTGGTAGAGTGAATAAAAGGGGAACCAGCGGATGTAGTCCAATTGAATTTCACAAAGGAATTCAAGAAGGAGTCACACATGGTAATATACTAGCATGGATAGAGGATTGGGTAACAGATATTTTCATGTTGGCAGGTTGGGGCCAGTGGAGTGCCACAAGGATCAGTGCTGGGGTCTCATTATGTACAATCTATATTACTGACTTAGACGAAGGTACAGAGGGTAATTTGGTGGTGATATAAAGCTATATGGGAATGGTGATATAAAGCTATGTGGGAATGGTTCACCCGATGAAGGAGTTGCGCTCTGAAAGCTAGTGATTCAAAACAAACCTTTTGGTCTTTAACCTGGTGTTGTAAGACTTCCTACTGTGCCCACCCCATCCAACACCGGCATCTCCACATCATGGTCATCTTGAACCGATATAGCTTTATGAGTACAATTATTTGGCAGCCAAGATGTGTGGGAATAACATGTATTTTTGTTATCTCTACTTTTTTTTGATTTTTGGAATTTTGGACGAGTATGTTTCCATGTCACATTTGCTAATTCTTACAGTGATCTACGTTAAATCTAGTATCTATATATATAAGCAAACTTCTCTGGGGTCCTTGGGCCATATTCAGCCAAAGTTGGTGGGTGAATACTTTGAATGAAGGGGGGTGAATATTTAACCACTGCTACTGGGGGAGTATGGTCACCTAGCAAGGGATCTCATGGCCCTTCTGGCAGTGTCCCAGCTTTAACCAACCTTAACTATATAGGCCAAGAAAAATGCAACAAAGTTGCATGATATTTCATTTGTTTTTTTTCTCATATTTTATCTGTTTCATGCAAATTATAATCTGAGACATAACAGGTGTCATTACTTGGTAAGGGAAAGCAATGGGCAACATGCAGACCCAGGAGGAATGAAGAAGCTAGAGAAAAAAATTGTCAGAAGGTGACAGGCAGCAATTAGAGAATGGGAAGATGAAGAGTCTTGCAAGAAGACAAGAAGTTGAGAAAATGCAAGAAGTACCAGTGCTGCAAGAAGGAGACATTAGTTGTCGAACTGCAGAATCACACCTAATGTTGGATAATGTGTTTTGAGTTTTGCAAGCAAGGGTGGTTGTGTACGGTCTGCAAAACTGATGGATCAGACCAAACAGCATGTCCCTTCCGTTGTTTGCAATAACCATATCAAACAGAATGTCCCTTTCATTATTCGCAACAGGTAAGGTACAGATCATGCCCAACCAATCCTAACAAAACTCAAAACACAGTGTTCAACATTAGATGTGATTCCGTGACTGGGCAACAATTAAATAACCCTCTGCGCTAAGAAATACATTGGCAACCAATTTAAAAATCAGGCTCTCAATATGCTATATTTGTGTATACCGGAAGCTACATATATTAGTATACAGGGATATGTGTGCATGACAGAAAGAACATGCACATACTTAAGCCCATTTTAACTGAACAAAATAAGTGACAGCCATTTGCTAGTTTATTCCTCATGGCAATGCACGGATCAATCAAAGCCAAGCTGCCTCGTTTAAATTTAAAACAATGCTTGGCAGTTAACTGTCAATCACCATCAATTGGTGCATTCTCCATGGCAATGCCTCTACCAATCAGAGTCCACTTGCCAACCAATCAGCACACTCTTCTCATAAAGTATAAATTTGTTGTTCTCCCGTACACTAATATTCTTGTGAATTGTGCTGATGAGCGCAAGATGAAAAGCTTTGACAAAATGTCTCTTTTCTCCTGCAATACTCAAAATCAAAACACTTTTTGATAAACATCAGAAAATATAACAGCTGACTGGGAGCACAAAGAAATCTTTTTATTTTGGCTCAGGAAGGGAGAACTGTTGCTGTAGTCTATCATGAAATATTTCATGTTTCAACAGACACTAAAAATGTAGACAGTGATACTGTAAGGCCCTTCCTATTGATTCCCTTATTTCCCATTTCTTTATTTTTGCTGTTTTCATATTGATCCATAGATGCTTAATGGACACATATCTTTAAGTGGAGCAAGGGAAGTGAGGAACTCAAAATTACAAAAGAGAACACTGTGTTAGCCTTCAGACAGAAAAACTCAGACTTTTTGGCACCCAATAGATAGGCGGGGCCCGGTTCGATTGGCTGGCTGGGAGCCAACATATTGGCCAAAAGGCTGTATTAGACTTGGTAACTGGCAGTGATTGGATCTCACCTCAGTGTGATAATTTTTCCGAGAACTAAGGAAAGCACAGTGGGATTCTGGACACTCAGAGGAAAGGAGCTCCCTCTATCTCGTTTTCTCCAGAAAATCTCTATACTGTATTTCTGAAACTGCAGAGACGTGAACGAATCTACAATGAAAATTATTACAGACTGAAGGCAGAAATTTAAAACTGAAAGCCTAGGTTGGAGGACGGTATGCTAGAAGACAGACATCTGAAACAAAGACCTTTATCCTTTTTACTTATTATATTTACACTCGTTTCCCTCTGTGTTTGTCGTCTTGTGGCCGTGTAGAGGGTGGGGGCGGGGAAATGGGGGTTTAGGAATTAGATAATAGCTAACCTGTTGTATTGCTGCATATTTGATCATAGTTATTGTTAACAATAAAATTAATTAAGTTTACAAACCTGCTGACTGTAGTTATTGGGCAGCCAAGGGCTAAAGACTTTGGGTGTTTTTCTAAGAATGATTTATTAATTTCAATTGTGTTGTGACTCCTGGTCAAATGGTGCTGGAATTGACCGTACACTAACCCAAAGGATCATAGCAATACATGTTTAGTCAAGAATATTGCTAAACGTGTTACCTTTGACATTGATAATGAAATATTCAGAGTATTAACAAACATAGGTGTAGATGTACATTTTGTTCCTAAGGATTTTCAGGATCATAAAGATATAGAAAATGATCGGTCGAAATTATACATTAAAAATTGTACATCTAACTAAACTAGAGTCAAACCAAGTACAGTAAATAAAAGTAAATTCACTGTGAAAATAAATATTTTTTGTCAAATATTGTAATTTTGTGTGAATTTAGGTACTGCACTTGTGTTTCACATTTATGGCATTAAAATTCTTCATTAAAATAATTGTGTGAAAGAAGGTAACTAAGTGGATTGCTGAATGAAATCTGTTGCATATATGAAAAGTGTCACATAGAGAAATTCTTGTCGACTGATTTTTAGCTTTAATGCCTATCTCATTCAACTCATTCCAATGAATATCTCAGTGTATTACTTCATAAAACATTTTCTTCATCTTATTTTTTCTATCTTAATTTTTAACTTTCATCCCTTGATTTCCCAGATGTAGGATGGGTAGCCAGATTAAACAATATAAATTATAACAATATAAAACAATATTTCAATAACTGGTTATTTACTGGCTGGCCTTGAATTTTCTGGACAAGTATGAATTATGGCCTTTATTTTTTGACACATACTGTTTATTATCATGTTGATTTCATAGCATGGTACTGACATATTTAATTTAATCTACCAATAATTCTTGTTTAATCATGATGGCCAGCTTCATATAATTTGCAGAGATCATCTTTGGCTATAGTAATGACTGTTTTTGGACTTGCGACACCAACAAAAGTAGGATTCAAAATAATATACCTCCTTGTACAAGGATTCACATATCTACTCACTGTGACTTTGGCCAAGGATCGCTTTTCAGTACTGTATCTACTTTTGGGAAAAAGGTCCCTGGACTACTCCAAAAGGGGTATCCCTGCCAATATAACATAGCAGAAATATAATTTTTTAACTGACATGCGAGATGCTTTGATATCTGAAAATTAATATTTGTATTTCTGTTTAAGTAATTTTGACAATATTCGCTTCCGGGACCATTTTGTTGCAACAATTATTTCTGTGATGTTAAGTTGTTCATAAAATTTTAGAATAAATCTTCCAGCACCTCCTTCTCTGTAATATGTACACTCCTCAAGTCATCGCTATTTATTTCCCCAAATTTCTGAACATCCATGCCTTTCATGCTTTTTGGAACAATATGTGGACAGTGGGGATCTTCACAGTAACTTTATTGCAGTGTTAATGTTAGCCTACTTGTGACAATAATAAAGATTATTATTTATTTATTAGAGAGGGGCTATATTAGACCTAGTACTAGGGAAGGAACCCAGCCAGGTCATCAAAGTTGCAGCAGGAGAACATGTAGCGAACAGTGACCACAATTCCGTAAGCTTTCTGATACTCATGAAAAAGGATGACTGTTGTCCTAGGGTTAAGGTGCTAAACTGGGGGAAGGCTAACTACAACCAGATTAGGCAGAATTTTGAGGCTGTTGTTTGGGAGAGACTGTTTGAGGGTGAATCCATATTTGGCATGTGAGAGTCTTTTAAGAAGCAGTTGATGGGAGGCAGTTGATGGGAATGCAGGACAGCCAAGTGCCGTTAAAAAGGAAGGACAAGAAAGACAGGATTTGGGAACCATGGATGACCAGGGAAATTGAGAATCTTGCCAAAAAGAAAAAAAATGCATACGTGAGGTACAGGCAACTAAAAACAGATGAAGCACTTGAGGAATACAAGGAACGTAGAAAAGAGCTCAAGCAGGGAGTTAGGAGGGCAAAAAGGTGTCACAAAATACCCTTGGCAGACAGGATTAAGGAGAATCCCAAAGCATTTTATACGTACATTAGGAACAAGAGGGTAGCGAGAGAAATAGTTGGCCCACTCAAGGACAAAGGAGGGAAATTATGTGTAGAACCAGAGGAAGTTGGTGAGGTCCTTAATGAGTATTTTGCATCTGTATTCACAAAGGAGAGGGACACGTTGATTGGTGGTGTCTCAGAGGGATGTGTAAACACTTTAGAGTAGGTCATTATTATGAGGGAGGAAGTGTTAGGCATGTTAAAAAGCATTAAGGTAGACAAATCCCCAGGGCCAGGTGGCATCTATTCCAGATTTCTGAGGAAGACAAGAGATGAAATCGCTGTGCTGCCTCGAACAGAAATCTTTGTGTCCTCGTTGGCCACAGGTAAGATCCCACAGGATTGGAGGATAGCCAATGTTGTACCGTTTTTTAAGAAGGGTTGCAAGGATAATTCGGGTAATTATAGGCCAGTGAGCTTGATGTCAGTGATAGTGAAATTGTTGGAAAAGAGTCTCAGAGATAGGGGACTGGATTCTCTGCAGCCCTGCACCAAAATCGCGATTGGTGCGGGGGTGGAGAATCCACTTTTATGCGAGAATTGGACCCTGTGCTGGTCCGGAGAATCGCTCACAAGCGATTTATGTGGCACTGCTGGGGGGCCATTTCCAGAGGCCCTCCCAGCGATGCTCCTGCCCCGACCAGCCAAATTCCCGACGGCGTGGTTCTAACCATGTCTGGCCGGTTGGGTCTCTTGTGCGGCGGCTGTGCCGAACGCAATGCAGGACTCAACCGGCGGAGGCCGCGGCTGTGCGCATGCGCGGACTAGGAACCGGAAGTGCGGGGTCCCGTATCTGCAGCCAATGCTGCAAGAAGCACTTCGGGGCCCTGCCAGCCCCCTGCAGGTAGGTGAATAGCTGTATATTTTCTAAGGAAAGTCTGGAGTAGAACGCCAGCGTTTTTACGCCGCCGTGGGGACATAGCCCCATTTTTGGAGAATTCAGCCCAGATTTTTGCACATTTGGAAATGAATGGTCTTATTCATTACAGACAGCATGGTTTTTGTACGAGGGAGGTCATGTCTCACTAATTTAATTGAATTTTTTGGGGAGGTAACAAAAATGATTGAAGAGGGATGGGCTGTGGATGTTAATAAAGCATTTGACAAGGTCCCTCATGGCAGGCTGGTGCAAAAGATTAAATCACATGGGGTCAGGGGTGAACTAGCTGGATGGATTCAGAACTGGCTTGGTCATGGAAGACAGAGGGTAGCAATGGAAGGGCGTTTTTTCCGAATGGAGGTCTGTAACTAGTGGTGTTTCGCAGCGATCAGTACTGGGACCTCGGCTGTTTGTAATATATATTAATGACTTGGAAGAAAATGTAGCGGGTCTGATTAGCAAGTTTGCGGATGATACTAAGATTGCAGGAGTTGCGGATAGTGATGAAGATTGTCAGAGAGTACAACAGGATATAGATAGGTTGCAAAATTGGGCAAAGAAATGGTAGATGGAATTTAACCCAGACAAATGCGAGGTGATGCATTTTGGTAGATCCAATTCAGGTGGGAGCTATAAAATAAATGGACAGAACCATCAGGAGCATAGAGACACAGAGAGATCTGGGCGTGCAGGTCCACAGATCCTTAAAAGTGGCAGCACAGGTGGAAATGGTGGTAAGGAAAGCATATGGCATGCTTGCCTTCATAGGAAGGGGTATCCAGAATTAAAGCTCAAAAATTATGTTTCAGTTATATAAAATGTTGGTGAGGCCACATTTGGAATACTGTGTCCAATTCTGGTCACCGCACTACCAGAAGGACATTGAGGCTTTGGAGAGAGTGGGGGCTAGTTTAGCAAGGGTCTGGTTTAGCACAGTGGGCTAAATAGCTGGCTTGCAATGGAGAACATTGCCAGCAGCACGGGTTCAATTCCCATACCAGCCTCCCCGAACAGGCGCCGGAATGTGGCGACTAGGGGCTTTCACAGTAACTTCATTGACGCCTACTCGTGGCAATAAGTGATTATTATTTTATTATTATTATACTATTAAAAGGTTTACCTGGTATGGATGGTGTTAGCTATGAGGAGAATTTGAATAAACTGAGATTGTTCTCCCTCGAGAGACGGAGGCTGAGGGGCGACCTGATATAAGTTTATAAAATTATTAGGGGTATAGATAGGGTGAACAGTTGAGGTTTTTTCCCAGGGCGGAAATGACAATTACAAGGGGGCACAAGTTCAAGATGAGGGGGAAAAGGTTCAGTGGAGATGTGCGGGGAAAGTTTTTTACAGAGGGTGGTGGTGGCCGGGAATGCATTGCCAAGTGAGGTGGTTGAGGCAGATACGTTAGCGACCTTTAAGACTTATCTGGATAGGCACATGAACAGATGGGGTATAGAAGAATACAGCCGGTTGGTCGAGATAGGACACATGGTCGGCGCAGGTTGGAGGGCCAACGGGCCTGTTCCTGTGCTGTATTGTTCTTTGTTCCGGCTGACTGGTCGTGCGTATGCTCTCTGTTATTTTCTGTTTCTTTTCTGTTGGGATTTCATTTGCAGCAAAAAGGAATTGAAGCCTTTTGACATATTGGCCCCAGCTTTCTGCCTCCAGATCAAACGGATCAATTTTCCCAAATAGTGGCAGTTATTTGACTGCTGATGTTCTTTTACCTTTTCAGGACTCTGAGAGGCCACTCTTTCCCCCTTTAATGTCCAGGAAGCCAGAGGTAGGAAGAACAAAGGATTTATTTAAAGTAACATAAAGTCTGCTCACAGCAGCAACTATTTACACTTCACAGTCCCCATTGAGACAACCAACATGCCGATCCCTGCTTGGGACCGCTTTTATGCTCAATCCTATGAACCCTAGCTGGATGAGCCTCCGCCCAGTATCATATTCCATGATCCCCAAGGGAAGATCAAGTACGGTTTCTCCATGGACCACATAAAAGCCTTGGAGAAATCCGCAAGCTGCCTTACCCCAGGGCATCCTGGCCTTTTCCAGGGGTGGAGGGAGGCTGCAGTTGGGGGGGGTTTCGGTGCAACTTACATACTGGGCAGCTACGCATGTTTCGTTTGATGTCCCCATCGATCCCAAGCCACCAGACGCAACTCCGTGCCAGCATCTTAATTTCTGTAGCCCCTGGGTGACCGCTGTGTAAGTCCTTCAGGATCAATTACTGGCCTGGCGGTGGATGGCCATGCGAGCTCCACACAGGTGGATGCCTTTTCCCACACTGAATTCCTGTTGTTTGTGGGCAACAAGGGGTGTTTCCCTGTATTCCGTCATATAACAACATGTAACGGAGCTTCACCAATTTGGGATCCTTCTGCATCCATGCATATACCGGTATGACCGTCACCGGCCACCAGACTTCATCTGCCACTGGTGTCACTCCTGACAGCACAGTAGCACAGTGGGTAGCATTGTTGCTTCATAGCTCCAGAGTCCCAGGTTGGATTCCCGGCTTGGGTCACTATCTGTGAGGAGTCTGCATGTTCTCCCCGTGTCTGCGTGGGTTTCCTCTGGGTGCTCCGGTTTCCTCCCACAAGGCCCGAAAGACGTGCTGTTAGGTAATTTGGACACTCTGAATTCTCCCTCTGTGTACCTGAGCAGGTGCCGGAATGTGGCGACTAGGGGGTTTTCACAGTAACTTCATGGCAGTGTTAATGTAAGCCTACTTGTGACAATAAAGATTATTATTATGTTTTAAGAAAGGTAAAAGGGGCAAACCAGGGAATTACAGACCGGTTAGCCTAACAGGGGAATGTCCATGCATGTTATTTCTGGACTTCCAGAAGGCATTTGATAAAGTTCCAAATAAGAAACTGTTAATTAAGGTCAAAGCCTATGGAGGTGAGGCCAATTTATTGACATGGTTATGAAATTGTTTGAGTGGTAGTCGACGCAGAGTGGGGATAATGGGTAAGTGCTCTAATTGGCAGGATGTGACTGTGGTGTACCACAGGGGTCTGTGTTGGGGCCTCAGTTATTCACATTATTCATTCACGACTTAGATGATGGCATAGAAAGTCATATCCAAATTTGCTGATGATGCAAAGTTAGGGGTCATTCAGACAGTCTAGATGATAACATAAAATCACAAGGGGATATTGACAGGATAGGGGAGTGGGCAAAATTGTGGCAGATGGAATTCAATGTAAATCTAATGTTCCTGTTTTTTTTCAGTTATACGTTTTGTGGTCTAGTTAGTTGGTAAAAAAGATCTGCCCCCACCCAAATAGCTGAGTGGCAGTTATCTGTCAATCACCTGAAGCCTGATGAGAGGCAAAAGGTGTAAATTGCATTCTTCTGTTTGAAGCCTAACTGGTGTGTGAGTCATCTCAGCCCAGCTGATCTTTATATAAGGGAGGCATGAGCGTACTCTTAGTAAGCTTTGCACATGCAAAGCGGGATACAGCCTAAGTAAGGCAGTCAGAGTGGGATTGAAATTTGGAGCAGTGTGGCATTTCAGTGCAGAGTGGGAGGAGGTGCTTTTTTCCTTTTTGTTTTGTTTTCTTTCTTCTTGCTTTGTAATTGTTTATCTGTAGGGAGAGATCCAGAGAGCATCCTGGGAAGGTACATGATATAAAGACCTACCTCGGATATCTGCAGTGATAAGTGAAGGTGAGAGTTTAATAAATTTTCTTAAATAATTTAATTGGTGATAGAAATGTTGGTCAGTGGGGTTAAGTGCTGCACTTGTGAGATGTGGGAGATCCATGACGCTTCCAGCATCTCAGACGACATCTGCAGGAAGTGCACCCAATTGCAGCTCCTCACAGACCGCATGGATAGATTGGAACAGCAGTTGGATGCATTTAGGAACATGAAGGTGGCAGAAAATGTCATGGACAGCAGTTTTAGTGATGTGGTGACACCCAAAGTGTGGGCAGATAGATGGGTGACCGCTAGAAGGGGCAGGCAGTCAAGGCTAGGAGGCTGGGAACACACAAAGCGAGTGTGGAATACAAGGAAAGTAGATAGAAACTTAAGCAAGTCATTGGCTAGCAGGATTAAGGAAAAATCCAAGGCTTTTTATCATAGAATTTACAGTGCAGAAGAAGGCCATTCGGCCCATCGAGCCTACACCGGCTCCTGGAAAGAGCACCCTACCCAAGGTCAACACCTCCACCCTATCCCCATAACCCTGTAACCCCACCCAACACTAAGGGCAATTTTGGATACTAATGGCAATTTATCATGGCCAATCCACCTAACCTGCACATCTTTGGACTGTGGGAGGAAATCGGAGCACCCGGAGGAAACCCACGCACACACGGGGAGTATGTGCAGATTCCGCACAGATAGTGACCCAAGCCGGAATCGAACCTGGGACCCTGTAGCTGTGAAGCAATTGTGCTATTCACAATGCTACGGTGCTGCCCTTTATGTTCTTTATACATACATAAAGAACAAAACAGTAGTCAGGGAGAGAGTTGGCCCACTCAAGGACAGGGGAGAGAATCTATGCGTGGAGCCAGAGGAAATGGTCAAGGTATTAAATGAATATGTGGCATTAGTATTCACCAAAGAGAAGGACTTGGTGGATAATGAATCTGGGGGAAAGTGTACAGATAGTTTGGGTCATGTTGAGATAAAAAAGGAGAAGGTGTTGGGGGTCTTGAAAAACATTGAGGTAGACAAGTTCCCAGGGCCTGATGGAATATACTCCAGTATTCTGAGAGAGTGGTAAGGGAGGTAAATGCTGGGGCCCTGAGAGAAATCTTTGTATCCTTACTGGCTTCACAGGAGGACCCAGAGGATTGGAGAACAGCCAATGTTGTTCCTTTGTTTAAGAAGGGTAACAAGGATAATCCAGGTAATTACAGGCTGGTGAGCCTTACGTCAGTAGTAGGGAAATTATTGGAGAGGATTCTGAGACAGATTTTACTCCCTCTTGGAAATAATGGACGTATTAGTGAGAGGCAAGATGGTTTTGTGAAGGGGAGGTCGTGTTTCACTAACCTGATCGAGTTTTTTAAGGAAGTGATGAAGATGAGGGTAGGGCAGTGGATGTTGTCTACATGGACTTCAGTAAGGCCTTTGACAAGGTCCCTCATGGCAGACTGGTACAGAAGGTGAAGTCGTATGGGATCAGAGGTGAGTTGGCAAGATGGATACAGAACTGACGTGGTCATAGAAAGAAGTCTTACAACACCAGGTTAAAGTCCAACAGGTTTATTTGGAATCACTGGCTTTTGGAGCGCAGCTTATTCATCAGGTGAGCACTTTTCTTTGTTCTTCGTAATTTTATTTTTTCTTTGTAAGAAAATGTGAGATTATCCATTTTGGACCAAAAAGGATAGAGCAGGGTACTTTATAAATTGGAAGAGGCTATGTACAATGAATGTCCAAAGAGATTTGGGGGTTCAGGTGCACAGATCCTTAAAATGCCACGAACAGGTGCAGAAAATAATCAAAAAGGTTAATGTAATGCTAGACTTTATATCTAGAGGATTGGAGTATAAAGATGCAGAAATTATGCTGCAGCTATATAAAACCCTGGGTCGATCCCACTTGGAGTAATGTGCGCAGTTGTGGGCCCCAAACCTGAAGAAGGATATGTTGGCCTTGCAGGGAGTGCAATGTAGATTTACAAAAATGATACCTGGTCTACAGAGGTTAAGTTACAAGAAGGTATTACACAAATTAGGCCTGTTTTCTGCCAGAATTTAGTCGGTTAAGGGGTGATCTGATCAAAGTATTCAAGATATTAACAGGAAAGACAGGGTAGATAAAGATACACTATTTCCACTGATTGTATATTATAGAACTAGGAGGCATAGTCTAAAAGTTAGGACCAGATAGTTGAGGAGAGATGTTAGGAAGCACTTCTTCACTCAAAGGATGGTAGAGGTTTAGAACTCTCTCTCACAAACAACAGTTGAAGCTTAGAACTGTTGTTAATTTTAAATCGGAGATAGATTTTTGTTAAGCAAAGATATTAACGGATATGGGCCAAAGGCAGATATATGGAGTTAGGTCACAGATTAGCCATGGTCTCATTAAATGGCGGGACAGGCTCGAGGGGCTGAATGGTCCACTCCTGGTCCTATGATCCTAAGGTGGCAACGGGGGACTCACAGGCAATGGGAGAAGACTGAAGGTATCAGCGTGGGCTATCTGGGCCTCTGGGCAATGTTGAAAAGTATATTTATACACTGCAAGAGCGTCCAGTGCTGAATTCAGGCCGGGGCTATGAGATAATACCCTTGTCCTCCTTAAAGAAGCCCAGAAGAGGCTTGTGGTCGGTGATTATGAAGAAGCGTCGCCTGTAGACATACTGATGAAACTTTTTTACAGCCATCACCAGTGCTAAGCTTTCTTTTTCTATCTGGGCACAGCGACACTCTGCATCTGCCAGAGTTCTGGATGTGAATGCTATGGGTTTCCCTGTGCCATCGTCATATCTATGGGACAGCACCGCCCCGAAGCTCCGCTTCCAATTTTCGCTGAGTTTCTTTTGACTGGATTGATTTATTCTCATCGCCAATATTGTATTGCGAGGCAAGCAATGAGCAGTGTTCAATCACAGCAGTGATTTATTGACGAAGAAGAACTTTATATACAGAACAGTATAACTACTACACAGTTTCCTCGACCCCTAACCTTACTCTGGTCAAATCCTTAAAAGCTCGGTCTGTGCCTAAACACCTGATAGACTAACATTCATGTGTTCCTTCCCCATAGGCGCTGGGCCGGTCATGTAACCCACAAAGGATTGCCTCTTTAATGGGCCACACTAACACAAACTCGTTCCTAGTAGATTAGGAGGGCACATATTACCCGTGGCTGTCAAGGTAGCTATCACTGGAGTGTTCCCTTTCTCACTTCTCTGTCTCTCCCCAGAGTTAGAACAAAGAACAAGAACAAAGAAAAGTACAGCACAGGAACAGACCCTCCAAGTCTGCGCCGACCATGCTGCCCGTCTAAACTGAAATCTACTACATTTCCGGGGTCCGTATTCCTCTATTCCCATCCTATTCATGTATTTGTCAAGATGCCCCTTAAACGTCACTATCGTCCCTGCTTCCACCACCTCCCCCAGCAGCGAGTTCCAGGCACCCACTACCCTCTGTGTAAAAAACTTGCCTCGTACATTTCCTCTAAACCTCACCCCTCGCACCTTAAATCTATGCCCCCTAGTAATTTACGCCTCTACCCTGGGAAAAAGTCTCTGACTATTCACTCTGTCTATGCCCCTCATAGTTTTGTAGACCTCTATCAGGTCACCCCTCAACCTCCTTCGTTCCAGTGAGAACAAACCGAGATCATTCAACCTCTCCTCATAGCTAATGCCCTCCATACCAGGCAACATCCTGGTAAATCTCTTCTGCACCCTCTCTACAGCCTCCACATCCTTCTGGTAGTGTGGCGACCAGAATTGAACACTATACTCCAAGTGTGGCATAACTAAGGTTCTATACAGCTGCAACATGACCTGCCAATTTTTATACGCAATGCCCCGGCCAATGAAGGCAAGCATGCCGTATATCTTCTTGACTACCTTCTCCACCTGTGTTGCCCCTTTCAGTGACCTGTGGACCTGTACACCTAGATCGCTCTGACTGTCAATACTCTTGAGGGTTCTACCATTCACTGTATATTCCCTACCTGCATTAGACCTTCCAAAATGCATTAGCTCACATTTGTCCGGATTAAGCTCCATCTGCCATCTTTTCACCCAAGTCTCCAAATTATCTAAATCCTGCTGTATCCTCTGACAGTCCTCATTGCTATCCGCAATTCCACCAACCTTTGTGTCATCCGCAAACTTACTAATCAGTAAGTTGTGCTCTCTTCTCCTGTAAGAAGAGATGGTTGAGAGTTTTGTGAGAAATGGATTGTGTGGAGAGGAGGGAAGGACATTTGTGGTTTGTGACTGTGAGGAATGGGTGTGAGATTGTGCAAAGGTGAAGATGAATATAAGTGTTAACTGTTCAAATGGGATGTGAGGTGGTGACTGGAAAGAGAACGGTGAGTTGAGAAGTAAGGTGTGTTGGTCAGATATTCTGACTCACGTTGGGTTCCTTTATCTAGAATTCTTTCATTTGATAGATTTGCATGACATTCAGCCTGCCCGCTCTGATTAACAGAGATCAGAGATTTGGTAGAGATTTGAGGCAGTGGATAAAAGTTCTGGTTGAAATCAATTGAGAGCTGGGACTGAGTGGCATGCATGCAAATAGAAAAGGTATTCAAAGAAATTTAGGACAGTTAGAAGCAGTAACATGCATTTTGATTGCTTATGGCATTTTCAGAGAGCTAGAGAGGGGAAAAAGTGTAGTGGTGGTATTAAGAAATGATTCTATCATGGCACGAGAGTTCATTATGACAGTATCAGATCGTTAAACATTAGAAATGGAAATAGTACAATGTTTGATGTGCATTACAGGCTAAACAAACAGTGGAGATAAGATAAAAGGGTTCATCTCTAGGTATGTCGGGAAGATGCAAAGGAACAACAGGACGATAATATTGAGCAATGTTAACAATCCCAAGGTAGACTGGGGATATCTAGAATTCAAAAATTCATTGTCAAAGATTTTATAGCTGAGCACTTAGAAAACAGTGACAGGATTGGACAGAGTCAGCATGGATTCATGAAGGGGAACTAAGCTTGACAAATTGACTGGAATTCTTTGAGGATGTAACTATTAGAGTTGACGAGGGGAGCCAGTGGATGTGGTGTATTTGGACTTTCAGAAGGCTTTTTACAAAGTCCCGCATAAGAGAATAGCGTGTAAAATTAACGTGCATGGGATTAGGGGTCGTGTATCACGATGGATAGAAAACTTGTCAGCAGACAGGAAACAAAGAGTAGGAATTAACAGGTCTTTTTCAAATTGGCAGGCAGTAACTAGTGCACGACCTCAGGTATCCACAATATATATTAATAATTTAGATGATGGAACAAAATGTAACATTTGCAGATGACACCAAGTTGGGGGGGAGGGTGAGCAGTGAGAGGATGCAGAGAACCTTCAGTGTGATTTGGACAAGTTGAGTGAGTGAGCAAATGAATGGCATATGCAGTATAATTTGGATAAATGCAAGGTTATCCACTTTGGGAGCAAAAGCTTGAAGGCAGACTATTATCTGAATGGCCATAAATTAGGAGAGAGAGGAATGTGCAACGAGACCTAGGTGTCCTCGTACACCAGTGAAGGTTAGCATGCAGCTTCAGCAGGCGGTAAAGAAGGCAAATAGTACGCTGACCTTCATTGCGAGAGGATTCGAGTACAGGAGCAGGGATGTCTTGCTGCAATGATACAGGGCCTTGGTGAGGCCATACCTGGAATATTGTGTGCAATTTTCGTCTCCTTATCTGAGGAACGATGTTCTTACTCGAGAGGGGGTGCACCAAAGGTTTACCAGACTGATTCCTGGGATGGCGGGACTAACGTACGAGGAGAGATTGAATCAGTTAGGATTGTATTAGCTGGAGTTCAGAAGAATGAGGGGGAAACTCATAAGAAACCTATAAAATTCTAACAGGACTAGACAGGGTAAATGCAGGAAGGATGTTCTCGATGGTGGGTGCGTCCAGAATCAGGGGTCATAGTATGAAGATATGGGGTAGACCATTTAGGACAGAGATGAGGGGAAACATTTTCACCCTGAGAGTGGTGAGCCTGTCAAATTTGTTACCACAGGAAGTTGTTGAGGATTAAACATTGTATGTGTTCAAAAAGCAGTTAGACTAGTACTTAGGGCAAGGGGATCAAAGGATATGGGCGGAAAGCGGCATTAGGCTATTGAGTTGGATGATCAGCCATGATCACAATGAATGTTGGAGCAGACCCGAAAGGCCAAATGGCTTCCTTCTGCTCCTATTTTCTATGTTTCTATGCATGTTGTGAAAGTGGGGAATAGCAAGAAATAACATTTGGTTATATAGTGCCTTTCAGGACTCAGGACATCTCAAAGTGCTTTGTAGCCAATGAAGCACTGTTAAAGTGTAGTCACTGATGTAATGGAAGGAACATGATAGACAATTTGTGCACATGTACCCATAAACAGCAATGAGAGGGATGATTGAGACATTCTAGTTAGAGGAGTGTGAAATATTAGATACAATAGGCATAGTGAAAGGAAGTACTGGAGGGACTGGCATCCTTGAAGGTGGGTAAGTCACTAGGGCCAGACAATTGTTTCCTAGGCTGTTGAAGGAAGCCAGGGAGGATACAGGTGAGATACCAGAGGTTTTTAACTTTGTGAATGTTGTACCACTGTTTAAAAAGGGTGTGACGGATAGGCTAGAAAATTATAGATTGGTCAGTTTGACTTCAGTGGTGGGCAAATTATTGGAAACAATTCTAAGAAACAAGATACATTTTCATTGAAAAAGGCACAGATTGATCATGGATAGTCAGCATGGTTTTGTTAGGAGAAGTTTGTGTCTTTCTAACTTAATAGAATTTTTGAGTAAGTAACAAGGAGGATTGATGAGGGCAGTGGATACTGTTTACATGGATTTCAGTAAGGCATTTGACAAGATTCCACATGGCAGACTAATCAGAAAAGTGAGATATCATCGGATACAGCAGAGAGTGGCAGGTTGGATCCAAAATTGGCTCAGTGGCAGGAAACAAAGGGTCATGGTCGATGGATGTTTTTGCAAATGTAAAAGTTTCCAATGATGTTTCACAGGGCTCAGTGTTGGGCCCCTTGCTGTTTGTTGTATATATTAATGATTTAGAGTGAAATGCGGGTGGCATGATTGGGAAATTTGCAAATGACAAAAAAAAAAATGGTTGCGTAGTTGATCGTGAAGAGGATGCTTGTCGACTCCAGATAAGACCATAAGACATAGGAGTGGAAGTAAGGCCATTCGGCCCATCGAGTCCACTCCACCATTCAATCATGGCTGATTTCAACTCCATTTACCCGCTCTCTCTCCATAGCCCTTAATTCCTCGAGAAATCAAGAATTTATCAACTTCTGTCTTAAAGACACTCAACGTCCCGGCCTCCACCGCCCTCTGTGGCAATGAATTCCACAGACCCACCACTCTCTGGCTGAAGAAATTTCTCCTCATCTCTGTTCTAAAGTGACTCCCTTTTATTCTAAGGCTGTGCCCCCGGGTCCTAGTCTCCCCTGCTAATGGAAACAACTTCCCTACATCCATCCTATCTAAGCCATTCATTATCTTGTAAGTTTCTGTTAGATCTCCCCTCAACCTCCTAAACTCCAATGAATATAATCCCAGGATCCTCAGACGTTCATCGTATGTTAGGCCTACCATTCCTGGGATCATCCGTATGAATCTCTGCTGGACCCGCTCCAGTGCCAGTATGTCCTTCCTGAGGTGTGGGGCCCAAAATTGCTCACAGTATTCTAAATGGGGCCTAACTAATGCTTTATAAAGCTTCAGAAGTACATCCCTGCTTTTATATTCCAAGCCTCTTGAGATGAATGACAACATTGCATTTGCTTTCTTAATTACGGACTCAACCTGCAAGTTTACCTTTAGAGAATCCTGGACTAGGACTCCCAAGTCCCTTTGCACTTCAGCATTATAACTTTTGTCACCGTTTAGAAAATAGTCCATGCCTCTATTCTTTTTTCCAAAGTGCAAGACCTCGCACTTGCCCACGTTGAATTTCATCAGCCATTTCTTGGACCACTCTCCTAAACTGTCTAAATCTTTCTGCAGCCTCCCCACCTCCTCCATACTACCTGCCCCTCCACCTATCTTTGTATCATCGGCAAACTTAGCCAGAATGCCCCCAGTCCCGTCATCTAGATCGTTAATATATAAAGAGAACAGCTGTGGCCCCAACACTGAACCCTGCGGGACACCACTCGTTACCTATTGCCATTCCGAAAAAGAACCTTTTATCCCAACTCTCTGCCTTCTGCCTGACAGCCAATCGTCAATCCATGTTAGTACCTTGCCTCGAATACCATGGGCCCTTATTTTACTCAGCAGTCTCCCGTGAGGCACCTTATCAAAGGCCTTTTGGAAGTCAAGATAGATAACATCCATTGGCTCTCCTTGGTCTAACCTATTTGTTATCTCTTCAAAGAACTCTAACAGGTTTGTCAGGTACGACCTCCCCTTACTAAATCCATGCTGACTTTTCCTAATCTGACCCTGCACTTCCAAGAATTTAGAAATCTCATCCTTAACAATGGATTCTAGAATCTTGCCAACAACCGAGGTTAGGCTAATTGGCCTATAATTTTCCATCTTTTTCCTTGTTCCCTTCTTGAACAGGGGGGTTACAACAGCGATTTTCCAATCCTCTGGGACTTTCCTGGACTCCAGTGACTTTTGAAAGATCATAACTAACGCCTCCACTATTTCTTCAGCTATCTCCTTTAGAACTCTAGGATGTAGTCCACCTGGGCCCGGAGATTGATCAATTTTTAGACCTCTTAGTTTCTCTAGCACTTTCTCCTTTGTGATGGCTACCATATTCAACTCTGCCCCCTGACTCTCCGGAACTGTTGGGATATTACTCATGTCTTCTACTGTGAAGACTGACGCAAAGTACTTATTTAGTTCCTCAGCTATTTCCTTGTCTCCCATCACAAAATTACCAGCGTCATTTTGGAGCGGCCCAATGTCTACTTTTGCCTCCCGTTTGTTTTTAATGTATGTAAAGAAACTTTTACTATCATTCCTAATGTTACTGGCTAGCCTACCTTCATATTTTATCCTCACTTTCCTTATTTCTCTCTTTGTTATCCTCTGTTTGTTTTTGTAGCCTTCCCAATCTTCTGACTTCCCACTACTCTTTGCCACATTATAGGCTTTCTCTTTTGCTTTGATGCATTCCCTAACTTCCTTTGTCAGCCATGGCTGCCTAATCCCCCCTCTGATAACCTTTCTTTTCTTTGGGATGAACTTCTGTACTGTGTCCTCAATTACTCCCAGAAACTCCTGCCATTGCTGTTCTACTGTCTTTCCCACTAGGCTCTGCTCCCAGTTGATTTTCGTCAGTTCCTCCCTCATGCCCCTGTAGTTACCTTTATTTAACTGTAACACCTTTACATCTGATTCTACCTTCTTTCTTTCAAATTGGAGATTGAATTCTACCATATTATGATCACTGCCTCCTAAGTGCTCCCTTACTTTAAGATCTTTAATCAAGTCTGGCTCATTACACAACACTAAGTCCAGAATGGCCTGTTCCCTCGTGGGCTCCATCACAAGCTGTTCCAAAAAGCCCTCCTGTAAACATTCAATGAATTCCCTTTCTTTGGGTCCACTGGCAGCATTATTTACCCAGTCCACCTGCATATTGAAGTCCCCCATGATCACAGTGACCTTGCCTTTCTGACATGCACTTTCTATTTCGTGGTGCATTTTGTGCCCCCGGTCCTGACCACTGTTAGGAGGCCTGTACATAACTCCCATTATGTTTTCTTTGCCTTTGTGGTTCTTCAACTCTACCCACACAGACTCCACATCATCTGACCCTATGTCATTTAGTGCTATTGATTTAATTTCATTCCTAATTAACAAGGCAACCCCGCCCCCTCTGCCCACCTCCCTGTCTTTTCGATAGGTTGTGAATCCCTGGATGTTTAAATGCCAGTCCTGAACCCCCTGCAACCATGTCTCTGTGATGCCTACCACATCATACCTGCCAGTCACAATCTGGGCCACAAGCTCATCTACCTTGTTCCGTACCGATGATATGGTTTGGTTGACTGGGCAGCGAAGTGGCAAATAGAGTTCAATCTCGAAAAGTGCGAGGTAATGCATCTGGGGAGGCAAACAATGCAAGGGAATACTCAATAAATGGGCGGATAATGAGAGGGGTTGAGGAAATTAGAGACCTTAAAGTGCATGTTCACAGGTCTTGACGGTGACAGGACAGCTGGACAAGGTGGTCAAGAAAACATATGGAATGGTTTCCTTTATTGGGCAAGATATTGCATACAAAAGCAGGGATGGGACTGTAAAAAATGCTGGTTAGACCAAAGCTGGAGTCTTGTGTACAGTTCTGGTCACCACACTAAAGGAAGGTCATACCTGCTTTGGAAATAGTGCAGAGGTGATTTACAAGAATATTGCCTGGGCTTGAAAATTACAGCTATGAGGAGAGATTGGATAGCCTAAGGTAGTTTTCCTTAGAACAGAGGAGGGTAAGGGGTGACCTAATTGAGGTGTATACAATTATGAGGGACCTAGACAGGGTAGACAAGAAAGATATGTTTCCCTGAGCTGAGGGGTCAATTACCAGGGGCATACATTTAAGGTGATTAGTAGAAGGATTATATGGGATATAAGGAATATCTTTTTCACCCAGAGGGTGATGGGTGTCTGGAATTCACTGCCTAAGTGGGTGGTTAAGGCTGAAGCGCTCAACTCATTTAGAAGGTATCTTTATCTGTATCTGAAGTGCTGTAACTTGTAAGGCAACAGAACAGGTACTGGAAAATGGGATTAAAATGAGCAGCAATTTTATTTTTAGTCTTTCTGGGGCTGGTTTAGCACACTGGGCTAAATCGCTGGCTTTTAAAGCAGACCAAGGCAGGCCAGTAGCATGGTTCAATTCCCATACCAGCCTCCCCGAACAGGTGCTGGAATGTGGCAACTAGGGGCTTTTCACAGTAACTTCGTTTGAAGCCTACTTGTGACAATAAGCGATTTTCATTTCATTTTCATTTTCATTTCATTTCTTTGCCAGTGCAGACATGATGGGCTCAATAGCCTCTTTCTCCACCATAACATTTGTATGGTTTTCTGGAGATAAGCAAACAAATGATCTATTTTAGTGATATTGACAAATAGTGGCCAAGGCACTGAGAAAATTCCCTTCCTTCCTGGTGTTAACTTGAATTTGGCAACAAATCAAGGGAATCTCCAGGCACCCAGCAAAGGCGATAACATCAAGCAGGATAAGCTGCCAATCACATTGAAGAATTCTCATAGAAAACATACCAGGAAGCAAAATCCATTGATTATACTTCATATTTTATAAATTTCACAGAAAGCAGTATAAAGGTTGGGGAACAGACATGAAAAGCTGAAAAACTGTGATTTTAAAAATCATAATGAAACAAAATAACATTGCACAAATATAAACTTAGTTTTCCAGGGTCAGATATTCTTCAGCGAAAGTGTTGACTTAGTAAATGGTTAAAAATTCAGTTACGCCTCATAAACAAGACATGTTTATGGTGTTTTAACAACAATATTACAGTGTTAGACGGAAAGTTCTCATCAGTTCAATGATTTCTAAGGATTGCTGTCTGTAGGCACTATCAACAGTACACCCTGTGGAATATAGGGTTTAGAAACAGGATCGGTCTTTCGGCTATTTGAGCTTGCTTTCCATTCGACAATATCATGGCTGATCTGATTGTACCCATAACTCCATTCTGTCTTCCCACCAGCCCCCTTACCCACCCACCCATTACTCTTGGTTCCCTTTTCTAGTAATGTATTTAATTCATCCTTGAATATATTCAATGAGTCAGCCTCCAATGCTTTCTGATGAAGAGAATTCCACAGACTAATGATACATGAGAGAAAAACAAATCTAATCTCAGTCTTAAATGGAAGACCTCTTTTTTGAAACAGTATCCCCTAGTTTGTCTCCTCCAGAAAATGAAACATCCTCCTCCCGGATATGCACCCTGTCAAATTCCTTCGAAGTCTTATACATTTCAATAAGGTCACCCTTCATTCTTCTAAATCTAATGGGAGGTGTAGGCCCAAACTGTGCAACTTTTCTTTTCATAAGATAAGCCCTTCATCCCCAGGGTGAGTCAATTTAACCTTCTCTGAACTGCTTCTAATGCAATTATATTGCTTTTCAGAAAAGGAGACCTAAACTGTACCCAGTATTCCAGATGTGGTCTAACCAAGCTCCTGTTACAGTTGCAGCAAAACTTCACGACATTTATTTTCCATTCCCCTTGTAATAAGTTCCAACATTCCATTTTCATTCTTCATCACTTGCTATACCTGCATACTTGTGACTCATGTACCAGGCCACCCAGATCTCTCTGTGATACTGAGTTATGCAATCTCTCTCCATTTTAAATAAGATGCTGATTTTCTATTCTTCGTGCCAAAGTAAACAAGTTCACATTTTCCCACATTATGCTCCATCTGCCAAATAAATACTTGTCCACTCATTTAGCCCATCTATATCCCTTTATAGACTTTTTATTGACAACTTATTTTTACCTACTTTGCTGTCAGCGCCAAATTTAGGTACCACACGTTTGATCCCTTCATCCAAGTCATTTGTATAGTTTGTAAATAGTTGAGGCCCCAGCACTGATCCCTGCAGCACTCTACTAGTTACAGCTTGCCAACCTAAAAATGACCCATTTATCCCTAATATCTGCAATCTGTTAGCTAACTAATCATTTATCCATGCTGATGTGTTTACCCTCATGCCATGGGGAGCACAGAATCACTAAAACCAGCTTCATGGTTTCCACTTTTAATTGTATATGTGTGGATGCCAGAATTCCTGTCAGTTTCACAGGATAATGAGGGTAAACGCTGGCAGTTTGGTCATCATTATACCTCTAAAAAGGTAATTATGTCTCCAGTCTAACAAGGAAGGAAGCAGTGTTGGATTTGGTTCTGGGAAATGAGGCAGGGCAAGTGCAATACGATAACATTTAGCGAATATTGACCACAACATAATTCATCTTGGAACAATTGTGGAAAGTGACTAGAAAAGATTGAAGGTAAAAATGCTCAATTGGGAAGCACAAAATTCAGGGATTTAAGAAGGGACCTAGCACAGGTTGATTGGAAAAAGAGGCTTCAAGGTAAAGCAGCAAAGCAATGGAAGGTATTCAGAGAAGTGATGGTTCAGGTACAAACTAGACATATTCCTTCAAAAGGCAAATGTAGAACATCAAAAAGGTAGAGAATGATGTGAAGGTTACACAAAAAGAGGAGGGATTTACAGGCTAGATAATAATAGCGAGAGAAGGCATACTAAAAGGATTAGCGTTATCAATAGTTGGTAAGCTATCTGGTTTGGAGGGAATGCACACTCAGTTGCTGAAAGAAGCAATGATATAAATAGTAGAGGCATTTGTCACAATCATTCAATCCTCATTGCATATAGTGATGCCAGAGGACTGGAAGTTGTTAATGTTACACCATTATTAAAGAGAGATAGATAAGCCAGGAAATTTCAGGCCAGTCAATCTAAGATCAGTGATGGAGAAGTGTCTGGAAAGCATCATTTGGAAAATCATGGGGTAATCAAGGAACCTCAGCATGGATTTGTTATGTCTGACTAACTTGATTAAATTCTTTGATACGGTAACAGAGAAAGTGAATCATTATAGCATAGTAGATGTTGTCTATCTGGACTTTCAAAATGGATTTGACAAGATGCTGCACAGGTTTGATAATAAGATGGAAGTTCATGGAATTAAAAAGGAAGGTGATGGTTTGGAAATGGAATTAGTTTAGTAACAGAGGCAGAGGCCAGTGATGGAGGAATGGATGTATTTCAGATTAGGGAATGATTTGCAGTTGTGTTTCCCTAGGGTCTATTTTAGGTCTTAGTAATTTTTGCAGAAAGCCTAAACTGAGTGTAGGGAGCAGCATTATAAAGTTTGCAGATGAGACAAGATTTAACAAAGTAGTAGATAGTAATGAGGATAATTGTAGACTTCAGGATGATATAAACAGAATAGTGAAATGGTTAGAAACATGGCAGATGAAGTTCAGTGTAGAGAAGTGCAAAGTGTTATTCTTTGGAGGATTAATATGGAAAGACAGTATACTATAAATAGCATGAATTTGATAAGTGTAGATGAGCAGGGACCTCTTGATGTTCACAAACACCAATCCTTAAATGTGGTATGGCAAGTTGATAAGACGGTTGAAAAAGCATATCAGAACATAAGAATTAGGCAATTTGGCTGATCAAAGCTGATCATCTGCATCAACTCTACTTCCCTGCCATATTCCCTGATAACCTTAGTGCCCAAAAATCCCAAATGCCACAGTATCCTGGAATCAAGAATTTCAAGCATTTACTATGTTTTGAGCGAAGCAATTTCTACTCATTTCAATTCTAAACTGCTAGCCCTTTTCCTGGGACTATTATTCTTTATTGCAAGTGTAATGAAATCTTTCTGCAATTTTACAGGGCTCTGCTGATACCACACCTCGCTTACTGTGCAGAGGTTTGGTCTCTTTACCAAAAGGGTATACTTGCCTGAAGAGGAAGTGAAACAAACGTTCAACTAATTGATTTCTGAAATGAGAGGGCTATCCAATGAGGAGAGACTATGACCGTTAGTTCTACACTCTCCAGCCAGAGGGAACAGCTCTTAACTTCTACCCTGCCAAACCCTCTAAGAATTGTATATGTTTCAATGAAATCATTTTTTATTCTTCTAAATACCAAAAAGAAATCCCCCCATTTAATCTCTGCTCATAGGATGCATGTCAACTTACTGTGATTCTCTTGCAAGAATTCCAAGAATCTTCTGAATAGCAGCATTTCTAATCTTTTGCCTTTTAAAAAAATCCTGCTTTTCTACGTTTCTTACCAAATTGAACAATTTGACACTTCCCCATATTTTACTCTCTCTGCCACCTTCTTGTCCAATCAGTTATCTGCTCCATATAACTGTGCAGACTCATTAATAATAATAATAATAATCTTTATTGCCACAAGTAGGCTTACATTAACACTGCAATGAAGTTACTGTGAAAAGCCCCTAGTCGCCACATTCCGGCGCCTGTTCGGGAACACAGAGGGAGAATTCAGAATGTCCAAATTATCTAATAGCACAACTTTTGGGACTTGTGGGAGGAAACCGGAGCACCCGGAGGTAACCCACGCAGACACTGGTAGAACGTGCAGATTCCGTACAGTGACCCAAGCCGGGAATCGAATCTGGGATCCTGGCGCAGTGAAGCCATAGTGCTAAACACTATGCTACCGTGCTGCGATTGTACCCTTCTCAGTTTACTTTACCACTAAGCTTTGTGTCAAATGAAAACACTTAGTACCCTCATCTAACTCACTGATGTAGCTCCTAAGGCCCAAACACCGAATCCCGTGGCAATCCACAAGTTACACCCTACTATTTCAAAACTGAATTGTTCATTCCTTTCTATTCTTTGCCCGTTAACCAATCCTCAATCCATAGTAATATATTATCTTTAATCTCATGAACTCAAATCATGTGGATTTCTTGTGTGTAAAAATAGAAGCTTAGAATAAAAAAATAAAAAGATCTTTCCAATATTTTATACATCATTGGGTATGTTGAGCATTTCTGGGCACTGCACTTCAAGAGAGGTTTAATGGCCTTAGAAAGGTTATGGAGGAGGTTTTCCAGAATGTTACAAGGGATTATGAACTTTGGTTATAACAAGAGATTGGAGAAGTTAGGACTGTTCTCTTTGGAACAGAGAAAATTAAGAGGTGTCCGAAAAGGTATATTTTCAAGATGATGATAGAGGAAAGTTATTCCCTCCAGTGAGTGGCCAATAACCAAAGATCATGGATTTAAGTTCATGGACAAAAGGGGAGATGATGGGAACTGTTTCCAGTCAGAGTTGTTGGGATATAGAATGCTCTACCACAAAAGCTGGTGGAATCTGATTTCATATATAGCTTTGAAGAAGAGTTGGTCAGGCTCTTAAGGAAGAGGAACACAAAGTGGGGACATGGGATTTAGCATGGCTGCTCTTTCATAGAGCTAGCATAGGCACAATGGGCTGAATGATCTCCTTCTGTTCTTGTAAATTTCTGCGATTCCATGAAATCCCACATTGGAGTTGAGGTTAACACTTCAGTTTACTAGTGAGGGTGGTGCATTGTTGGACATGCTGTCTTTCAGCTGTCATTAAACTTTCAGTTGGGTATAAACAATATAATGACACCGTTTGAAGAAGAGCAGGTATCCTTGCCGAGATTTATTCAACAACATTTACATGTATTTAAAAATGATCTACTCATTTATCTCATTGCCGTTTGTGGAATTTTGCTGTATGTAATTTGACTGCTGACACTGCCACAAGTAGGCTTACATTAACACTGCAATGAAGTTACTGTGAAAAGCCCCTAGTCGCCACATTCCGGCGCCTGTTCGGGAACACAGAGGGAGAATTCAGAATGTCCGAATTATCTAATGGCACAACTTTTGGGACTTGTGGGAGGAAACCGGAGCACCCGGAGGAAACCCACGCAGACAGGGGAGAATGTGCAGACTCCGCACAGACAGTGACCCAAGCCGAGAATCAAACCTGGTACCCTGGAGCTGTGAAGCAACAGTGCTAACCACTGTGCTATCATGCCGCCCACTTATAAGTGATTACAATCCAAAATCCACTTTACTGGTTGCAAAGGATGCCTTGTGGGTATGAACGATGCTATATAAAAACAATAGAAACTTCTCTTTTCCTTCTTTCAATGGATACAGGAAACAAATAGAAGTATATTTTATGGTCGCTAAGGAAGATGGAGCCTCTTTGAATAACCAAATCAATTTGAAACATACCATAGTTTTCTCATTTTTCTTGCAAAACCAATGAGAAGGGCCAATCTTGTGACAGGTTATTTTTTATAGTGAGGATTTGTTTGGTGTGAAGAACATATTCTTCTAAGCAGCTTTGGTAATGGCAAGACTTGGGAGTTCCATTTTTTTTTAATTGGACAGATTTTTATTCTACAACAGAATCCAGGGTAATGGGGTACAGCAGAGAAGTGACATTAAGGGTACAATCAGATCAGCCATGATCTTATTGCATGGCAGAACAGCCTCAAGGGACCAAATGACTTACTCCTACTTATGTTCTTATTTGGGCTCAGAGTAGATAGTGCAGTCAAGATTAAGGAAGACCAATCATTAAAAATATCAATGTTTATTTGTTGGACATCAATACTGATGCCACCAATGATTCCTGCAACCAGAATGTGCTTACTTTTGACACTCAGGTAAGACTTCATAAAGACTTGTAATGCATCATAATGAGTGATGCAATTTCAAAAACATCTTACAGCAAACATCAGACCTGTCAACTTTGGAAGATAATTGAACTTAATGTTTATGATCTGCTGTACTGAAACAGACTGAGAACATAATTAATAAATAGTTATGAGTTACTGCAGCACAGGAGGCCATTCAGTCCACAAATCCATGCTACAATAGGAAAGGCAGCAACTAAAGTAATGAAAATAGCAAGATTTGTTACTCTTTTTAAAAAGAAAACCTTGTTCCTTGAAGACTTTTCATATTGAATGTATTTAAGATTCTCTGATTAGGGAGATGTTGTCAGAAACAAGAAGTAACATCAACACCAAGATAAACGCAAATTACTGTGGATGCTGGAATCTGAAACATCAACAGTTCTCTCACCATTACACATTGCTGTCGTTGCTCAAATTAAGTGCCAATATGGTAGATAGCAACAGGAAAACGTCCTAGATGGTGAAAGTATGATTACAAACATATTTAAATGAAGGCATTTTGCTATCAGAGAACTGTTAAAAACAGAAGTCTGCCATGCTGTACCGACTAATTTCTCAACCTGGGCAATCTTGGTAAGATGATTGCATATTTCAGTTTTTAGTTCACCTGTGGGGCAACCCACACTTCTTTTGAGTTCAGCCTTGAACGTTCGAGTGGGTCTCTCTCCCTTCATAGTCTTAATTTTCACAACAGTGCTAGGTGAAAGTAAAAGCACTACACACTGAATACATAAAAGGTGGTCATTCTTATTTTTTAAACAGTATCTAAAATAATGTAAATAGCAAGATGTTATTCGTAAAAAAATAAAGCTCTGTTACGTGGTGACATTGCACATTTTAAGACAGTCCGATTGTGAAGGGGTCATATCACCAGCTGATGGGAATTTGTTTGGGATGGGGGGCTCCCCTTTCTATATGATGTTTGCAATGTGAATCAGAAGACCAGTGTGTTCAAAAACAGAATCGTTTTCCACTTGCTGCTGTTGCTTCAGTTTTGACGTTCATATTGCGATTGGTGTGCAATATTCAAACAGGAAGAGTAGCAGCGATTTCACCGGAAGTCGCCTCCCTCCACCATTTCCCTCAGCTCGGCAGCGCCTCCCTCAGCCCAGGGCCACCGCTCGACCGCAGGAACCCGGCGTCTCCCCAGCAGCACAATGCCCGGATGGAACTGTCATGGCGGCTCATAGTGACCCTCACACTATTTTCCAAAATGGTAAGATTATGGCGAATTTCGGTCATCTTTCTTTAAAAAAAACAAAGCAAAAATGAACACGCCAGTCAACAAAGTGATGAGGGTGCATCTTCCCTTCACTTCCAGCCCTCTCGCGGCTGTTCACCCCCACACCCACGGGTAGTCCCAATGCAATCACTTGAAAGCTGAAGAAAATGTCGGCTCGTTTGCACCGGCCGTGGGCGGAGGACATTTTCGGGCTGAGAGCAAATAGTGCAGCGGATAAAGGGTCGGGGTTGCAGATCCGTGGACGCCTGGAGTAGGACGGGCGGGGAGGGAGCTTTCGTGTCGCCGCTGTATAAAACGATGATTTGAGGGGACGAAGTGATCGGCTAATAGGAAATCCATCAACCAGTTTTTAAATTCCGCCCTAGTGTATACGTCCGCCATTTTGACGTGGGGATAAATAGATTTCTATTCGTAATTTTCGGCCTTCGAGCAACTCCAGCGAAATAAGTCAGGATACTTAAATTGCAAACAAAAAAAAAACACCCCGTACAGTTCAGAGTGTTTTGCTCCCCGTTGTAGTCCAATAGAGAACTTTCAAAGCATTTACCGCCGAATAGTCTCATGTAAGTAGCTGTATCTGAATTGTACTTGTTCACCTTGAAATTGTTTCAGTTTAAATTTTTCGCTTTAACTCGTTGGTCGTTTGTGTGCGACACGTGTAAACTGTGACCCGTGCTGATGAAATATATATGACCTACATACAGGCATTTGAAGAAATAAGTGGAATTTTTAATGATGAATTGTTGAGTTGTCATCCAATTCAGTGTTATATATTGGTAGTTTCGTAACTCGACTAATTTACACCAAAACCCCACGTTTTTACATTATTTATAACGATGAGGCGTTTATGTAGTTTTTATGGATGTTTTATGTCCATGCTTTTAGAGACGTGATGCTAACCACGTAATATTAATATTAGTCAACAATAGTTGACAATAGATAAAATGCTATCAATCAACATCTTAAATTAGTTAAAATGCTGCATATTCAAGCTTATTATTTCCAGCTATTGAATTGTTTTATCATAAAGATTTGAGAATTTACTGATTTATTGAGCTGAATATAGACTGGAATTTTCCAAAGAGCCAATGAGGTTACACTCTCTTTTCCTTGCCACCCCCCCCAAAAAAAAAGTTATTGGAAATTAGCATTGGCAGGTTTGGATTACCTAAAAACGACCACTTTCTCCATACATTTGAAACATACTACATAATGCCTTGGTTCAACATCAGTTTGGTTAGCTGATGGGGGCGGTGGCGGGGGGGGAGGGGGGAGGGGGGAGAATTTTCATTTATCTTTCTCCATCCACCCTTTTATTGTCTAGAGGTTCTTGGCCCACACCATCGCACACATCAGATCAAAGAATGCCACAAGGGAAAGCAACCTCATTCCAAACACACTACTTGACAATTTGGTGCTGTTGTTACCTCTAGACTTGACTATTCCAAAGCTTTCCTACCCAGCCTCCCATCTTCCTCCCTCTATATATTTAACTGTTATTCAACACACTGTTGCCCTCGCACACGTGTTCAGCCATCAATTCTCTGTGCTTGCTCACCTACATTGCTCAATCAGAAGTCAATGTATTGATTTTAAAATTCAGTCTTGTTTTCAGATCCCTCTATGGTCACATCTCTCATCTTTGTCAACTGCTCCAGCTCTACACACTTTCCCGCCGCCAACCCCAGATATTTGCGCTCCAATTCTGACACTTTGCATCCCTGATTTTGTCCGCAATCTACATTGGTGACCATTTCTCCAGCGTTCTTTAGATCTTGAGTTTCTTCCTTTAAGACACTCCAGAAAACTTGCCTCTTTATTCAAACTTTTAGTTATCTGCCCTCATATCTCCCTTCGTGGCTCTGTTTCAAAGTCTCTGAAATTCCTCAGGATGTTTTGCCACATTAGAGGCACAATATTAATGCAAGTTGTCATCGTTCGTTTTATGCTACTAAGTAGTAAGTTCAAGATAGAGAAATGCAATGTTAGTGTTTTCAAGTTGCTGATGAGTGCTTCAAGTTGATTATTCAAGAAATTGGGTTTGCATGTACTTCAAATAGGTTTCTCAATGGAGCAGTATTTAATCTAAAATCAAAGCTGTATGTAAAAAGGTATCTCGCTTTTCTGAGAAATAATCCCAGCAAGCCGAACTAATGTCTATAATGCCCTATCCTATTTCTCTGCTTTCCTATATTAGGGTATACTTCTACACTATCCTAACTGGTCATCCCCAGTCTAATGCTTTTTCTCTAGTTTAATTCCTCATTTTGAATACTTGACTGGATGAAATGCTAAACTCGCAAATGATCTTTGTATACTGCCTTTATCTGAAAAAACATTTTTACTTTCCTTAATTCTGAAGCAGGATCATAATTAAAACTGGTTCTGGCTTGTCAGTTGTCTATTCTGGTAAAATGATAGTATAAAGTTGCACATCTCAGAGTTTGAAATTCATTTTGAGACGAGCAATCGGATAATAATGGATACCTTGATTTCTTGTTATGCTTTAAGATTGTGAAGAAATGCTTCAATTACATAGAAAATAAATTGTTTCATGTTTTAAAGAATTAGTTTTGGTGAATTATAAATTGTGAAATATAACTGGAATGTTGCTTTTGATAAATAATTGTGAATCAGATATGGGAATATATATCTCAAAACTTAAATTTCTGCAGTATGCTTGCGTTTTGGATTTTTTTGAAGACACAATTGCCCAAGTCTTCAAAATCTTAATTGTCACACTGTCTTTAGATCCACCTGAATATAACTGGAGCCAATGACCTTTTCTGGTTTCAAGTTAATTTTGTTATGGGATTGCCATTAGTAACTGTCTAATAGTAACTTGCTGAATATGTCCATTACTGAAGTAATAATTGGAATCATTGCTAAGTGATAGCATGTGCCTATCTCGAGGGCAACCTTTATTTGGCAAGGAGCAACCAGTAGAACGATAAAAGCTGTAAAATAGATAACATTGAAACTTTCATATATCATAGAGTCATAGAATTTACAGTACAGAAGGAGGCCATTCGGCCCATTGAGTCTGCAGCGGCCCTTGAAAAGAGCACCCTACCTTAACCCACACCTCCACCCTGTCCCTGTTATCCACTAATTTATGAATGATAACTATTTCATCTTCATTATTTCTCCGCTTGTCTGAATATATAGTCATCCACAAGACGCATACCTTTTCAGTTGAAAATGGTCACAAAGGCCACTTGCGCAAAACAAGATTATTTACACTTGTCTGCTATTAATTGGTCCCAAGATGCGATGAATAAACTAGCAGCTGATCATAACTAGCATTTGAAGTTGAATGTGTGTGTACAAGATCTCTTCTGAATATTCCTGAAAATAGTAGTATTCCTGAAAATCGTATTAGTGCCTATCTTTTAAAACTTGCATTTTCTTGTATTTTCCATCCGACTGGGTTGGGAAGCTGGGATGGGTGGATAAGAGTGCCAGCCATCCTCTGACTTTTTTTCCCAATGAGAATTGGGTTAGTTGTGAAGTTATTTTTAATCAATTGAAAGGATTGAGCCAATCCAGCAAATCTGCTGTGCTACCATGCAGTATGTTCAAAGTCCATTATTCAAATCCAGCAGATTGGAATGTGAAAGGAAAACTGGATTCAGTTGGAAACCAGGAGGGAGAATGGGGATAGTATGATGTAGTGTCCCAGAATAATTTTTCCTTTGGGCTAACCCAGTTCTACCTCTGTCTGGGGGAGGGGTTACTCCACTGAAGGCAATGCTGTGTTCCTTCCAATGAAAGGCTGGACAAGGTAGAAGTTATTTCTAATTTAATTGAATGGAGTTTTTACTCCCATCTTGGTAAAAGGGGCCATCCATATCTACTGAGTCAAGAGTTGGAAAATGTGGAGGATTTCCCATTCACATTGACTGCCCGAGCTCTTGGTTCATGAAGAAGGCCTGCTGGTTACTGCTGCTGGCTGCATGCTTTCTTTGGCCCCCTACCCTTGTGCATCTGACTTCTGAACATGGCTATCAGGGTGATGAGGTTGCTGAAATTCTAGTTGTGAGAGAGGGCTCTTGGGTTAGCAAACAATTTTTGTTTTCAGGCACTTTCTAAAGGTATGTAATACCTGTGTAATTAATTTATATTCCTTAGTCCCAAAGCTGAGAATACATTGTTTTGAGTATCAGTTGGAATTATATCAAGTATTGAGCACATCTAGTTAAGAAGAATGGGTTTAGCTAGAATGCACTGCAGTGGTTGCGGATTGTGAGTCCTAGTGTTTGCTGTGTTGTGTTAGAGCAGCCATGTCCAATTGCATATAAGCAATGTGAAAAATAACGTACTGTGTCAAAGAGAGATGATTGATACAGGAATGCGCAATTTAGTAGAATGTGAATAAAGGTGCGGTGTTAAATTCACAGCTACCTCCTTTAATGTTCAGCACATTAAAACTTTGTTTTTAAGTGAGTTGTATCTGTGGCTTTTGCTTACTTGTGTACCTAATTTTTTTCTTCTATGACTGCTTACTGTAACAGTCAGTTGAAAGATTTTGCTATTGTTTTATGCTCCAAGTTATTCTTTGTTTTCAACCTTGCTATTATATTGGCAGCTTCTATTATGTATCATTTTATAGTATAGTGCCATAGATTTATTTGAAAGCACAAATGAAATATTTCCGAATTGTACAAGTTTTGAATCCTCCTCATGCAACATTCAGAATTTTATCAAATCTAAAATGTATCTCTCTTTCTACCCTCCCCCATCATCATCGATGATTATTTCGGTATTTTGGATTTTTAAAAACCTTAATGGAAAAGAGTTATCTTCATTGGCTAAAATTGGAAATCAGTTGACTGTTTATTTTTTAAAAAGGTTTAAAAAGTCATTTATTGCAACTACTTAATAAAAAATGTGTATTAAAGTCAGATAAGTAGGTTTTCTGGAATTTCTAGTCAAGACATTTATTAATACAGGGTCATCCTAATGACCTTTATTCCTGGATGACTTTTCATTCATTCATGGGATGTGGATGTTGCTGGCAAGACCAGCAATTTTGCCTGTCCTCAGTTGTCCTTGAGAGTGTGATGATGAGCTGCCTTTGAATAACTGATCTGTGATACTTCCACAGTGACAATGTAGGAAAGGCAGTAGATTTCTAGATGGTGGAAAACATGTACCTGCTGGCCTTGTCCTTGTAGGTGGTAAATATCACAGATTTTTGTGGAAGAATCCATAAAACCACTACAGTGCAAAAGGAGGCATTTGTCCCATCAAGTCTGCACCGACCTTCGAAAAGAGCACTCTACCTCTGTCCATTCCCCCATTCTATCCCCGTACCCCAACCTAACCTGTATATCTTTGGACAAGTGGGAAATTTATCATGGACAGTCCACCTAACCTTGACACTTTAGACTGTGGGAGGAAACCAGAGCGCCTGGAGGAAACGCACGCAGACCTGGGGAGAATGTGAAAACTCCACACATTGTCACCCAAGATCAGAATTGAACCCTGGTCCCGTGAGGCAGCAGTGCTAAGCACCATGTGATAATGCCACCATTTTTGGAAGAAGGTTTGGCAAGTTGCTGCAGTGAGTCCTGTAGAAGGTACACCCTTGCAACCCTAGTGTGCCAGGAACAATAGAAAATTAAGGTGGTGAATGGGATGCTTCACCTTTGATTGTATTGACCTTCTTAAGTGTTGTTGCAGCTGTGGCCATCCAGACAAGTGGAAAGTATTCCATAGTCCTGACTTATGTCTTTTAGTTGAGGGATGGAATTTTGGGAGTTGGGGTGAGTCACTTGCTGCAGAATACCATGCCTAAAATGTAGCCACAGTATTTACGTGGCTTGAACCATTAAGTTTCTAGTCAGAGGTGTCCTCTCGCTGTTAATGGTAGTGGGTACAGCTGGCAATGTCATTGAATGTGAGGTGGAGGTAATTAGATTCTCTCAATGGAGATTGTGTTTGCCTGACATATAAATGGCAAGAATGTTATTTGCCATTTATCAGCCCAAGGCTGAATCTTGCTTGGGTCTTGCTGCATGTAGGTACAAACTTGTTTTTTTTTTGTGAATGGCAACCAAAATCATAAGCAAATATCTCTATTAATATTATATTTGGGATGGGGGTCATTGAAGCAGCTTATGGTTGAGCCGGTAGTGGAACTCCTGCAGTGATGTTTAGGGTCTGAAATGATTGGTTTCTGGCACTCACTATCATTTTCCTTTGTGCTTGGTATTTATTACACTAGCCAGTTTTCCCTCTGATTCTCATTGACATTAATTTTACTGATGCACTTTTATTCTGCTGTCAAATGATGTTTTGATATCGAGAATTGCCACATTATCTATGTAATTCAACTCTTTGTTCATGTTTTGACCACGGCTATAATGAAGTCTGGAGCAGAGTGGTAGAACTCAACCTGTGCATTTGAGCAGGATATTTTTGAGTAAATGCCATTTTAGTAGTACTTAACAAGACTTACTATCACATAGCTGATTGAGAGTAAATTGATGGCATGATAATTGGCCAGACCAGTGTTTTCTGGGCAGACCTACCAGAGCAGTTTTGCAGTCTTGTCAGGTAGATGCTAGTGTACTAATTCTATTGAAACAGCATTGGTTAATCACAGATTTTCAGTCCAATGGCTGGGATATTCTGCGGGCTTATAGCCGTCATATCTAATATATTCAACTTATCCAATGATTTGAATTGAAATACAGGGGGTTTGGTGTTTGTGATGCTGGAGATTGGGAGGAGGGAAAGTTAATTATCCAATTGGTAGTTCTGTCTGAGTCCAGTTACTCGGGCCTTTTCTTTGCACCTTTGATCCTGGACAGCCATCATTGAGGATAGGGCTGTTTGTGGAGCTTCCTCCTGTTTAATTGTCCACCCCATTTGTGACTTAACAGTCAAGACTGCTGAACTTTGAGAAGATCTGTTAGTTGTGGGCTCACTTAGCTCAGGTAATTGCATGCTGCTTCTGCTATTTAACATAATTGTAGTCCTGTGTTCTACCTTCGCTAGTTTGTCACCTCATTTTAAGCATGCCTGATGCTGCTACTGGCATCTTCTTCACACTGTATTGAACTAGAGTTCATCCCCTAACTTGACGGTAATGCTTGATACGCTGAACTATGAGGTTATAGATGATGGTTGAATAGAATTCAACTGCTGATGGTTAAAATGCCTATTGGATGTCTAGTTTTGAGCTGCTAGACCCAAGCATGGTGTGTAGTGCTAGACAATATGATGGTGTCACAGTGTGAAGATGAGACTTCATCTCCATGAGGAAAGTGCAGTGGCCACTCTTACTGATACAGTCATGCACAAACTCTTCTGTGATAGGTAAATTGGTGAGTGCACGGTCAAGTCGTTTTTTTTCCCTCTTGATTCTTTCACCACCTGCTGCAGGTCTACCTAGTCTGGCAATTTATATCCTTCAGAGCTAGGCATACTGTGTTGCTACTGATGTGTTGGATGTTCTGGATCACAAACAGGTCACCAACACTGGACGTGGTGCAACCCTATTTTATTATAAGGTTAACTATATTAACATACTTGAACTGTGGGTAAATGCAATGCCAGCTTTAACTGTTGACCCTTGCCTAGTCCTAGGGCATGGCATGAAACGTGTAATTTGGTGAACTTTTTTGAGCTCTGCATGGTGTGATAACGAGCTTTTGTGTTGGACTTTGCTTTTTCTTGCCATCGGTCAGACTTTTTATTTTTCTTGGATTTTTGTTTTATTACTCTTGTCTTTATGGTGAATGTCTGTGTTGCAGGCTGTGAGCTCTGTGCTCCGAGCTGGCTGCTACTAGAATGAGCAGGAACTCTCCTGTCCCCTGTCTTTATAGTGCGTGTGCTCTCGCTGGTGATTGGCTGCGGTGTTGTGTATGCTGATTGGTCCTAACTGTGTGCGCGTGTGCGCGTGCGTGCGCGATATACTGGTGTATATTATGACATTCCCCCCTTTTATATAAAGAACATGTGCCTGCGTGACAATAAATATCGTGTAGTGAATGTACCGGACTGTGTGCGTGTTATTGAGATGACTATGTACATTATGCTAATCAATTTACACGGGAAGGTGCCTGGTGCAGAGAAATAGGGTGTCACACCAACAACGAAATGAACATTATATACAAACTACTGGAATGATGAAACAGGATAACAATAGATCAAAGAGTCCAACATTGTAAAACTCATAAGTCAAGTCTCAGGTGGGCGATGAATTCTGGTTGACCGCCTAAAGGGTGGGTCAGGAGCCACTGGCTGCGGAACGGGCTGGGCCACGGCAGAGTGAGGAGGATGCAGAGTATTTGGAATCTCCACATAGTCCAGGTTGGGGACAACAGGAGGGCATGGCACCGGTGGAGGATCACGTAGTGAGCGTGGAACGATACGAAGGGCACGCCGATTGCAGCGACGAATGGAACCATCTGGCAGACGAACCAGGAACGAGCGGGGAGATACCTGCCGAAGAACCGCAACAGTTGCAGACCAGCCATGGATGCGGACGTTGTCATCCGGCGCCAGAGCAGGGAGATCAGTCGCCCGAGCGTCATGCACCGCCTTGTGTTGTGCACGAGACTGTTGCATCCGCTGAAGGACCGGAACGTGGTCGAGGTCTGGGATGTGGATGGACGTCACCGTGGTCCTGAGGGTGCGACCCATGAGCAGCTGGGCTGGCGACAGGCCCGTGGAGAGGGCCGAACGATAGGCCAGTAAGGCGAGGTAGAAGTCAGATCCTGCGTCAGCAGCCTTGCAGAGGAGCCGTTTGACGATGTGGACGCTCTTTTCCGCTTTGCCATTGCATTGGGGGTGCAGGGGATTGGATGTCACATGCACAAATTTGTACCTGCTGGCAAAGTTGGACCATTCCCGGCTCGCGAAGCAGGGGCCATTGTCCGACATCACAGTGAGTGGGATGCCGTGACGAGCAAAGGTCTCCTTGCAGGCACAGATGACCGCCGATGATGTGATTTCGTGCAGGCGTATGACCTCCGGGTAGTTCGAAAAATAGTCTACAATCAGAACATAGTCCCTGCCGAGTGCATGGAACAGGTCAACCTCTACCTTAGATCAAGGGGATGTGACCACCTCATGGGGCTGTAGGGTCTCACGTGGTTGGGCCGGCTGGAACCGCTGACGGGTGGGGCAGTTGAGCACTGTGTTGGCGATGTCCTCATTGATGTCTGGCCAGTACACAGCCTCTCGGGCTCTCTGTCGGCACTTCTCCACGCCAAGATGGCCCTCGTGTAGCTGTTCCAAAATGAGCTGGTGCATGCTGTACGGGATCACGATGCGGTCCAGCTTCAGGAGGACACCATCGACTACTGCCAGATCGTCTCTGATATTGTAGAACTGCGGGCATTGGCCCTTGAGCCACCCGTCTGTCATGTGGCGCATGACACGCTGTAGTAGGGGGTCAGCCGCAGTCTCGTGGCGAATGTGGATAAAGCGTTCATCCGTGGCCGGCAAATTGGAGGCCGTGAAGGCCACATGGGCGTCAACCTGGCAGATGAACCCCTCTGGGTCACACGGGGTGCTGACTGCCATGGACAGAGCGTCGGCACACATCAGGTCCTTGCCTGGTGTGTATAGGAGCTGGAAATCGTACCGCCGGAGTTTAAGCAGAATGCGCTGGAGGCGAGGCGTCATATCATTCCGGTCTTTTTGTATAATGTTGACCAGCGGGCGATGGTCGGTCTCGACAGTGAATTGGGGGAGGCCGTATACGTAATCATGAAATTTGTCGACCCCAGGCACTCCTTTTTGATCTGCGCGTAGCGCTGTTCCGTGGGGGTCATGGCGCGTGACGCATATGCAACGGAGGCCCATGATGAGGCCTCATCGCGTTACAGGAGCACTGCCCCAATGCCAGATTGACAGGCATCGGTCGAAATTTTTGTCTCTTTCGCTGGATCAAAAATGGCCAATACCGGGGCCGTGGTAAGTTTGGTTTCAAGCTCTCTGCATTCGAGCTCGTGGGCAGGAAGCCATTGGAAGTCTGTCGTCTTCCTGACCAGGTTCCTGAGAGCTGTGGTATGAGAGGCGAGGTTAAGGATGAACTTACCTAGGAAGTTGACCATGCCCAGAAATCGGAGGACCGCCTTCTTGTCCTCTGGCTTTTTCATGACTGTGATGGCAGCCACCTTGTCTGCATCCGGCCGCACACCCAACTGGGAGATGTGGTCCCCTAGGAACTTGAGTTCCGTCTGGCCGAAGGAGCGTTTGGCTCTGTTGAGGCGTAGGCCCTGCTCCCGTATGCGTTTGAACACGCGCTGGAGGCGACTGATATTCTCCTGCGGGGTGGTTAACCAAATGATTATGTCGTCGACATAGACGTGCACACCCTCCGTGTCCTCCATCGTTTGCTCCATGATCCGGTGGAATACTTCTGATGCCGATATAATCCCAAACGGCATCCTGTTGTAGCAGTATCTGCCAAACGGGGTATTAAAGGTGCACCGCTATCTGCTGGACCTGTCTAGTTGAATTTGCCAGAATCCTTTCGAGGCGTCAAGTTTGGTGAAAATGTTGGCCCGAGCCATCTCGCATGTGATCTCCTCGCACTTGGGGATAGGGTAATGCTCCCTCATTATGTTGCGATTCAGATCCTTTGGGTCAATGCAGATCCGGAGCTCGCCGGAAGGCTTCTTTACGCACACCATGGAACTGACCCAGTCGGTTGCTTCCGTCACTCTGGAGAGCACTCCTTGGTCCTGGAGGTCCTGCAGCTGCTGCTTGAGGCGGTCTTTGAGGGGTGCTGGGACTCAGCAAGGTGCATTAACCACAGGCGTGGCGTCTTGTTTGAGCAGGATTTTGTAAGTGTGTGGAAGCGTGCCCAAGCCTTCAAAAACGTCGCGGTGCTGGTCGATGAATGCATTGAGTTGCGCCCTGAAGTCTGCATCCTGGAAAGCAGAAGTGTCCTCTAGACAGAGAGAGAGAGAGAGAGAGTGTACTCGTTGAACGAGGTTTAGGAGTTTGTGCGCCTAGCAGAGAGTCCTTCGAGGAGCCCACTATCTCAAAGGGAAGGATGGCTTTTCGCAAGTTGTGCGTCACTTCTTCGAGTTGGCATGAACCGGTAGCAGGAATGACGTTGCCATTGTAGTCCACCATTTGGCAGGTCGACGGAAGAATGGTTGGTTTAACCCCAAGGGTCTGAAAGTCTGACCATGCTAGGAGATTAGTGGAAGCACCAGTGTCTAGGCGGAATTGTATCTGGGATCGGTTGACCGTCGGGGTGGCACACCGCTCGTCGTCTGCATTAATGCTGTGCACTGACAGCGGCTGGTGGTTTTGATTCGGGGACAGCCTGTTCTTTGTTATAACAGCTACCTGAAAAGGCTCCCTCTTGTCTTCGGTGTCACTAATCTGCGGGAAGTCGGAATCGGAGTCCGTGAACGTGGGTTGAATTGCCCGAACGTTCCTGCAAGGCTGGCTGAAGCGATGCGAATTGGCAGGCTGAGCTGCTCGACAGCAGGCAGCATAGTGGCCACGTCTGCCACATCGTAGGCATTGTCGCGATTTTGCAGGACAGTGCCGCCATAAATGGGCGGAGCCACAGTTGCCGCACGTCGTGACGACAGTATGCTCGTTGCACCACCCCGCATGCGCGGTGCGGTCCTGCATGGTGTGCACCTGCGCATCAAGTTCCTCCACATCACCGTCCCCTCGTTTGGCGCGTACAAGCGTGGGAGGCCGTGAAAAGCGTGCAAAATGGCCGACCTCATCCAGGCTGCAGCCTTGGAGGTGTTCAATTGTTTGGACCCGTTCCGCCTCGTGGGGATCTTGCCGTGCCGTTTCAGCCGTCTGTATGTGGGAGTACCGGCTGGTGACATTTTCATGCAGGACACAGGTCTCGATGGCAGTCGCTCGGGTGAGTTGCTTAATTTTGAGGAGCTGCTGACGCAGGGGGTTCAAATACCGATCTGGTCGCGTATCATGGAGTCGGAGGTTGGCCCGTAGCCGCAGGACTGCGCAAGGATGCGGAGGTGTGTTAAAAAGGATTGGAAAGTCTCGTCCTTACCCTGCAAACGCTGCTGGAGCAGGTATCTTTCGAAGCTTTCATTGACCTCTATGCTGAAGTGGGTATCGAATTTGAGGCGAACCGTCTTGTACTTTGTCTTGTCCTCATCGTCTGCGAATGTGAGGGAGTTGAAGATGTGGATGGCGTGTTGTCCGGCCGTGGAGAGGAGCAGAGCAATCTTCCTGGTGTCCAAGGCGTTCTCCCTGTCCGTGGCTTCGAGGAAGAGCAGGAAGCGCTGTTTAAAAATCTTCCAATTGACCCCGAGATTGCCGGCGATGCGGAGCGGTGGCGGCGGGTTGATGTTCTCCATACTTCAGGATGCCGGAATGCTGATTAGTTGCAGGTAGGTCTCAGAGGTGCTAGTATGCAACCACTCCTTGTACCATGATGTGTTGGGCGTTCTGGATCACAAACAGGTCACCAACACTGGAAGCGGTGCAACTCTATTTTATTATAAGGTTAACTATATTAACATAGTTGAACTGTGGGTAAATGCAATACCAGCTTTAACTGTTGATCCTTGCCTAGTCCTAACCAGGTGATGCACTCAGCACATGGTGAATGACTGTGTTGCAGGCTGTGAGCTCTGTGTTCCGAGCTGGCTGCTACTAGAATGAGCGGGAACACCTGTCCCCTGTCTTTATAGTGCGTGTGCTCTCACTGGTGATTGGCTGCGGTGTTGTGTATGCTGTTGGTCCCACTGCATGTCCATCAGTGTGTGTGTGTGCGTCTACACCATAATATACTGGTGTATATTATGACAGCTACCATGATGCTCTTGGTAATGGACATTCAGGACCGTACCCAGAGTAGATTTGATGTCCTTGTTACCATCACTCAGTAATTCTTCAAAGTTGTGTTCCAGATGGAGGAATATTTATTCATCAACTCAAGCAGGGAGGCAAAGGACAGTAATCTGGTGGTTTACAAAATTGGAATTTGTGATCTTATCCTCCCAAATTGTGGGGGGGGAAGTTAGTTTAATAATAGTCCTACTGGTGAATCATTGTGGAATAATTCGGAGGAACCGCTCTCTTATTTGCTGGGAACATAGAAAAAAAACACTTTTTATAATCTTTATTAGTGTCACAAGTAGGCTTACAACACTGCAATGAAGTTACTGTGAAAATCCCCCAGTTGGCACACTTCGGCGCTTGTTCGAGTACACGGAGGGAGAATTCAGAATGTCCAATTCATCTAACAGCCCGTCTTCCGGGACTTGGAAACCGGAGGAAACCCACACAGACATGGGGAGAACGCGCAGACTCCACACAGACAGTGACCCAAGCCATGAATCGAACCTGGGACCCTGGTCCTGTGAAGCTGGGACCCTGGTCCTGTGAAGCAACAGTGCTAACCACTGTACTACAATGCTGCCCTATTCACTTGAGCAGCAGTCACATGGAAGGTCAACTCTGATTCTCTTGCCAGACACTGTCTCATCAGCTGATCATAAGCAGTACTTTCTGTATTTTTTTCCAGCATCTGCAGCATTTTGTTTTGGACTAGGCCAGTGTTCTTTAAACTTTTTTTCCGGGGACCCATTTTTACCAATCGGCCAACCTTCGGGGCCCAACCCGGCCGACCTTCGCGACCCATGCATGCAGACCTGCGCGATTCACCATTTTTCCTTACCTTGTTTGATGCTGACAAAAATGGAGGAAATAGTTTTGGGTCCCTTTGGCCCTCGTACATGGTCTGGTGTCGGAATGTATGGAGTCTCCATCTGCCCCAAAGTTCTGCATTTTCTTCCTGTAAAATGTCATCAAATAACCCCCCCCCCCCCCCCCACCCCCGAACTTGTAACAAAAATAAATAAACCCCCCCTCCGAACTTGTAAAACAAAAAGCTGCGACCGCTTAAAAAAAAACGGCCGCACTGCTCATGCACATAGTCTTGCGCATGCGCGCCGATGATCTGACAAGCACACGCAATGCGGCTGCATTTCTTTACATGTTTGCGGCCATGTTGCTCGCAGATTTGTGTGATCAGGAGCGCCATGACGGGCGGTTTGTGCCCCCGGGTTTGATAATGCCTGGTCTAGGCTTGGCCCAACAAGGAAAGACTTATTCAATTTAATAATCTTTATTGTCACAAGTAGGCTTACATTAACACTGCAATGAAGTTACTGTGGAAAGCCCCTAGTCGCCACATCGCCAGTTCGGGTACACAGGGTGAATTCAGAATGTCCAATTCACCTAACAGCTTTCGGGACTTGTGGGAGGAAACCGGAGCACTTGGAGGAAACCCACGTTCTCCACCTACGGGGAGAACGTGCAGATTCCTCACAGACAGCGACCAAGCCGGGAATCTAACCTGGTGGTGTGACGCAACAGTGTTAACCACTGCTACCGTGCTGCCCAATTTAAATCCAGTATTGACCACAATTCTTAGGCTGGCTAGATGAAGTTAAGAAAACCTGCGGATGGGAATATTGTAGTGCATTTGCTTGTTCCTGTGATTAGTTGAATGCGATGAGGTTTGATTGACGTTACTTTATACATTCATTGTTCATTGACTGCCTATAAAATGCAGCCTAATGGTTTATATCTGACCCCCTCTCTCGAATGTTTCTGCATTTTCCGAAGGATTAAAGAAGTGCATGGGAGAATACATACAAAAGATACCATATCTAGTTCAGAATGCAAAGAAGGCCAATGTTAATTATCATTTAGATTGCGTATTGGGCAGCATTGATGCATTCTTGAACCTAGCTTACATGTGTTAAAATGGAGATGCCAAGCCAGATGAATAACAAAATAGACAGATTTTGTTCCTTGGCACAACATTTATTCACAGGTTGCAGCTTTACAGATCTTTGCCTCTTAACTACTACCCCAGTGTCCCGCTGCCCGAGTGTCCCAGTTTTGTGATCCCAGTCCTTAATCAAACAATGTCCATTATCTGTGTATCTTCAACGGGCCACTACAGATTTCCCTTTCTTTCTTGCATAAAAGTTGAAAACTTACTTAATGTACAAAGCAATAAAAAAAGTTTCCAAAATTCTTTTGACTCACCATAACACAAAATACCACTTTTTCTAGAGCAATACTTGTGTTCACCCATTTTACTTTTAGAAAACTCCAACTTTCCTTAACAAGGCCTATCCCCAGCTTTCTCTGTGACATTCTTTTGTTGAATGAACATTTGGCCCAGTGGGCAAACGTTCCTCAGAGTGCCCTTGTATAGGATGTCCTCAGAATATTGGATAAATATAATCCAATATCTCTTACTTCTACTAGTGCTAGTGTTTCTACAGCTAGGGTGCTTTTAACCACTCTATATTTTCTTGGCTTCCCAGAACAAGAGACAACATTTCCCACCAGTAATATGATAATCCATCCAGAAGATTGGTATAAGGTCATAGCCCATTGAGTCTGCTCCATCATTTACTCATGGCTGAAATGTTCTTCATCTCCATTCTCCTGCCTTCTTCCCATAACCCCTGATCCCCTATGGGAAGCATCACTAAAAACTGACTAACATTATATCTTTGGGGTCACCCAAGACAGGAAAATTGAGAGTGCATTACTCTGAATTGTAAAGATTTTATTTGCCCTCGCAACCACCTCAACTGAGTGTGTTTCTTTGTACTAAGTTCCAATATATCATAACTGGCACCAAGTGGTGTCTGAATGCAAAAGCAGTTTAAACGATTGGCCGAATGGCCTCCTACTGCACTAGAGATTCTATGAACTGTCCAATCAAACTTATTAACTTGTCTGTTTCTTGAATGCAAGATAATCTTTCTATGTCGATCGGGGTACGATTAACACTTTTGAGAAAGCTCTCAAGGTTGTGTAAGAGTCCTTCCTGTTTATTTCCATTGTTCCCATTACTTTGTTGTTTTTATTATTTTGGCCTGTGGACCCATAAGGTTCTATTGTCAAGCAGCCTGCTTGTCAGGACATTGTTCTCACATTTTGGTTTTGGAAAGGAGAAGTCAGACTCCTTGGCACTGAGTGGATCTTAGGAACCAGGTTTGGAGGGAGCCTGATTGATTGGTTGGCTGGCAACCTGTGGGTTGGCCAGTGCCTGTGTTCTGCCTGACAAAACTGGCTCTCTTTCCACCAGCCTTTTCCCTTTGTTTATGTGTAAATAGTTAGGCCGAGGGGTAGGGTGGATTGGGGGGTGGCAGTGGTGTGGTTGGGGAAGGGGTATTGGATAGTTAAATTTTCTGTCCATTTAATTACTGTACATAATTAAAGTTACTGGTTGCTGCAGATTAATTACGGACCTCGGGTGTTTTAAATAAAATCTAATTTTACTTGTGTTGCAACTTCGGGTCAAGTGGGACTAAAATTGACCGCATTAGCCCAGGGCATTGATACAGTTGCCCCAGACTTAGTCTATGCCTACTCCTATTTATTTAAAGGCCCCTGAAGCCTGACTTCCGATTTTAAATTCCCTTTTTATCTCAGTTGCAAAAATTCTGCAGCACCTCCCTATAGAAAATCAACTCCATTCATCATAAAGATGTCTGCAAATTTCTCTGTGGTAAAGCATTGCAGGATCTACTTTCATCTGAATACAACCTACTTTCAGAGACACGCAAGCAAGAAATAACATCGCCTCGGAGCATTATTTAATCTGTAAACACATTTGTTTAATTTCAACAGTTTTCTATCATCACTTTTGGTTGTTTTCAATAGCATTTGAGATTTTCTATTCTGCAAAAATGGCTTTTTCATCGATCGACTTGCATTTAAAAGAATGTGGCTGAGGGTTAAGAAAATCTTCAAGATCATTTTTACGTAGAGGGGGGAATGTACTCTCAATATCTTGATCACCAGGGCTCTTGGAAACCCTGAGTTACTAGTCTTGCTTTAGCCTTTTATGTCCCATCAGGAAATACATTTTCTGTACAGATCTGCCTGTGATGACTGTCCCCCGTCTGACACTTCACACCAATTTCTTTCCAACTATCCCAACTCTTAATTCTTTGTTTCACATCGATTTATCTAATTTATTTTTAGCCACTAAAATAGTTGGATCAGAAGGGCTTCTACTTCTAGTGGTGTTCCTAGCTCATTCTATGGTCCTGTTCGAGTTAAATTGCGGCCTTTGCTTGTTCTCCTTGTTCTATACTACTGCATGATCTCTCCCTCCCTTGATCAGAGGTTGTTGCCGCCAGTATGTGATCTTCTGGATCAGAGACACTTCAAGATCTGTAATTGGAACTCTCACTGCCTTTTCACATTCACACCTCATCTCACCAGTCCATAGATCTTACCGTTTGTCCAATTTAGTCAATGTTTGAATTTGCCGATGGCTTTCCTTCCTCGCGCTACAATGGTTGCGTTCCCCCCCCCCCATTCACATGCCCCTTCTGGTATATATTTTACCATAGTTCTAATGTTTGGTCGGTTTCTTCTGCGGAGGCAGATGTTGTAGCCTTTACCTTGTTGATTGCCTGAAGGCGGATCCTGTTAGGGTGGAGACCAACCTCTCCACCCTGTGCCCTGGCGTGGCGGGGGGACCTGCTGGAATTCTTGATGTTTGAAAAGGTCAAATTTGAACTGAGGGGAAGGATGGAGGGGTTCTACAATTTATGGAGTTATTCATTATGCACCTTCGATAATTGCATTACATCGAACATTAGGAGGGGGTGCTGGGAGGGTTGGGGGGAAGAGGGACTGTATGTGTTAATGGTGACTATGGGTGATGCCTGATTCCTTTTTGTCATTTGTTTATGTTAACATGTGGGTAATGTTTGGGGTTTGGTTGGAGGGTGGGATCGTTGCTATTGATATGGGGATTGACATTCCATTCGTCATTGATTATTGTTTATTTTTGGGTGTAAATTTGGGAGAAAATGTGAAAAAGGAGAATAACAATATTTTTTAAAAAAGTAGCCCTATTTTGTGTATTGGGATTGCATTGTCTATTCTCATCCAGCCCCTTATCTATCATATTCTGCTTCCCAACTGTCAAGTGCAGGATACCTCAAGTTTTAAAATTTTAAAAGGGGAATTTCACAGTAACTTCATTGCAGTGTTAATGTAATCCTACTTGTGACACTAATAAAGATTATTATTATATCAGTCCTATTCAACCTAGATTAATGTATCCACATAATTTGACTACCATGTTGGAGAATTAATGTATTCCATCACACCCTATCACTTTTATCTAAACTTTCCACTCTCCAGCCCTCTCTTTTACAGTATACTAAATTCCAGGATTAAGATTTATCCCTGGCCTTGTGCATGGTGGATTTTCTTCTGGGCTTTGTCCTTGATGAGTTCCCTTCTCTCTGCATGTAGGGCATTGAAGTGTGCAGAAAAAGTGGAACTAATTGTAATTCCTTCTAATACCTGGTGATTATTACACATCAATGAAGCTATTTTAGATTTCTCCCATTGACCAACAGAAACAGCCTAGTTTACGATTTGGTTGTTCAGCTAAAATCTTGTGAAATATCTCCTTGATCTCAGCGTGTGATTTCAGTGTTGATGACTGCAATGTTCATATTTTCGTAAGTCTTTAAATTTGTTGTTGGCCTCCCAAATTATTAGTTAGGACTTTAGCTGGTTCTGTTTCTCTCTTTCCCCCCCCCCCCCCCCCCCCCCCCTCTCAAAAACTGGTCCCTGGTCCCTATCTATTTTTCCATGTTTTTATCCACAATCGCTCTGTTTTACCCATGCATTGTTATCAACTGAAACTGGCTGCCATGTCTAGAAAATTTAAAATTAGAATGCTTCTGCCCTTGTCACATACTTTTAGAACCATGGCTACTTTTTGATGTTTTTTGCTGATGGGAGACTTCGGCCTGATGCTTCACGCATTTGACATTTTTAAGTCTAGTATCCTGAATTCTTTTAGATTTTTAACCTGTGATGAGAGGTTTGTAAATTGGCTATGTTACTTTCAGGTAATTTGCTTTTTCTCAATTTCTATCACATGATGTCAGTAATACTACTGTAACATTTATTAAAGATGCTAGGTTTTGTTCAAGGATGTAATAATGTCCTGACTGGGTAAATTGCACAATTTACTGACTTCTCAAATACGTTCATTTATCATGTCCCATGCCCAATTTTGTTTGTCTATGTTTATGGATGGCTTGCTCAGCAGCTGGTTATTTTGCTGATAGTACTAATAAAGTGACTTGCCCCATCTGTTCTGTAAGAAATCACCTCTCTTTTGATGACTTTGCCATCTCCAAACCTCAAGCATTTTAATTAGGAGGGATAAGCCCTTAAGTCTGCTTGAGCCATTCAGTAAATTATGATTGATCTGATTGTAACCTCAGCTCCACTTTCCCACCTGCCCCGATAACCTTTTCACCCCCTTGCTTATCCAGAATATATCTACCTCTGCCCAAAAATATTCCACCACCTTTTGAAGAAGAGAATACTAAAGACTCACAACCCTCCAAGAAATTTCTCCTCATCTGTCTTAAATGGGCAACCCCATTACTTTTAAATGGTGACCCCTAGTTCTTAATTCTCCCACAAGAGGAAACATCCTCTCCACATCCACTCTGTCAAAACCCCTCAGCATCTCGTGTTTCAATACTTTGTGTCCCTCGGCTGTCCATTCTTTCATCATCAGATAACCTGCCCATTCCAGGTATTGGTCTAGTAAACCTCTGAACTGTTTCCAACATGTTTATATACTTCCTGAATAAGGAGATCAACACACATAGTACTACAGATGTGGTCTCTCTAGTGTTCTGTATAATTGAAGCATAATCATCATACTTTTTATGTTAAATTCCCCTCTCAGTAAACTAACATTCTGTTAGCTTTCCTCATTACTTATTGTACCTGCATGCTAACCATTTGTGATTCATGTACTAAGACACACTGATTTCTCTGCATCTCTGAGCCATTAGATAATAAGCTTTTTTATTCTTCCTACCAAAATGGACAATTTCACATTTATACTCATTTGTCAGCTTTTTGCCTACTCACTTTAACCTATCTATATCCCTTTGTAGCCCCCTGCCCTCTTCACAACTTACTTTCCTACCTCTTTGTGTCATCGCAAATTTAGTAACTGTATATTTGGTCTCTTCATTCAGGTCATTTATTTAAATTGTACAAAATTGAGGGTCCAGCATTGATCTCTCTGACACACCACTCATTGCATCTTGCCAATCAGACTTTATGCCTACTATTTCCTGTTCACTAACTAATCTTCTATCCATGCCAATATGTTTTCTCCTATACCTTGAGCTTTTATTTTCCGCAATAACTGTATGCAAGCAAATAGAACTTTTATATATTCCTCGAAGTTTCTTCGAACCTTACTACTTGGTAAATCCAAATACCCTTTCAACCAAACTGTTCCACATACTGTAGATATGCAAGCACTGTCCAACACACCGCTATTAAATGAACCTGTGACTGGTGTACACATTACCAGACTGAAGCTTCTTGTGATCAGTATAATTTCCTGAGACTGATCAATATCATCATCTCCTTTAGAACCTTCTGTGTCATGCATTGCTTCAAACCTTTTAGACAGATTACCACAATGGTATTTCGAATGGTATCACTGTAGCTCTTGTTCATGAGAATTATTTTGTGCTGTACACCCAGTGTCTCCTTTGCACAATAGCTCAATTGAAAAGTATATTTTCTTTATTTTACAGAATTATCACACTGAGGAGTAATAACCTATGGCCTTGTTTTCTCCAGCTAAATTCCGAAGATATGACCTTTCTGATTCCTCTTGTGACATGCAGCAATTGGAGAGAAGACTTCTAAGAAATCTCTACAGCATCATTGATTAACATTCCAAAAAATTGAAATATGCAATCTGACCAGAGAAATTTTGCACAAGTTTATGAAGCAAATACTTTTGCAGATGCAAATAACAAGCGGTATTGTAGAAAGAAGCAAAGTTTGCCTGCAAGAAATATTGTACAAATGGACAAAGGATCTATAACAGAAAACTGTGCACAAGTTTCATCTATACCTTCAGTGACTGTGAATAAACATGTGAATAAACCGCCTTGGCAAGAGTTGAAATTCAAACTTAAAAATGCAAAAGTTGTTCTGTCAAGATTAGATGTGAAAAATATCTCGCCGTACATGCTTGTAAATCGAAGTAAAACATCACTAAATAGATGCCAGACTGCACGAAAATCCTTAAGAGAAAGTCTAGCTCAGGTGGACCGTCGGGTTATTTCTTTCGAGGATAGTTCTGTGCAGCAGTCGATGGGTGAGACTTCGAAAACTTCAGAGGGGGTAGCAAAAACTGTATTAGTAAAGGTTCTACGTTTTAGCTGTGAAAAATGTAAAGATGGTGTTGAATACAACCCAAAACAGTTACTGAAACATTATCAGGAGTTGCATGCTGCAGACTTACCTGTATATCCCTGTGAGTTGTGTAGTTTTACTGCTAATGATTTTCAGACACTAAGCCAACACCGATTGAAACATCGTACTCCTCTTCTTAAGTGTGAAGTTTGTAACGATGGTAAAATGTACACTCTACAAGAGCTGAGAAAGCATTTAAATTGGAAACATGGTGTAAATGGTAATTTTCGCTGTGAAAAGTGCCGATTTTCTACCAAGGATCAAGGCACGTTTATTCAGCATATTCATCGACATGATGTGATTCAGTACAAATGTGGTAAATGTGAGCATGTAAGTTACACAAAAGGTGAGTTTCAAAGACATCTAGTTGTACACACGGGGGCTTTTCCTTTTTGCTGCCAATACTGCAACTATGGTGCAACACGTAAAGACTATATTGTAAAACACATTAATGCTGTCCATAAGGGTCTGGCGGAGGGTAGCATTTCAAAAACAGAAATGGATCCAAGTCAAAAAGGAAAATTGAAGAATTCCGCGGGTCTGAAACTTGTTCTGAAAAGATACAAAATTGGGGTGTCTCGGAAAGCTCAATGGAGGAAAAAGAAGCAAATCCTGTATTTAGCACCTACAAAGGAATGGTCTGATGATGCAACAAAGAAATTCCGCCATCCAGAACACCAGTCTCCACCAGTTGCAGACATATGTTTGAATGACGAAGTAGTTAGTCCTAAAGATATCAGCGTTGAGAAAAGTGAAATTCTAGGACCAAAGCTAACAACTTCTAGCTCACCACAGAAGTTGGCAGATGTAAGTGATTCTAATCCAATTGGCAGTAAGGAAATCTCTCCTCAGGCCCCTTTTGTGATGCTAAAGAAAAATAAATTATCAGTGCCACCTAATTATAGTGCTCAGTTTATGGGCTTCAAAGTAGTTAATGGCAAACAACATTTAGTATTAAGGCTAATACCTATATGTAAACAAAATGTAAATACTTCAAATTTGCAAACCCAAGCCAGTAATGACAGCTCTTTATGTTTACCTCCGAATGCAGGAAATTCTAATGTTAGATTACCTGATGCAAACACATCAAGTGTGAATGCGCAATCTGTTAGATTATCAAGAATTTTCACAAATCAGCCTCGCGCATTCATGACCATGAACAATTCTGTGGAATCAAAGAAGCAGACTTCAGGACCACAAATGTCGCACGTACCATATTTAACAAATGGTAAATTTACTCAGGTTAAAACACTAGAGCCATTGTTTAGAGGCTCAGCTCAAACAGCAAAATTATTAGTACCAACATCGTCATTGAATTTAATTGAGACTGCAGTAAATAAGGGTATGCCAGATAACCAGGTTATACAAAACAAGACTGCAACTTCAGAAATACCTTCAGTTTCAAACAGTAGTCCAACACCGATAGTTGCATCATCAATTATCAGCCAGATTGCCTCAAAGGGATCGCAGTGCTTAAATGAGCAGACATCTGGTAGAAAGAATGCGTCTCAGTCAGATTGTGATGCCTCGTTACAATCCATAAACGGCACCCATTTGCCTTTTATTCATAATTATGCCAAGGTGAACATTTCTACTTCAAATCAATCTGGTAGTTTGATAGTACAAGGAGATAATTCAAAGACGACAATGATTTCACAACCATCAGAGGCTGTTCCTCAAAGCTCCTTGAAGCCTGAATTGTGCTCTGGACAGCCAAACAAAATAGAAGCTACTGGAGTTCAAGTGTCAAATTTTCAACAACTGCAACATATTGTAACTTCTCAAGACTCTATAATTCCAAAATATGGTCTATTAAATGGAAAAAATTCAACAAGAAGTGTTTCAACTTCCAGCAAGCCATCAATTCCAAGCATTCCATCCCACTTACTGGTTGGCTGTCAAAATCGAGGTGCCCAAGGTTTGAATGAACTTAATTCGCCTATACTTCTGCAAATGCTGGAACCTTCTGAAATCGTTAATGAAGAATCTGATGCGGAGAGTAAATCTGTGTCATCAAACAGCATCCCTATGTCATCTACACAATGCACTGCTTCTACTATATCAAGTTGTAATTTCCTTTTTGCTTCAAGTGAACTGGGGGCTGAAACTCTAAATTTACGATGTGATGAACTCTGCAATAATTCTATGGTTGACTATAATAATTCTTGCAGTACAGTATTAAATGCAGCTGCTTCAGAACAAAGTATTTGTCACATCAATGTAAAAGAAACTAATCAAGTTAATTCTGATAAATGTTTGTATAATTTAAATAATCTACATGCTACAGAAATATCAGTATCTGGCAATTGCCAATCTGAAGTGGAGGCTGAAGCATTAAAAAATGTCACTGAAAGTGACTTAAGACATTTCTGTGAAAGTGGCAGCGATTGTGCAATAGTGCAGAGCCAACAAAAACTCAGGCAATGTAATAATAATTGGTCTTCAGATTGGATCCATGGCCTGGAGGTAAATGCTAAATTTCTAAATACAGAAGAGGATGAATCAATTTTTGTCAATCAGGAAGAGATCCTGGATTACTGTAGATCTGAATCATTTTTAGAAAAATCAAATTGCTCGAGGAAACCAGATATAGAGATGATGGACTCTTATACCAAAGATAACATGAATCATAGTATGTCTGCAGAAAACATATCTGAAGAACAAGTTATTGATTCTGATGGCAGTGTCTCCCCGGTGATGCCTAGAATCACATCTGTGTTCTCATTGAAGACTGGGGATGGAATGAGTTGCTTGGCTCCTGAAGAAAATCAGTTACTACTTGATGCATTGAAGGACACCTCTGTATTTGGTGATAAAAATCCTCGCAGTGAGCCACAATGTCCCAAAAGTAGTCCAACTAGTTTTCTAGAGACACAGACCAGTGCATATACTGCAACAAAGAAAATGTCTTTACATAATTATGCCATTAAGGAAGTGTCTGGAGCTGTGCAGCTGGACTCTGTAAATGATAGCTGTGTTTTAGATCAGAAATGTATTGGGAGGAAGAACACACTGGAGACTATATCACCACCTAAATTAAGCAGTTGCATGCCACCAAGTGTTGAAAAGATGAACACACTGTTAAAGGCTCATTCTGCTGAAATAATCAGCCAACAGTTAATAAAGGATGCAATTCGTACTTCTGCTAATGGAGGCAGTAACTCATCTGTTGCACTTTTGCGACCTTTATGCCTTGCTGGCATCGCTAAGCCGGTTTTAATCCAACCATCACAAAAAGGTTCTGCAGTGCCCTTGCATTTAACACAACAGTCCCGATTGCAAGTAGTTTCTGGGGCACTAGTTCCACGGGCAAAAGTTGTTACTGGAAACTCTGCCTCCTTGCCAGATAAAGGGTCTGGCTTGATACTTACTTTTAGTAGTGGAAGCCTTGGTGCAGTTTCGAGCATTGTTTGTGGTGGTAACCCTCAGATATTGGATAGTACATATGCCAGTGCATCAGGACAAACACCAGCATCTGACAAAATCAGACAAAATATATGTCCATTAGCAAGTAGTTCCAGAATATGTTGCACAGTGACCACACCGGTAAATGTTTTGTCTTCCAAAGATACTTTACCTAAAGGTCCAGTTTCTGCAGTGTTTGATCATCATTCTTATGCAAAGCTTGCTTTAGATTTGAATGACGACCATACAGCTGGGAGAGGTTCATTAAATGTAAATGGTCAGGATGAACATTTGCTCAATGAACCACTTGAAAATGTAAAACCATCGGTGTTAAATAATTCACTCTCATTTCCACTGAGACAGGAAACTGTTTGGGGTAGTGAGGACACACAGACAAGTACTGAAAATAAATCAGACCAACAGAATGTTGTGCTTCAGGGTATTGTGCAGAAGAAGCTAACTGGGGTTAGAAGTGAAAATCCAGTGGCAAATTCTAATACCATGACTGAAAAAAATGGACCACTTAAGAAGATATTTTTGCGATTTATTAAAGGTTCCAATGGAGAATCGGGAATGAAGGGTAACCAAGTCCTGAAAAATCCTGTGACGTTTCACAATGCAATAGGCAACTTGACTAAGTCTTTACAGCAACCAAGTCAGACTGTATTGTTTAGCGGTGGCTCTCCATGTATCATACCAGTGAATAAATCTATGCACTCAACTCCTGCAAATGACAGCATCCCTCCCCAAATCGGTGCTCAAGCTTCCCTTAAACTTGCTATTCCTCCAGCTCTACGGAGTTCATCTATTCGTTCTGCTGAGAAAAGAAATACTAATAAAGCCTCATCAGTTACTTCACAGAGATCTGCAGCAAAGTCAAACTGCCGATGGGATGACGAGAAATCTGATGAATTGTGGCAACCACGAAAGTCATGTAATGAAAATCTTGTATTCAGATTCAGCAAGCGACTAAAGAAAAAGATGGAGAATTCTGAAATTCCACCAAAATCAGAAACCAGTAGCTTTAGTGAACTTAAAGACACAGAAGAGAGAGAAAGAATCAAGCCTCCTGAAGTTAGCAATATGACATCTAGCTGTAGAATTGTGAAAACCCTGAGACTTGTACCTTTTGATCATGGGCAGCTTATTAGATGTCCGAGAAGAAATCAGCCCGTAATCGTGCTTAATCACCCTGATGTCGATGTCCCTGAAGTGGTTAATGTCATGAAAACCATTAAAAAATGTAGAGGAAATGTTCTCAAAGTAGTTTTATCAAAAAGAACAATTTGTGCTTTGTTGAATCCTTGTGGCAGTATGCAAGTAGCTGCAAAAGGGTTCCTCATCAAACAGTGCAAAAAGATAAAACCAGTGAGCCCTGTGAAAGAAAGATATGTACTGAAGTTAAAGTTGAAAAAGACAAGCAAGAACAATTATCAGATTGTGAAAACTCTTTCAAATAAAGCTATAGAAGCTAAATTCAGCTGCTGGTTTTGTGGTCGAATATTTGAAAACCAGGAGGATTGGGTGGGTCATGGTCAACGTCATTTAATGGAAGCGACAAGGGACTGGAATAACTTGATGATAGATGAAATGTCTAAAAAAGATCTAAGGCTCTGAAAGTGATTTGCGATCTTCACGTTCACATCTGTCCAATTCACTAATGCACCACTTCAGTTAATGCGAATTTACTTTGCGAGGAGCTGTTAGGGACAGTGTCTTCTGGAAGGAGAAAAAAGTGTTCAAACCTGAATGTACGAAAGGCTTTTTTCAAATGTTAGCAGTGTTTTCATGTTTTGAACTGTTTTGAACTATTTTGACAGTGGCTCTGGCATGGTATTGGGGTTTACCTAATACTATAAATAACTGAATAAATGCATTCTTCAGAATCACTTCAGAAAATTTGATGCAAATAACAGTTTAAGTTTTTTTTTAAATTTTGATTTAAAACCTTCAATAAGGAGAGGTATTACTGTTTTTATGTGGTGTAAGTACATTGTATATTATGATAGTTGAGAATTTTGATTCAATCAATTGTAATTTGTCCTAATTTTACACATGCTGCTTAACACAGTTTGTGTGTTGGACTCCAGCAAAGACAATCATTTGTACTTCTAACCACTGTTTGCTATATAATGAGAATGAGTAAATGATTAAACAACTTTTTAGATTTAGAAACAGTTGACTCCCAGTTTTTTGTTATCCTGGTTACCCTCTATGCAGTGAATTGTAATAAAATGTAGAACATACTTGGTATCTTTTTCATTGAATACGTTTATTTTATATCTTTTATATACCATGCAGCAAGGTAAGCAGTGCAGTTGGGATAATTCAGGTATTTGGTGTCCTTTTGCTGTTATTACTGTCAATAAGATATCCATGTCCATAAAGTGAACCAGAAATTTGCTGGGATATATCTTGAGGTGTGCATACTTTTCAGTAGCTCCATCACTTTAGGACATGGCAGTGCCCCCCATAAAGCTGCAATTTGTTTTTTGCATTGTTTATGTGGCCCTAAAGCAGGGCCGGAGAAGAAAATATTTTGCTAAAGTTGTAAAGATCCACCAATAGCAATTACAGTTCATCCGATTTCAAATTATGGCACACTAGAGGGAATAAAGTCTTTGAAATGTTTAGTGGACCGCGTGTGGTGCAAGTTCAACGTGTGGCAGGGTAGAACGGGTTATGGCAAAAGTGGAAGATGTTGGGGCTAATTGGATAGCCCTTTCAAAGTGCATCATGAACTGAAAGTCTCCTTCAGTGCTGAATGCAGTGATTCTATGACACCATAAGATGTAAAAATCAATGAATGGGAATGAGATCTGAAACTTTATATAGATCAGGATGGGTGCAGTCACCAGATGCCCACGACTATTCCAGGCACAGGAAAATTGTGGCAGGTTTGCTCATTTAACCTATGCACTATTTTTCACCTCAAACTAACAGAAGATGCCAATGTAAAGGGAGGGAGTTATGGATGAAAAAAAACAGGTAGGTTTGTGTATAGTTCGTTTATCTCTGGCAACATAATTTGAAAAAAATGCAAATTAATGTGGATGCAGTTTGCATCTGTCTGTATTCTCATATTTTGAGTAGCTGCTTACAATTGAGTCTGGCCTGATAGTTATGTTTAAAATGTGCATTTATTGGATGATCTGTCCAAACTTATAAATTCAGCAGTTTCCTTCCTCTGGAGACAAAATTGACTGAAACACTGAAAAACCTGTGCATCTAAAAAAATCATACTGTTTAGAGTAGAATACAGTTCAACAATCTGAATTTCTTATTCAGTGTGGGATTTCTGTTCCTGCAAATGTGCAACGGTACTAGTAGTTTGTTAGGTCTCTGATATTTTGAAGGGGCAATATTACAAAAATCGTCTATTTTTCTATTCCTTAATTGTAAAGCCATGCCTACTTGTAAAGAAGAAAACCAATGCTTTTATAACAAATTATGGAAAGGCAAATATTTATGTAACATGAATAACTTGGGTTATATTTTTACATTAGTGTTTCTTTGCTGTACTAAGCGAGTTATGAATTAATCTCTGGTTTTGAAATGTCACTTCAGTTGACTGGTAAATGCATCAAAACAAATAACTTTGATACAGAATATGTTTAATATGGATATGTTTCTTGCTTCAGTTTTTGGTATGTGTTTATAAATAAACTGTTGCTTGCTGGAACTGAAATTGGACCCCTTTTTTTGTATATTGGAAATGGATTTGTGTAAGTTCCAAATAACTAATATCAAAACTTTAATACTTTAAAAAAAAAAATAAAAAATATTTTATAGCTATGCACTACCAATATTGGGATATTTCTTCAAGGTCAGCTTTTACAAATGAATGCTATTTTGGATACATCTATGTACATTTTCTTCAGAAATAAAGTTAATTAAAACAATATATAACTTTTGTTCTCTTGTCTACCTGTCATAGCCATATACCTTTAAAGTGTTGATTAAAATATAATAAAAGTGTGAAATGGATTGTACTAGTTATTTGGGTTTACAGAAACATAGATGACACGAAATTTCAGATGCTCTATTTCAATATTTATTGCGTGACTACACAATTAAATGAAAATTCCTATGTTAGGCCTCCTGTTAAAAATGGTAATTTATTCTTGCTATAAAACCAACATGAGAAGAAACAAATAACTTTATTTTTAGAACTTGTAGGGCTAGAAAAGATCATTTGAAGTTTTAGTTCCAGTAGCTAGAAAGTACCTTGGCCCATGAAAAGTTTTCAACTGCTCAGCAAAGTTTTTATTTAATGAATTGTTAAAATGTTCAATGTACAAGTTGATATCTGAGATCCTTAACTGAAATATTGAGATCTTTCAACAGAATACTGAACTGTTTTGTCCAGGATTTCCAACAACTGCAATGTTTACATTTTTATTTTTCAAAATTGGCAAGTCATGTTGCAGCTGTATAGAACCTTAGTTAGGCCACACTTGGAGTATAGTGTTCAATTCTGGTCGCCACACTACCAGAAGGATGTGGAGGCTTTAGAGAGGGTGCAGAAGAGATTTAGCAGAATGTTGCCTGGTATGGAGGGCATTAACTATGAGGAGCAGTTGAATAAACTCGGTTTGTTCTCACTGGAACGACGGAGATTGAAGGGCGACCTGATAGAGGTGTACAACATTATCAGGGGCATAGACAGAGTGGATAGTCAGAGACTTTTCCCCAGGGTAGAGGGGTCAATTGCTAGGGGGCATAGGTTTAAGGTGCGAAGGGCAAGGTTTAGAGTAGATGTACGAGGCAAGTTTTTTTTTACACCAAGGGTAGTGGGTGCCTGGAACTCGCTACCGGAGGAGGTGGTGGAAGCAAGGACGGGACTAGACAGTAATTGGCAAAAGGAGTAAAATTGATCAGGAAAACCTTTTTCATCCTGAGGGTGATTGGAATCTGGAATGAAGTTTCTGAGAGGGTGGTCAAAGCAGTTTCAATTTGAAGTATTCAAAGGGAATTGGATTTCTATCTGGAAATTAATGTACAAGGTTACGGGATAAGGCAGGGGAGTGGGGCTAGGTAGAATGCGCTTTCAGAAAGCCAGTGCAGACTCGGGCCAAATCTTTACAGTAAAGATTCTGTGACGCTATATTTTCAGAATTTGGTAATAGTGGCAGAGGTGTCTTCTCAAAATACAATATCAGCAGCAAAGCTAGTCAATATCCTAAGATCAACATGTTCAAGTATCTTGATTTCTGTTGCTTGTAGTCTTATTAGTCTATGTGCAGTTTGTTGCTTGAGTGCATGTGCAGTTTGTGTGTTTGATGTAATTGTCAGCATTCTTTAGTGATGAGCTTTTATTATTGATCTACCCAACTGAAAGGATGCTTCAGAGCAAAATACTTCAGATGCTGGAAGTCTAAAATGAAACAGAAAATGCTGTATAAAGTCAGCAAGCCTGACAGCATCAGTCCTAGTTCAATCCTATCCTATCCAGCTGGTGCCCACTACTTAGAAACATAGAAAATAGGAGTAGGCCATTTGGCCCTTTGTGCCTACTCCACCATTCATTATGATCATGGCTGATCATCTAACTCAATAGCCTCTTCCTGCCTTTCCCCCCACCCTGTATCCTTTGATCCCTTTCACTCCAATAACTATATTTAACTCCTTGAAAATCTATAATGTTTTAGCCTCAACTACTTTCTGTGATAGCAAATTCCACAGGCTCATCACTCTGGGTGAAGAAAGTTCTCATCTCAGTCCTAAATGGCATACCCCGTATCTTCAGGCTGTGATCCCAGGGTTCTACCTACAGGAGGTAGTTGGATATCAGTTGGGATTGGAATGTGTATGGCGATCTTCCTCCATTAGTTGTCTGATTTCAAAGCTGTTCTCAATAGTACCTATTTCTCTGCTCTTGCAAAGTTGCCTCTGGTGACTTCCTCATTTCTTGTTGGTGCTGCTCGCTGACGACTACATCCAGGAGCTTAATGTCGGGCTCTAAATGTATGCTGACAATACCTTATACACACCTCTCCCAATACCGCCACTAGCTCTAAATTGACTGGCATCCAGTACAAAATTAGCAAAAATGTTCTCCAACTAAATATTGGGAAAACTGAAGCAATTGTCTTTGATTTCTCCCCCCCCCCCCCCCCCCCCCGTTTCAAGCAAACACATTGCCCAGCGAACAACTCCATTCTTCCTGGCAACTGAGAGACTGAACCATGATTTTGCAGCTTTGATGTCCTTTTTCATAGAATCTCGACAGTGCAGAAGGAGACCATTCAGCGCGCCGAGTCTGCACCGATCCTTGGAAAGAGGACGCTGCCTACGCTCCGACCCTATCGATGAGCTCAACTTTATGATCATACAAAATGGGATGCTGGCCAGGATAGCACTTAAATAGTCAAACCTAGAACAAGGGCGTGATTGAGATTGAGAACAAGAAGGCTGATGGCATGTTGGTCTTCATTGTTGAGATTTTGAGTATAGAAGCAGGAATATGTTGCTGCAATTATACAGGGCCTTGGTGAGGCCACACCTGAAGTATTGTGTGCAGTTTTGGTTTCTGAGGAAGGATGTTCTTGCTCGAGGGAGTGCAGCAAAGGTTTACCAGACTGATTTCAGGGATGGTGGGACTGTCATATGAGGAGAGATTGACTAGGTTGGGATTGTTCCCGCTGGAGTTCAGAAGAATGAGGGGGGATTTCATAGAGACTTATAACATTTTAACGGGACTAGACAGTAAATGCAGGGAAGATGTTACTAATGATGGGTGTGTCCAGAACCAGGGGTTACAGTCTGAGGATTCAGGGTAAACCATTTCTGACAGATATAAGGAGACATTTCTTCACACAAAGAGTGAGCCTGTGGAATTCATTACCATGGGAAGTAGGTGATGCTAAAACTTTGAATATATTCAAGAGGCGGCTAGAGATAGCACTTGGGAAGAATGTGATTAAAGGCTATGGGGAGAAAGCAGGATTAGGCTATTGAGTTGGATGATCAGCCATGATAGTGATGAATGGATGAGCAGGCTCGAAAGGTCAAAAGGCCTCCTCCTCTTCCTATCTTCTATGTATCTACGTATGTCAAATTCTCATCATTTTCAAATCCTTCCATGATCTCTAACCTCCAACCATAGAACCTCTGAGCATTCCTTGAATTCTTGCCACTTGGGCATAGACAATCTCCTCCTGTTGGCAATCATGCCACTGTTGTCTCAGCCTTAGGTTCTGTAATTCCCCCTCTAACCCTCTCCACATTTGAAGCTTTTTAACTTTGTAAAACTGATCTCTGACCAAGCTTTAGGTCTCTACCCAAATATCCCTTTGTATCTTGACGAATTTTGTTTGTTTTGGAAAAAAAAAGAAAAATGCCTGTGGATGTTTTCAGACATCCAAGGCACTGTATAAATAAAGGTTGTGGGTGTTATTTTTTTTCCTCATTTCATTTTGGACTCGCTTAGCTCTGGCCATAGCATGCTAGCTTTGGTATCGAAAACCATGTTAGGTCCATGATATCACTGTTATCACATCCATGTATTTCCTCCCCCATCACTATTGGCAGATGACAGGGATCGTACAATGCAAATCTTTCGTCAACAACTTGGGATCCCCTTCAAAAGTGCTGCAGACCAAAGTATTCCTTGCTACCTGACCTCATCAGCTCCGTGCCAAATCCCAGGACCCTCACCCAACTGTAGCCAAAACCAGGGATTATTCAGTATTCACAAAGTGCGAGGGCAGTTCTCACCTGAACCCCTGTCTCCCGACCTGGCACAACTAAATCTAAGCCAGCAGTCTGCAACATCATCGATGGGCGGCACGGTTGCACACTGGTTAGCACTGTTGCTTCACAGCACCAGGGTCCCAGATTCGATTCCCGGCTTGGGTCACTGTCTGTGCAGAGTCTGCACATTCTCCCCGTGTCTGCGTGGGTTTCGTCCTACAAGTCCCGAAAGACATGCTGTTAGGTAATTTGGACATTGTGAATTCTCCCTCTGTGTATCTGAACAGGTGCCGGAATGTGGCAACTAGGGGCTTTTCACAGTAACTTCATTGCAGTGTTAATGTAAGCCTACTTGTGACATTAAGGATGATTATTATAGCAGTCACACATTGTATTCCTAGCTTACAGCTATAGCTTACAGCTGTCACAGGATGTAAAAAAAATGTACCAGTCATTTACTGTTCTCGTATAACAATGGATAAAGCCATGGATTTCAATTGATGGACCGTCTTTGAGGTTTCGAGATGATTCTAGAAATCATAGTAAAAGTAGAATATGATTCACTTGGTTGCTCTAAATCAGTAGCATTGTTGTATTTCTTTCACATGCGTCATCACTTACTGATATAAAACCATAAAAATATTAGCTTTTTCAAAGACTAAAATATGCTTATTTCAATATGTTGCCTCTTGTTTTTCAAATTATTGCATCCTGCCCAAATTTATCGGTTGTAAATGGCCTTCAAACCAATGTTCATTTGCAATTTCCAACCCAATTTATGGAAAATCGCCAAATTAGGTTATTTGTTTTATTTATTGACGATTCGAGCAAGGCCAGTATTTATTACCCATTCCAAATTGCCCTCGAGCCACCTTGAATTGCTGCAGTCTGTGTTCTGAAGGTAATCCCACAGAATTGTTGGGGATAACATAGAAATGAACCTAAACAGCCATTTAGTAACTGATTTAGAACTCCACTTTCCTACCTGCTCTCCACAATTCTTGACTCCCTTTGTAGATTAAACATATCTCAGTTGCAAATATACACTAACCCAGGCTCCACTGCTCTCTAGGGTAATATTAGCCAAATATTAGTGACCTCTAAGGAAATCAATTTTTCCTCATTGCCATGTCAAATGGGCGAGCCCTTACAAATGGGCGAGCCCTTATTTTGAAGGGAGTTTCAGGATTTTGAGCAGGTGACAATGAAGAAATTATGACCTTTTCGAAGTTCGGCTGGTGAATTGGGAGTGGAACTTGCAGGTGATGCCAATCCCATGGACGTGTTGACTTTGGACTTCGAGGCAGTAAAGGTTGCAGATTTGTGTGGTGCCACAAGCCTTGGAGAATTGTTTTGTTGCATCTTGTGGAAAGTATACATGGTAGTAGTGACACACAGGTGATGGGTGTGCCAATCCAATTTAGATGCTTTATCCTGTATGGAGTTGTGGCGTAGTTGCAATCATTCAGATAAATTAGAAGTTTTGCTTGATATTCCTGACTTGTGCTTTGAAATGGACAGACTTGGGGATCAGGAGCTGAGACTTTTTGCAGAATATTCAATCTCTGACCAGGTCTTGTACCCATGGTATTTATTTAGCTGGTCCAATAAAGCTTCTGATCAATGGCAATCCTCTAAGATGATAATGTGTTATTGTATCCCCCCCAAGCTGCGATTCTCCGTTTGGGAGACTTGAGTATTCTCGCCGGAACTGAATAACATGCGATTTGTGTTGCAGATGGTGGCGCTATTCAGTAAGCGAGTCAGGACATGCAAATTGGCCAGCACTCTGCCACCACGAATTGAGAGCAACTCCCGGGACTGTGGGCGTTATAACTGTTGGGGCCCAGGATGCAACCCTGGCACCAAGCCAACACGGTGCCTGCGAAGCACCCACCAACAAGAGGGAAATAAGCCATTCCATCAACAAAAAGGCATCTCACTGGACAGTTATCAAGGTATAAAACGCGGGTAAACACTACGGCCTCAGCCATTGCAGGACGCAAACCCAGAGCAACCGCCCTCCCCAACAAACAATTATAATTACCAGTCCCAACTATGCCAAATATACACATGTTCAGAGGGCTGCATGGTGGCACAGTGGTTAGCACTTCTGCCTCATGGCACAAGAGACCCGGTTTCAATTCCTGCCTTGGAATTGAACTGTGTGAGAGTTTGCATATTATCCCTGTGTCTGCGTGGGTTTTCTCCGCGTGCTCCGGTTTCCTCCCACAGTCCAAAGATGTTCAGGTTAGGTGGATTGGCCATGATCAATGCATGGGCTATGGAGATAGGGCGGGGATGTGGGACTAGATATGGTGCTCTTTTGGAGGCTTGGTGTAGTCTTGATGGATCGAATGGCCTCCTTGTGCACTAGAGATTCTATGCATTCTAATAGAGAGGAGTGAAAAAGAAACTCGGAAGAGTCGGAAGGAAACCAGAACCCAGCTGCGCTCCATCGAATCTAATGCACCGGTGGGTGCTATTCGGGTCAATCTATATTTTCAAGTTATCCCTGATATAACCCATACCTTCATAGAAGAATTTTATCTACTTACCACTTAGTAGCATCAATCCTGGGTCCCGCATTGCTAAGTAAGTAAAGTAGACTTTGTAATAACCACCGTTTCAGGTTAAAACTTTTAAGTTATTTCATTACTATATTTTTTCTTTTAAAAGATGCAATCACTGTCTTTACAGAAAAGTAAAAATATCTTGCTTCTGGATTCTCCTGGTTGGTTGAAAAGACCTTCAGGTCTAACTTGACAAACCCTCTTCTTTAGCTTTTGGTCTTCCTCAGATGGATTAGCTGTTCCGCTGGGTTTCTGTGCTCTATCCTTCTCATGATCGAGGACAGCTATGAGAGCTGACTCTGCTGGCGGTCCGCGATTTAGAGTTCATATTCTCTTTCTAGCAGTTATTAAGTTTATATGACATCGTAAAATAACTTTATTTTACTCTTGATTGTACAAGGTACCTTTAATCTGAATTATTTCTAACACAACTATGTATTCATATTGAGCAGGACTTCAGCTCATCGAACTCTGATTACATTGTTTCCCTTGTGATGTTCAAAGGTGCTTTGATCCCAGAGGGGTGTTACATCTGGTTCCTGTCACTTCGAAAGTTGCTTTATTACCAAATAATGCCCCAGCTCAGAACTCTGACTCCGATTTGGGGCTAACATGTGTTCCCGTTGTCACGTCTCCAGCTTTCCATATTCACCTGGTGTCAGCAGAATTTCACACCTAAACATTTGTCACCCAATTCGATTGATGATCCTAGCAATTCTTTTTTAGCTGCTTACTGAAATAACCTTCAAATAAACCTTCAAAGAAGGTGCAAAATATTGTTTTTTTCCATATAACTAAAAGTTCAATGTGCTGTGACTTAAAAGACACATCAGTTTTACAGATTGAATAGTCACAAGCTGCTTTCTTAAATCCTGTTTAATAAAGGCTATCTGCATTTCAAAACCTTCTTTTTCAGCTGCTGTTAACCCTTCGTGGGATTTTTCCCTACATTCTCTCATGTACCTTACCCAGGTATTGCCAGACTTCCATATTTCAAATGACATTTTCCCATTTATACTTTTACAGTGCGGAGTTTGCATTTTCTCTCCGTGTCTGCATGGGTTTCCTCTGGGTGCTCCGGTTTCCTCCCACAGTCCAAAGATGTGCAGGTTAGGTGGATGGGCCATGCTAAATTGCCCGTAGTGTCCAAAAAGGTTGGGTGGGGTTACTGGGTTACGGGGATAGGGTGGAGCTGTGGGCTTAGGAAGGGTACTCTTTCCAATAGCCAATGCAGACGCGATGGGCCGAATGGCCTCCTTCTGCACTGTAAATTCTATAATTTAAAAAAAAAAAAACTGGCAGGGATCGGGTGGATTGATTCTGGTTCGCTGGTTCCACAACTAAGTAACCTTCTTAGTAGGTCTTTTACTCAGTCGCTGAGGGATGTGTCCCAAACAGAGGACGACATTGCTGGGGCACTGCAGAGCGTGGCCCAGTCACTTGGGTGCATCGCTGAGGGCGTTGACACCATGACGCAGACAACGGGGAGGCGCCAAGACTGGTAGAGCCAGATGCTCCTCCATCCCATGGAGACTCCAAGGGCCCATCAAGGAGGAGGAAGCGCTGGAGGCCAACCCAGGACCTGCCACCAAGGAGCCAACGGTGATCTCCTGCTCTTCAAAATCACCTGCTCACCAGTGCACTTCAAGGGCAGCGGGCAGAACAGAGTGACAAGGTGATGCCTGTGACACCAGTAAGTTGGCCCTCGAGAACATCCGCAAAGTACATCAAAGGCCACAGAGCGTGGAAAGCAGCAGGCTGTTTACAGCTCTGATATGCATCCTGGGGACACACTTCGACGTAGCAGTGGTCCACAAAAGATCAAGAAGAGAGAGGTGCACTGAGTGGACACTCGGAGAGGGGGTCGGGGGGAAATGTAGCTAGCCGAAATGGAACTATCCAATGTTCACTATTAAAACATGTTACACCTGATATATGTGATGCCTCTGTAACGTTATTTTTCATAGTGGGGCTGCCTGCACCAGTCACCCCCTGTGCCCCCCCCCACCCCCGGGACACAGTGATCAAGACCAAACGGCCCAGATGCATATCCATTCAAACGATGGATGTGAGCACGCAGTCAACAAAAAGACAGGAGTCAAGACTTTGACATAAACCGAGGAGCACCAGAGCTAACTTCACAACGAGAGATCATCACTCTCATGCCTTGTATCTTTACTCGCTGACAGTGCCAACACAGGCCCTACCCGATGGCCTGGTGCCGCAAGACGACATGCATGCCATCAATTACCACTAGACCTGGCACATCCAGGCAGAGAATCCTGTAGGCCGAGCAAATTGGTGACTTGGTCCAGCTCAAATTTGATGTCTGATACCTGGGCATACAGGACCTCGCGAATGCTCTTGTGGGCTGTAGCTAGGGAAATGGCGCACAAGTACCCGCTCGAGCACTGGAATTAACCCCTTGCATGCAAGTTCAGGGCTGTGGTGATCTTCACAGCCCCCAGGAGCAAGTGTCTGTCTCCTCCATGCGGTGCCAAGTCCACGAGGATGTGCCGCAGTGTCTCTTTGTTGAGACACAGTCTCCTGCAGCACATGCTGTCCGTCATCTCCTCAAAAGATCAAAGGCACCTTGGGCCATCACCGACGTCCTCCTTGGGTTCCTCCTCAGCCTGATGGATGACCGGGTCTTCAGGGTGTACAGCCGCCTCCTGCACATGGAGTGCCATCTCCAGTCTGTATCTCTGGCAACTGTCCACCTGGGCTGCCACAAGCACTCTGCGGGATTACCATAATCAGCCATATTGTTATATCTGTAAGGAATTGGAGAAGGAGTGGGAGTGACAATGAGTTAGGCCTTTTATCGCAGGACTCTCAAATCCCCAAGCCTCTCCAACCCTCATGTGTCCCACCTTCTCGCAGAGTGCCATCCAGCGAGCCAGTTGTGCTGGAGATCCTCACTCTGTTCCATCACCCCGCCCACATCAGGAGCCCCTAGACCCCCAATACCAGACACTTGCCGGGAACATTAGGCAGACCTTAATCAAGTGCCCTCCCATGATCCACACACTCATCCTTTGGTCGCAAAGATATTCCCAGTGCTGAAGCCCAGGAGGGAGTGTTTAATTGTTGACTGCTGCCTCTATGATGCTGATGCTTCCAGGTTCAAAGTTTGATTGAAATGTAATGCAATAATTATCATCCGAGACATGGCATGTGTACCCACGGAAAGCATTTGAGTAATATTTTATTGGCAAAAACGGCCATTAATAATGGTTTGAAAATCAACCTTTATATCACACTAACCATTGATCAACAAGGAAACGTCACCGTTCCATATTGGTACCGATACAACGCTATATCAGCTCATTTTCGCAACAAAAAAACAGCCACATGGTATCACCGCTTGCAGGTTCCTCAACAGAAACGGAGGATAAGCATGTAAATGTTTTACCATGTCCTGAACTGATCTGCTCAGCAATGCGTTACTTGTTGGTTGTTCCATGTATCAGTGCCATTCTCTGTCCATGAGCCACAGCTGTGCAGGCCTCCCACGCGGCCCAATCTCATGGGAAACAAATCCTGGCAATCATATATTCCACTGGTGTTCAAGATGCAGTTGAACATCCTTGAGTTCCAGCGTGTCTGACTCACGGTGATGTGCCAGTTACATGCAGCACTCACCACACCAGCAACAAAACCATCTGCAATCTGCAAAAGGATTTCTTCAACATCTTCATCAGGCTGATTATTTGGATCAATGTTGCGCATCGGGACCCGCAGCGTCTTTTTGCTTGAAACTGGATTGCCTTCTGGACTCGTACAGCCCCAGCCCCCCTCCCCGAGCCTGGTGTTCCAGGACCCAGGTATCTTAGAAAAACATGTCCTCCTTTCAGGCTACAGAAAAAGAAGAAAACAGCAGCAGCAGCCTCCAGGCGTTTGCAACCACCAGCAGCAGTAAATACAACCTGCAACACCTTCAGCATATAACAAAGAACAGGGCTCTGACCTGGAAGTGTTTTGTAGGACAGGTAGGTAGCAGCTGTAGTTGTCCCTGTTATGGATATCTGCAATATTTAAAGACTGCTTGAAGGTCTCGGGTCCCCAGGTGCGACTCCCGACTTGGAACACTTCAGCTCTCCCCCCCCCCCCTCCCTAAAGCACTGGGGCAACAACTCCAGTGTCCTTGAACTACATGCCTGAAAATAGAAATGGCTACTCACCTCCTCCGTTCTCCTCAGCAGCCATTGCACCAGCTTCACGTTATTAAAAAGGAGTACTTAACGACGCCTGCTTGATTTCTTGCTGGGAAACCAATTAATTCTTGGGAGGCCATTACATTAGACTTCAGTCGTGCTAATGAGATGGCGATTAATGCAAATGAGGGTAAATGATATGCTCGCCATATTTGGGCGAGATCCAGAACTCGCCAGCAGGAGCGAGCCGCTTGGATAGCAATTTTGTCCGTTCCCACAATTTAATCGGCACACCCACATCCGCGCAGGGTTCAATGTGGTGGCTAAATCATTGTTTTCGTTCAAAATAAAATTTTGGATCTCCACAGACACATTATTGTGCTCACCAAGAGTTAACAATTTTTAATGTGGTTGGCACTGGCAAAGCTGACATTTCTTTTCCTAAAGGACATTGGTGAACTAGTGGGTTTTTCTTTTCATGGTCACTTTAATCATTGTTTAAAACTCAAACAGGCATAGTGGGATTTTGAGCTTGTGTTTTCTGTTTTACAATAAAATTAAAATATATGTAATGCATTCTAGAACATAATCAAAAGTATTTCGTAATTTCAAGTTGCGTATTCATGCAAGTAAAGTGGCCAGGTTTATTCTAAATGAACAACTTCTATGAAAAACGTTTTCAAATTTTGACTTAATCGATAAGCGATAGTCGTGTCAGGGAATGGAGCACTTCTGATTTCAGGCACACAATGTCATCATTAGAAATTCCTATGATCAATGTGGCACACTTGCATTTAGAGCTCAGTTCTTTAAGTTCTCGAATACTAAATCTCCATTCAGAGAATGCCACCCACAGGATTGGCATACATTTTCCCTTCTTTACGCTAGCTACTTTGTCTCTGACTGATGGTGTCAACTAGTGACAATTTTTAGGTGATTTCATGCTGTTGGTCTATGAACAAGGGTGGAATTTAGTCTGCTCAAACTCCTCTCATGACAGACCCTTAGAATGAATAGATGGTTTCATTCCAACAGCCTAGGTTGCTTTTGAATCCAGTATCTGGAGATGAAAAGCTCATTGCACCACAGTTGTGTTGCTAACCTTTATTTTATTTTGTATTTCACTCTGTATCAATTACTTCTTAGCAACATTTAAATATTCTTATGACTTGTTAAAATACATCTTATGAAATACTAAAGATGATTAGAAATTGGAATGAGAATATTTACTGTCTAAACTTTGGCAAAAAGCAGTAAACTGGTTACAGTTTAATTCATTAAGGTTAAACATTTACAGCACACATCTTTGTTCAAGGTTTTGTAAACCATGCCCTCTTTCTTATGTGATCTGGGGAGGAGACCCTGTCCAGATCTTGTAACTGTACAGTGGCTTTAAAAACATGCTTTGATATGTAAATTACTAATTTGCACTCTTAAAAACACTTGTGTTGTACATTAGTCTGCTGCTGATGTAGGGTTTACCCAATTCTTCTCCCTTTTGAGCCTCGTTGTATGGATTTCTATAACTTGGAAAATTTATTCAAAATGTTTTTGATGGTTTGAAAGAAGAAACAGTCGTATGAGATGGAAATGAGAAATAATCAATCCATTCAGACAGTCGCATCTAACTACATGTATTATGAAACTTTGACTGGATGCTTCAATTTGGTAGAATCTTTTGTGTTGTTTTGGCTGTCAATGAGCACCAAGGGATTCTTTTGATGGCTTTCAATTATGTCAGCAACACTGGAAAACCGCTAGATGGAGAAAAACAAAATAGACTGTTAGCCCCTCCGGTGTCCTTTTTTTAAAAATAAAAATAAAAAAATGTAAAACCAGAGCAAAAATAGCTTCTTCATATATAGAGCCTTTAATGTCCAAGAATATCCCAAGACACCACAGTGAGATTTTATTTTATTGAAAAGAGGGTGGCAAACCAAAAGGTGGAAAATATCATGAGTGATGACTCATTGATTAGTCAAAGAGGTAGATTTTGGGAAGGGTTGGTGGAGAGGCCAGACACGTTTAGTGACGGAATTCCAGACCACGTGGCCTAAGTGGTAAATAATATGTAAAAGAAAGCTGAAGTTAGAAATGGAGAATTGTAAGGGCAGCATGGTGACACAGTGGTTAGCACTGCTGCCTCACGGCAAGAGGACCCGGGTTCGATCCTGGCCCCGGGTAACTGTCCCTATGTGCATGGGTCTCACCCCCACAACCCAAAAAGATGTGCGGGTTAGGTGAATTGGCCTTGCTAAATTGCCCCTTAATTGGGAAAAAAAAATTGGGTACTCTAAATTTATTTTTAAAAATAAATGGAGAATCGTAGCGAAAAAGGCTATTAAAGCTTATCTCTTGAATTCTTCAAATCTCCTGTTATTGGAGATTCTGAACTTAATTCTGAACTCATCTAATGGATTTTGCTCTATCCTGCCTGGCAAATCATTTCAAATTGCTTATCACTGCAAATAAGAATGTTCTTCATTAATTTAACATTTACTTTCTCACTATTTGAAATTATTTCATCATATTCTTATACTTGATTGAATTTGAAGTACCATTTTGACTGCAAAATCTGGGTCAATATGAAATTTTATGTACATGTAATGAACGCATCACCTGAAACACATTTTCATACTAAATAATTAAAATTTCCCTACTCTTTCCCTCTTCCTTTCACACGTGGGACTAGGTTTGTCCTTTTCTACACCATCTGCAATATTTTTTAATATAAGCAGAACTGAAAACCGTACTCGAGGTGCAGTCTGACAGTCCATTATAAAGCTTTGGCACAACCTACAATTAATTCAGTTTTGTTGCTGTGAAGTTTACATCATTTTCAAGCTACATCTGAGTATTGTTTTGAATTGTCACACCAAGTATGGTACAGTGTTTGTGAATTCTGTTGTCAAATGAATTAGTTGAGCATTTTGCCAGCATGCATTTAAATTGCCATCCTAGACCCATAACTGTATATTGAGAACTAGCTTGATTAACAGAGCAACTCAAACGCTGAGACCATTTTCTCCTGATGACAAAGATTATTTAAAAATATAAGAGGATTATCAACATTTGACACATCTGTGTATATATGGTGCATGCAATCATTTTTAATTTGGAACAAAAGTTGAATATGTGCCACAAATTTTCCCCATAATTATATTTAATGCATGCTTCATAATTATGCTGCTTTCAAAGGTATTTGTTGCCAACATGTTTGTTTCTCTGTGGAATGCCATGGTCCACACTGGACCAGCAAATGTGTGGAGGAAGAAAAAGGGAAGAGCAATAGTGACAGGGGATTTGTTAGCCATGGGACAGACGGGCTTTTCTGTGTAGACGTGACTCCCAAGACTGTGTTGCCTCTCTGGTGCCAGGGTCAAGGATGTCACAGAGCAGCTGCAGGACATCCTTCTGGGGGAGAGTGAACAGCCAGATGTCATGGTCCACACTGATACCAATGAGTTGGATAGGAAGGGGGTTGGGGGTCCTGCAATCAGAATTTAGGCAACTAAGGTTGAAAATTAGCAAGCAGGACCTCAAAAGATTATTCCCAGTGCCATGTGTAAGTGAGTACAGAAATAGAAACATAAGACAGATGAATGAGTGGCTGGAAAGATGGTGCAGGAGGGACGTCTTTAGATTCTTGGGACACTGTGACTGGTTCTGGGGAAGATGGCACTTGTACAAGCCAGAGGGGTTGCACCTGAACAGAGCTGGGACTGAGTTCCTTGCAGGGCATTTTGCCAAGCTGTCAGTAGGGCTTTAAGGTAACTTGGCAGGGTTGTGAGAACCCAGGTAAAATATTAGAAAGGAATACCAGGATGAACAAAACACTGGGAAGGACAGAAAGCACAAGTATAGAGAAGAGTAAAGTTTTTACATTTTTTTTTAAAGAGTAACCAATTCTTTTTTCCAATTAAGGGGCAATTTAGCGTGGCCAATCCACCTAGCCTGCACGTCTTTGGGTTGTGGGGGCGAAACCCACGCAAACATGGGGAGAATGTGAAAACTCCACATGGACAGTGCCCCAGAGCAGAGATCGAACCTGGGACCTTGTTGCAGTGAGGCAGCAGTGCTAACCACTGTGCCACAAGTGTGGACAATGGGGCCCTATCCTGGTTTGGGTAGGGAGGGCAAGGGATGAGAGCATAGGTGCAGGACATGGGTCAGAAAAGGTTCAGAGCCTGTCAACCACAGTGTGTGGGGAAACCAGGATTAAGGAAGAATGAAGACATGTCAACAGCATCATTATGGAAAGTAGAATCACTGGAACAGATGCAATGGAGGCAAAGGAACTGAGACAATGGGAAGGAACCTTTTATGAAGTCATGGAGAGTCCACCGAGTTGTATCAAAGAAACGTAGGTTTATTTGCAAGGCTATAATACACAGCTCCTGGTAGTTACCAATCATGTCTAATGGTTTGTGCCAAACTGGCTGACCTTAGATATAATATAGGTTGAGTTCCCCCCCCCCCCCCTCCCTCCCTTAACAAGGGAGCTCGTATTCCGCAAGGGACATGGGGAAGGCAATCATTCCTGCCCTGTAAGTCCTGTGTGGTGGGTTATGACATTTCCCCCCCCCCCCCTAAATTCCCCCCCTCGATGGCCGTGGATGAGGAAGAGGACGCTGGACTCTCTTTGGTGCAGGCAAAACGTTGTGTATCCGAGGCCTGGTGGCATATACCACGAAGGGGAACACTGCTTCCTACTGAACACTGGGTGGATAGACATAGACATAGAATTTACAGTGCAGAAGGAGGCCATTTGGCCCATCGAGTCTGCATCGACCCTTGGAAAGAACACCCCACACCTCTACCCTATTCCTGTAACCCAGTAACCCCACCTAACCTAACACTAAGGGCAATTTAGCATGGCCAATCCATCTAACCTGCACATCTTTGAAATGTGGGAGGAAACCCACGCAGACATGGGGAGAAAGTGCAGACCACACAGACAGTGCCCCAAGCCGAGAATTGAACCTGGGACCCTGGAGCTGTGAAGCAACTGTGCTAACCACTGTGCTACTGTGCTGCTCCTCAGCTGGGGGGGGGGGGGGGGGGAGCTGCACAATGAAATGTGCATCAGAAGCCTCTGTTGCCATGCCGGAATCCGCAGAGACGTCCCAAATGTAGGCGTCAAGACATCCACGACGGGTGGTCCGCTATGCGGTTATGTGGTGGGGTCAATCCAGGACAGGTCGCACATGAGCCAGTGCGCGCCGTCAGCTAAATTGCGGATGATTACAGTGTCACCTGCTGAATTGCCGTGGTGGTTGACGCTGAACCGGGCAAGCCCTTGCAGCTCCTGGTTACTGCACACATTCACACTGATATCAGGAAACCGCACAAGGTGGGTACAAAAACCTCGGCCCACGAGCATCTCAGCCGGGGCAACCCTAATCACCACATGTGACGTGGTCCAATAGGAGAATAGAAAATGAGCCAGCCTTTTATCCATCGAACCTGAAGTCTGCTTCTGGCGCCCCCGTTTAAACGCCTGCACGACCCGCTCTGCCAACCTGTTCGACGTCGGGTGGTACGAGGCAGTACACACCTGTCGAATCCCGTTGGCCTTCAGGAACACCGAGAACCCCTCACTTGTGAAAGAAGCACCGTGACAAGGACCTCAGGACAACCCTGCGTCGAGAAAGAGGTACGCAACTGCACAGCGGTCGCACAGGAGGTACTTGCCGTCATATTGTGAACCTCTATCCACTTGGAATGGGCGTCTATTTAAAAAAAAAGAAACATCAAGCCCAGGAACAGACCAGCAAAGTCGGCGTGTGCTCGAGCCCAAGGGCAACCTGGCCACTCCTAAGGGTGAAGGGGTGTGGCTGAAGGGAGCTCTGGTACTCCTGACAAATGGAACACTGCTGAGCTATCTTCTCTCTGTTGGTATCCAGGCCTGCCCACCAGGCATAGTTGTGCGCCAACATCTTCACAATTATGAAGGTCTTTCAAGACAAACTCTTGACCTTTCGCAGGGATAACAACCCGCTTGCCCCACAGTCGAGCACCACACTCAGTTCAGACAACTCTGAGGAGCAGACCCGTAAATCGCTCGGCAACTGTCGATGCTGGCCACCATAAACCACTAGATGCCGCACCTTGGCAAGTATGCGGTCAGTCTGTGTCCAGTCATTGACACACAATGCGGTGACCACAGGGAGTCCATGAAATTCAACACGGCGACTACTTCATCCAACTGGTGCGGGGCGGGGCAGCATCAGCTGGCAAGGCGAGACAGCGCACCATGTCGACATGCGCAATGTGAGTAACCTGCAGCCATCAACAGGGCTCAGCACTGGATTCCTGCATAGGCAACGGGCGAGATTGCCTTGTCCTCGCGGAAGAGACCTAGCAAGGGCGTATTCTCTGTAACAATGAAGAAATGGCACATATTGTGAAACGTTTTCACCCGACGACCACGGTCATACCCTCCTCCTCCATCTGTACGCATTTACATTCGGTCGCTACCAGTGTACGAGAGCCAAAAGTGATCGGCTGCTCCCGACGAAGCCCTTCAGGATATTTTCCATGATGTGCAGGAAGATCGCACATGCCGATGATGGCCCGAAAGGCAGCCGGGTGTATTCGTAGAGTCCCTTGGGCATATTTATTGGAACGTACTTGCGGGAGGATGTGTCAAGTTCGCGCTGCAGATTTGCATTACTCATAGCTAGTTTCGTGAACAAGCATTACCAGCCAACTTAGCATATAGGTCCTCGATGCGGGGTATAGGGTAGCGATTCACGGCCCCTTTTATGGGCTGGAAGACTTCAGGGTACTTGCCGAGTACCCCGCACAGGCCACCAGACCCTACTTGGAGAATGTGCTGCCAGTCCATGGTGTAACCAATCGTGGCCCAACCGGATAGGGTCTGCTAATGAGCCGACTGGTGCCCATAAACCATCGGAGTCAATGACGTGCCAACAATACTGAGCTGCTCCCCTGTATATGTGGCCAACCGAGCCACCAAGGTCAAAGTCTGCACGCCACCCTATGCAATCAAAGGTGCTCTGTCACAACAGAAACCGTCATCCCATTATCCAACTCCATGGCTGTTTAATAAATGGCCGTTCACCTGAACTGGAACCCGAATGGGAGCCACATGGGGCGGCGCCACTCTATTCCAGTGCATCGCGGCCTATTTGCCCGGTTCACCCAGATAATATGTCTGGTCCTGAGGCAGACACCTACCCCTGCCAAGGTGCCAGGACTGTTGGGCCCTTGCTGCTTGTGGTTGCGCCTGGGCAGGTGGCTGCACATCGTGATGGACCTGAATCCCCCTCGGCAGAACCTGGGAACGTTTCCCACCATGAAGGCTGGGGCTGCAGCCATAGGCCAGAGTCTCTTCGGCGGTCAGACTGGGTGGGGGAAGCAATGTGGGGGGGACCGCGCCCTATGGTGTTCACCTCTATCCTCTGTATTTCCTGCATCCCATGTTCAGCAGTCTCACGGGATAAGGAAAGTTGTAGCGCTTGTTGCAGATTTGGGGAGGGCTCGGCCAAGAGCTTTCTCTGCATTTCCACATTGTTGATGCCACAGACCAGATGATCGCAGGACATTTCAGATAAAACTGTTCCATACTCACCGAACTCGGCAATGTTTCTTCGCCGGGACAAACTTGGTGACTGACTCACCTGGGGATCTTTCCGCCTTGTTAAAATGATACCACTGATAATGGACAAGCTGGTCGAAGGTGTGGGCATCGGGCACCTCCGAGTGCTTAAGACACTGAATTACCCTTTTACATATGGGCGACACAAGCGGTTAGCCGATTGTTCTCCGTGATGTTATTCATATAAAAGAAATAGCCATCCGCTTTGCATGTTGATTCCAGTGTCAAACATATCGACAGAGGCATGGCGAAAGAAACTGGTTCCAACCTGAATCCATCGAGTCAGGGAGATGGCTCAACCGACAGCGCTGCAGCATCGGCAGAAACCCAGTTTACTCCTCGTCGCCAGTTTCATGAAGTCACGTTGAGTCCAAGAAATATAGGTTTATTCTATGATTTACAAGGCTATAATAAATAGCTCCCATAGTTCCCAACCTGATCTAATGGTTGGTGCCGAACTGGCCGACCTTATACACAATAGAGATTGAGTTTCCCTCATCTCCTTAACGATGGGGCTCGTATTCCACAAGGGACACGGAGAAGACAATCATTCCCACCCCATAAGTCCTTTGCGGAGGGTTATAACAGAGTCCTTACAGGATGTGGGGTGTGAAGTGCTGTAGTCGAGGTAGCTGTCGGAGTTGGTGTGTTTGCAATGGATACTAGTGGACAGTTGATCCCCAGAAATGAAAATAGAGAGTTAAAGGAAGGGGAGCGAAGTGTTGGAGATGGATCATGAGAAGGTGATAGAGGGGTTGAAAGCGAAAACAAAATTGATCAGTTGTTCCAGGTCAAGACAGGAGGTCCGGACAGGAACATGAAGCGCCATCTAAACAGTCGTCGATGAGTAGGGCCGATTAGGGACCGAAAAAGGAATTTCCACATGGAGGCTGAGGTATTAAATGAATACTTTGCATTCATCTTTACTAAGGAGGTAGATGCTACCTCGGACATGGTGAATCGAGGAAACTCTCTCCCTAGAAGGGATCAAAATTGATGAAGTGTTGAATAGTCTCTCAGTACTTAAAGTTGGAAATGCCCTGGGACCGGATGAGATCCATCCAAGGATTTTGAAGGACATGGGAATGGAAAGTGCAGTGGCACTGGCCACAATCTTCCCGTCTTCTCTAGATTCAGGGGAGGTGCCAGAGGACTGCAGAATTGCAAATGTTATGCTCTTGTTCGAAAAAGATTATAAGGATAGCCCCAGCAACTCCAGACCAGTCACTTTAACATCAGTGGTAGGCAAGCTTCCAGAAACAATTATTCGGGATAGAATTTGTGGCCACCTGGAAAAATGTGGGTTGATTTGGAAAAGCCAGCATAGATTTCTGAAGGGAAAATCACGATTAACTAACTTGCTGGAGTTTTTTGAGAAAGTAACAAAGTGTTGATGAGGGTAATGTTGATTGCAAAATGTCAATGTGGATTTTCAGAAGGCATTTGATACAGTGCTACACAACAGATTTGTGAGAAACGTTATAGCTTCTGGAATAAAAGGGACAGTAGAAATGTGGATACAAAACTGGCTGAATAATAGGAAGCAGAGAGTAACGGTTAATGGATTTTTTTCGGGCTAGAGGAAGGTCTGTAGTGGTGTCCTCCAGAGGTCTGTATTGGACTCGTGCTTTTGCTGATAAATATTATAATAATCTGGACCTTGGTGTGCAGGGAGCAATTTCTTTTTAAAAAATAAATTTAAAATACCCAATTCTTTTTTTTTTCCAATTAAGGGGCAATTTTAGCATGGCCAATCCACCTACCTTGCACATCTTTGGATTTGTGGGGGTGAGACCCACGCAGACATGGGGAGAATGTGGAAACTCCACATGGACAGTGACCCGGGGCCAGGATCGAACCCAAGTCCTTGGCTCCATGAAACAGCAGTGCTAACCACTGTGCCTCCCCAGCAGGGAACAATTTCAAAGCTTGCGGATGCACAAAATTTGTAAGTATTATGAACTGTGAAGAGGACAGTGTAGAAGTTCGAAAGGACATGGACAAGTTGGTGGAGTGGGCAGACAGGTTGCAGATGAAGTTCAATGCAGAGAAGTGTGAGGTGATGCATTTGGTAGGAAGATCTTTTTAAATGGCGGAGCAGGTTCGAGGGGCTGAATGGCCCACCCCTGCTTCTTGATCCTATGAAGACTATTGATTAACATTCTATGGGACCGAGGTGGAGGGGTGCTTCCACTCAGCTCCTGCTGCCCAACAGAACCCCTAGGAAAATGCCTTTTCTGCCATTTTCCTGGGAGTTGTGCTGATCTGCTGCTGGAGTTAGATTTGGTGATGAGTGGAACACTCACGGAACATCAACCACTAAGATTTCTGAGAGTTTTCCTGGAGTACTTCCAAATCAAATCTAAAATGAACAGATTAACCTGGAGGTGACATTGAACTGTAAAAGTTGAGCCTTATACAAAAACAAGGTTAAAAACTTCTAAGCGATGAAATATCTGTCATATTCATTTATACTAAGACTGACTTTTTCACTTACATTATCAACTGACTTAATTTCACTCCATGCATTGATCTTCCTCTAATGTAGCCACTGTTGACAGTAGTTAGCATATCGAAAAATATACCGCAGTAAACAAACTGTCTTAATATGTCACATATCAGTATATTGTGGTTGATGAAGGTTAGTTGTGTAGTTTAAACACAAAGTGGATTATATTCCTCAAATTATACTATCCACGTGGAAAGTACAATAAATATAAAGTATCTGGTTATCCATAGAACTTGAAGTGAAAATACAGTAAATCACTCACCTCTTCACCAATCTTCTCTTTGCCTAAGGCGTACTCTTCTGTTAGTTCAATATAGCGAACAGGAATATTATAGACTCTTCTTCTGTACAACACAACTAATGTATATGGCTGCTTTGAGTCCTGCCCTGAGCTTTTTCTTATGAGGAAGGATCCATCCTGTTTTGCCATATATAAAAACAATATATTTAGCTTTATCATGACTGAAATTCTGTAAAACTAACTGGTAGAAATTGACTCTTACCTTATTAAATTTGTTTAAAGCCTCTTCTGCAGTTTTTCGGTCACAATGATTTGCAAACCATGCTTTTCCATCAACACTGGGATCCTGCCAGTAATAGAATATTCAAAATGAAATTGTTCTAACATCCACTACACAATTATTTTATAACCTTTCATTCTTTAACAGGGAAGTGGAGAAATGTAGTTAAATAATGCAAAGGACTCTGGTAACTGAAGGTGAAGGAAGGGTGGTCCTGAAGAAGCCAGAGTCAGAGGTATAGAGTACTCAGAACAGAAGGAGGTTGCAGAAATAGGATGGAATGAGGATAATAATCTTTATTAGTATCACAAGTAGGCTTATATTAACACTGCAATGAAGTTACTGTGAAAATCCCAAGTCTCCACACTATGGCGTCCCTTCAAGTACACCGAGGGAGAATTCAGAATGCCCAATTCACCTTACAAGCACATCTTTCAGGACTTGTGGGAGGAAACCGGAGCACCCAGAGGAAACACACGCAGACACGAGGAGAACGTGCAGACTCCGCACAGACAGTGACCCAAGCTGGGAATCGAACCAGGGTCACTGGCGCTGTGAAGCAACAGCACTAATCACTGTGCTATGGATATGGAAGAATGCCACTGAGGCGATGGATGTAAAAGATAGAGTAAATATATATACATAACAGGAGAACTTTAAAGGCAGTATAGGAGAATGAATTCAGAGAGAAATACAGAAGTTGGAAGACAAATTGATAGAGTTGTGAAAAAGCATGAATTTTAGGAAGAATGAAACTCTACTATCCGTAAGCAAAAGGGGACCACCTGAAAGCTTCCCCCGCCACACCCCAATTCTGAGTTGGAACGACATCACCGTTCCTTCCCAGTCACGGGATCAAATTCCTGGAACTCCGTTCCTATCAGCCACGTGGGTGTGCTTACACCACATGGGATACAGTGGTTTAACCAGGTAGCTCACCACCACCTTGAGGGCAATTAGGATGGACAATAAACGTTGGCCTAGCCAGTGATGCCCTCACCCCTTGAAAGTAATATTTAAAATATATTTACTCTCTACTCTACATTGGAGAGACGAAACGCTGACTGGGTGACCGCTTTGCAGAACACTTTCAGTCTGTCCCCAAGAAGGGCAGCATGGTAGCACAGTGGTTAGCACTGTTGCTTTACAGCTCCATGGTCCCAGGTTTGATTCCAGGCTTGGGTCATTGTCTGTGTGGAGTCTGCATGTTCTCCCCCTGTCTGTATGGGTTTCTTTGGGTGCTCCGGTTTCCTCCCACAAGTCCCGAAAGACGTGCTGTTAGGTAATTTGGCCATTCTGAATTCTCCCTCTGTGTACCCTAACAGGCGCCGGAATGTGGTGACTAGGGGCTTTTCACCGTAACTTCATTGTAGTGTTAATGTAAGCCTACTTGTGACAATAAAAAGATTATTATTATTATATTGGGGTTTCACCACTTAGGTCACTGAACTGTGAAGGGAAATGAATGAATCAAAGCTGAAGATAGTTGGTAGAAGCTGTTAAACATGGACCACTACAAGAAAGCTATGAATGGCTTGTCGCTAATGGATCTGTGGGAACCAGATGTAGGTTACAGCTATTCTCCTTTGAGTAATGGAGACGTGGTGCTGCAAGGTAAGTGTTTTGGCTGTAATTCTTCTCACTTGTTGGTTAAGTGTGGTAACAGCGGGCAACTTCTTTGTGGTACAGTGGAATAATACTCTCCAAGCATTGTATATGGAGTAGAAAAATATCTTTAAGATTAGGTGTTGTGAAAGGAATTAATATTGACTTAGTAGAAGACACAGAAGTGGTCCAAATTTGCAACAGAATTGAGAAACATTTCTTTCATTTCTGATGCTGTTTATGACACTGATAACATACATTGGTTATTGAGGCTATACCTGTTCCAAACTTGAATTCAGGCTGTGAGGATGTGCAGGAACACTAGGTCGTACCAAAATTCCATTTGGTCTGTTTGGGATTTCTGGAAGGTCTAAAAGAACAATAGTTAGGAAATAATTAGTTAAAGTGGTTATTTTGCACAATGAACATTAGAATAAGGGGGCAAAATTCTCCCCCAACGGCGCGATGTCCGCCGACTGGCGCCAAACACGGCGCCAATCAGACGGGCATCGCGCCGGCCCAAAGGTGCGGAATGCTCCGCATCTTTGGCGGCCTAGCCCCAACATTGAGGGGCTAGGCCGACACTGGAGGGATTTCCGCCCCGCCAGCTGGCAGAAATGGCGTTTGTTGCCCCGCCAGCTGGCGCGGAAATGCGGCGCATGCGCGGGAGCGTCAGCGACCGCTGACAGTTTCCCGGCGCATGCGCAGTGGGGAGAGTCACTTCCGCCTCCGCCATGGTGGAGGCCGTGGCGGAGGCGGAAGGGAAAGAGTGCCCCCACGGCACAGGCCCGCCCGCGGATCGGTGGGCCCCGATCGCGGGCCAGGCCACCGTGGGGGCACCCCCCGGGGTCAGATCGCCGCCCGCCCATGCCGCCTGGTCCCGCCGGTAAATACCATGTTTGATTTACGCCGGCGGGACAGGCAATTTCTGGGCGGGACTTCGGCCCATCTGGGCTGGAGAATTCAGCGGGGGGTCCCGCCAACCGGCGCGGCCCGATTCCCGCCCCTGCCCAATCTCCGGTACCGGAGACTTCGGCGGGGGGCGAGATTCACTGCGGCCTACGGCCATTCTCCGACCCGGCGGGGGGTCGGAGAATGACGCCCAGGGTCTCTGAATATAAATGAGGAAAAAGAGGCACACTGAAGATTTCCTGGTATGCCTCCATAATGCTAAACTGGGTTTATTTAATGAGAAGGAAGGAGACATTTCCAATCTCCTGTTTGCATTTTCCATGGAATTTGTACATTGGGTACACCAATCCACTGGCATCTATTACAATCTATCGCTATTGCTGTACCTCTTGATGTCCTGCCAACTGGAAGATGCGCAGGTGCCCTTGGGACAGACTGAAGATTTGATGTCGAGGTAAGATTTATTAACTCTCCTCATAACACTGACCACATACAGATAGTTCCTGGCACTTTTGTGTTTTGTGTTTACTCATCTCCAGTCTGTAGCTGCACTCCAAACTTAAAATATTTTGTAACCACTCTGTTAGAGTGGCTACAAAAGATACATTGTCATGGGTCTAATTTCTTCAAAACAACTTTGAAGTTAAAAAGGTATATATTTTCTGATTCTATCAGCTATCTATACATTACTACATGGACCGGAATTCTCTGGCCATTCATTGGCAGTGGAATCCTCTAGTTCCGTTGGAAGCGCATCCCCGCCCTCGGGTTTCCTGTCAGTATGGGGTGGCTTCAATGGGAATTCCTATTGATAGTGGTGGGAGCAGAGAATCCCGCCGCTAACGAATGTTGTACCGCTTATAACTGCCGAGAAACACATGGTTGGGAAGCTGGAGAATCTCCCCCTTGGTTTCAAAGATTAAAGTAGCAAATTATTTTACTAGAATTGTGACATAATTAACTCAGCAGTCCAGCATAGACAAGTATGCAACATTAGAAGTATTTCAAAAATCAATGCAGATATGCTGAATATAAATGAGTGCACGGAGTTTATAGCACACAAAAGATAACCATAATTGTTTTAAAAGGACAGTACACAAAAAGGTTAGATTTTCCACCTTTTCATGATGACTGGGTGGAAAAATCCAACCCTTAATACCAGCTTTCAGTCATATGTGGTCGAAGTTTTAGTAGGGCAGCATTTCGGGAACAGTAACCATAATTCAGTAAGTTTTAAGGTAATGTTAGATAAAGATGAGAGTCATCCTCGAGTGAAAGTATTGGATTGGGGAAAGGCTAATGATAACGATATTAGGTTGGAACTGACAAATTTAGATTGGGGGCGGATGTTTGAGGGTAAATCCACATCTGGCATGTGGGAGACTTTCAAAAGTCAGTTGATAGAAATTCAGGACAGCATGTTCCTGTGAGGAAGAAGGATAAGTATGGCAAGTTTCAGGAACCTTGGATAACGAGGGATATTGTGAGCCTCGTCCAAAAAAAAAAGGAAGCATTTGTAAGGGCTACAAGGCTGGAAACAGACAAAACCTGGTAGGAATATAAGGAAAGTAGGAAGGAACTTGAGCAAGGAGTCAGGTGGGCTAAAAGGGGTCACAAAAAGTCATTGGCAAACAAGATTAAGGAAAATCCCAAGGCTTTTTATATGTATATAAAGAGCAAGATGGTAGCCAGGGAAAGGGTTTGTTGAATATATTCAGGAGGAATTCTTCATTCAGTTTGTGGATGGCCTGACCAGAGAGGGGCAAAACTTGACCTCCTCTTGGGAAATAAGGAAGGGCAGGTGACAGAAGCGTTAGTGAGAGATCATTTTGGGACCAGTGACATAATTCCATTGGTTTAAAAGATAGCTATGGAGAATGATAGGTCTGGCTCAAAAGTTAAAATTCTACATTGGGGCAAGGCCAAGTTTGATGGTATTAGACAGGAACTTTCAAAAGTTGATTGGGGAGTCTTTTGGCAGGCAAAGGGAAGGCTGGCAACTGGGAGGCTTGCAAAGTGTGTTAACCAGGGTTCAGGGTAAGTACATTCCTTTTAGAGTGAAGGGCAAGGCTGGATGACTAGGGAACCCTGGATGACTCAGGATATTGAGGCCCTGGTCAAAAAGGAGGCATAGGCAGCTGGGATCAAGTGGATCCCTTGAAGAGTATAGAGGTTGTCGGAGTAGACTTAAGAAAGAAATCAGGAGGGCAAAAAGGGGACATGAGATTGCTCTGGCAGATAAGGCAAAGGAGAATCCAATGAGCTTTTACAAATACATAAAGGTCAAAAGAGTAACAAGGGAGAGAATAGGGCCTCTTAAGGATCTACAAGGTTAGAATGTGCAAATCCACAAGAGATGGGTGAGATCCAAAATGAATATTTCTCACCGGTATTTGCTGTTGAGAAAGGCATGGATGTTGGGGAACTTGGGGAAATAAATATTGATGTCTTGAGTAGTGTCCAAATTACAGAGAAGGAGGTGCTGGAAGTCTTAAAGCGCAGCAAGATAGATAAATCCCGGGGACTTGATGAAACGTATCCCAGGATGTTGTGGGAGGCTGGGGAGGAAATTGCGGGTCCCCCAGCAGAGATACTTGAATCGTCAAGTCACAGGTGAGCTGCCTGAAGATTGGAGGGTAATAAATGTTGTGCCTTTGTTTAGGAAGGGCCGCAGGAAAAAGCCTGGGAACTACAGACTGATGAGCCTAACATCTGTGGTGGGTAAGTTGTTAGGAGGTATTCTGAGAGACAGGATCCACAGGCCTTTGGAGAGGCAAGGACTGATTAGGGACAGTCAGCAAGGCTTTGTGAGTGGAAAATCATGTCTCATGAATTTAATTTTTTGAAGGGGTAACCAAGAAGGTAGATGAGGGCAGTCGACAATGTCCACATGGACTTTAGCAAGGCCTTTGACAAGGTACCTCATGGTAGGCAAGGATAAATCTGACGGGACCAAGGATGAGGTAGCTAATTGGATACAAAATTGGCTTGATGCCAGAAGAGAGAGGGTGGTTGTTGAGGGTTGTTATTCAAACTGGAGGCCTGTGACCAGTGGTGTGCCTCAGGAATCTGTGCTGGGTCTACTGTTATTTGTTATTTATATTAATGATTTGGATGAGAATTTAGGAGGCATGGCGAGTAAGTTTGCAGATGACACCAAGATTGGTGGCATAGTGAACAGTGAAGAAGGTTATCTAGGATTGCAACGGGATCTTGGTCAATCGGGCCAGTGGGCCGATGAATGGCAAAAGGAGTTTAACTTTGGTAAATGTGAGGTGATGCATTTTGGCAGATCGAATCGGGGCAGGACCTACTCAGTTAATGGTAAGGTGTTGGGGAGAGTTACAGAACAAAGAGATCTAGCAGTACAGGTTCATAGCTCCTTGAAAGTGGAGTCACAGGTGGATAGGGTGGTGAAAAAGGCAATCAGCATGTTTGGTTTCATTGGTCAGAACATTGAATACAGGAGTTGGGACGTCTTGTTGAAGTTGTCCAAGACATTAGTAAGGCCACACTTGGAATACTGTGTACAGTTCTGGCCACCCCATTATAGATCGGATTTTATTAAACCAGAAAGAGTGCAGAAAATGTTTACTCGGATGCTACTGGAACTTGATGGTTTGAGTTATGAGAGGGTGGATGGACTGGGACTTTTTTCCCTGGAGCGTAGGAGGCTTAGGGGTGAACTTATAGAGGTCTATAAAATACTGAGGGGCATAGATAAGGTAGATAGTCAACATCTTTTACCAAAGGTAAGGGACTCTAAAACTAGAAGGCATAGGTTTAAGGTGAGAGCCGAAAAACATGTGGCGGTAAATCCCGCTCTATGTTTGGGCTTGACTGGGGAGAAATTCCCCAGGGCCAAAAAAAGTGACTAAGTATGGTTAGATAGTGTTGTGGAACTCACTGATCGAGCTGCAAAACCCGCCACAAATGGCACTTAGAAATCTTTCCAATATTTTGTGCCCCCCCCATTTATATCACATAATCAAACTAATTGGTGAATGTTGCTGTTTATAAATTAATCAAATTTTTCTGACATTAAAAGCATTGAGCAACTTTGTTTTGAAACAACAAATAAAAACTTAGCCCAGTCTTAAATAAGCATGTTCTAATGAGCGTATATTTGTAACTTACTTGGTTGGTTTGCAGTTGGCAATCTCAAAACCGCTGGTCTGGGAACAGAAACTGAATGTTAATAGGTATTGATTTTCTTTTAATTGGCGTCAGGAGTCTAATAAAGAGAATCTTTTTTTTTGGCCTTAGTTTTTCAAAAGACCTAAAAAGTAATGAATCATTAAGAATAATACTTGAGGCCGAGGCGCGGTGCTGGCAGAACTGGAGTTTCAGCTGCAATGTTTGAGAGTCGCGGTCTGTCAGGAATTCTGGGCTTCTCACCTGAAGAAAACATTTGGAAATGTCACTTTAATTTGAATAAATATGAAATAGCCTGGTTAAGGATGTAACAGTATCAACATTATAAAGGCAGAGGGCAAAGATTTCATTGGAGAAGAAGAATTCAATTACCATCAATGCAAACAAATTGGGTATTAGTCATTAACTGTAATAACTCCACCAGGGGGGATCGCTGATTGATCTCCCTGTGGACTTTTGTAGAAACGAGTTCCCATGGTGATAGGGCGGAGCCTGCCCAGCTGGGACTCATTAGCGGGACCTTTCATTGTGGCTCCCAGTGGAGGACCGGGAGTTCCCGACCCTCCTGGGCTGGGACATTTGTTTTGAGTGCCGTGCTAGCAGCTTTATTTTCAGTTTAAAATAAACCAGTTTGGCCTTTCACTCTGCACCTCCTGGAATTATTACATTAGCATTAACCCAAATGGGGAAAAAAGCCTAAGGAAAGCCACTAACTATATACATTGTCCAAAACCATATTAAAACTGAATTAGCCAATTACAACTCAGCTTCAACTGTATCTTCAGATAAAGCATTAGCCTGAAAATTACTGAAGAGTAATTAAATTGTATGAATGTTTTTTTGTTGATATTTTAAGGGGGATATTAAACTGTTCATATTGCAGACCCACCAAAATAAACAGCAATTTAAATGGCCCACCTCAACGGCCGTTGTGGGGTGCGGAGGGGAGGGCACACACCATGGTGGGGAAGTAAAATCCCTGCCATAGAAAACTACAAAAAGAGTCAGTGGAGGTTTTTCAAATTATGGAGGTAACGATAAGGAGGATGAGGTAATACATTTGGGAAAGAGGGAGGAGAGGCTTAAGAGGGCACAATGGATAGACAATGAAGGGTGTGGTCAAACAGATTACGTGGAAATTGCACTGAACATCGGTGAAGCCATTGAAAAAGGTCAATAACATACAATTATATGATGAGATGAAGTACAGTGGCAGTCGGCTTATGGATCATAATCAGAATAGATGTTGAGATCAGGTCAGGAGAGCTTGGATGTTTTTCCTCTTTTCCCACTCCATGTTTGACCACAACAGATTTTTAAAATAAAGGATAACTGGTTATGCACACTGGTAATAAAAGATGCAATCCCTGATTTTCCTGACTTTTAACAAGGAGGATTGCTTTTAATGTATTTCAGTAATACAATAAAATACACTTCAATTTACACATGTGATTGCACACACACACAAATAGAGTGGGAAGGATAGATTTAGCAAATTAGTTTGGTGAAAAAACTAAAGGGGTACACAGGTTATGGACATTGGTGAGTTCGCAGGCTTCAGGCTGACTTTGCTAGTCACGGGCTGGTTTAGCACTGTGGGCTAAACAGCTGACTTGTAATGCAGAACAAGGCCAGCAGCGCGGGTTCAATTCCCACACTGACCTCCCCGAACAGGTGCCGGGATGTGGCGACGAGGGGCTTTTCACAGCAAATTTATTGAAGCCTGTTTGTGACAATAAGCTATTATTATTTCTGTTACTTTCCTTGGTCGAGGCGAACAATGTAGTTCTGGAGACTGTAGTGCGGTCTTGAGTTCCTTTATGAAGTCTCTCTCTGTGGCATTGGGGTAGTTACAATTGGCAACCAGGTTTTGAAAGCTTCCAAGCTCAGTGGAAGAGAGGATGGAGACACTCCACAGTCAGATTATCATTACCCAGTAATTCAAACATGATCGTCGCTAATGTATTCCAGTGTAGTTTGATGTCAGGGGTCTCAGTCTCAAAGGTTGAAATGTAGAAGATACAGTGATGTCAATTGTATTCCCATCTTTGCCTACGAGCTGAATTTATGCTTTAGTGTCTTTTAAAAGGTTCAATTTGAGTTTCCAGCCAGTGATTTCAAAATCATTAATTGATGTAAAGCATGTTTTTGTGACGTGTCCACACCATGCAGAATGAAATGCAACCATGGAAGCATTTCATTCTAAGATTTATAAAAAAATAAACACACCATTGCCGATGGTGAAATTTAAATTCAATAAAAATCAGGAATTAAAAGTCTAATGGTGACCATGAAAAAGGTTGTAAAAACCCATCTGGTTCATTAATGCCCTTTAGGGAAGGACATCTGTCGTCCTTACTTGGTCTTGCCAACATGTGACTCCAGATCCACAGCAATGTGGTTGACGCTTAAATGCCCTCTGAAACCGCCTATAGCAAGCCACTCAGTTCAAGGGTGGATGGGCAATAAATGCTGGTTTTGCCAGTGATTATAATTAAATATCCTTTGGTGTCCAGCTTTATGTATGATTTCAGAACCCGGTGCCTTTTGTTTTTTTTTTCCCCTCCAGATCCTTGATAGTTGTGGGGCTGGATTCTCTGCACCCCGATGGCGAAATTGCGTTCGGTGACAGGCCGGAGAATCCAGTTTCCCACATGAAATCGGGACCAGCGTTGGTTCAGCGATTCACCGCCCCCCCCCCCCCCCCCCCGAAAAGCGGCGTACTCGGCCGATTATCCGCCACCTGAGGCCATTGCCTGGGGCCCGCCCCACTATTCTCCGCCCCAGACCGGACGATTTCCCGATGGCGTGGACCACTCATGGTCCTGCCGTTGGGAATACTCGCGAGTTCGCAGCCTTCACAGTTGGGGGTGGGCCGATCTGAGGGCAGGGGGCATCATTCGGGACTGGGGTATTTTTGAGTGGGTGGTCTGGGTCAGGCACGCAGCCGATCGAGGGCACTATTACTGTGGTCCAGGTCCGCGGTCCGAGTCCGCCATGGAGCACGGCACAGCCGCTGGAGGCTGCCGCCGTGCGCATGCGTGACCTCTGACCCGGAAATGCGGGGGGCTGTATCAGCAGCTGGTGTTCCACAACAGCTGCCTGCTAGCCCCCTGCAAGGCTGTGAATCTCTGGCTTTTTGACGCCAGGTTTTCTGGTGTAAAAGACCACAGTTTTTATGACGGCTTGGGTGCATAGTCTCTGAAACGGAGAATCCAGTTCATTATCTTGGGTGTCTGAGAGTCCACTAACACCTGCTGAGGGTGCTCTTGGTGGGCTTTGGATTTAGAGGAAGGTCAAGTTTAACTCTTAGGTCCCAGAAAGGATCATATTTCACAGGTTGTTGAGATTGAAGGCATGTACTATATAAACTTCTGTTACTGCATTGTTGCACTGCTTGCAGTCTTTTACACTGCAACTGCAATGAAAGTTGGACGTGACCATTTGCTTTTCCAGTGAGTAATTCCACACTGATTTCCCTTATATCCCCTGTGGTTTCCATAAGTGTAATTGTTTTATGGTGCGTTACCTTTCCTTTCTATTTTGCCTTGGAAATGGGTTTTCTCCAAATCTGTCCTACATCCTTCTGCCCGTCTTTTCTGTGATACTTTGACTATGTGAGGAATCTAATTTTTTTTTTTTTGTCTGTTTGGTAACTTCTTTGGTCCCTATTTAAATAATCGAAGAGGGTTTTCGCTAACTATACTTCTGCATTCCCTTCAACTTCTGTTCCAATACTTTGGCTTTTCTTTGCTCCATTTTGGCATTTAAAACCCTACAGGCTCTAACCCAGTCTTTGTAAATCCTGATGGCCCTTTGGTCATCCTGAACCCTTCATTCAGCAGACTCTTAACTGGCCCCTTTAAACTCCATTGGTTTTCCTTTAGTTTCTATGATCCTCACTGGCTCTATCACCCTCGGTGAGACTTTTGAAACTTCCTCAGCCCTCTGAATCTGTGCAGAATTTGGCTTGTTCTCCTCAGTCTTCTCAGTCCCCATGGAATGCCTTGGACTCTGGGGATAATAACTTACAGCAACTAAGTCATTCCCTAATAAAACGCCCACCCTTGCATGACAAGTTTGAGATCACCGCCACCATTACTAGCCTTGAAACAAACTCACTTTGCAGGTATATCTTTATCAAAGGAACTGTTATACACCCTCTAGTAAGTCACTTGCCTAGCACACTGATATTGACTCTGCTTGTGGATTGAAAATTTCCATCTCCCACCAGGAATAAAGTTTGCAAACACCCAGTGTCTCCGAGAATGCTACCTCCTTTTCTGGATTTTTAGAAAACCTAGGTGTTCCTTTACCTTTACACAGAAAACCCAGCTAGTTGTTATGGCCCTTGGCCATGTTGGAACATAGGCTTATGAACTTATGTCGCAGTTGTTTTTGGGAATGCCAACAGTTCTCACTCAGACGGTCAGGATTTCGATGCTTAACACAGGTGGGACATATTACTACTGCTTTACCATCTCGGTTCCTTCTTTTAAAAATTGGGGATTGATCTGATTTTCTTCACTAACCCCCTTTTCTCTTGAGCTTATTTTGGTTTCATCTCCCTCACTCCTATCTCTTTTTAGTCTGTAAGAATGACCAGATCCCAGCTTAATCTGAGTTAGTGTCTGTGTGTTAAATCATTGTTGTCTGCTATGATGGCTGCGTGTCTGGCAGCCAGTGTAGTAAAAAAGGCGACGTGGCCAATATGAGTTCTCTTGGAGTTGCATCACGCTGTGACCTTCAGGGACACTTTCATGCAGACCCCAAGCAGCTCCAGCCAGCGGAGGTTTCAACAAAGTTTTCCAGAGTGAGTGCGTTTTACACTGTTCCAGCAGACCTGAACTTTACGCTGCTAGGTGGAAGTCATGCCCCTATGTAATATTCGGGTTTTATAAATAAAGGTACAGAGAATACAAGAGTAAAGGGAATGCTGGAGCAATGTCTAGAGAACTGTGAGCAGTTTTTATTCCCCGTCATTGAAAGCACATTACTAGCTTGATCAGGTGATGGAAGGATGATAAATCATTGTTATGAGAAGAGACTTGAGTTAATGGGATTGTTTCCACCGAAATAGAAGAAGAGGAAAGGTAATGGAGATTTGAATATTATGAAGGGGTTTATAGGCTGAAAGACCATCTCTGCCAGTTGGGGAGTTAGTGATAAGTGCAGTAAGAAACTGAGGAGGTATATATTTACTCAGTTATGTTAACCCAATGAGTAACTGCTGCAGAGAACACAGGGTAATGGGGAGGGGTTAAGAGTTGGGATTAGCTGTTCATTGCCCACGTAATAGCTGGCACAATGGTTTCTTTGTGTAATAAACCTCTAAGGGTCTACAATAATGTCCGGAATACTGCCTTCTAGAATAACTTGAATCTGTCTGTTTTGCAAGAAAGCTTATTGACAAAGTAGATTGCATATTTAATAAGGAATAATTCCTGGAAATGGATACAGTAGAAGCCAGAAAGAAGCCTTAGATTTCCCATATACACCATTAGCTCAATTTTATTATCTATTTAAAATGGTCCTACCTTCAGTAAGTGACTGTTCCTTCGGAGGCTCAACCATTCTCTACATTAAGAAATTGAATGTAAAATCAGAAACATGTGGAAGAAGAAAATAGTGAAATGGTGAGCTGTATTAAAATAGGTCAGTGAAATGGAGTTAAACTCAATGAAATGAAGAGTTTCGTAGTTAGCACTGCTTATTCAAGAGGGCTATGCACTCAACTAATGTGCTATTGAAATAGAATGTTAAACTCTTAACAAAAGTGTGATTTGAATCTCGTGATCCCGAAGATTAAATGTGAAGTAAATGAACATGGGGTTCTACCCCGTAAAGCAACTGATTGGTTCAAAATCTGATTAGGTGCAGAATGAGCATTTGTCGGATGCAACACCGAATAGTTACTATGCATTCCGAATACTATGCACACTACCACTTTAAACGATAACAATTCTAATTCGAAACAGAACCACTTTGAACTGAGAAATTTCCATTTTGTTACATTGAGTAAATGAGAAATTAGTTTTGGGTACTACAAGAGAACCTGGTACTCCTAAATGGTACCCATAGGGAGCACGAGGTGCATTACGCTGGATTCCAAATTGCGATTGGCATTAAGGTGCACCCAATGAATATCCATCAGAAGTAGGCAGATTAGAGAGCAATTCACCTACCTGAGCCTCAGTGTGAAACAGTGCACGAGATGGTGGCATTTCCATAAGGGCACATTCACCAAAATTCGGCAGCCACAACTACAACCTCAGAGCAGGGCAAGGGCCACACTGTCCATGGCTGTGAAAGTGACTGTGGTGCTGAACTTTGCTTCTGACTTTTCCAGGTTGTAGTTGGAGTCATTTGCACCATCTCGCAGTTTGCATCCATTGTTACATAAGTAAAGTCACCGAGGTTCTCTAGAAAACTACCTCCATTTCATTCCCTCTAACCAGAGAGGAACTGCGTATCTGGCATTACTGTGATTGCAGACTTCTCCTTGGTGCAGGGTGCAAATTGACTGCACACATATTGCTTTGTAGGCACCGCATGTCACCTACACCCTATAGCAGAAATGAAGGGGTTTGGTTATACCCTCAGCATCTAGCTGGGGTGTAACCAAAGGCAGCAAATCATGTAGATTAATACCTGGTTTCCTGGTAGCAATCATAAAGTTTTCATTCTGTGGGAATGCACTCTGCCATGTCCATTCGAGCCACCAAGGTAAACCAAATGGTGGCGATTGGATGAAGGGGCTATCCACAAACAAAGTGGTCGATGACTTTGGTGCACATTTCATGCACACACTAAAACCTTGCAAACAAAATGAAAGCCATACTGCCTCTTTGAATGTGATCCAGCAGACCAATGGTATGCTGAAACACAACTTCCACTGGCCAGACTGCCCTGGAGGAGCCTTGCAGCATTCGGCAGTTCCAGCATCAAGGTCTGCGATGATTTGCTGACTGCTGCACAGCCTCAGTAGCCTGGTGAGACAGCCTCATTGCTGAGGAGCAGGAACATGAAGAAGAGGTGGAAATCTAGGCAGCCCAGTTTCTGCCTTGGCTGCACCTAAAGAACTCATCTGATAATGTTTCCAATATCTGAAACCCCATTCCTCAGTCTCACAGCATGTCTTGCCTCTGTTCTTAGCCATCACAACATCCACTTTTCCAAAATGCAAAAATAAGTCGCCACAAAAGAAATATTCCAAAACAAAACTAAAAAGAAATATGGAATGCAAAAGTCAACAAAATACTCCCTTGTGCATTTTCTATAACGTCTGTCTCCAAATTGTCTTTGCCTGACCTATCCTATGATGTGGAGATGTCAGCGTTGGACTGGGGTGGGCACAGTAAGAGGTCTTGCAACACCAGGTTAAAGTCCAACAGGTTTGTTTCGAATCACTAGCTTTTGGGGTGCAGCTCCTTTCACGTCAGTGGAGGAGACTGTAGGTGCTCTTGAAGGATGACCTTGACCATGTCTGCACCTAGCCCATCTGTAACTACACCATTTCAGCAAAGGTATCAGCAGCCTGGCTGGCTGAGAGGCAATTGCAAGGGCACTGGTGGAAAGCTATGGTTGGAAAGACAAATGCTGTCTCCATGGAGCAGCTGAAATTCTGCTGGGTGGTGCCTCAGCAATCATAGTATTCTGGAGGACAGATTGAATGGAAAAAAAAAAAAAAAATTCTAGGCTGTGCCAGAATATGTCCGCATTTACTGTCCATCCTCACTCTCCATGTGGATAGTGCCAGAGGAAGGAGAGTGGTGAATGTTGTTCCTCTGTTCAAGAAAGGGAATAGGAATGACCCTAGTCATTATAGGTCGGTTAGTCTTACTTTGGTGGTCAGTAAGTTAATGGAAAGGGTCCCGAGTAATAGGATTAATGACCATTTGGAAAGGTGCAGCTTAATCCGGGATAGTTAACACGGATTCGTGAAGGGTAAGTCTTGCCTCACAAATTTGATTTAATTCTTTGAGGAGGTAACTAAGTGTGTAGATGATGGTAGAGCAGTTGATGTCGTATACATGGATTTCAGTAAAGCGTTTGAGAAGGTTCCCCATGGTCGGCTCATGAAGAAAGTAAGGAAGGAGGTGTGGGATAGAGGAAAATTTGGCCAATTGGATAAGTAACTGGCTATCACATAGAAGACAGAGGGTGGTGGTGGATGGAAAATTTTCATACTGTAGAGCAGGTACCAGCAGTGTATCACAGGGATCAGTGCTGGGTCCTCTGCTATTTGTGATTTTTATAAATGACTTGGAGGAGGGGGCTGAAGGGTGGGTCAGTAAATTTGCTGATGACACCAAGATTGGTGGAGTAGTGGATAATGTGGAGGGCTGTTGTAGGCTGCAAAGAGACAATGATAGGATGCAGAGCTGGGCCGAAAAATGGCAGATGGAGTTTAACCCTGATAAGTGCGAGGTGATTCATTTTGGTAGAAAAAATTTGAATGTGGATTACAGGGTCAACGGCAGGGTTCTGAGGAATGTGGAGGAACAGAGAGATCTTGGGGTTCATGTCCACAGATCTCTGAAGGTTGCCACTCAAGTGGATAGAGCCGTGAAGAAGGCCTATAGTGTGTTAGCATTTATTAACAGGGGGCTTGAGTTTAAGAGCTGTGGGGTTATGCTGCAACTAGTACAGAACCCTGGTGAGACCACATTTGGAGTATTGTGTGCAATTCTGGTCACCTCATTATAGGAAGGATGTGGAAGCATTGGAAAGGGTGCAAAGGAGATTTACCAGGATGCTGCCTGGATTGGGGGGTAGGTCTTATGAGGAAAGGTTGAGGGAGCTAGGGCTTTTGTCAGTGGTGCGAAGGAGGATGAGAGGCGACTTAATTGAGGTTTATAAGATGATGAGGGGGATAGATAGAGTGGACGTTCAGAGACTATTTCCTCGGGTGGATGTAGCTGTTACAAGGGAGCATAACTATAAGGTTCGGGGTGGGAGATATAGGAGGGATGCCCGAGGTAGGTTCTTTACTCGGAGAGTGGTTAGGGTGTGGAATGGACTGCCTGCTGTGATAGTGGAGTCGGACACTTTAGGAACTTTCAAGTGGTTATTGGATAGGCACATGGAGCACACCAGAATGACAGGGAGTGGGATAGCTTGATCTTGGTTTCGGACAAAGCTCGGCACAACATCGAGGGCCGAAGGGCCTGTTCTGTGCTGTATTGTTCTATGTTCTAATTGCCCTTGAGAAGGTGATGGTGAGCTGCCTTCTTGAACCGTTGCAATCCAGGTGACATAAACCCTTCCAACATTGCTGTAAGGATGGAAATTGCATGATTTTGAACCAGTGATGCTGAAGGAACAGCAATATATTGCCAAGTCAGGATGGACTTGGAGCGGTACTTGTAAGAGGTGGTTGTATTCTTATGCTTTTGCTTCTATTGCGCTTGTATGCGGTAGTGGGCGCAAGTTTAGGAGATGCTATTGAAGTTGGTACACACTGCAGCCACAATGCAATGGTGGTGGAGGAGGTGCCAATCAAGTGGACTGCTTTGTCCTGAATTATGTTGAGCTTCTTGAGCCTTACTGGAGAACCCCAGACTCGGGAGGTCTTGTGGTTCAATATGTCGTGTTCTCGACTCAGAACCAGAGCTCTGGGTTTAAGGCCCACTCCAGGAATAGTTGACCATGGAAGGAATCTTGAAGCCACAGCCCACCAGGTTGATAATCTACCTGCTAATCTTTCCAACACCTCCCCACTATTGACTAAAGGGAAAAAGTGTATGTGTGGGAATTAACAAATGTACTACTCAAAGGCACAGTATTCATTTGGCTGGGCCAGTTAAATTTTTGGTGAATTGTGACCCCCCAGGATGTTGATGGTGGGGCATTCAGTGATGGCAGTGCCATTAAATGTCAAAGGGAGGCAGCCATATTCTTTCTCGCTGGAGATGGTCATTACCTGGACTTGTGTGGCACAAGTGTTACTTGTGTGGCACAAGTGTTACTTGCCATTTATCAGCCCAAGCTGGGTGTTCTCCAGGTCTTACTGCATTCTGGCATGGACTGCTTCAATATCAATGTTCAATGATTGTATCAGTGCAGGATTGCTGTGGTATCCTGGAAGCCTCTTTGAGCACTGCAACCCCCACCATCATGGCAGTATGCTGAGCTTGCATGACGACAGCCTGAATTTCTACTGCAGCACTCTGTTGGGTGGCTACTGTTGGTGCAATGGAAACTGCAACATCAGACACTGTATAGTGGTTAGATTGACAAGTCTGTGAACTACGTTGGGCACCATTTCCATGCTGGAAAGGTTGGGCACCAATGGCTGTGTAAAACGCTGTCATGTTGGGTACTGGACTCCTCCAAGCTTCTGAACACTGCCTGTGGGTTTTCTAGGAGGCCTGTTGCATCAAGTATTTATTTGTGTTTTCTGTAGGCTGTCCCATGCGTCCTCCCTCCCAGGCAAGCTGGCACCTGCTCGATCCTTGGTCACTGACGTGGTTGTAATTCATTTGTGCCCTGTGTCTCGCCACATGCACATTGCATCTCTGTCCGTATCACTGGGGACAGAATGAGTTTGGTGGCTTGTGAGTGCGAAATCAAATGCCAGTACTGTGTGTTAAACATTTTTCTGCTCTTGGTGTTCCTCCATTGCCAGGCCAGGTTGTACTTCCATGGTATCTGAAAGCAAAAAGGCATAAGTTTGTGGTGTGGGAAAAAAGATTGGTCAGTAAGTGAGAGGGGTGTGGTGATTTGAGCAGAGGTTGAGGCCACTTGTGAAGTTGGTATGATATAACATTTGAAGATATATTCACTCACCTTGACCAATCACGTGAAGTCAATGAACCGGCAGCACTGCATCCAAGTCCTCAGGGCCTGACTACTGGCATTGACCACTCTTGCTTCCACCGTCTTGTATCTGGAGCATACTGCTAGCCTGTGAATACAGGAGTTCTCTTCCTTTCCACCATCTCTGATGAGGCCTACAATGCAGCATCTGAAAAACTTGGAGCCAAGTCTATTTCCTGCTGTGCCATTCCTCATTTATTTCTAGGTCAGAAATGTCATCCTATCTGGCTGCATTACAGCTTAGTATGGTAACTGCTCGGCCCAAGATTGCAAGAAACTGCAGTGTGGGGTGAACTCAGGCCAACGCATCACACAAGCTTGCCATCCTCCCATTGATTCTGTATACACCTCAAGCTGTCTCAGGAAGGCAGACAACATTGTCAGAGACCCCTCACACCCAGGCTTTGCCGTCTTCCAGACCCTTCCATCAGGCAGAAGATATAGAAGTCTGAAGACCCCCACATCCGGACATAGGAACTACTTCTTCCCCACAGCTGCCAGACTCCTCAACGACTCTCCTTTGGACTGATCTGTTCCTTGTAAGAACACTATTCATGACGCCCTATGCTGCTCTTGTTTGGCCCTTGTTTCGCACTGTAACCAATCACTATTTGATGATGTACCATTGTCAATATACTCTGTTGTTTATTCTTTTGTCTACTATGTAGGTACTGTGTACGTTCCCTTGGTCGTAGAAAAATACTTTTCACTGTACTTCGGTACATGTGACAATAACAATCAATCAATCATCAATGCCCCCCAGCTCTGCTCCAACCCCAATCCACCTCCCCTTTAATAGCTGGCGTACTTAATTATTGTGATCACAGGTCACATCATGATCCCAGTGCCCATTTTCAGTGACCTTTCCAATTTCACTTTTCCAAACACTTCCCTTCCTGCAAGTAAATATAATTCTTTAAAAAAATATATATATATTTTATTAAAGTTTTTCGATCAAACAAAAATTTCCCATTTTACAACTTTGTAATAATATATACATCGTTTTTTAAATAAATAATATGCTGACTATCAGCAACTGTCAACAACAAAAAAAGAAACAACAGAAATAATAACTAAAATAGTAACTTTGTGAAATCAAATATAAATAACTAATATATAAACACACACATAAAACCCCTGAAGACCCAAATGAGCCCTCTTTCCCCCCCCCCCCCTCCCCCCTGGGCTGCTGCTGCTGCTTTTCCTATTTTCCCTTATCGCTCTGCGAGATAGTCGAGGAACGGTTGCCACCGCCCGGTGAACCCCTGAGCCGAACCTCTTAATGCATATTTTATCCGCTCCAGTTTTATAAACCCTGCCATGTTGTTGATCCAGGACTCCACACCCGGGGGCTTAGCTTCTTTCCACATAAGTAGAATCCTTCGCCGGGCTACTAGGGACGCAAAGGCCAACACGTCGGCCTCTCTCGCCTCCTGCACTCCCGGCTCATCTGCAACCCCAAATATAGCCAACCCCCAGCTTGGTTTGACCCGGACCCACACCACCTTCGAGATCACTTTTGCCACACCCACCCAGAACCCATGCAATACCAGCATGACCAAAACATGTGGGTGTGGTTCGCCGAGCTTCCCGCGCATCTCCCGCACCTATCTTCCACTCCAAAAAATCTACTCAGCCTTGCTCCCGTCATATGTGCCCTGTGTAGAACCTTGAATTGTATCAGGCTGAGCCTGGCACACGAGGACGAAGAGTTTACCCTACTTACGCCATCTGCCCACAGCCCCTCCTCAATCTCTTCCCCCAGCTCCTCCTCCCATTTTCCCTTCAGCTCCTCTACCATTGTCTCCCCCTCGTCTCTCATTTCCCTATATATATCTGACACCCTACCATCACCCACCCATGCCCCCGAAATCACTCTGTCCTGGATCTCTTGCGCCGGGGCTGCGGAAGTTCCCTCACCTGTTGCCTCACAAATGCCCTCACTTGCATATAGCGAAATGCATTCCCAGGTGGCAACCCATATTTTTCTGTCAGTGCTCCCAGACTCGCGAACGTTCCGTCTAAGAACAAGTCCTGCAATTTCGCAATTCCTGCTCGCTGCCAAGATTTAAATCCCCCATCTATCCTTCCCGGGACGAACCTATGGTTGTTCCTTATCGGGGACCACACTGAGGCACCCGTCACTCCCTTATGTCGTCTCCACTGCCCCCAAATTTTCAGAGTTGCCACCACCACTGGGTTTGTGGTGTATTTTTTCGGGGAGAACGGTAACGGCGCCGTCGCCAGTGCTTTTAGGCTAGTTCCCCTACAGGACGCCATCTACAGTCTTTTCCACACCGCTCCTTCCCCTTCCCTCATCCACTTACATATCATTGACACGTTGGCGGCCCAATAATAATCACTTAGACTCGGCAGTGCCAGTCCCCCTCTGTCCCTACTGCGCTGCAGGAACCCCCTCTTTACTCGTGGGGTCTTTCCAGCCCACACACAGCTCATAATACTCTTGTCCACCTTCTTGAAAAAGGCCTTTGTAATCAGTACAGGGAGCACTGGAACACAAAAAGAAACCTCGGAAGGACCACCATTTTAACCGCCTGCACCCTGCACGCCAATGACAGGGGCGCCATGTCCCACCTCCTAAAGTCCTCTTCCATCTGTTCTACCAGTCGTGCCAAGTTAAGCTTATGCAAGGTGCCCCAGTTCCTGGCCACCTGGATCCCTAAATACCGGAAATCTCTTCTTACCCTCCTCAACGGTAAATCGTCTATTCCCCTGCCCTGTTCCCCGGGGTGCATCACAAACAGTTCACTCTTCCCCATATTCAATTTAAATCCTGAAAATTCTCCAAACTCCGAGTGTCTGCATTATCTCAGGCATCCCCTCCACTGGGTCGGCGACATACAACAACAAATCATCCGCGTATAATGACACCCGATGCTCTTCTCCTCCTCTAAGTCCCCCCCCCTCCACTTCCTAGGGCCCCTCAGCGCTATGGCCAATGGCTCAATTGCCAACGCAAACAGTAACGGGGACAGGGGACATCCCTGTCTTGTACCCCTATATAGTTGGAAGTGGTCAGATCGTTGCCTATTTGTAATCACACTTGCCACCGGGGCCCTGTACAGGAGCTGAACCCATCTGATGAACCCCTTTCCAAATCCAAATCTCCTCAGTACTTCCCACAGGTAGTCCCACTCCACTCTATCAAATGTTTTCTCTGCATCCATCGCTACCACTATCTCCGCCTCCCCCTCCGGTGGGGGCATCATCATCACCCCAACAGCCTCCGTATATTAGCATTCAATTGCCTCCCTTTAACAAACCCCGTTTGATCATCATGCACCACCCCAGGGACACAGTCCTCTATCCTCGTCGCCATCACCTTGGCCAAAAGCTTGGCATCTACGTTCAAGAGGGAGATGGGCCTGTATGACCCGCACTGCAGCGGGTCTTTGTCTCTTTTCAGGATCAGCGATATCGTCGCCTCCGACATCGTCGGGGGTAGTGTCCCCCTTTCCCTAGCCTCATTAAAGGTTCTCGTCAGAAGTGGGGCCAGCAGGTCCACGTATTTCCTATAGAACTCCACCGGGAACCCATCCGGTCCTGGGGCCTTCCCTGCCTGCATGTTCCCAATTCCTTTTACCACCTCCTCCACCTCAATCTGCGCTCCCAGCCCTGTCATCTCCTGTTCCTCAACCTCCGGGAACTCCAGATGGTCTAGGAAATGCATCATTCCCTCTTTCCCTTCCGGGGGTTGAGCCTTATAGCCTCTCGTAAAATACCTTAAACACCCCGTTCACCCTCTCCGCTCCTCGTTCCATCTTTCCCTCCTCGTCTCTAACCCCTCCGATCTCTCTTGCCGCCCCCCTCTTCCTAAGTTGTTGGGCCAGCAGCCGGCTCGCCTTCTCTCCATATTCATACTGCACTCCCTGTGCCGTCCTCCATTGTGCCTCCGCCTTACCCGTGGTCAACAAGTCAAAGTCCGTGTGTAATCTCCGTCTTTCCCTGTATAGCCCTTCATCTGGAGCCTCCGCATATTGCCTATCCACCCTCAAAATGTCCCCCAACAATCTCTCCCTTTCTTTACCCTCTTGTTTCCCCTTATGGGCCCTTATGGAGATCAGCTCCCCTCTAACCACCGCCTTCAGCGCCTCCCAGACCACTCCCACCTGGATCTCTCCGTCATCATTAATCTCTAGGTACCTTTCAATACATCCCCTCACCCTTACACATACCCCCTCGTCCGCCAACAGTCCCATATCTAATCTCCAGAATGGGCGTTGCTCCTTTTCCTCTCCTACTTCCAGATCTACCCAATGTGGGGCATGATTTGAAATGGCTATAGCCGAATACTCCGTTCCTGCCACCTTCGGGATCAGCGCCCTTCCCAGGACAAAGAAGTCTATCCGGGAGTACACTTTGTGGACATGGGAGAAGAAGGAAAACTCTTTACTCCTTGGTCTAGTAAATCTCCAGGGATCCACTCCTCCCATCTGCTCCATAAAGCCCTTAAACACCTTGGCCGCTGTCGGCCTCCTCCCGGTCCTAGATCTGGAACGGCCAGTCCAGCCCTGGGTCCAGCACCATGTTGAAGTCCCCCCCCATTACCAACTTTCCCATCGCCAGGTCCGGGATGCGTCCCAACATACGCTTCATAAAGTTTGCATCATCCCAGTTCGGGGCATATACGTTCACCAGCACCACCGCCTCACCTTGCAATCTGCCACTCACCATCACGTATCTACCCCCACTGTCCATCACTGTGGTCGTCGCCTCAAACAATACCCGTTTCCCCACCAGTATTGCCACCCCTCTATTTTTCGCATCCAAGCCCGAGTGGAATACCTGTCCCACCCATCCTTTTCTTAATCTGACCTGATCCGCCAGTTTCAGGTGCGTCTCCTGAAGCATGACCACGTCTGCCTTTAGCTTCTTCAGGTGCGCAAATACCCTTGCCCTCTTAATCGGCCCATTCAACCCTCTCACGTTCCACGTGATCAGCCAGGTTGGGGGGCTCTTTTACCACCCCCCCTCGTCGACTAGCCATCCCCTTTTTTAGACCAGCTCCTCACCCGGTTCCCACGCACCCGCTTATCCCCCGGACGGTGCCCTCCCATCCCATCCCGTAACAGCTCCCCCTTCCCCTTAGCAGCAGCAACCCAGTTACCCCCCCCCCCCCCCCTGCCCCCGCTAGATCCCTCTCTAGCTTAGTTGCTCCCCCCATATTGCTTCCGGAAGTCAGCAAACTCTGGCCGACCTCGGCTTCCCCCGTTTATCCTTAGCCTCCCATTATGTGAGGCCCCCTCCTTCCTGCGCCCCCTTTTCCCGCCACAATTTCCATAGCGCGGGAACAAAGCCCGCGCTTCCCTCTCGGCCCCGCCCCTAATGGCGCAGCTCCCTCTCTCCTTCCCCCTCCCCTTCCCCACCGGCGCCCACATTTCTTCGTGTGTCCCCCCCCTTCGAGGGGAAAGAAAATATCCCCCCATCTGATTCACAGTCCCTTGCCACCACCTCGCTACTTCATTTCAAACACTCTTTCTCAAATCTAGTCCAACTTCTCCTCTTCAATAAATGTCCACGCCTCCTCTGCCGTCTCGAAGTAGTGGTGTTTACCCAGGTGTGTGACCCAAAGTCTTGCCAGCTGCAACATTCCGAATTTCACTTTCCTCTTGTGGAGCACCGCCTTGGCCCGATTGAAACTCGCCCTCCTTCTCGCCACCACCGCACTCCAATCCTGATACACACGGGTCACCACGTTCTCCCACCTGCTGCTCCGTGTCTTTTTCGCCCATCTCAGGACCATCTCCCTGTCCTTGTAGCGGTGGAACCTCACCACTATTGCTCGAGTTATTTCTCCTGCCTTTGGTCTTCTCCCGAGGACTCGGTACGCTCCCTCCACTTCCAGGGGGCCCGTCGGGGCCTCAGCTCCCATTAAGGTATGGAGCATCGTGCTCACATACACCCCAACGTCCGCTCCCTCTGCCCCTTCGGGAAGACCCAAGATTCTTAAGTCCTTCCTCCTCGAGCTATTTTCCAGGGCTTCCAGTCTCTCCATACACCTCTTATGCAGTGCCTCGTGCGTCTCCGTCTTCACCACCAAGCCCTGTATCTCGTCCTCATTTTCGGCAGCTTTTGCCTTCACTCCACGGAGCTCCATCTCTTGGGTCTTCTGCGCCTCCTTTAACCCCTCAATCGCCTGCAGCATCGGCGCCAGCACCTCCTTCTTGAGCTCCTCCACACATCGCCGGAGGAACTCCTGCTGTTCCAGGCCCCATACCAACTGGCCTCCCTCCGCCGCCATCTTGCTTCTCACTTCCCTTCTTTGCCGCTGCTCCAGAGGATCCTCCGCAATCTGGCCACTATTATCTCTTCTATCCATTCACATCCGGGGGGACTCCCTTCTATGTCGCCTCATAGTGGGTTTAGCCTTCGAAAATTACCGTTAGGGCTCCCGATAAGAGCCCAAAAGTCCGTTAAAACGGGAGGTGCCGAAACGTGCGACTTAGCTGGTCATCGCCGCACCCGGAAGTCCCTAGTAAATATAATTCTAATTACAACTAAGCTCAGCACGGCCCTTACATTACAAGCATGTCACAGATTGCTTTGCAACGCTAATGTAATATTTTTAGCCATCTAAAGTATCACTTAAAATTAGCAGATCTACAGGGTGCAGCAAAATTAAAAGTAACATTTGTATTGCATTAAATGTCAGCTCAGTAGCAGATGACAGTGCTGATGGCTGTTACAGATTAAAAGGTAGTGTTGTCTTCCTTGGTATCGACATAGGAACAGCATGAACAATATTACGAAAAACCAAGGTCTACTTTCAAAAACTCCTCCATACAGAGACTGTTTGGCACCTACTGCTCGCTTTATAAAACCAGTGAAAAGCAAGATGATACAACTTGATGTCAAATGTCAGTGAAATGTGTGCTTAGATTTGTGACTGACTAGTCCATATACAGCTGTGAAAATCGGACTTCTTTCCAATTAAAATAGGGCTCGATGTCTATTTTGTTGGCCACCAAAAATCAAAACTAACCCTGTTGTGTACAACCTCACTGCTGGCAGTGCAAAAACTCTACTTGCTGTTAAATCCCATCTCTTACCAGCAATGAGTGCTTCCTTCCACTTCCTCAATCTTGGCTAACACTGCCTTACCTCGATCATTGCTATTGAATCCCTTGCCCAGACTCATTTTTCAATGCTCTCCTTGACAGAATCCTGGTTTTGTCAATGTGCAAACTGTAGCTCATCCAAAACTCAGCATCCTGTCCCATATTACATCCTACTAGCTTATCACTCCCATCTTTACCAATCTACATTTTCTCCCAATGCAGCACATTCGCTCTTCTTGTCTTCATTACAAATCCCTTCATGTCTTCACCTTGCTCTACTTCTTCAACCTTTTGCATTCCACCTGGACCCATTTTCCTTGGTGTTTTGACTCTGACTCCTTGTGTCTCTGCACCTTCCTCCACTGCAGTTGGTGGCAGAGCTTTTGGCTCCCTCTGCCCTATTCTTTAGACCTCTCTCTCCCCCTTAAACCTTTCCCCTTGCATTTCCTCTCCTCAAAATATATCTCTTCCACTATTCTTTTGGGTATCGCTTCCACCACTACTCAATTAAATAGGATAACATAGGACAGACAGAACATAAGCTGGCCATTAGATTCATCCAACCCTTGTTAGTGCTGCACTTGAGGCTCCTCCCACCTTTCCTCCTCTAAGCCTATCATGGAGACTCTCTGTTCCCTTCTCATTCATACAGTTGTCTAGTTTACCCGTAAATGGATCTGTACTACTCAGTTCAAGCACTCCCCAGTTCAAGCACTCCCCAGAGTAGCGAGTCCCACATTCTCACCATTCTTGGGGTAAGGAAGTTTTTTCTGAATTCCTGATTGGATTTTGGTAATTGTCTTCTACTGATGGCCTCTAGTTACGCTGTTCCCCACAGGAGGAAATATTCTCTCTGTTTCACTCTATCAAAACCTTTCATAATTTCAAACCTCTGTCAGGTCACCCCAAAAGGAAAATACTTTTCACTGTACTTCGGTCCATGTGACAATAAATAAACATCAATCAAACATTTCTGGTAGCATCCTTGTAAATCTTCTGCACCCTCTTCAGTCTCTCTATCTTTTTTTATAATATGGGTGAATACAGCATCTAATTGTGATCTAACCAAGGCTCAATACAAGTTTGGTATAACTTTTCAATTCTATCCCTCTAGAAATAAAGCCGAGAGCTTGGTTTGCTTTTTTTTATGATCTTGTTAAAGCTGTGGTGCAATTTTTACTGATTGATGTATTTGTAGTCCGAGATCCCTTCGCTCCTCTACCACACCTTCCAAGTAATGTGGCCTCCCTACTTTCCCCACCAAAATGGACTACCTCCCATTTATATGTGTTGAACTTCTTTTGTCACTTGTTTGCCAATTCTGCAAGTTTATTAATGCTCTCTTGTAATTTGTTGCGGTCCCCTTCAGTATTGACTAACCCCCCACAAATTCAGTGTAATTTCTAAATTTAAAAATTGTGTTTTTTATTTCAGAATCCAGATTGTGAGGCAAATTGTGAAGAGCAGTGGTCCCACGTTGACCCTTGTGGAACACAATTTCCCACATTCTGTCACCCTGAATAGCTATTCTTTATTCCCTGATTTCGGTCTTGAAGCCAGCGAGCAATCCATTTTCCCACTTGTGTCCTGACTCCACATTCTCTGATGGTATTCATTAATCTATTATGAGGCACTTTACTGAAGGCCAAAACACATCTGCTGCATTACCATTCTCAAAAAAATCGATGTTTGGTCAAACAAAAGTTGACTCTTTGAAATCTGTGCTGACTATTTTTAGATATGTTTTTCATAGATGTTCTCTCTAGTAAGGATTCCATTATTTTTCCTCCCACTGATGTTCAGTTAACTGATCTGTAATTCCGTACATGTTCTGTCTCCCTTCTTAATAGGAATTATATTGGCTATCTACCAGTTCTCATTTTTTTCGAACGAATTATCAAATACATACAATAATATGTCTGCTATCTCTTCCCTGGATTATTTTAAAATGTGTGATGCAATCCACCTGGATCTGAGGTTTTATTCTCTTTGAGCTTGTTTAGTATTATCAACATAGAGCCTTATTTTTATTTTAAATGCTGTTATCTTGTTGCTCACCTCATCATCCAATGTCACTTCCACCTGTTCTACCTTCCTGGTAAACACTGAAATAATCATTTAATCTTTCAGCAATCTCTCTCTTGTTACCTGTGGTGTTATCCCGCCTATCCCTTAGATGGTTCTACTCCCATCACAGACTTGCTTTTTACTGATGTGCCTGTAAAATATTTTACTTTTTGTTTTATGTTATTGGGTAATTTTTGTGAGGACCACGAAGAATCCAGCACTAGTTTTAAGGATACAAAGAAATAACATTCATTTACAATAACATATATATACAACAGCAGCAGCAACTTCGCTTGCTGCTCACTCCTTCCTGCTGGTTCCAAACTGGCCAGCTTTATTTATACAGGGAGTCTGCTAATGGTTTCTCCGGCCCCCTCATTGGGGAAGCTCATACACCCATAGGATTGTGGGATTGTCATTAGTCCCCAGCCAATGGTAAGCTGGCAGGTTATAACAGTAATTGAAGCTCATAGTTCCTCTTTGCCTTCCTAATTGTTTTTTAAAAATACATTTTGAGTACCCAATTCTTTCTTTTCCAATTAAGGGGCAAATTAGCATGGCCAAACCACTTACCCTGCACATCTTTTTGGGTTGTGATGGTGAGACCCACGCAGACATGGGTATAATGTGCAAACTCTACACGGACAGTGACCCGGGGCAAGGATAGAACCCGGGTCCCCGGTGCCATGAAGTAGCAGTGCTAACCACTGTGCCACTGTGACGCCCCTAATTGTTTTTTTTAACCTCTATCCTAATCTCTTCTTATTCTCTCTTATTGTGCACTTTTCTGTTATCTATGTACTTAATGCATACCCCTTTCCTGATTCACAATTGTTCCCGAATGTTTTAATTCATCCATGGAATCTCACTAGTTTGTTCTTTCCTTTTGGTAGAGTATATTTCTCCTGCACTTTGCTGAACACCGTATTAAATGTTCCCCATTTTTGTTCCGCATTGTTGTTTACCAATATTGTTGCCCAGTTTATTTTCCCAAGTTCTATTCTCAGCCCCTCAAAATCAACTTTTCTCCAATCTATTGACTTGGTTTTTGTGAAAGTCTATTTTGCTTCTGGGAGAATTTTGAAATATTTGTGTTATTTTGTTTACAATTATAAATAGTTCCAGTTGTTATGAAGTGTTGCCACTAATTCCTATTGATGAATAAGAGCAAAAGAATTATCAAGGCACTGAAGTTGATTCTGAAACCAAAATGGGAAGTTGGTTTGTAACTGCAGCTAGCAATTATTTTTCTTACCGGTTTTGGGAGTGGCCTGATGGTTGGTTTCCTGAAAAATACAAGGAAACAAATTTTCAAACCAGTTCTCTCCGACTGTATTGAACCTTTTTCCTTGGTGTACGTGAATTTTTGTTCCCAAAAGTAATATGCCTACACGACAGCGACCTGTTACCCTGCTTCCAACAGAGTGGCACTTTTGAGAATTCCATCAGGGAAAGTTGCGGATACACAATCTGTGAATGTCCATCCATTAAAATGGCAGAACAGGACATCACAAGCTTCGTGCCTGTAATGTGCCATAGGGATGGCACCACGCTGGGACCACACTATCCGGATTTCGGATTGTATTTCAAAAGGAGTTCACTCATTCATTAAGTATTTTGGGATGCCCTGACAATGCAGCAAGGCACTATGGGGGTGCAACTTTGCTCCTGGCAAGAATGTCTCCAAGCACAATATGTATTTTCAGCAGGCAGAATTTTTGGATTTCTGTGATCATATTGTGTGAGAACCTGGGGACTGCTCCAAATTGTACTTGTAGGATATCTCGATGAAAGAGGTCCTGCTGGGTGGTCTGCTTTAGTTGGGCTATGTAGGTGCTGGCAGAATAGGATAGTCTAATCAGTAATTCTCTCATTCAGGACGTTACACACTATGAATGATTGCACTATGATAAATATCTCCTCAAAACTCAGGGCCGGCTAAGGCGATGGGAGATCGGAAAGAAAGTAAAGCCGACAGATAGAAACATAGAAAATAGAAGCAACAGGAAGCCATTCGGCCCTTCGAGCCTGCTCCGCCATTCATTATGATCATGGCTGATCATCAAGTTCAATACCCTGGTCCCGCCTTCTCCCCCTCCCCCCCCCCCCCCCCCCCACCCCCCATATCCCTTGATCCCCATAGCCCTCATAAGTGACAAAGGACATTTTGTTTTTGCAACTTTTCCTAATAATCTTGTGACATTTATCTTCCTACACTTTTTGCCCTTTCATTCATTATATCAGGGATCAAACCTCTTTTAGTAATTACAAGGATACAAACATAATACAAACTAACATGTGCAACGTTATTATGTAGATACGTTTTGACTAAGAAATAATTAGCAGTTATAACAGATTGCAAAAACAACGGTAGAAAGTTAACACACCATTCCAGTTTATCACAGTTCCGATGACTGAATTATTCCATTCACAAACATCCTACTATATATTTCAGTATATGTGGCGCACAAAGACTCCGTGAGACGAATAGAGTGAAGTCGATGAGGCTTTATTAAGCGTGTCTGTTCCCCAGCAGCCCGATAGTAAACTGGCCTGCGGGGGAAGGCACCGGCTTCTTATACTTCGCCTTCAGGGCGGAGTATGAGGTCAACGGCCAACCAGGACCCGGGATCTGTCAGCCAATGACATTAGGGCTTCCAGTCCCACATGACCCCCAATACATACTACCACAGTATATTACCACTTGCAGTAGTCAGAATATTTATCACGGCTTGATTCTCCATGTAAGGACCCTTCCTGTTGATTCCCTTATTTCCCATTTCTTTTACTTTGTTGTTATAATGTTTGGTTCATGGATATTTAATGGACATATACCTTTTAAGTCGAGCAGAGGAAGTGAGGAACTCAAAAGTTTCAAAATAGTATACTGTACTATGAAGATTTAGATTTCAAACAAAGAACTCAGACTTTCTGGTAGCTGAGAGGTCTGAGGGATTTGATTCGATTGGTTGGCTGGTAGCTAATGTATTGGCTAAGGACCGTATTTTGCCCGGCGACAGACAGTGATTTGGGGCAGCCAGGTGGGGGTTTTCAGGAACCCAGAGAGAAGATCCTGGACGCTAAGAGAATAAGCTGTGAGCTGCTCACTCTCTTTCCAAAAAAGGTTCCCGCCTGCTGTTTGTGGTGTGTGTGTGTGTGTGTGTGTGTGTGTGTGTGTCGCGCGTGTGTGCATGCGTGCGTGTTCAATTCATACAAAACCAGGAGTGCAAGTAAACTGTGGCTTTAATCAACTAGAACAGTGCTTGCCTGCGACTGATCTGTTAGTGGGAGCCGCCTACAGGGCGACTGCTCTTTCTACCTCCCCTCAAGGGGTGGAGCCAGGGGCAGAGCCCACACAGGCCCCAACATGCTACATCATAGGTAATACCTTACAATGGTCCATAGGTGGAGCCCACATGGGCATCAGCGTAATACAGATATGAACATGGTGAATTGTTACAGCAATATATTCACCACATTCACCCCCTGTTAAAAAATGTAGTCCGGCGGGGGTGACGGGTTCATACGTTCAGCCTGTCCAGCGCACGGATTGTGCGCTGTGATCGCCGAAGCTCTGGTATCGCAGCTGGCCCGGATGTCAAACTCAGCCGTGCTGGCATCGGTTGTGAAGTCGCCGGTGCGGGCACAGATGTGGACTCCGGGAGCGTGTCTTCTGGGGCTTCATTCCTGTGGGTCGGTGAAGGGGGAATGGCGGGCGGGAAGGGGTACAGGTCAGCGTAGGTTGGGCGGGGTAACATGGGGTAGCGGTGGTAGTGGAACCTGCGGGTGCCAGGTCCCGGAGGTAGACCGTATCCTGTCGGCTGTCGGGGTGTTCTATGTATGCGTACTGGGTGTTGGAGTGTAGGAGCTGGACCCTCTCGACCAGGGAGTCGGACTTATGGCTCCTGGCGTGTTTGCGGACCAGGACGGGCCCTGGTGTCTTCAGCCAGGACGGAAGTGAGGCCGCGGAGGTGGATTTCCTGGGGAAAACGAACAGGCGGTCTTGAGGGGTCTCGTTTGTGGCCGTGCAAAGTCGGGACCTAATAGAGTGGAGTGCGTCATGGAGGACCTCCTGCCAGTGGGGAACTGGGAGACTCCTAGACCGTAGGGCAAGGAGGACGGTCTTCCAGACCATTGCGTTCTCCCTCTCCACCTGCCCGTTTCCCCTGGGGTTCTAACTGGTAGTCCTGCTCGAGGCGATGCCCTTGCTGAGCAGGTACTGACGCAGTTCGTCGCTCATGAATGACGAGACCCGGTCACTGTGAACGTACGTGGGAAACCAAAACAGGGTGAAGACACTATGTAGGGCTTTAATGACTGTGGCCGCGGTCATGTCGGGGCAAGGGATTGAAGCGGGAGAACTCGTAGATGATGTTGAGGAAATATGTGTTGCGGTTGTTGGAGGGGAGGGGCCCTTTGAAATCGATACTGAGGTGCTCAAAGGGCCAGGATACCTTTACCAGGTGGGCCTTATCCGGGCGATAGAAGTGCGGGTTACACTCCGCACAGATTTGGCAGTCCCTAGTCATGGCTCTGACCTCCTCAGTGAAGTAGAGCAGGTTGCGGGCTTTGGTGCAGTGAGAAGCCGGGTGGCAGAGGTCATCGTGGATAGCACGTAGTCGGTCGCTGGCGCAAGTGCCGTGAGACAGGACATTTGGAGGTTCGTTGAGCTTCCCAGGACAATATACTATATCGTAATTATAGGTGGAGAGTTCGATCCTCCACCTGAAGATCTTATCATTCTGGATCTTGCCCCGCAGCATATTATCTAACATGAAGGCTACCGATCGTTGGTCGGTGACGAGGGTAAACCTCCTACCAGTGAGGTAGTGCCGCACGGCTTCCACGATGGCTTGAGCTTCCTTTTCGACTGAGGAGAGTCGAATTTCGGAGGTGGTGAGGGTTTGTGAAAAAACACTACTGGCCTGCCTGCCTGATTGAGGGTAGCAGCGAGGACGACCTCTGATGTGTCGCTCTCCACCTGGAAGGGGACGGACTCGTCCACCGCACACATCGTGGCTTTGGCGATATCCGCCTTGATGCAGCAGAAGGCCTGGCGGGCCTCAGCCGCCAGTGGGAAGATGGTGGCCTTGATTAGTGCGCGAGCTTTGTCTGCAAAGTTGGGGACCCACTGGGCGTAATATGAAAAGAACCCGAGGCACCTTTTCAGGGCCTTGGGGCAGTGGGGAAGGGGGAGTTGCAGGACGGGCGCATACGGTCGGGGTCGGGTCCGAGAACCCCGTTTTCCACGACGTAGCCGAGGATGGCTAGTCTGGTTGTGCGGAAAATGCATTTCTCCTTGTTGTAAGTGAGGTTAAGGGTTCGGGCGGTTTGGCGAATCTCTGGAGGTTGGCATCATGGTCCTGCTGATCATGGTTGCAGATGGTGACATTGTCCAAGTACGGAAATGTGGCCCGCAACCCGTACTGGTCCACCATTCGGTCCATTGTTCTTTGGAAGACAGACCCCATTCGTGACGCCAAAGGGGACCCGGAGGAAGTGGAAGAGGCGGCCGTCTGCCTCAAAAGCCATGTAGTGGCGGTCCCCTGGGCGGATTGGGAGCTGGTGGTACGCAGACTTCAGATCCACCGTGGAGAACGCCCGGTAGTGTGCGATCTGATTAATCATGTCTGTGATCCGGGGAAGTGGGTGCGCATCGAGGTGCGTGTACCGGTTTATGGTTTTGCTGTAACCTACAACTATCCGGTTCTTTTCCCCGGTCCTGACGACCACCACCTGGGCTCTCCAGGGGCTATTACTGGCCTCGAAGATTCCCTTCCCCCAAGAGTCGCTGGACCTCGGACCTGATAAAAGTCCTATCCTCGATGCTGTACCGCCTGCTTCTGGTGGCGACTGGTTTGCAGTCGGCGGTGAGATTTGCAAAGAGCGGGGGAGGGTCGACCTTCAGGGCCGCGAGGCTACATACGGTGAGTGGGGGTAGGGGCCCGCCGAACTTCAGGATTAGGCTCCTGAGGTTACATTGGAAATCCAGTCCCAATAGAAAAGGAGCGCAGAGGTCGGGGAGTACATATAATTTAAAATTGGTGTACTCGGCGCCCAGTATTGCGAGGGTTGTGGTAGTGCACCCTCAGACCTGCGCCGAGTGCGACCCGGAGGCGAGGGAGATGGTTTGATGCACCGGGAAGATTGGGAGCGTGCAGCGTCTTACCACGTCTGGGTGAATGAAGCTTTCTGTGCTCCCGGAGTCGAAGAGGCAGAGTGTATCGTGGCTGTTGATCTGGACGGTCATCATAGAGCTCCGGAGGTGTTTGGGTGGCGACTGGTCAAGGGTGACCGCGCTGAGTTGCGGGTAGCAGGCATGGTCGGAGATGCTGGGGCGGTTCCAAGATGGCTACCCCCGTTGGTCGCACATGTCGGGCGGCATTGCAGATGGCGGCCAAGGTCGGTCGCACGTGTCGGGCGGTGAGGAAGATGGCGTCCAATATGGCGACCCCCATGAATCGCACATGGCGGGCCTCGTGAGTGAGGATGGCCAAGATGGCGGCCCCCATGAGTTGCACACGCTGTGCGGGCTGGAAGATTGCTGCCGGCCACGGACAACATGAGGCCGATGATGCATCCGGGGGGGGGGGGGGGGGGGGGGGGGAGCTGGCAGACACGCTGCCACACTGCGGGATCTGTGAGTCTGAGGGTCGGGCCTGCGATTTAGAGTTTTTGGACCTGGCCAGGCAAACTTTAGCAAAATGTCCTTTTCTCCTGCAGTCGCTGCAGTCCGCGTTCAGGGCCGGGCAGCGCTGCCAGGGGTGTTGAGGCTGGCCGCAGAAATAACAGGGTAGCCCCCCATGGTGGGTGGGCAGCCGCGCGGCACAGGCCCGCGGAATTCTTTGGTCAGGGGTCCACAAGGGGGTCGCGTGATCGGACGGGAACACGTTAAGGCTTTGGACCGCTACTTCCAGAGAGGAGGCAAATTTTACCGTCTCTTCAAGGTCTAGGGCACCCTTTTCGAATAGGCGCTGTCTCACGTAGTTGGACCTGACTCCAGCCACGTCGGTGTCCCGGATGGCGAGGTCCATATGTTGAGTGGACGTAACGGCCTGGTAATTGCAGCTTTGTGCAAGGACTTTGAGGTCCCATAGGTACTCTTTCAGTGATTCCCCGGGACGCTGGCGGCGAGTGGTGAGGAGATGCCGCATGTATACCTCGTTCACGGGCCTTACCTAGAGGCGCTATCGCATCGTGTGTGCGTCTGCGAAGGTGGAGGCTTCCTCGAGTTGAACAGAGAATTGATGGCTCACGCGTGCATGGAGGAGACTCGGCTTCTGTTCGTCGGTGATGGAGGGCCAAGAGGAGGCGACGAGGTAGGCCTTGAAACAGCAGAGCCAGTGCGAAAAAAATCTCTTTCGCCTCCGCGGCCTGCGGATCGAATTCCAGTCGGTCAGGTTTGAGGGCCGATTCCATAGTGGCGTTGTAGTTGATTAAATTGATGCGACAATCAATTCACACGAAACCAGGAGTAGAAGTAAACTGTGGCTTTAATCAACTAGAACAGTGCCTGCCTGCGACTGATCTGTTAGTGGGAGCCGCCTACAGGGCGACTGCTCTTTATACCTCCCCTCAAGGGGTGGAGCCAGGGGCGGAGCCCACGCAGGCAGCTAGAATTGTACTGGGAGCGGTATGCTGTATTATGCATACCTTTGTAAATAAATCTATATTCTTATACCGCCAGCCTCCTCTGAGTCACTAAATGTTTAAATTTACAAACCTGGCGACTGTAGATATTGGGTATTTTCTAAGAATTAATAGTTAATTTCAATTGTGTTGCGACTCCGGATCAAGTGGGGCTGGAATTGACCGCGCATTACCCCGGGTTTCGTAACATTAATCAAGCTATAATGTTTACTCTATGCCATTTATTAGAATAAAAATTTACTGAGAGCTATGGTAGTTTACATTATATTAGCCATTTCACCCATGTCTTTGTCAGCTCTTTGCTAGAACACATCTAAATAATCCAGCTGCTTTCCACTCAGCAACTGAAACAGATGAAGATGTTACAGCGCGCTTCCGTTTAATAGTTGAATGGTCTCTGCTTAAAACTACATTGTGTAATAAAGCATTCCATGTTCCAATGGCACTCTGTTTAAAGAAATTACTCCTAATTTCTCATCACTTAGCTGACAAAGTTGATAACAATTTGACACTGATTCAAATGGAAACCCATCCTTCCTATGCACCTATCAAAACCCTCCACAATATTAAACTCTCAACCTCTTTCTGTTTCAGTGAAAGTAATCCTAAATTATTGCAAGTTTCTCCTCTTAACCATCGTCCCTAATCCCTTGCATCATTCCGATGACTCTATGCTGCACTGCTCAATGCCTTTTGTGGCCTTTCTAAAAGTGCTTCTTAACTTGTACATACTCCCAATGAAGAGGATGTTATGGGTATCTGATTGTCAGCTGGTTAGATCACATGCTAACATTGTTCTGGTGGATGCAGATATAGACATTGAGGGTCCAGGTTACTGAAGCAGGCCAATGGTCATTCAGGGAATTCCAACTGCATTGGGCACCATGCCAGCAAACTCTGAGCATGGAGGAGTTCAGCTCCAAATTGTCAGGGTTTTATGGAGAGCTTAGAGGCCATTCTGTCCAACATGCAGAAAATCATTGACTCCATTGATACCACACCTGTTGTCTGTTATATTTCTTTGTTGCCGCAAAGAGATGTGGGGCGTCATTCTCCGCCGGCGGGAGTCTCCATTTTGCCGGCGCCCGGGGGTTTCCTGACGGCGTGGGGCTGCCCCACAATGGGAAACCCCATTGACCGGCCGGTGTTACGGAGACTCCCGCCGGCCGGTCGGGGCAGAAATGTGGCGGGGCGGGTAGGAGAATTTCGCCCAAGGTATCGAAGTGCCCACATTCTTGATTCTTGTAAAACAATATTGAGAGGTTTATTTAGAGATATTATTCATCCAATCAAACATGGTGATCTGCTCAAAACCCACACAAACACTTTGCTGAGCTCACTACACATCACATGATGCAGAACCAGCAAGAATGTATTCCTCGATATATAGGCCGGGATTCTCCCTTCCTAAGTCCCCACGCCGGCGGGAAAACCGGCGACAACGGCTCTGGCGTCAACAGGCCCCAAGGTGAGGAATTCTCACCTGTCTTGGGGGGCTAGGTGGATACCGGAGGGGTTGGCGCCACTCCAGCGGGCGTCGAAGAGACGGTGTGCGTTCGCGCATGCGCAGAACTGCCCACGTAGTTCCACACATGCACAAACCGGCCGGTGTATTTTGGTGCATGCGCGGGGGGTTCTCTTCTCCATGTCGGCCGTGGCGGAGCCCTACAGGGGCCGGCACGAAGGAAGAAGTGCCCCCACGGAACAGGCCCGCCCGCAGATCGGTGGGCCCCCATTGTGGGCCAGGCCACTGTGGGCTCCCCCCCCCCCCCCCGGGGTCAGACCCCCCCCCCCCCCCCCCCCCGGGGTCAGATCCCCCCCCGAGGACCGCCCCCACCAACGTACCTGCCAGGTCCCGCTGTGTGGGACCATACGTAACTCACGCCGGCGGGACTGGTCAGAAACGGATGGCCGCTCAGCCCATCGGGGCCTGGAGAATTGCCGGGAGGGCCGCTGCCAATGGCCCCTGACTGGTGTGGCGTGAATCCCGCCCCAGCCCGAAAAACGGTGGCGGAGAATACGGCAGCCGGTGGGGCGGGATTCGTGCCGCCCCCCGGGGATTCTCCGACCCGGCGGGGGGGGGCGGAGAATCCCGCCCATAATATCCCTCTCCCTTTACTTCATTAGTGCAACGACAACAATTAACATTTATATAACAGATCGCCTGATATGTCATCCGTACATATCTACAATTCAATAAGACAGACTCTGTGATGGATTCCTATTCCTGTTTGGTAGAATTCGGTGTTCTTGAAAATGGCTACTTGCGACCTCAGAGGTGTCCTCATTCCTTTCTGAAGACGGTACTCCTTGAGTATCTCAGTATCTGTCACAATAGGCATCTCAGTATCTGTCACAATAGGCATCAAAAAGGCCACAGAAACAAAATCTGAACTTGTCACTGTTTCTGATCTGTTCCAAAGTATAGTTCTCCAAATCTTCTAAAGGTAGAACCTCTGGAGAAGTTTCTGAACACTCACTTCATTCAGAAAGTAACTGATCAACATGCTGTTGCCAAACGCTTCCATCATCCATCTGTACGATATATGATATTTGACCTGTCTTCACTAGGAATCATAGCTGGTACCCATTTCCTGTTGGCGGTGTAATTCCTAGCTAACACTCTCTCTCCTTGGTTGAATGCTCCTCTTTTAGAGATTTTCTCCATCGTAGCAATTTGTGCTTGTTGTCATTTGACGATCTCTGAAGTATCAGGTGGAGTTAACAAATCAAACTGTGCTCGTTGTTTCCTCTTGAACAACAGCATTGCCGTGAACTTTGTGTGGTGGCATATGCAGTGTTTCGGTAAGATATTAGAAATTTGTTTATTCTTCTTGATAATGTTCCCAGGTTCTTTGATGCTTTGATTGAATGCCTTAATGATTGCACAAAATGTTCGGCCAATCTATTCATTGCTGGATGATATGGAGCTAACTTGATATGATATATATCCTTCCCCTTCAAATAGTTCTCAAACTCCTTTGAAGTAAACTGTGTACCATTATCACTGACAATCTGCTCCGGCGTTCCAAATCTTGTGAATACTTTGTCTAGTTCCTCAATGGTCTACTCCGTCATCATTGACTCCATTATCGCGACTTCAGGCCATTTTGAGTGCACGTCCACAATCACTAAGAACATGTGATCCTCCAGTGGACCAGCATAATCTATGTGTATTCTCTAAATGGATGCAATAGTTGTCATGGTGGTGTGTTCCTTAGTTTTCACAAGATTGGCATTGCCTAACTTCCTATTCAATTTGACGAGCTAATCCCAGCCACCAAAAATAACTGGTGCTAATTCCTTCATCCTCCCCACACCAGGGTGTCCCTCATGCAGGTCGTCAAGGACTTGACTACGCAAGCCTGATGGAAAAATCACATGGATTCCCCATAATAGAACTCTATTCTGTACTGTCAACTCAAGTTCATTATAATGCTGTACTGTGATGTAGAGCTTGAGTTCTGGATTTTTTCTATGAATGTCTGACAGTGTTCCTTTTTGCACCAAGTCCATCACCTTTCCCATCACTGGATCGGGTTGTTGTATATCTTTGAACTTGATATTAAGTCCCAGGAACACTATCCACAAGCAAGAAATACAAAATATTGACAAAATGTTCTTCAGGATCATGCTTGATGTGTAATGGCAATCATGACAAAGCATCAGTATTTGCATGCTGCTCTGACTTCCGACATTTGATATCGTAATTGTGCGCTGGCAATATCAATGACCATCTTTGCAATCTACTGGCTGCCAAAGAACACAGACCTTTTTACAGCCCAAAGATTGTAGTCAAGGGTTGATGATCCGTCAAAAGAGTAAAATGACACCCATAAAAGTAATGGTGGAACTTTCTTACACTGAAAATGATGCTCAGAGCTTTTTATAATTGAGGGTAATTTATTTCTGTGCTAGTAAGAGTGCGTGAAGCAAATGTTGGGTTGGTCCTCTCCTGAAGGCATAATGTTCAAGATGACTGCATCAACTCCATAGGGTGAGGCATTGCAAGCAAGTTGCAACTCCATAGTGGGATTATAATGAACCAACAGCTCTGACTTCAAAAAGTTTCTTTCACTTCATTGTATACATTCTGACATTCTTCTGACCAGTGCCATTCCCGTTTGACATCTCGCAAAATGAGTAAATCTTGTTGCTAAAATCGGCACAAATTTACCATAATAATTGATCAATCCAAAAAAGAACCTTAATTATGTCACATTTTGCGGATGTAATTCTTCTAAGATTGTTGCCATTTTCTTTGACTCCTTTGTGGATAATATGACCAAGGTAATTTATGGATGACTTGAAAAAGACACACTTCACCTTTTTTAACTCGGGCTCTGTAAACACTTCAGGGAGCTTCCAAATTCTCCAAATATTCTGGTTCACTCGAAATGATGATCATAGAATTTTTTTACAGAGCAGAAGGAGGCCATTCTGCCTATCGAGTCTGCACCGGCGCTTGGAAAGAGCACCCTACCCAAGGTCAACACCTCCACCCTATCCCCATAACCCAGTAACCCCACCCAACACTAAGGGCAATTTTGGTCACTAGGGGCAATTTATCATAGCCAATCCACCTAACCTGCACATCTTTGGACTGTGGGAGGAAACCGGAGCATCCGGAGGAAACCCACGCACACACGGGGAGGATGTGCAGACTCCACACAGACAGTGACCCAAGCCGGAATCGAACATGGGACCCTGGAGCTGTGAAGCAATTGTGCTAGCCACAATGCTACCGTGCTGCCCCACGGTATGTCATCTAAATAACACTGCACTCCATTCAACCCCCACCTCAAATTTTTTCCATAGGTCTTTGAAAAAGAGCAGACGTAATTGCTATTCCAAAGGAAGTCTTCTGTAATGAAACAGATCTTTATGAGTCACAAGTGTAAGTCGTAATGGCTGTGATTCGGCGGTCACATTCATCTGCAGATAGCCCTGTGAAAGATTAATTTACTGCATTTCTGTCCCCCAGCAAACAAGTCTTCTATCAGCAGTTGTGGATAATGATCTGCGCATAAAACTGGGTTAATAGTAGTTTTAACATTTCCACAAATTTTCGCTGAGCCATCCCGTTTTAATACAGGCACAATTGGTGTTGCCCAATCACTTATAGCAACAGATTCAATAACTCCTTTTCCTGCTCATCTTTCTAGTTGATCTTCAACTTTAGGCGTGATGGCATATGGTACCGTTCTGGCTTTGAGACATTTGGTTGTGCTGTCTGGCTTGATTTTTAGGTGTACCTCAACTGCAGTCATAGAGCCTAATGAATCTTCGAACGCTTTCTCGTACTTCTTCAGAAGTTATTACAAATTGCCCTTTGAATCCACCAATTGATTGCCTGTTTCCCAGTTAAGCCTAATCTTAGCCAACCATTCTCTGTCAAATAGAGCAGGAATGTTTCCACTGACAATGTGAAGCCAACCATGCTCTGTCAAACAGAGCAGGAATGTTTCCATGGACAATGTGAAGAGGCAACTTTGCTGTCTGTCTATTTGCTTCTACTTTCACCATAATGCATCCCTTCAATGGTGTGACTTCTTCAGTGTACATTCCATAGAATCCCTACATAGAATGCCTACAGTGCAGAAGGAGGCCATTCGGCCCATCGAGACTGCACCGACTCTCTGAAAGTTCACCCTACCAAGGCTCAAACCCCTGCCCTATCCCCGTCATCCTGCAACCCCAGCTAACCTTTGGAAACTTAGAAAGGCCAATCCACCTAACTTGCACACCTTCGGACTGTGGGAGGAAACCGGAGCCCCCAGAGGAAACCCACGCAGACATGAGGAGAATGTGCAAACTCCACACAGACAGCCACCCGAGGCAGAATTGAACCCGGGACCCTGGCTCTGTGAGGCAGCAGTTCTAACCACTATGCCACCATTCTACCCATTTGATGGTTTTAAAGGCAGATGCTTCCTCTTTTGATAAATTGTCTCTACGATACTGCTACACCTGTATCCACTTCCATTTTAATTTCACGACCCTCAAGTTTTGGATGCGCCCAAAAGTTTGCTGAGTGCCCTGCATTGACAAAACCTATTGCTGGCTTTAGCTCTTGCAGGAGCTCAGCTGTATTGTCTTTTGGGTGATCGTGAGCTTCATCCACTACTTGGCAGACATGACAAGATTGTTTAACTGTATTTTTCTTCTTGCTCCTTCTTAGTGTAGGAGAGCTTTTCTGAGCCCAACACGCCTTTGCAATGTGATCCTTCTTACCACAGTTCTTGCATGTAATCAAATTACTCCAGCATTCCCTGCTGACTGTCCAATCTGTGCACAAATCACATGGTTGTACCTTTGCAGCCATTTTCCTTGAGGTATTCATTTTGTTGATCTTCGCTGCGAAGCTTCTCTTGTTACAAGCTCCATAGTTGTGGCAACTTCCACGGCAGCTTTTAGAGTTAAATCACTTACAGTAAACAGCTTCCTCTAAATAGCGTCACTGTGGAGTCCACAAACTAGCCTGTTTTGAAGAGTATCATTAAGTGTTTTATCAAATTCACAATATCTAGCTAATCTTCTTAAAGATGCTACGAACTGTACTCGCTCTGAATACGACGATGGAACTGAAACCTTTATGCAATCAATAATGGTTTAAGAGATAAATGTCTCTCTAAGATTTTCATGAATTAAATGTAGGACTTATCTCCCAGTTTTGCGAGGTGAACTAGATTCTGTAGCAGCATAAACGTTTTACAGCCAACTGGGCTGAGACATGTTGTTACCTTAAGGTCCTCCAGTCTCTGATTAGCTATTAAAAACAATTGGAATATTTCCTCCTATGTATTCATGTCTCATAATCCTCATCAAATGTGTCGATGGTGCCTGTTTTTCCCGCCATTTTCAGATCTCTGCTCCTAGGGACTACACTTCCTCCCTTCCGATCATTATATGGCACAAACAGTCCCTTGAACAAGCAACTAGAAATTCTTGCCCCTTATTGCCTGATTGTATTTTGACTTTTTGCCCGAGTAGTGGCTCTTGCAGAGTCAGCAGACTTTGAAATCTCTGTTCCCTGCAACCCATTTAGCTTTGGCACATGCGTGGTCCCTGCAGCTCAGACCCTAATCACTTCAATGCAAGTAAGTCTTCCCCGACTGTCCGTCTTCTTACTCACAGTTGCTACTGAAAATTTTGTTTAATCCTTCTGCATTGGCAGCAGTGCTTTGCCTGACGTCTGTGTGCGTGCGAATCTGGTCACAAGAATCTTGGGTGGAATTCTCCATTCCTGAGGCTAAGTGCCGGTGGCCAATGAAGAATTTGAGGGTATTTCACGATGGGAAAATGGGTGCGAACCCCTCACCGATTCCGGTACCGCTGAGGGGCTAGCACCAACGGATGCCCGTGGATCGAGCGAATAACGGACGGAGAGTTGGCGGATCCCAGACTGCGCATGCGCAGGGCTGACTAGCTGCACCGGTCGCGCCGGAAAACATGACGCCGACTGTGCTCGAACGGGTACCTGGCCACCCCCCAACACTCCCCCCAGTCCTAGCAGGAACCCCCAGCCAGCGGCACGGATCTCGGCCGAGTGTGGCTGCGCCGGACACGGTCTGCAGCCGGCACACCAGGTTCCCGATCGTTGGAACCACACGTTGGCCCATCGGGGGAGGAGCATTGCAGGTGGGCTGGCTGATGACGGGCTAACTGCTGATTTGGAGGGAGCGGAGCATCGTGAACCAGTATGAAACCATCGCCTGCCCCAATTCCAGCGTCGGAAGCAATTCTCCGCCAGATTGCAGATCCCGATTTCGCTGTTGGGCTACGGAGAATTCCATCCCTTATTTGGTCCTGATGCCGTCCTACAGTTAGTCAACAAAATTTTCTTTGTCAGTGATTTTTCTGCCTCAATCCACGTCGCCAGTTTGCTCTCTTGTTAGATTTCTTTGTTGCTGCATAGAGAAAAGGTATGGAGGTGCCCACACTCTGGATTCTTGTAATACACAATGAATAGTTTATTAAAAAATGTGGCTCATCCAATCAAAGATGGTGATCTGCCCAAATCCCGCGCAAAAACTGATGTCACTACACACCACGTGACACATAACCAGCAGGAGTTTATTCCCAGATACATAACATTATCTACCATTACGGGGAGGTCTCTGCTGACAGCTTCCCGAGAAGCAATCTTAGATGCTTGCCAGCTTGGCTCTGGTAACCAATATTGACAATGGTTTCCAATGTATCACATTTTCGCCCGTCATTAGTTCTCTTGCAGAGGATAGATGTGCTGCTGTGGAGATTTAGGATTGTGGAATCGGCTTCATAGAGAGGCATCTGTTGTTCTCTCTCAGGATGACAGAATGTCTGCACTCCTGACATTATCTCCAGCATTGCCCTTCTCTAACTGCCTTTGGCCCACGCTGGCATGCTGAAGGCTATAGCCAGGACCTTGGGTCCCTGACTTGGAGCTTGCTACAACTGACATTAGACTAACCAACTGGAACACTGTTACCCCAAATATCTCCTCTCTGCTGAAACAAAGCGTTGCATTCCTTTCGCAATTCAGTTAAAATTATCTAGTATTTCTGTATTTTGACCAAAAGGACACTAGAGCTAAAATTTGATAACTGCAACTGAAGTAAGTAAGGAAGCAAACTCGCCGTAGTCCCAAATGATCATAGGCTGCTTTGACCTTTGAGGGGTGAGCTGACTGGTGATGATAGAACCTGAGGATCAACACACCTCAGGCGAGGGGAGATTGTGAGAAGGCCGGGGGGGGGGGGGGGGGGGGGGGGCCTTCATGGATAACCTCAGCCGGTACGGGAATTGAACCTGCGCTGTTGGCCTCGCTCTGCATCATCGAACCAGCTGCAACTGTTAGTACATCTTCGCCTGTTCCACAGTTGTGAAGCTACCCTGATCCTGGGGAGGAATCTGCTTCTGATTATCTTAATATAATCTGATACTCTACATTTTTGCTTTTCGGTAGAAATTAAAATTGAGAACTATTGCTGAATTAGCTAAAAATATTTTTTTAAATTACGGAAACATTGAATTTCGTGACTAATGTTTCTAGTTTGTTTTTAATTCATGTTATGAAACCAAAACAAACTGGGAAGTTAGTTTCTTCCCCTTGATTCAGTGTTTTCGATGAATTGTTTTCTGGCACACATGTTGCTCATTTATCCATTTTGTCCTAATTTCTTGAATACATTCAAAAGAAAAGTCTTATACAATGGAAAACAAAAATAAAGTTGAAATTGTTGGCACCATTTAAATAAACTGTGTAAAAACAACTTCGAGACTGGAAATAACCCTGAGTTACAGACATCTGCAATCAGACTAACTGAACAGGCACAATGCTTATCTGGCCGTGCTCTGTCTTTGTTCATTCTGGGATGCAAGGACATGGTTAGCCTTTCAGTAATAACAAAATAACAGTGTAGCAACAATTCCAAAATATTGCACTGATTTTTGCAAGTCAATTTTTAATTTGTTTGCTGGACTGTTTTTCTTCGGTAGATGATATTGAAATCTGCCGCTGTTCCCATTTAGTCCATTTAAAAACCATGAAGATATGGAGCTAAGAGGGCCTATTGTTTGTGATTCAAATTGATAATCTAAAGTTGTTAACTTACGAGTCCCTTTGTGGTGGCGTTGGGATTTCTTGAAAGGGAAAAGACCTGGAGTCTTGTAAACCACTAGCTGAATTACCTAGATAGGAGAAAAATTGTAATAATGTTGATCTCATTAACAGAGCATTTCCTATTATTAAACAGCAATTGGTGGTTGAAAGATGCTAGATTTGCATCCTGTTAATTTTCTTTTAGGGAAGGGTGAGTTGACTAAAGGAGAAATCATTTTCCACTTTCACCATGGACAACCTGCTCTGGAACTATCGATGCTTCCTTTGAAACAGTCGCTGACAACCCACTACAGCAGCAATAATTTATATTTATTTTGCACCAAAACAAAATAAAACATTCCAAGACCCTTCAGAAGATAAAGCACAAATATGACACGGAACCACATAAGGAGATCTTGGGCGCGATGCAAAGGCTATGCTGTGCTGGAAAAGCAGGTCGTCGTGGCGCAGCGTGGCCAATAAATGCCGGGAGACCCTGTTCCCGGGATCTACCCGGTTCGCAATGCCTTGTGAGATCCAATGCGATCCCGCGAAATGTAGAGATGGAAATCCCACCTGTTGGGCGCGGGTTCACTTTTTACCAAATCTGCATATTAGAGTGAGACAAATAGTCTCCCTCTAATGTGCAGATTGAAGAGGTACCTGAAGCTTTGGGATTCATCCCTTTGAAAACAAGGGTGAGGATGTTAAAATCAACATATTATTTGCCAAGGAACCAACGTAGGTCGGTAAGCACTGGGGTGACACGGGAACGAAACTTGGTGTGAGATAAATCACAAAGCAGAATTTTGGATGATCTCCAGTTCATGGATGGTAGAATGTGGGAGACCAGTCAGGGGTTTGTTGGAACAGTCAAATCTAGAGGTAACAAAGGTATGAATGAGGGTTTCAGCAGCAGATAAGCTGAGATGGGCGAAGTCGGGCTCTGTTATGGATATGGAAATAGATGGTCTTAATGATGGTGTGAATATAAGGTCAGAAGTTCACATCGGGGTCAAACGTGGCACCAAGCTTCAGAACAGACTGGCTTATTCTCAGAATGTTGCCAGGAAAAGGGATGGAGTTGGTAACTGGGCAATGCAGGCTGGAGTGGTAACCGGAAACAATGGCATCAGTCTTCCCAATAGGTAATTGGAGGAATGTTCTGCTCATCCAGTACTGGCTGTACGATGAAGTGTCTGATAGTTTAGCAATATTGGAGCAGTTGAGAAAGATGAGACCAAGGTAGAGATGGGGGTCTTCAGCATATTTGTGAAAATTAATGCTGTCACAGATGGGCAGCATGTAGATGAAAAATAAGAGAGCCAATGTTACATTCAAGGAGGACACCAGAGGTAATGGGACAGGAAAGAGAAGCCATCGCAAGTGATAACCTGCCTCTGATTGGATATAAATGGAACCAGGTGAGAGCAGTTCACCCAGTTGGTCACCCATGGGGAACTGTTGGAGGGGGTTGTTTTCGTCAACCATGTCTATGTAACATGATTTGGTTTCACCTACATTAAAAATCCAGTCACCTATGCATTAAGGGCATTATTATCAGCAAAGGCCAGGCATGCACAGATTGAAAAAGAGCCTCTGCAAAACATGTCCGAGTGTGATAAACTAGTGTAACATCCACGATCGGAATGTGTGGATACTGAAATAGATTACTGTCTGTTAGAATCAATCCATGTTCTCAAGCTACTAAACATACCTCAACTACTTAAAAGAATGCTTTTACGAGTCCCGGTATAATATGCTAATATGAATCTTGCCCAGTGAAGGCAAGATCTAGATTGCGCTGGACGGAGCAAGCCAGGTGACCTTTATTGGACCGGCGCAGAGTCTGATTTGGGGCTCGTGTGATTCACGACGGGGGGCGGGCACTAACCACGATGGCGCTGTCAGCGGGGGACCAGAACATAGTAACGGCGCCAATCCCGTTTTTTGCCTGACACGAGGTTCTCTGTGGCATCGGGAACTCCGCTACTGTCCGTGGGCGGTGGAGAATCCCGGCCATGATGTGGACACACCATTTCATCCATGTGTGGTAACTGTATCTTCATTGTGTGTTTAACATGTGACATCCATTTGTGTTTTCTCTCCGGTATGTGTGTACAAAGGTTAGCTGCAGACTGGTGGAGCTCAGTACTAGCTCCTGCATCCTCGTAAGTTAACTTGTTTGTCATATTTAAAACGTTGAGACTCTTTCTAAAAGCGCGTTGCTATGTTTACTCAGAACTGTACCTATTGATCAACTCTCTGACTAATGATTAATGAGACGTTTGAGAAATTAAGGTGGCTACTTTTTTTAAGCTCCATGATGTGTAAATTGGACAATCTGAGAAACTCCTTATCCTCAGTTTCCATTGTTTCACCAGATCCTGAAACTTATGAGAGTCCTATCTACAATAGATTTACGGGGTTTCTCAAACTCATATGTTGGGCGGAATTCTCCACTCCCACGCCGAAGTGGCCGTGCCGTCGTGAACGCCGTCGAGGTTCACGACGGCGCGGAGCGGCCCCGGTCCCAACCGATTCAGGCCCTGACAATGGGCCAGGATCGGGGCCGCGACATCTACACGCGCCAGGCCTTGTCGCCCGCGTAAAAGCGGCGCCGCATAGATGACGCGGCCGGCGCTGCATAACGGGCATCATCCGCGCATGCGTGGTTGTCGTCCTCTCTAAATCCGCTCCGCAAGAAGATGGAGGACGGATCTTGCGGGGCCGTGGAAGGAAGGAGGTCCTCCTTCAGAGAGGACGGCCTGACGATCGGTGGGCACCGATCGCGGGCCACCCCACATTCCAGGTGAAGCCTGGTGCAGGATCCCCCCTCGCCCCCCCACAGGCCGTCCCCCCAGCGTTCACGCACCGCCTACGACTCCAGCAACCAGGTGTGGACGGCGCCAGGGGGAACCCGCCGTTTTGGCCTGGCCGCTCGGCCCATCCGGGCCTCAGAATAGCGGGGGTGCCGGAGAATCGCCATTTTGGGTGTCTCCGGCGATTCTCTGGCCTGCGGCCCGCGAAACTCGACCGGGCCATTCCCGCCGCTTGGGAGAATCGCGGGAGGGCGTCGGACCGGCGTCCCTGGAAATTTTGGCAGCCCAGGCGATTTTCCCAACCGGCGTGGGAGTGGAGAATCGCGCCCGTTGTCTTTGGTGGAAGAGCTGTACAAACCCTAGATATATGTGCAATGGAGATTCCATCCCTGACTACTTGTCCCATGTCTTAAACATATAAACAATCTGAAATGGTTCAAAATTCATAGTAGTTTATTTGATTTCCAAGGGTTTATCAGAAGTTCAGTGGCCCTGCTGCTCACATGATGTCATATGTTCTCCTGCTGAAGCTTTGTACCCCGTTACATGCCTCACTGTACTCCAGATTGGCTGACTTCTTACTTACAATGCTGTTTGGAGGATGCTGACTCCGTGTTAAAACCTAATATCATGATGCCATCTACAGGATATTATGTGCGTGTTCTTGCACAGATATGATCTCACATTGTCACCCAGAACCCAATCAAACTTTAGGAATATGAGCAGATTAAATCTATAGCAATTGGTCATAACTGAACTAAACTCTTACAAGGAATAAAATGACTACTAACTTGGTTCAGGGTCACATACTTCATATTCATCGTCATCCTGCTGTAATGAAATTAAATGATTACATTTATTTTCTTCCAGACATTTTAATGCAAATAAAATGAAAAAGATACACATGGAAGATTGCTCTTTTACATGATTAGTATTTGTGACGGCACATGCCGTTACTATCAGCACCTTGTGCATCAGGGGCTGAATTTTCTGTTGTATATATTCTGGGCTCAATAATGAGCAATATCTTTATTGCATAATGTACATTTTGATGCCAGTTTCTTTGCTCTGACGAAGCATTCTGGAGAAAAGTACAAATTTCCCTATCTCTCTCTCAGCCTTTCCGCACCCTGATGGTGCACAGGTCAGACTTTCGTCCGTTTCTGTTGCTAATTATTTCTGGGACTGGTGCAAGACTCCCTATACCGTATTTAAAACAAAAATCTCAAATAATTTTCAAATGTGCATTTCTGGGCCATTGGCTCATGATAGTGAAAGCTAAAAGTGACATACAGCCCTATCATTCAATCGAATTGTTGCTGTTTGAAATATAAGGGCTGGGATTCTCCATTGCCCGGCATCGTTATTGTAACCGGCGATTGGGCGGAGAATCCCTGTTTATGACCGAATCGGGGGGCGGTGCCTGTTTTGACAGGCTCCGCCCCCTCAAAAGCGGCTTCATCGAGGAGTACATCGAGGAGTATGCTGCACGCCGTTGGGACGGCCTCAGAAATGTACCTGAAAGCTCCCCCCCCCCCCCCCCCCCCCATGCTCCGTCCCCAATGGGCCGAGTTCCCGATGGCGCGGGACACGTGTGCTCTCAGTTTTCGTGAACCCGGTGTGGCAGCAGCATTTTTCTTGCATTTCCCTAAGCTAGCTAACCCACCTTCTAAAAATAAAGTTCCCACTTTCTCTAAAACCTTTATCCTTCCATTCCCTAAATTTCACATCCGACCTAGCAGGTTTGAATAACTGATTCGCACAGATAGGGGTCAGCTTAGAGGAGGGGTCAGGAGGCCCTCAAATTAAAATGATGGTGGAGTTGCCTCCAAAGTTTTAATGTGGCTATTACTACCGAGTTAGACGACTATTTCTTTGGTATCACCAGGACCGCTGATACCAGTGTCGCTAGGCTTGCTCCCCTCATAGACTCTGCTTCCACCCAAACATAAAGCTCATCCGAACCTCCAAACCACTCTAGCACCTTTTCAGCATTAGCTGCCCAATAACAGTATTGAAAGTTTGGCAAGGCCAAGCCCCCTAATTATATCTCACTCTAGAACAACATCTCCTGATCCTTGGGCTCTTAGCCGCCCAAATAAACCCAGTCACCAGGCAGTCAAACCCTCTGATTAAAAAAATGAGTAAGAATATAAGAATGCACTGGAATAAGAATAAATTGCACATCGTGGCAAGATGTTAATTTTAACTGATTGCATTCGGTCCGCCAGGGATAATGGGAGACCATCCTATCTTTGCAAGTCCACATTGACCTTTGCCACCAGATTCGTACAATTCAACCTCTGGAGTTTCCCTCAGTCCCTTGAATCTGGACACCAAAATATTGAAAATGATTTTAGCTAGCCGAAACGGCACTCCCCTAAACTCCCCCCACCCCCCACACACCCTCCTCTGCATAAATCATAAACTGCAATGTCGCTTAATCAATGCTTAATTAGAAGTGGTGGCATGCGGAGTTGTTGCACTAACAAATGACAACTCACACCCTGAGTACCTATTCATTGTATCATGCAATGCAGCAGGACAGAAAAAGATTCAATTCCAGAGGCATATATGGAGGTAAACAACAAGGAGAGAAATATAGACAGCACCTGTTGTATTAGGAAAACCATATTTTAAAATATTTGATCACTGTTTCCAGTTAAATTTGATGAAAAATTGGAACATGTTTGATTATAACCATCAATTTCCTAAATCAACAAATACAGTTCATGCAAATGCTGCAGATAATCTTGGTGATTAATAAATAAAACTCAGATCGATGTTCGAGATCAAGAATGATCACAAATGTGCCATGAGAATACACGGTCTTGAAGCACAACTTTCAAAGGATTGTATCTAAATATGAAATCCATGTTCCGCACCAATGTTGGCCTAGTTACACGCAAATGTCCCTCGGTTTTCACAGGTTGTCTTGCACAAATGCTAAAGCTTCTTCAGTGTGGAGAACGGAGGGGGAGGGGGAGGCCTTTATTAAAGATTGAAACTTACAGGTTGAGAAATGGGGAGTTTTCTGTTCACTGGTGATTCATTTCTGTAAAAAAATACACATGTTGAGGAATATATAAACATGCAATCAAGGCATAAGAGAGCAATAAAATGGGATTGATGTTCACTGTGATCCAACTAGATATAAACAGCACATGAAGAACTGCCTACAATTAAATATTGAAAGGAACAATACTTTATAAACAAAAAATCATGAGACATAGGTGTCTATTTTGCCGAATCTTTTTCTGAAGACTCTTGTGCTTTTCAGGATTGATATTGATGCTGGACATGGAACAACTTGGCATCAAGTGTCACCAGCATACTGCTGTTGAATTCAATGCATGCATTTGAAATCCCTCTGTCCACCGATTTCAAATAGGAGACAATACAGAGTTAATTTTTGAGAAACAAGAGGCTGATAGTAATGTTAAAATATCATGCCAGTTGTCTCTTCTGAATAAGACTACTAAATTGTTATCCACTGAGGATGCATTACTGGCAGTTTTGTAATTTTAATCAATACCTGCAAAATCTGGAGTGAAAAATATCCCATCACTATTTTTAGGATGAATTTAGTGCCCAGTGGTCTTGCGTTGTTTTAATTGTATTTTACTTATTTGGACAAATTGATAATTGTTTTTTATTGTGATCATTTTGTGAGCACCAACCTCTTTCTTATCGAAGACACAAGTTAGCTTCTCTTTTTGCAGCCTATTAACTTAGCAATTGATAAGCAATTCCACAATGTTAACTTCTCTACTGAGAGAAGTCCATAAGCTCCGGTAAAGGCCCAGCTCAGGTAATGGCCCAGATCTTCTAGTCTCTGGATCATCATATCCCGCTAAGATGGACATCAGGATCCTTCAGAAGGCCCAAAACACTGACTCTGTGGGAGTTGCCTGGGACGTTTGAACTTCCTACAGGCAATTTCTCTGTTTCCTGAGACCCTCTGAAAACATCTCCGATTCTGAATTGGAGGGGATAGTTTCAGCTTACTTACCCAGACAGTTACCCAGAAGCTATTAGACAGAAACAGCCTGACTATACAAATGGCCCTCCTGGCTCCCCCTCCCCGACTACGCCCCTACTGACCCGACCTGACTAGCCCTCATCATGTGACTTCCCCCCCCCCCCCCCCCCCCCACCCCACTAACCTCACACCCTACAGACCTGACCTGAGTAGCCCCTACAACCCATCATAATAAGACAATAAGATGCAGGAACAGAAGTAGGCCATTCGACCCATCAAGTCTGATCCACCATTCAATGAGATCATGACTGATTTGATATAATAATCAATATGATAACCCAACTCTTCTCCCCCCCCCCCCCCCCGGACCTGCACCGGCTTCCCCCAGGCCTGAAGTGATTGGCTCCCACCACCCCACTCCTCCGCTGACCCCAACTCTGACTCTTTCCGACCCAGCTTACCCACCTCACCCTACCCAACTGCCACCCACTTACCTACATATTCACCCACTTTCTCATTCCCTAATATACTGAAGAGCTGTTTAAATGTACCAGGGCCTTTCATTGTGTCAGTGAACATTTGCCAGAATGTGGTAGTTAGTGCCTTAAATGTGGTAGTTAGTATCTTCCAATCCGATGATCCAACATTACAAGGAAGCGTTTTGCTGGAAGACGGCTCCACATTTCTGAAGAAACTGGGATCGGCAGTCCCGGCCAGAAATGCGGACAGTCTTGGCGTAACAACGTAGGAGCAGAGAGGCAATCTGACAGTGATTGCCATTCCTTGGAGGATTCGGGCCATTTCAGGATATTATTTTGGGATATTTCAATTCTAAAATGTCTTTTTCCTCAGCTCAGGAAAGCAATTCAGGAATTCAAATGTCTTGTCTAAGATCATATATTGCTGCATCTCTGGCTGAAATGCAGCTGCATCAATAGCTCTCATACTTGATAATTTACACTAGCCCACCCCCCACGTTTGTACCGAAGGTCTCACTGTGCCTTTCCCCTCCCATGTTTGGGTGCAACCTCCCCAATTAGAGAACTTCAGTCTTGGCCCATCCACTTTATTCCTCCAGCTCCTGAGTGCCTGCTGTACTTCCTGTGCTAGTGATCTGTCCCTGTTTTTCATGATTCATTATTATTTTAAAACACTATTCAGCTACATATTTACTCAATCTATCTCTGATTGTTGTTTTTTTGTTTCCAAGGAAGGCATTTAGTAGATATAAATGACTACATACCTGACTATTTCTGGTGTACTTGTCACTTTTGGGGCAGAGCGAGGAAGTAATAATGGACTTCCTGTTCCTGCGGATCCAGGCTTAGGAAGCTGTGGTTTGACCCTTTAGACAGCAATAAAGAATTTGTCTAATTGCAATCTCAAGATAAACACGAAGTACAGAGAGTGACCTAAAACTGTGAAGAGTTTAAACATCAAGCAATTGAAACCCAAAGGGAAATAAGTATCTGTAGGGCAAATTTCCTGGTGTCAACGCCAGTCAGAAAAGGGAACCAAGACTGCAACATGGCTCTCGGCAGCCTGTGTTATTCCAGGATTTCTGGCATTTTCCCAGTAGGAACAGGCACAGGTTGAATGTTCTTCTAGAGATGAGTAGAGAAGGTCTATTTTCACCAGACCTGCCCCATTTTCCTGTCCATTTGATAGTGCCCCTTTCAAGAAGCAAGGAGAAGAATTTTTAAAAATTCACTCATGGGATGTGGGTGGTGCTGGCTGGGCTAGTATTTATTGGCCACATCCTAATTGCCCTTGAGTGGCTTTGCACCTCAGGTGTGGCGTTTTCATGTGGGGATTCCCCCCCCCCACCCCCCAAGTGCCTGAAGATTGAGGTATGGGGTTGGCGGGAAGTGCACCGATTTTCTCGTTGGAAGAGACATTTTTTGGGAAAATTCCACCTGTGGCCTCTCGCAATATTTAGGGGCCATTACAGGGTTCGCACCCACAGCCAACATGCCTATGGTCTAATGTTTAATGAGAAAAATATATTTGAAGTATCCACATGGGGGCGCTCTTATACAATGTAGCACGAGTAAGTTTGAGTTGCCATGCTGGATGTAATCATCATTTCTGATTAGATAGACAATTTAGTCATGTGACAGATAACTGAATGAACAAGAAACGTGGCTACATTCACAATCTTGAATCAATACTTAATGCTTTGTAGTTCATTTGATACTAAAAGGGCAGAACTGGTTCACTCAGTACTAATTTAAAACATTAATTATCTGGTGACAATTAGACACATTCCTCCCAGTTAAATTTTTGTTAATCTCTTGAATGAGTTGCTTTGAACAGCGATAATTATGGAAGTGGATCAGTCTGTAAGAATCTGATCTTGTTATAATTTTCGGCCGTCGGGTCTTAATGATTGCATCTTTGTAATGGTGTTGGTGAAGTCATCTATGTTAATGGTGGGGACAGTAATACTCCCAAGTCACTTTGCAGATGATGATACAAACCAGTATTCAAAAACAGGAACACTTATTTAAAAAGGCGATGCTAACCATGGCTTTTGATAAGAGACCCGGAATTTCAGAGGCCTCTCCGACACTACCAGCGAAGGTCTGCTCGCTCCAATCTTCTGCTCCACCTACTCCTGGACATGAGTGAGGATGTGACCTAGAGTCTCCTTGGTTCCCAACTTTGGTCCTCCTAGGTAGCTGGTACACAGGGAGAATCAGGCCAATTCGTCTAGCCTGGCATAGATGCGGTGATCACCTAGGGGGCATTGCCTGGGCCTTTGCCTCAAAACCCCAAAGAAAAGCAACGATGGTTGCGGATTAGTTGGTCTCCTTGCAGAAGGGGCAGGTGCCACCATTAAAAAAAACATTCTTGTGTGGGGCTGCACTGCTCTGCATTCTGGATGGTGCCTGAAGTTTCACCATTGTGGCATCAAGGCCTGTCAGTTTCACAAGACGACCCTCCTCCATTCCCTGATTAAGCAGCAGGATGAGTAGCAGGGGCCCCTGATTCGTCAGCACCATTGCAAAGATCACAAAACTCGAGGGCCAAAGATCAGCTCTTGCAGACGGATCATAATGCTTGAAATAGGACAATGGAATGCCGATATTCGGAACCAGTGTCTTGTTTGAAATGTGACAGATAACAAATCAGCCTCATTAAAAAGCAGCTTCAATGGGTTGTCCATGAAATAGATCAAACTCCACACCCTCAGCTAATAAGGGATTTCCTGGACCACTTATTTCACAACAATCAAGTACGACGTACCTGGGCACTGGTGGCAAAGCTTCCTAAAGAAAAAGCAAAAGTATTTCAAATCAAATGATGCCATGAATGTGATTAAAGCAAAATTTAATTGGTACGTAAACTTAACTTACATCATGCTACGGGTGAATTACGAATGAATGCATTTTGCTGTGTGTAGCTTTCAGTAAAATTATTTTCTGTTTGGGGCATCCCTCATTATTGACATAAGTGGGGCACACTGGACAGGAAAGTCAAATCGGGAGGAGTTCCACTGGATCATCAGCTAATCTTGGTCTTGTTCCATTTTCCAGGTGGGGCTCATCTGAAGCAGAGGGAATCTTTGTTCTAGCGCGAGATATCTGGGTCTGAATTTTCACAGGGCTGCGGAATCGGGACTTGAGTGCAAGAATTCAAACTGGTCGACTCTGGCTCCCAACGTCCCTGGGACAACATCGAATTTTCAAAGGGTTGGCAGGATGGATGGAACGGGAACTCCACTGGCTGCCAATGAATGGCCCCTTAAGCTCCTGCTTATGTAGCACAGTGGATAGCACGCTGGCTTCACAGCGTCAGGGTCCCGGTTCGATTCCCGGCTTGGGTCACTGTGCGGAGTCTACACTTTCTCCTTGTCTGCGTGTGTTTACTCCAGGTGCTCCGGTTTCCTCCCAAAAGTCGAGAAAGACGTGCTTGTTAGGTAAATTGGGCATTCTGAATTCTCCCAGTGTTCCCCAACAGGTGCCGGTATGTGGCAACTAGGGGATTTTCACAGTAACTTCATTGCAATGTTAATGTAAGCCTACTTGTGACACTAATAAAGATTATTATTATTAAGGGATCTGTCTTGTTTGGCACTGCAATTTTCAATGTTTTTCAAGGAAGCGTTCATCTGTGCGGCTCACCATGCGGCCCAAGTTCATTTGTAGTTATTTATTCAAATGCGTGGGGCTAACCAGCAGTGGTATGAGCGCTCTCCTAGCCTGTAGTCCATGGTCGCTTTTCATCATTTTCAGCACCTTACCCTCTCGGGAGCTGCCTGAAGCAGGATCAAAGGAGCTGATTTACTCCTGTTCCTATAAATTTGCACCTTGATGATTCATTATTATTGAGACCAGGGGATTAAATTCGTGTGTCGTTCACACTTGACCCTTTAGGTGGAATTAGCACCGGTTCACAACTATTTAGAAAGACATATCAAAAATGTCAAGACATTTCCATATAACCAGCTTAATCTGAAATACTTCGATATGATTAATCAAAAACTCACCTCTGTATCTGGAACTTCATACACATCTATGCATGGGAGATAACATAGTATGCACACAGATTAAAAAAAAGTCATTGACATTCTTCCATACAAAATTAAATACATCTTGATTTGATTTACTTACTTATTGCTATTTTGGTTTTGCATTTATAAATTGAATTACTCAATTCAACTTCTGACTCATATCAACTAGCCGCTAAGGAATTAATTTATTTTTAGAACTTATCGCCTGCCGAGGCCAAAATTAATTAATCTTTAAACTATAGAAAGGAATATGAAATCCAGAAATCTATTTATGTGACAAATTTTGCTCTGAAATGCAAATCTATGAATAGGTTGGGGAGGAGGAAGGTACATCCTAAACGTTGGGGTGGATTTTCATCGACATTGTTCCCTGGCAGAATGCAAGTGAAAATGCGGTGAGGTTGTCAGGGTCCCCTTTGTCAGGATTTTCCAGGCTTCCCTAAGATGGAGGATCAGGTCGTGTGTCTACATTTGGCACAGGCCGAGTTTAAGGATTTTTTGAGTGGAAGTTTAATGCACGTTCTGGACCATACGATCTGTGGGTGTCCTGGGAAGGACAAAGGATTTTCAGGTAGGTAAGAAATTTAATTTATCTGCTCGTTAACAACAACTCCAAAGTCCTGAGAGTGACAGGTAAGAATGAAGCTTCAGGCCTCCCGTGTCTGGTGCTGCACTTGCGCTTTCAGACACCAGGGGGTGGGGTTGCACCATGAGTTCATCAGTTGCTGCAAAACTATCTGGGGCAGGAAAATGCCCTCAAATACACAGTACTGTATATCCAACGAAGGAAAGAAAATGGACCGTCTCAGTCCAAAATGGCTAACCATGTGTCATTTTCTAGCATTTGCTCAATTCAAAGACTGGGAACTTGCAAATATTACACTCTTAAAAGGGCGTTCGAGTAAACCCAGCAACTACAGGCCAGTCAGTTTAACTCCGTGGTGGAAAAACCTTTAGAGATGATAATCAGAGTGAAAATCTAACCTGAATAAGTACAGGTTAATTAGGGAAAGTTAATAAATCAATTTATTAAAGGAAAATCATATTTAACTAACTTGTTTGTGTTTTTTTTATGAGCTAACAGAGAGGTTGGTAAGCTGGGTAATGTGATTTGGTTATGTTAACTTGCAAAAGGTGTTTGATAAAGTATCACATAATAGGCTGATAGAAAGGTTGAAGACCATGGGATAAAAGGCATAAATAAACTAGTAACTATATTAATGCTGAAACTGGTACTGCTGAAAGCCAATTTTCAGATTCTAATTTCAATACAGTGCTTCCATTGCATCAACTGACACTCCTAAGTACCACTAGTGGTACTATTACATTGAACACTGGTTCATTTGGAATATAATTGAATGTTCAACAAATATTTTTGTTATAACCCGCACAAGACCTAGGGGAGATATCTGTCTCCCCGTGAGTCTTGCCGAATACGAGCTCCCCCGCTAAGGGGGCAGGGACCCCAAGGTCATTTATGACTGAGATCTGTATAAAATCGGCCAGGTATAGAACCGACAGAGTGAACCCAGCTGGGATCTGGAGTGTTTGGTAAATATAATTGCTTTACAATAAACCAAGTTTTCTTTTGACCAACTCGGCTCAGACTCATTTGTAGCCGACTGAACTGGCGATGAGGAGAAATCTGGATTACTGTTGACATTGCTACACCGAGGAATTAACAGCAACCTCCTTTCTATTGCTGTGCTAAGGTTGGAGAAATTTTATTTTTATTGCAAATGTGCCTTTATTTGCAAGATTGAATATGTTTGACACAAGCTTAGAGGATTGGACACAGTACACAGAATGCATGCATTATTTTTTCCTGGCGAACACTATCACAGATGTTGATTGACAGACAGTGATATTGCTGACTGCCTGTGGAGCTCATACTTATGGTGTGATACAAAGCCTTACGTATCCTGCATCTCTGAACACTAAAACTTTTGAACAGTTGGTCACTCTAGTGGGGTAACACTTCAACCCTAGACCATCCATTATAGTGCAGAGATACCGTTTTAACATGGCAGACAGGATCCCAGGAGAGTCCAGAACCGAGTTTCTGACGAAGCTATAAAAACTAGCCGAATTTTATGAATTCGGACCTTCCCTTTCCGAATTACTGCACGACCGTTTGGTCTGCGGTGTAAATAACGTGGCTACTCAGGGGAAGTTGCTAGCTGAATTGTTTGTCCCTAGACCTTCAGCAGGCCATGCAAGTTTCGCTTTCCCGCCAAAGCGCCGAGAGAGAAATGCAAGAGATCCAGGGGATGGAGGTAAACACCCTAGTACGTGCCCCCTTCCCCCTCATCTCGCAAGACTGAAACCCCGCCCTGGACCGATCCATTGGGTCAGGTCCATTGGTCAACGTCCGAAATGTCACGATGGGATACCTCCCGAGTCTATAGAGGGACTGCCCTTGTATTGTGGGGCATGTGGATGCAGGAGCCACAGGGAGCACGAGGCAATAGTGAGCCAGAAACCCCAATGCCCCTTTCGAGCAGGCATCACCAAGGTTTCACACTTTCCACATGGACCAGCCAGAGGAAGAGTGCATGCAGCTGAATTGCATTGCGGCACCAAGTGGCGTCCATCATGAACTATGCAAGTTCATGGGTATCCACTAGACATGGAAGCTGTGCTTTCAGTTATTGGAAAGCAGACCTTCGACAGGATAAAGACGGGGTACAGCAGCTGTGGGATCTGTGGCACACCGAGGCAAGATTACCAACGTACACTAGTGAACCGTTAGCCATTGCAGGAACCACAATGACCCCGGCGGTTTTCAGACAAGTCAGTGTGACTTCCGTTGATCATCGTCAAGGGACACGGCCCCAGCCTGCCCGGCTGCGATTGGCTAAAATGCCTGCAACTGGACTGGCAGCAAATTTTCCAAATGGGATCCGGGGGCCTATACGAAGTACTAGGAAAATACCCTGAGGTTTTCCAAACAGGAGTGGGAAAAATAAAAGGGGCCATGGCAAAAATTCAGATAGACTCAGACGCACAACCAAGCTATTTCAGGGCTCACCCGTTCCCTTGTGCATTGTTAGCAAATGTTGAGGCTGAACTCAGCCAGCTCGAAGACCTAGGAATCATTAGACCAGTTTGCTGATTGGGCGGTGCCAGTGGTCCCGATGCTCAAATCCGATAAGACAGTCAGACTGGGGACTGTAAGTTGACTGTCAACAGGGCCCCCGGCTGGATTGTTACCCCATGTCCCACATCGAGGACCTATATGCAACACTGGCCGGTGGACACTCACTTAAGTGCCTTGATATGAGCCATGCATACTTTCAGTTAGAGTTGGACCCTGTCTCACATAAATACTTCACTATAAACGCCCGTGGAGGCCTATACAACCAGACTTTGGAGGCCTATACAACCAGACATGCTCATACTTATGGGTATGTTGCCTGCTACAGCATCTCAAATCTGTGACTGGACACACACCCATCCGGTCCTTTTGAATGTTTGACACGTGGTCCTGTATGGGAGTCAGCATAGAAGACTGCAACCATATTTAGGTGATTAATATAGATGAAGAAAAGGAGTGGTCCTCGTACTGACCCTTGGAGAACACCACTGAATACTTTCTCCAGTCTGAAAAACAACGATCCATCACTATTCTCCATTTGTCACTTAGCCAACAAAATGGGTGGGGTTTTCCTCGCATCCCCCAGGAGGTGGTGGAGGAGGCTCGCCATTGGCTGTTGGAGGGACCTTCTGGTCCCGCTGTTGTCAACGCGGTTTCCCGTTGAATGCAGCCCTGGCCGTTGGCAAACCCGTGGTGGGTGTGCGGCCCGAGCATGAACGGCTGTAAAGTTCAGGCCAGTATTTATGCTGCTGTTTCCCTTTTATTCTGTGGCCTTTAAGTTTGCTGACGTGTATGTGATACTTTATCAGGCAACTTGTAATTTACTGTCACCACATCAACCACATTACCTGACCATTTCTCTCTGTTACCTCATTGAAAAACTAGGACATGATTTACCTTTACGAAATCCACAATAGCTTTCAATAATTGATCCCTATTTGTTCAGGTGATGGCAAATCTTTTCTCGGATAAAGGCTTCCCAACGCTGAGTTAAACTGACTGGCCTGTAGTTGTTACCCTTACACACTTTTTTGAACAGGAGTGTCACATTTGCAATTCTCAAGGAAGATGAGAAGCCCATGGGCGGTTCCTCTGTAATTTCCACCCTGACTTCTCTCAAAATTCCTAGATGCATCCCATCCAGTCCCCATGACTTATCAACTTTAAGTACAGCCAACCTATGTTATATGTCCTCCTTATCAATATTTAGCTCATCCACCAGCTCAACTATCTCCTCTTTCATTTGGGTGGCACTGCGACATAGTGGTTGGCACTGCTGCTTCACAGCGCCAGGGACCCTGGTTCAATTACGGCCTTGGGTGACTGTGTGAAGTTTGCACTTTCTCTCCATGTCAGCATGGGTTTCTTCCCATGGTCCAAAGAAGTGCAAGTTAGTTGAGTTGGCCATGCTAAATTGCCTCTTAGTGTCAAAGATGTGCAGGTTAGGTCATGGGGATAGGGCGGGTGAGTGGGCCTAGGTAGGGTGCTCTTTCAGAGGGTTGGTGCAAACTCAAAGAGCCGAATAGTCCTACACTGCAGGAATTTTATTATGACTTTGGCAGCACCTTCTTCCTTGGTAAAGGCACTTGCAAAGTATCGATTTAGTAGATCAGCCATGTCCTCAGCTTCTGAGCATAGATCTCCTTTTTGGTCACTGATTGGCTCCATTCGCCTCTTACCACCTTTTATTTAAATGCCAATAGAACATTTTTGTCTTTTTCTGCTTCATCTTGCTCTTTCTCTCTTATCATGAAGGGTGTTCTGGTTTTGGTTGCCCTACCTTTCCCCCTCATGAATACATACCTCGACCATACAGTTTTGCTGGCCAATCTTTGATTCCAATTTTCCTCCCACTCCACCGAAATCGTCCCTCCTCCAATTAAGTTTTTTTTTTTTACTTCAGAAATTTCTCTTTGTTCCCATCCATGGCTATCCTAAACCTGATGAGACGATCATCACCGTTCTCTGACTGACACTTGGTCCATTTGTCTCACCTCAGCCCCCAGGACCAAATCCAGTAATGTCTCCTTCCTTGTTGGGCCAGAAACAAAATCAAGTAAGTTTTCCCAAAAGCACTTCAAAAACTCTTTCTCCCTCTGCCCTTTACACTATTGTGATCCATATTAGGAAAATTCAAGTCCCCCATTATCACTATACTTTCTGTACCTCTCAGCAATTTACCTACAAATTTGCTTCTCTATATTTTTTTCACGAGTTGGCAGCCTTTCACCCAGACTAAACCCAGTCGTAACATGGTACCTCTACTCATTGTCAGCTTTTAACTTTGTATATTGATGGTATAATTCTAAAAGATATATTTGTTTTCCATTTTTCTTACCATGACATTGAGGGCTTTCTGTGTGCTGTTGTGGTACAGAGGCAGGTTGCCCTGGATGAAAAGATAACAAGTTTGCATTTGATCTAAAGGTTCACATAAGAGAGGTTGCAGCATTTTGTCTTCCCCAGAAACAGATACACATACAGCGCGAGGTCTTAGTACAGTCACACTGTATATCCTTCACTCCAGCAGCATCACAATTAATTTATTTTTAATTTTAAAACTTATTTCATTGATTGATGTTTTGGTAAAACTTCCCAGGCACCAACATCATTCACTCACGACATGTATTTAAACATAATAAAGTTTGCAAACTCAGAAAATAAAGCAGACATGGGTGGGCGGGACTTTCCGTCACCCCACACCCTGCCTCCTCCCATGGCGTGTTTTGCGGTGGCGGACGGGGTCCACCATTGGGCAGCGGGGAGGGGAATGTTCTGGTCCCACCATTAGCAACGGGGTTTCCTGTTGTTCTCACCCTCTGCCGCTGGAGAATCCATGGCAAGGGGCCACCATCAGCAGGGCCGGAAGATTCCATTAGTGGGAATAGCCACAAAAATCCTGCCCATGATGTTATTTCGGAACTCTTAAATATTTTGGACTGACACACCTTACCGTTAACACCAATTACATTAATTGTAATAAGCTTTTCAAATATTTCTGCTGTTAGGACACAAATTATTGCTGGGCTGGACTTTTCACCAGAACCCTCAAGACATTTATGTTCGAGTGAATCTCCGGCAGAGGAATCCGATCTACAATTTTCAAAGAGTCCCGAGGCTGGAACACCAGCTCTGTAATTTGAACGATATTTCATAGTTTAGAATGGTTTCCTGGTCAGAAAATATTTCAATACCTGGGCCGTGATGATATCCTGCTTTAGGACTTGAGGACAGGCCTGCTGGTTTGTTGGATGGTTTGGCTGCTCTGTTCACTGTCGGAGCTGATAAAACATGAATAATTTTATGAGTAACTGTGTAGTTAAGGTAAAAATGTTTTCATATCCAATGGAAAGCTTTCAATTAAAATGTTCCAATAATCTTCTGTATGCCTTTATAGGTGTTACAAACTTGCTTCTTGCTCCAGGAGCACGGATCAGGAATTTTGGCATGGTTCACCGAATCGCAGAATTTTCACAGGCAGAAGGAGGCCTGCAAATTCATAAAATCTACCTGGTTTTATTTTGGATTTAAAAATAGGCCCCTAAAAAATAGGCCTTGTGTTATGTAAAATGTACCATTACATGATACTTCTCAATCAGCAATCTTTAATTTTAGTTATTGCTTGTTGGCCACAAACTATTGGCCAGACAGTGCTGGAAAAGCAGCAAAAATCTTCAGCCAGAAGTGCCGAGTGGATGATCCATCTCGGTCTCCTCCGGAGGTCCCCAGCATCACAGATGTCAGTTTTCAGCCAATATGATTTACTCCACCAGATATCATGAAACGGCTGAAGGCAGTGGATACTGCTAAGGCTAAGGGCCCTGACTGTGATGTTGTACGAATTAAGTAATGGCATGATGGGAAAACTGGTCAACTATTCGCTACAATGTAAGAAAAGCTGACCTAGCCACTTGAATGTACCAGAGCCCTTTGTAAGGAATGCTAATCTAGCTATTCCAAAATGCCTGACCTCTGGAATTTCTGATAAGGCTAACTCGTCATAACCCAGGGCGGTATGAATAAGACAAGATAAGGAATGGATGAGTCTCCTCCGACCTTTTAATGTTCTATCAAAGGACAAGATAATGGTATGAGGGATGAGACAAAGAGTCCGAGAAGATCAACAGGTCAGCAGGTTTATGACATTACTTCCGTTTCTACTTCCGATCGAATTCCTGACTAAGCTGTAGTCACGCAATCTTGATAATGATAATGTATAAATACTGAGCTGATTCTCTGTGAAAGCGCAGACTTGGGACGGAATCAGCAGTGGTACTAACTGCGCTCTGACCTCAAGTTTCAGCCATTACTGCATGCAGTCTTTTTGTAAATAAAGCCGTGTTATTTTGCCTTAACGAGCGTTGAATCTTTCTACTACAGTCCAGAAGCAGGAAATTATTGACGTCAGCATTTGGCGCAAGCTACCAATAATCTGAGTGAATTCCGTGGGGGACTGAAGAAGTGATAGAACCACGACCCAGAGGGACGAGACGGACGCCGGCACAAGGTAAGATTCTCCTTGGTCTCTCTCTCTCTCTCTCTCACTCGGATTGGTGGTTTGACCCCTCATCCCTGACGGAAGTAACTAACAGGTGACGGTGCTCGAATCTAAATTGGACTGTTAGTACAGTACTTAGGGTCTGGGACCCGATTGTGGTTAGCCTTGGGTCAGGGACCTCTTGTTACGCAGGCTTAAGTTTGGGTCAGGGACCCTGTGATTTGACTTTGGTACCAGGAATTTCTTTGAACATTTGTTGCCAGGGGCACAGTATACTGATGTTATGGGACAGAGTTTAGACAAAACGGGGCAATTCCCCTCTATTTTTTATATGTTCTGAGACCCCTTCTCAAGAACGTAATTTCCGAAGATTATCTGCTGCGCTGAACAATAAATTGGGTAACGATATTTGGCCACTAGGTGGCACTTGGAACTTTGATAATTGCACTGCTGCAGAGAAAGCTATTTGGGAGAGAAATGCTGGCTTCAAATGGAAATCCTTAATTTCAGAGTGGAAAAAACAGTCCAATAAACGCCACGAACAATCACTATTAATGAGTTGGAGGGATAACGCCTGTAAAAGAGGGATTGATGAGTGTGTGGATGGTAAATCAAAGAATTGGGAAACTTTAAAGTAATAAGAAATCTGCAAGTAATAGACAGGTAGGGCTAGCCCATCAGATTAAACAAAAGGAGGAGCCTCCCAGTTGCCCTGGCATGCCGCTGTTTCCCTTCTCAGACGATACGGAGGAAGAGGAGGAATCGACCCATAGACCCTCCCTTTATCCAGCGCTCCCCGCTGCTTCTTTGCCACCGTCCCAAGTCCAGCCTCCCCCTTAAGACACATGTTACTCTTACTGTCAATGATGGCTCCAGTGCCAAATCCTTGGGATTTCTAGCAGCTGCACTACGAGGACAAGCTGATCCTTTCTTTACTGAAAGTCAAACCCTCCCCGCAGGCACTTTAGAATATTTTCAACACCCATTTTGCCTCAATGGCACATTGCACCACCATCATTCAGTCCAATCTACAATTTCGGAACTCCCCGCAGATTTATGGGCGGCCTCCAAACACGAAGTTGGTCTCACTAATGTACCTCCCGTCGTTATTAAAGTCAAGCCTGATATGTCCTTGCCCTCTATTTCACAGTACCCTTTACGGCCCGAGGCTGAAGAAGGAGCCTCGGTCATGATTCAATCGTTCCTTCAACAGGGAATTTTGATACCATGCCAATCGCCCTGTAACATCCCGATTCTTCCAGTTCCTAAGGTAGGAAGACCATCCGAATGACGTTTGGTCCAAGACCTCCGACGTATTAATCAGATAGTGGAACCCTTACATCCCATTTGCCCAAACCCGGCTACAATCCTCAGCAATGTTCTACCGGATGCGACTGTTTTCACCCTTGTTGATTTACAACATGCCTTTGTTGCGATACTCCTCGACCCTGAATCACAGTATTTGTTTGCCTTTACATTTAAGGGCAACCAGTACACTTGGACTAGGCTCCCACAGGGCTTCATTCATTCTCCAACCTTTTTCTCACAGGCACTGCACTCCCAGTTAGCGACATTATCACCCCCTGATGGATCCACCATTATCCAATATGTTGATGACTTACTCCTCGTCAGCCCTGACTTCATCGCTAATGAACGTGACACCGTTTATCTGCTCATCCGTCTCCACTCATGGGGATATGTGATCCCGCCCGCTAAAGTTCATAAAGGCCAACGACAGGTCAAATTTTTGGGTGTCCTAATAAGTGCTATTGATCGCTCCGTTACTCAGGACCGTATTAATCCTATATTGCAGACCCCATTTCCTACCTCGCCCAAGCAGGTGAGAGCTTTTTTTAGGACTGGTGAACTTTTGCAGACAATGGATTCCGAATGTTACTGTCCGTACTAAAGAATTAACTCCGTGCTCCTCTCAAAATGCTCCTCTTAAGTTTGAACTAACCAACTCGGCAAAGCAATCTTTTGTAACTCTCAAAGACGCCCTGGCTACCACCCCAGCGCTAGGACGACCTAAGTATGACAGACCCTTTCAGTTGTACGTTAATGTTCTTGATGAATGTGCCACTGGTGTCTGACACACGAGCACGGTGACCTGCGTCGCCCGGTCGCCTACTATTCTATGAAATTGGATCCTGTAGCTTGTGGTCTACCTCCCTGCACCCAGATTCTTACAGCTGTCCATTTGTTAGCGCAGGCGGCCTCTAATCTGACCCTTCACCAGCCAGTACAAATGCATACCTCGCACTCTATTGTGGCTCCCCTAACGGCTCAGCAATCCCAGCATCTGACTCAAGCCCGCTTGAGTCGCTATGAGGTTTCACTATTGTAGAACCCCTACCTCTCTTTTCATTACTGATCTACCTTAAATCCAGCTGTGTTCCTCGAACAGCCCCCCGATAACCTTGCTGACCCACCGCACGATTGTTTGCTTGGGAATCACTTCCTTACGCGCCTCGCCCGGATTTAATAGATCGGCCTATTGAAAATCCAGATCTCATTTTTTATGTTGATGGCAGTTCCTCCATTTCTCTCACTGGTATCCCACAGTCGTGATATGCTGTTGTTACAGACACTGACGTTCGGGAAGCAGCTGCCTTCCAGACCCCTGTCTCTGCACAAAAAGCCGAGCTATTCGCCCTTACTCGAACATGTATTTTGGCCGCAAATAAAAGTGCAAACATTTATTCCAATTCTAGGTATGCCTTTGGCGTGACCCATGATTTTGGCTGCTTCTGGCAACAACGAGGCTTTCTCACCTCTGCTGGAGCTCCCATTCAAAACGCTCTTTGGGTTAAAAATCTCCTCGATGCTATTCAGCTTCCTCATCAATTGGCAATTATTAAATGTGCTGCGCACACAAAGGGGGACACCCCTGTTCAATTAGGGAATGCCCGTGCTGATTCAGCTGCTAAGGCTGCGGCTATATCAGCCTCTCTGATTGTTCCCAGTGGGACTAATCAGGCTCTAAATCAGGTACCTGCATTAGGAACGAAGGGCATGCCAGAGATAACTGAGGTTCAAAATTTACAGAGGGACGCCTCTGATTCTGAGCGCGCACTATGGAAGTGAATGGGGTGTTTGCACTCCTTGACACGGGACCTCTGGCTTACTCCAGTTGGTCAAGTTTGTATTCAGAATTCTTTATTGCCGGTACTTATTGATTATTTGCATTCTTGTACTCATCTTGGCAAGGAGGGAATGGTACAGCTACTCCTGAAAACTTGGTGGCACCCAGATTTGAATACAGCAGCGCAAATGTGGCTGGATCGATGCCTCATTTGCATGAAACATAATAAGGGTAAAGGCATTAAACGCCCTCCAGGAACCACTCCCTTGCCAGATGGCCCTTTTGCCTGTATACAGCTTGATTTTATTGAATTACCAAAAGTACAGTGCTATAAATATTGTTTAGTAATAATCGATGTGTTTAGTAAATGGATTGAAGCCTTCCCCACCACAGATTCTACTGCACATACGGTGGTGAAGTTGTTGTTGACAGAAGTTATTCCTCGTTTCGCGGTACCCAAAATGGTGAGCTCAGACAATGGACCACATTTTGTGGCTCGGATCAGTACTGAATTGTGCGAACCACTCGTAATTAAACAGCAACTACACTGCGCGTATCACCTGCAGGCAGCAGGAATTGTGGAAAGAGCCAACGGGACTTTAAAAGAAAAATTATCTAAATTAACTGAAGAAACTGGGTTAAATTGGCTAAAAGGTTATACCCTTGGCACTGTTTCACATACGGGTGACTCCACATTCGCGGACCTGACTGTCAGTTGCAGAGATAGTCTATGGTCGGCTAATGAGGACTCCCTGGGATGCCCATGAAAAACCCCTGGAGGGAGTAGACCTCCATGTGATGGGGGAACAGATGCAGAACTATTTGAAGCAATTAACATTTTCTCTGAAGTTTCTCCACTCACAGGTGAAACAGGCACATCTCCCAGTGATAGCAGGGACAGCCGTCCCTCGATATCCAGTGATCAAACCCAGAGACCACGTGTGAGTGAAGAACTGGGACAGAAATAAATCAGGACAATGCTGGAGCGGACCTTTCCTAGTACTACTGACTACACCGACTTCTGTCAAGCTTGAAGGACGTTCAAGTTGGATACATCTATCCGATTGCAAGAAGATAGTCTCTAACCCAGATGAGAACACAGGGTGAAGATCTTCATTATAATTTTTGGACTCTGGATTATTTAGTCTCAATGGCCACTCGGTATTAAAAATACGGACTACCTGGGAACTGCATGCCAATACCCTTTATCTTTATCATATCTTTATGCTGAAAAATTGAATGTAAGCAAGTGTTGGGTTTGTACCCACATCCCCGTCCATTCGAGGGAAGGAATACCTCTCCAATCCCTCCCCTTTCATAACGCAGAGACAGTTGAATGGATTTTACGACAAAATCAAACAGGGATCAGGGGAGATATGGAAATATGGAGATCTGCTGGCTATGACATGACTAAATTTTCAGCTTCGTATCAACCTACCTATAATCATGCCTTGACTCCACCCTCCCTCACTGTCCACCCGTATAATGTTCAAGGTTCCATGTGTTTTAATAAGTCAGGGAAAGGAAAATCGATGGGGCAAAGTAGGTGCAACCTTACAGTTGACTGGCAAGGACCGGTACCAGGCATATCCAACAAGGGCATGTTTAACTGTGATTGGTCCCGGGTATGGAATATAACCTCTAATAGTTCATGGGGACAGACATCCCCAATCCCCTGAATGACATTAGCTGATGACTTTAAGGACTATAATGGAGCATATTTCATATGCGGCACTAAAGTATACCTGTGGCTCCCGATTGATTGGACAGGATCCTGCTTTTTGGGATATGTCATACCCCAAATGCGTCACCTCACCACCCTTAAGCACTATCCCTCATGAGCCAAAAGGACTATTACTAAAATGGAACAGTTCTTCATGATGGCCTTTCCATTGTATGGAACAGGCAAGGCAGCCAACAAACTGATCCACATAGCCTCAGCATTGGAACAACTGGCAAACGTAACGGCAGCAGAAACTGGACAGGCACTGGCCGAGGTCTCAGCTGAACTGGTGGCTATCCGGACTGTGGCATTACAAAATCGCCTGGCTTTGGATTATCTGTTAGCCTCGCAGGGAGGAACGTGCACTATTGTAGGTCGGGAGTGCTGTACTTATATTCCAGATGGCTCCTAAAATATCACTAACCTGGCCGACCATATTAAGAGACAGGCTGATCAAATTCAAGAGATTGGCAGTGAATTTCATGACTATAACCCGCCGGGTTGACTAGGGTGGTTGGGCCACGGATTATTTGAATGGATCTTTAAGGCCTTCATTCTACTACTACTAATGCTACTAGGGATAGAATTGCTTGGTTGCTTGTGTAAATGCATTTTCATCGAGTCATGGATATCCCTATTTAACTAGTTGTCATATGACAAAAGGAGGGAATGTGATGTTGTACGAATTAAGTAATGGCATGATGGGAAAACTGATCAACTATTCGGTACAATGTAAGAAATGCTGACCTGGCCACTTCAGTGTACCAGAGCCCTTTCTAAGGAATGCTAATCTAGCTATTCCAAAATGCCTGACCTCTGGAATTTCTGATAAGGCTAACTCGTCATAAGAACATAAAAACATAAGAACTAGGAGCAGGAGTAGGCCATCTGGCCCCTCGAGCCTGCTCCACCATTCAATGAGATCATGGCTGATCTTTTGTGGACTCAGCTCCACTTTCCGGCCCGAACACCATAACCCTTAATCCCTTTATGCTTCAAAAAACTATCTATCGTTATCTTAAAAACATTTAATGAAGGAGCCTCTACTGCTTCACTGGGCAAGGAATTCCATAGATTCACAACCCTTTGGGTGAAGAAGTTCCTCCTAAACTCAGTCCTAAATCTACTTCCCCTTATTTTGAGGCTATGCCCCCTAGTTCTGCTTTCACCCACCAGTGGAAACAACCTGCCCGCATCTATCCTATTTATTCCCTTCATAATTTTATATGTTTCTATAAGATCCCCCCTCATCCTTCTAAATTCCAACAAGTACAGCCCCAGTCTACTCAACCTCTCCTCGTAATCCAACCCCTTCAGCTCTGGGATTAACCTAGTGAATCTCCTCTGCACACCCTCCAGTGCCAGTACATCCTTTCTCAAGTAAGGAGACCAAAACTGAACACAATACTCCAGGTGTGGCCTCACTAACACCTTATACAATTGCAGCATAACCTCCCTAGTCTTAAACTCAATCCCTCTAGCAATGAAGGACAAAATTCCATTTGCCTTCTTAATCACCTGTTGCACCTGTAAACCAACTTTTTGCGACTCATGCACTAGCACACCCAGGTCTCTCTGCACAGCAGCATGTTTTAATATTTTATCATTTAAATAATAATCCCTTTTGCTGTTATTCCTACCAAAATGGATAACCTCACATCTGTCAACATTGTATTCCATCTGCCAGACCCTAGCCCATTCACTTAGCCTATCCAAATTCCTCTGAAGACTTCCAGTATCCTCTGCACTTTTTGCTTTACCACTCATCTTAGTGTCGTCTGAAAACTTGGACACATTGCCCTTGGTCCCCAACTCCAAATCATCTATGCAAATTGTGAACAATTGTGGGCCCAACACTGATCCCTGAGTGACACCACGAGCTACTGATTGCCAACCAGAGAAACACCCATTAATCCCCACTCGTTGCTCTCTATTAATTAACCAATCCTCTATCCATGCTACTACTTTCCCCTTCATGCCATGCATCTTTATCTTAAGCAGCAACCTTTTGTGTGGCACCTTGTCAAACGCTGTCTGGAAATCAAGATATACCACATCCATTGGCTCCCCGTTATCTACCGCACTGGTAATGTCCTCAAAAAATTCCACTTAATTAGTTAGGCACGACCTGCCCTTTATGAACCCATGCTGCGTCTGCCCAATGGGACAATTTCCATCCAGATGCCTCGCTATTTCTTCCTTGATGATAGATTCCAGCATCTTCCCTACTACCAAAGTTAAGCTCACTGGCCTATAATTACCAACTTTCTGCCTACTTCCTTTTTTAAACAGTGGTGTCACGTTTGCTAATTTCCAATCCGCGGGGACCACCCCAGAGTCTAGTGAATTTTGGTAAATTATCACTAGAGCATTTGCAATTTCCCTAGCCATCTCTTTTAGCACTCTGGGATGCATTCCATCAGGGCCAGGAGACTTGTCTACCTTTAGCCCCATTAGCTTGCCCATCACTACCTCCTTAGTGATAACAATACTCTCAAGGTCCTCACCTGTCATAGCCTCATTTCCATCAGTCACTGGCATGTTATTTGTGTCTCCTACTGTGAAGACCGACCCAAAAAACCTGTTCAGTTCCTCAGCCATTTCCTCATCTCCCATTATTAAATCTCCCTTCTCATCCTCTAAAGGACCTTAGCCACTCTTTTTTGTTTTATATATTTGTAGAAACATTTACTGTCTGTTTTTATATTCTGAGCAAGTTTACTCTCATAATCTATCTTACTCTTTATAGCTTTTTTAGTAGCTTTCTGTTGCCCTCTAAAGATTTCCCAGTCCTCTAGTGTAGCCACCTAAAATGGCTGATTCCCTATTAATTTGGCCAAAACCCGATTTAAAATGGCTAACCGAAAAGGCTGATGGGAAAAGCAGCCAACTGGACACAAACGGACAGCTGCAGACAGAATAGCGTATTCGGCTCTGGGGAAGTCGGCCCAGATCGATACCTAAGACTATTAGCAGCACATCAACACAGACATCTGCAGTTTAATCAGCTATCCCTGGGAACAATTGCAACATATTAGCAATTGAATGCCGGGCCAGACCTCTCGGCGCCTGCAGTGGCCGAAACAAAGACAGGTGAACGACCACCCCCCGATCAAGGAATCGCCCCATTATTGGAGCATATCGAACCCAGTGATTGGGAACAAGTCCAATCGCTTGGGACTCAGGGTCAAGGGCCGCCCCGAGAGGCGGGAAGCCCCTGGGCCCTATAAATTGAGGGGCCAAGTTCAGATCGATTTCTCTCTCCCTTCTTCTCCTGCTCGCAACCTTCGCAAGAACATCGACCAGAAACAGTAAGTCTGACTCCAGCGATCGCTACCCGATAGAGATTCCTAGCCATCGACCCGTATCAGCCTTTTGAATCCTGCAGGCCAGATCCAATTCGATAAATCATTTGTTTCCCTGACCTGGTGGGCCATCCCCAAAAGTTAAGTATTGGCCAGTAGTGGTAGGTTTTGATGTAGATAGTAGGATTATTGTGTAAGTATTGATTGCTGTACATAATAAATGATCGTTGATTTCAATCTTACTAAGTGGTGTGCTGACTTATTAATCATAACTCGAGCTTGAACCACGTGGCGGTATCAGAAAGATACCTGGCGACTCGTGAGCAAAGGTGACATAATCAGAGGTAATAAAACTAAGGCTAATAAGAGCAACACTAGTCTCCCACTAATCTTTGCTACTTTGTATGCTTTTTCCTTCAATTTGATACTCTCCCTTATTTCCTTAGATATCCACGGTCGATTTTCCCTCTTTCTACCGTCCTTCCTTTTTGTTGGTATAAACCTTTGCTGAGCACTGTGAAAAATCACTTGGAAGGTTCTCCACTGTTCCTCAACTGTTTCACCATAAAATATTTGCTCCCAGTCTACCTTAGCTGGTTCTCCTCTCATCCCATTGTAATCTCCTTTGTTCAAGCACAAAACACTAGTGTTTGATTTTACCATCTCACCCTCCATCTGTATTTTAAATTCCACCATATTGTGATCACTCCTTCCGAGAGGATCCCTAACTATGAGATCATTAATCAATCCTGTCTCATTACACAGGACCAGATCTAGGACCGCTTGTTCCGTTGTAGGTTCCATTACATACTGTTCTAGGAACCTATCGCGGATACATTCTATAAACTCCTCCTCAAGGCTGCCTTGACCAACCTGGTTAAACCAATCGACTTGTAGATTAAAACATGTTGATCATAACCCAGGGCGGTATGAATAAGACAAGATAAGGAATGGATGAGTCTCCTCCGACCTTTTAATGTTCTATCAAAGGACAAGATAATGGTATGAGGGATGAGACAAAGAGTCCGAGAAGATCAACAGGTCAGCAGGTTTATGACATTGCTTCCGTTTCTACTTCCGATCGAATTCCTGACGAAGCTGTAGTCACGCAATCTTGATAATGATAATGTATAAATACTGAGCTGATTCTCTGTGAAAGCATGGACTTGGGAAGGAATCAGCAGTGGTACTAACTGCTCTCTGACATCAAGTTTCAGCCATTGCTGCATGCAGTCTTTTCATAAATAAAGCCTTGTTATTTTGCCTTAACGAGCGTTGTTGAATCTTTCTATTACAGTCCAGAAGCAGGAAATTATTGACTTCAACATGACAATATTCCGGCAATAGTACTGAAGACTTGTGCTCCAGAACTTGCTGCACCCCTTGCCAAGCCGGTACAGCTACAACACTGGCATCTATTAGGAGAATGTGGAGAATTTCCCAGGTGTGTCCTGCATACAAGAAACAGACAAATCCAGCCCAGACAATTACCGCCCTATCATCAGCAAAGTGTTGGAAGGAGTCATCAGCAGGTGCCATTTATTCAGCAATAGCTTGCTCACGGAGCTCGGTTTGGGATCATTCAGCTCCTGACCTCATTACAACCTTGGTTCAAACATGGACAAAAGAGCTAAATTCCAGAGTTCAGGTGAGGGTAACAGCCCTTGACATCACGGCAGCATTTCACTGAGAATGGAATCAAGAAGCCCGAGCTAAACTAGAGTCAATGGGAATCAGGAGGCAAACTCTCCGCTGATTGATGTCATACCTGGCACAAAGGAAGATGGCTGTGGTGATTGGCGGTCAATCATTTCAGCTCCAGGACATCACTGCAGGAGTTCCTCAGGGTTGTGTCTTAGCCCCAACCATTTTCAGCTGCTTCATCAATGACCTCCCTTGCACCATAAGGTCAGAAGTGGGGATGTTCGCAGGTGACTGCATAATGTTCAGCACCATTACCGACTCCTCAGATAATGTAGCAGTCCATATCCAAATACAGCAAAACCTGGTAAATATTGTCAGGCTTGGGCTGACAGGTGGTAAGTTACATTTGCGCCACACAAGAGCCAGGCAATGACCATCTCCTACAAGAGAGGATCTGGCTATCGCCCCCTGATATTAAATAGCATTACCATCACTGAATCTCCCACAATCAACATCATGGGGGTTACCATTGATCAGAAACTGAACTGGACTAGCCATATTAATAATGTGGCTACCAGGGCAGATCAAAGGCTAGGGGTGGGGTTCGATTTCCGCTTGGGTCACTGTCTGTGTGGCGTCTCCACGTTCACCGCGTGTCAAGGTGGGTTTCCTCTGGGTGCTCTGGTGAATTGGACATTCTGAATTCTCCCTCAATGTACCCGAACAGGCAGTGTAGCGACTAGAGGTTTGTAACTACATCGCAGTATCAATGTAAGCCAATTGTATTTTTAAAAATAAATTTAGAGTACCCAATTCATTTTTTTCCAATTAAGGGGCAATTTAGCGTGGCCAATCCACCTAGCTTGCACATTTTTGGGTTGTGGGGGCATAATGTAGCCATCTGGAATGGCCACGTCCCGGTTACAAAATGGACTCACAAAGAATGCAGGGACAATTGGACAATGCTAAGAAACAAGCAGGTGCAAGCTCTGTCTGTTGATTAGAACCTTAAACTCTCAGGCAGGACAGAAACTGCCAAGCAATCTACATACTAACGAGCCATCTCCGGGGACAAAAGGGAAACATTTAGATACACAATGTTAAGGCAGACTCCCCGGCACCAGAAGAAGGTAAGCCAAAGCAGACTAAAAGTCACCAGGACACGCCCAGCGCTCAGGGAACCACCCCTCTATTGGAGGAAAATCGATACGACTGATTGGGAAAGACCCAATTAGTTGAGGCCAAGTTCAAGGCCCGCCCCAAAGTGCGCGAAGCCCTTTTCAGTATAAAAGATATTCCCCAAGGGAACCAACCTCTTGAGCAAACATGTTTAAATAGAGCCAAATTAAGAACCAACCAAAAGTTAGCAACATTTACTGGCGACATAGAACATAGAACGATACAGCGCAGTACAGGCCCTTCGGCCCCCGATGTTGCACCGAAACAAAAGCCATCTAACCTACACTATGCCATTATCATCCATATGTTTATCCAATAAACTTTTAAATGCCCTCAATGTTGGCAAGTTCACTACTGTTGCAGGTAGGGCATTCCACGGCCTCACTACTCTTTGCGTAAAGAACCTACCTCTGACCACTGTCCTATATCTATTACCCCTCAGTTTAAAGCTATGTCCCCTCGTGCCAGCCATTTCCATCCGCGGGAGAAGGCTCTCACTGTCCACCCTATCTAACCCCCTGATCATTTTGTATGCCTCTATTAAGTCTCCTCTTAACCTTCTTCTCTCCAACGAAAACAACCTCAAGTCCATCAGCCTTTCCTCATAAGATTTTCCCTCCATACCAGGCAACATCCTGGTAAATCTCCTCTGCACCCGCTCCAAAGCCTCCACGTCCTTCCGATAATGCGGTGACCAGAACTGTACGCAATACTCCAAATGCGGCCGCACCAGAGTTTTGTACAGTTGCAACATGACCTCCCGACTCGGGAACTCAATCCCTCTACCAATAAAGGCCAACACTCCATAGGCCTTCTTCACAACCCTATCAACCTGGGTGGCAACTTTCAGGGATCTATGTACATGGACACCTAGATCCCTCTGCTCATCCACACTTCCAAGAACTTTACCATTAGCCAAATATTCCGCATTCCTGTTATTCCTTCCAAAGTGAATCACCTCACACTTCTCTACATTAAACTCCATTTGCCACCTCTCAGCCCAGCTCTGCAGCTTATCTATATCCCTCTGTAACCTGCTACATCCTTCCACACTGTCGACAACACCACCGACTTTAGTGTCGTCTGCAAATTTACTCACCCACCCCTCTGTGCCTTCCTCTAGGTCATTGATAAAAATGACAAACAGCAACGGCCCCAGAACAGATCCTTGTGGTACGCCACTTGTAACTGAACTCCATTCTGAACATTTCCCATCAACCACCACCCTCTGTCTTCTTTCAGCTAGCCAATTTCTGATCCACATCTCTAAATCTCCCTCAATCCCCAGCCTCCGTATTTTCTGCAATAGCCTACCGTGGGGAACCTTATCAAACGCTTTACTGACATCCATATACACCACATCAACTGCTCTACCCTCGTCTACCGGTTCAGTCACCTTCTCAAAGACGGGACTCGACTTAGAAGAGGCCTAACCACTCCGAGAGAACCCAAAATTTGAATTGAGAATCCAATTGGAAACAGAAAAACCACAAGCGTCAAAATAGTACTGATCAAGCCTCTAAGATTAAGAAGTGTGTTAATGCATGCGTACCAACAGGGATATGAGGTAAACCTGAGAGATTTTGTTGCGTAAAACTGTCGGGAGTTTTGTAGGCCGGAAATTAGCGTGAGCATCACCATCACCACTTTATCACCCCCTGTTTCAAATTCAGTAGAGAACCTAAATAGAGAAAATGGCAGTGAAGGCAATGGAACCCCAGGAATTTGAGGTCGCAGCGATCAGTAGAGTAGGACAGTGTCCCGTTTGGGAAGATGAGATCAGGAAATATCTCAAAGGGAAAGGATAGCCCCTCTGGAGTGAATTCTGCAATAATGAGGAAACAGGACCCGGGAGTATAGGACATGCTTGGTGGGAGAACCTGTCAGAGATCCACAAGAAGAGCTTGGGAAAAGCTCGCAAGCCGATGGTAATCGTGTCCTGTTTGGCACAATTGCGAGGCACAGAGGATGTCGTTAGGACGCTCCGTAGAGAGATAGAGGAGAGAGACAGAACCAGTGAGGTAGACGTGAGTGAGGTAGAGAAAGAGAATCAAGATTTAAAAGAGCAGTTAGCAGCAAGGGACAGTGAGGTGGATGATGCCAAGGGGGCACATCAGTCTTGTCTCGCGCATTTGAACAGTTTTCAGACACAATATAAGGCCTACCAGGACACGCAACGTGCGGTCTTGGTAAGACAAGAAAGAGAACAGCTCATTGAGAAATTGCAGAAACAGTGCAATGATTTAAAAGCAGCCCTACGAGCACTCCATACTTCCACAACGGAACAAAGGCAGAGCTCCATTGACCACACAAAGTGCCGGAAGCAAATTGCAGAACTGCAATCTCTGTTTTCCGTTCAAAATGGATTTCAAAGTACATTCGGACCCCAATTAGATCAAGAAAGCGGCCCCGATTGGAATTAAACGAGACTGCCCATAGATACATACATGGGACATGTACGCAGGAAAAACCCCAGAAAAGGAAAGCGCCCCAACCCCCAACTGAACAGGTAGAACACACCCCCATGAATCCTGTAACCCCATACCGCAGGAGAAGGAGAAGCAGATTTCCTTTACACAACCCCGTTAACCGTGACCCAATTACGGGACGCGTGTGGAAAAATTACTCCATTCCTTCCCACTTCAGACCCCTACCAATTTTTCACGAAAGTCAAACAACAGGCTACCATGTACGGCCTGGACGAAAAGGAGCAAGTGAAGCTCACAGTTTTAAGCCTCGAACCTTCAGTCATAGCAGCCCTTTCCTACCCACAGAATGTAGGAGGAGGCACACTCCAAGAGATGCACACGGCGATCCTTCATGCGATCGGCTTTAACAGAGGAGACCCAGTAGAAGGCCTAAATAAGTGTAGGCAAAAGAAGACAGAGCACCCCACAGCATTTGCTGGATGTTTGTGGATTCACTTCACCGCAGTTTTTGGAGAGTTAGCCCGCGCCCATTTGTCCCCAGATAATATGGCCAAATGGACCCGAATTCTAGTCTCCCATGCCACAGAAGCAGGACGAAACGCTTGCGCAAATTATGACCCCTCAGATGTGGCCCACAATGAAAAATGGGGTTTGAAGAGATTGTCCCACGCTTGGGAACAATCAATTGCAGGAAAAACTGCATTTATAACACCCGATGAAGAGCAGGCAGAGATGAGCCCAGTTAAGGCACACCAGAACCCCGCATGGGTAAATGAGGGCAGGAACAGCCAACCCCAGCCCAAAACTCAGGAATGTTACAACTGTGGACAGCTAGGACACTTTGCACGAGAGTGCAACGCACCCCAGAAGCCGCAGAGAAACCAACAGACAGGCACCCTAAACAGGAATAGGGCAAAGCCGATCCATAGCGTTAGCGCCCGTTCAGAGAATGCAGACATGAACGGCACCGACTGACGGTGTTCGGGCTCCCCAACTTGGGTCTGCGACACCCTTTGGGACAAGTCCGGTAGACTGGTAGTAGCAGGCAAAGTTCGGGGACAACCCGTGGAATTTCTTTGGGACACAGGAGGGTCCCGCACCACACTCAATTCCTCCACGATGTTCCAGCGAGACACGTGGCCCACAACAGACACCATCACACTCACCGGCTTTTCAGACCATTTACAACAGGGACACATCACAGCCCCTGTAACAATACAAATAGGGAACATCACTACTAAGCACCCCGTAGTTTTAGTTGATCTGCCCCAGACAGCAGAACATATCCTTGGGATCGATTTCATGAGCTCCCACAACCTTTCCTTTGATCCAGTTAACAAGTGTGTTTGGAAAATGGCAAAGGCAGCACGAGCTCCCGCCACGCTCACTGTAGGAGAATAATTAAATAGGATTAGTTCAGTACGAGACTTCTGGTTCGATCCTCGAGCCATTAGTGCAGACAAACAGGTTAGGGCAGTCCTGCAGGAACATAAAGCAGCACAGCACAAGCACGACTGTGGCAGTTTGGCTGGCTTTGTGAACATTACAGGTCCCGACCCTAAACCCCAGAAGCAGTACGGATTTCCCCAGGAAGCAGAGGGAGAAATCTCCAAAGTAATAGAGAGTTTGTTGGATCAAGTCGTACTCAGACCAGTAGCCTCCACAAACGCACCGATTTGGCCCGTCAGGAAACCGGATGGATCATGGCGACTGACCATTGATTACCGGGAACTGAACAAAGTAACCCCAGCAGCAGCCCCCACCATAGCCACGAGTCCTTAGACCATGCTCAAACAGGGACTCCAGTCAAAATTCTTTTGGGTTTTGGACATTAGAATGGCTTCTGGTCCATTCCATTGGCTAAAGCGTGCCAGTACAATTTCGCCTTTACATTCCTAGGGCAACAGTACACGTGGACGTGCCTTCCACAAGGCTTCCACAACTCCCCCTCCATTTTCCACCGACAGCTGGCAAATGGATTAGCAAAATTTTCCCGCCCCGATTGTCTGGTCCAGTACACCAGCCCCCACTCCCAGTGAATCTGAGCATGATTCTACCGACCCATTTGAGATCACTTATATCAAAGCCCCTGACCCAGACCCACCGCCCGATGATTACGGATTGAAGCTTAGTAGCTCCAACCTCGACACACATTTCTGGCACCGAGACAATTTGTTCAGTCTCATCCGGAATGATAAGATGGGCCCCAATTCGCCCCAAGCAGCTTTAGCGCGGTTACTACAGACAAGAGTTTGGCAGCCGGGAGAAGATGATGACTTAGAGTCTGACTCCCACCAAACGAATCCCTTTGTGACCCTGTTCGCTATTGAGCAGTGAGGTGTCCAGATGATGGAGAAAAAAGGAACCGATGGAGAGATACAGTGTCCTTTCTGCTGGAACCTGCACCATGTTTGTTGAATGTTTGTTCGTTAGTGTTATCGTTAAGTGTTGTGTGTAAAATCGGAAAGTTTTTCACGGCCCCACGTCGCCACTCCTTTAGCGCCCCCCCCGGCTGTTAATGGAATAAGTTTGTCCCAGACAATAGTTCAGAGGAACTAGTCTGTCGACAGAACCCGATTCATAGTTGCTCTCCTGATTCGAGAGGCAGCCCCCCACGACGACCGCATTCTTACCCGTTCTTGCCGGTTGCTCAGGCAGTGGAGAAACGGCATTGGTCCCCGGTCTGCCTGAGGACCCCCCCTCTGGTCTGCTACGCTCGGGTAGAGCACATACGGCATTGATCACCGTCCTACCCGGGAATTCCACCCATTTTCTACCTGCCGCAGCGCATACGCACCCCAATGTTGACTTGTTACGTTCAAAATTCTTTTGTTTGGTTTTGGCAACCTTTAGGTTGCTTCCCTATGCTCTTTACATCCTCAAACACTGGGATGGTAAATTACACAGGCTGCGAGACGGCTCGCAGTACGGCAGTATTTTTTTTAGATGTCTAGTCCAAATATTCGGTTTAAAAAAAAAATGAGGGAGTCACAGATGGTGACCAATTATAAAGGGAAATTGGCAATGAAAGACAGACAGACATACGAGATCTTAAGTAAGATAATAACAGAAATTATGCTTGTGTTCACAGAACTCCGGAACCTCAGGAACCCCAGAGGAAGACAAAGAAGAAGTCCGACAAAGATGAAGATAGCCTTCGTGTTCACATGGATCTTAGCGGGATCCCTTCAGTTGCACGCGGACACTACCCCGCTGACCCCTACCACACAAACCGTAAATGATTTCCACCCCTGCAATACACGGAACCCCGAGATAACTAGCCCAGCGACAGCTAGCAATATCCCGACCTGGTGTGATAAGTTTATCACCTGGTACTCACTCTCATATGAAGTCGAAGCACTCTTAGTGCTGGCGACACTTTGCAGTGTCATCGTGCAAATGTTTAGAGTTAGGAAATGGCGAAAGAGAGCATATCGCTCTCACACCCTCGTATACAGATTTAGGTCCCCCATTTTCGGATTTCACCAGACCCCGAACCCATTGGGACGGATTAAAGAGCATCCATTTTGTTTAATGTATTCTATGGAATAAAGAGATGTAAACCTCTGTGTCTGACTGTCGGGCCAGAGAAATTGGTGTGCTGCTATTTTGTACAGTTTAAGATGTATAGATTATTTTTGGATTGTTTGTATTTTTGGATTGTTTGAATGAGGATAGCTTATTGAAATTTGTTAGAGGTTCCAGTTTTTTTATTTTTCTGAAATGCATGTATTAATGACATAGCGCCCCGTAGAGTTTTTATGATAATGAATGTATTTAAAATGGTTTAGGTAAAATTGTGTTGCATAGGATAGGACAGTGTAGAGCCTAAGTATGGGTGCCCCGGTGGTTAGAGGATGAAGACGACATAGTAATGTGATCCTTCACGCTTCGCGTTGAGGATCACTAGGAGGGAGTGTAGCCATCTGGGATGGCCACGTCCCGGTTACAAACTGGACACTCGCAAAGAATGCAGGGACAATTGGACAATGCTAAGAAACAAGCAGGTGCAAGCTCTGTCTGTTGATTAGAACTTTAAACTCTCAGACAGGACAGAAACTGCCAAGCAATCTACATACTAATGAGCCATCCCCGGGGACAAAAGAGAAACATTTAGATACACAATGTTAAGGCAGACTCCTCGGCACCAGAAGAAGCTAAGACAAAGCAGACTAACAGTCACCAGGACACGCCCAGAGATCAGGGAGCCACCCCTCTATTGGAGGAAAATCGATACGACTGATTGGGAAAGACCCAACTAGTTGAGGCCAAGTTCAAGGCCCGTCCAAAAGCGCGCAATGCCCTTTTCAGTATAAAAAATATTCCGTAAGGGAGAATCTTCCTCCTTTGGCTTTTTTCCTCTCTTCACCGAAGAGAGAGACCTGCCTAGCAGCTGCATCAGACCAAGTAAGTCCCAAGTCAACGCACGCTACGAGATAGACGCTCCTAGTTGCTACCTTGTAAACAGCTCAACCCAGCAGCCTCAGAACTGAGCAACGGCCATTGTTCCTCTGACTGAGTGGGTGCTCGAAGCTAAGTATAGGCTTTAGTAATAGTGGTAGTTTAGTTTGTAGAGTTTATGCATGAGTAGATTTGACTGTGTGTAAATAAATGAGCATTGCTTTTGAACTTACTAACTGGTGTATCGGGTCATTGATCAGTATTCGGTTCTGAACCTTGTGGCGGTGTCGAAAGATACCTGGCGACTCTTGAGCAAACGTGATTAAATAGAGCCAAAATAAGAACCAACCAAAAGTTAGCAACAGAAACCCACGCAAACACGGGGAGAATGATCAAGTGAGGTAGATTGGACATGATAAATTGCCATTAGTCCAAAATTGCCCTTCGTGTTGGGTGGGGTTACTGGATTATGGGGATAGGGTGGAGGTGTTGACCTTAGGTAGGGTGCTCTTTCCAAGCGCCGGTGCAGACTCGATGGGCTGAATGGCCTCCTTCTGCACTGTAAATTCTATGATAATCTATGATTAATCTAGGACAAAGGTTCGGCACAACATCGTGGGCCAAAGGGCCTGGTCTGTGCTGTATTTTTCTATGTTCTATGTTCTAATGTGCAAACTCCACACAGACAGTGACCCAGAGCCGGGATCGAACCTGGGACCTCGGCGCCATGAGGCCACAGTGCTAACCCACTACGCCACCGTGCTGCCACATGTAAGCCAATTGTGACACTAATAAAGATTATTAGAGTGAAACTAGCTGTCTCACTTTAATATGCAGATTTGCAAAATACTGGTTCCGCCCACAATGTGCTGGATTCAGGTTGCGGCGTTTTGCAAGATCGCGTTAGATCTCACGAGGCGCGGTGAGTCGGATAGATTCCGGAAGAGGGATCTCCTTGCATCACCCAGGAATGGTGCGCTGCCTTTCGGGCGCTGGTGCAAATGTTACTTCTTTGTGAGACTATGCCAAATTTGCCTCATTGCTGCTCTAACCAAATTCCTCAATTATTCTTGTTGCTTTCATCAATATCCTTTCAATAATTAATATATCCTTCCTGTATTGTGACCATAACTACGTGTAATATTCTAGGTGTGGTCGTATTACAGGTTTAAAATTGGCAAGATGAACTCACTTTTCAGGCTTAATATTGATCTTTCAATACATACTAGCCTCTTTGGTCTATCACAGATTGGATCAGCACGCATTGGCCGGAATCCTCCGGTCGTTGCGATTCACTTTTCACGGTGGCAGCACACACCCGCTCACTGGTTTCCCGGTAACATGGAATAGTTACAATGGGAAACCCCATTGACAAGCGACAGGAAGATAGAATTCCGCCGCCAGTGAATGGTGCACGGCCGAGACGCATGCGCTTGCGAGCCAAGCCTGTAAAGAGTGGTACAGCCATCCAAGCCGATAGCTTGGCTGATTTTAATGTCGCTGTGCAGACCTGCTCTACCACCAGGGGGAGTAAAATGGAGCAAAGCAAAGATACTTGGGCTCTGGCTCAGAGAAGGCAGAAAAGGCCCGAGGATTAGTGGCTCCATTAACTTATTTTGAGGCCTGCTCTTTATCTCTGAGATCTCCACCAAACTTTTCATTTAGAGTAGGGACTCCAGAACAATAGCCTTGGGGCACCCTTTACATTAAGCACATTAAATGGCTATTAAGGTGGAGAATAGATGCTGGAAGATGGAATTGCTTCCTTCTGCCTCATTAGCCTAGTGAGTTTGGACAGGAAAGTCCACGAGTCCCCAGGTAGCCTAAAGAAATCAGAGATCCAATGAGATCCTGGGTTTCTGCCCCTTTTTTCTTGCTGTTGAAGTTCTCCCCCCATTTTTCTAACCTTCAATTGTACTTGAAACTTTTGAATTTGTACCTTACTCTATGTTTAATGCCCAAGAGCGTCCTGACTTCATATTTTCATTACTTTAGAGGCCCAATCATGTCTCCATTCCATTATATTTATGCAAATTCTGGAATTTATTACACTTGCTAAGATAACAACTATTTATCATTGTTTTTGCAGGGCAAAACCATTTCAGAATTGATTTCATTTTTTACAATTATGTCTTTGTCAGGTAACAATTCCACTAGATCAATGTCAAATCAGTGAAAAGAAGATATGAAAAATATAGCGAATTAGACAGGTTTTGTTTTATAAGATTTATAACTTAAATTTGTTTCTTGTCACTTTCCATTCTGGAACCCCTGGTGTCCACCACACATAAAAGATGTTGGGCAGGTGTTATAATCCGCACGGATCTGACAGAGTAGGGATGATCCACTATCCTGGAGCTTGCCGAGTACGAGCTCCCTCAATAAGGGGGCAGAGAACCCTTAACTAAGGCATTGTGCCTTTCTATAAATAGAGTCGGCTAGTCAGGCACCGACAAGAGAAGACCCAGTAAGGAAACCTGGAGCTATGTATATATTTAATGTGGTAAATAAAAATGTATATATTTAATGTGGTAAATAAAAATAAGCTTGTTTTTCTCTACAACTCGTTGTTGACTCCTTTCATTGCCCTTTACAAAAGCAGGTGTCCTGTGACCATTCTACAACCACCCATTAGAATACGGAACTTTCCCTCTGTGTGTGGAACATAGGAACGAAGGACTTAGGAGCAGGATTTAAAGCCATCTGAGCCTGCTTTGCCATTCGTTAAGATCATGGCCGATCATGGTCTCAACTCCACTTGCCTGACTGCAACCCATAACCCCTGACTCTCTTGTCTATCAAAAATGCATCTAACTCAGCTGTGAGTAAATTCAATTACCCAGCCTCCACTGCTTTGTGGACAATGAGAAAATTCCATTGTGGTGAACCACTGTACACCTGTATTAGGGGATGTAAGGTCGGACCTGTACTACAGGTTCGCCGGTAGCCCCTGCCTGCTGGCTCCGCCCATGAGGAGGAGTATAAATATGCATGTCCTCCATTCAGCTGCCATTTCACCAGCTGCTGTAGGAGGCCACGCATCTTACTGCAATAAAGCCACAGTTGTACTCAATCTGAGTCTTTGTACAATTGATCGTGCAACATCCATATACTGGCCCTCTCAGAGAAATACATTTTCATAAGCTACATCTTAAATGGGAGGCCTCTTATTCTTAAACTGCGTCCCGTAATTCTAGTCTCTCCCATTAGAGGAAACATTTTCCCTAAGTCGCCTCAGGATTTTATGGCCGTAATTCTCCAGTCTTCGGGATTCACTTTTCCCGCTGGCAGCGCACGCCGCCAGTGGGTTTTGCAGCGGTGTGGGGTGGTTTCATTGGCAGAACACATCGACAAGCGGAGGGAAGATACAATCTCGCCGCCAGCAAATGGCGTGCAGCCAAGAAACACGCAGCTGGCACGCCGGAGAATCCTGCCCACAGACGTTTCAATAAGATCACTCATTCTTCTAAGCTCCAATGGATATCAGCCCAACCTGTTCAACATTTCTTCACAAGATAAGCCTTTCATCCAAGGAGTGAATCTTCTTTGAACTGCTTCTAAAGCCATTATATCCTTTTTCAAATAAGAAGACCACAGCACTCCAGATGTGGCCTCACCAAAGCCGGTCAGCTGCAGTAAAACTTTCCTGCTTTTATATTTTATTCCCTTTGCAATAAATGTCACCAATGTCTCATTTTTTTGCCGAACTTGCCCGCAAGAGCAATGACCAGATTTGTTCTGTGTGGAAACACCTCCTGTCCTGGCTGCTTCCATGAGCATGTTATTTGCTGCTCACGCTCAATTGTTTTATATATAATAATTGCACTTATTGTAAATGCGCTTCCTTTCAATTCCCTGTGCAAAGCAAATGCTACTTCAAATTGGAACTTGGACAGGCTTTCTCTTGAAGATAAATTAAATGGCAACTTGTCAGCTGTCAAGAACTGCTTCAGAACTTACGTTTTAACACTGCTGGAGGTGCACTTTTCTCTGTAGGGTCAATGTATGCATCATCAGATTCATTATTCTCCACAGGAACAATGTAATCATCCTGGAATTAAATGCAACATTTCAACAGTATAAGAAAATACACATACATGAACACAAGATAATCAATCAGCTCACTCCAAGTTCTTTTACAATCCAAGCAGAATTTTGTGTTCCAAACTCAAGTTTACGAGATTTTTTGCTGCCTCAATGGTTGAGGCAATTTCCTTCAAGAGAGCGTCATTTACTACAGAAAGTAGCATTCTAGAAGGTGCTGACTGTAAGCACAGTTTATCCTTTTTGCTCATATCTAACAGATGGATTTGTAAGTTTGTAATCATAGTCCATTGCTCTGCATATACCATTGTACTGTCTGTATATAATGCTGTGTGGTTATGGGAGGGGGTGGGGGGGGGGGTGTGTGGGGAGGAGATTATTTAGTTTAAAACCCCGATCTCCCCCAAATCTTTATTTTCTAATAGGAGTTTAGTTTCTTTTATGTCTTTTCATGATTCAACAAATCTAAAATTTGTGTTAATTTTTGCAGCCCGTTTCTGAACTGCTTAACATATCCTGACGTTTTGGGGTAATGATCACACCAGATACATATCTCACACATGGCCGCAATTGAACTAATTGGGAACAAAGTCCCATAGTGAGTGCATTTAGCCACGTGTTTCCTGGCACTCGGCAGTTCCAAGAAACACATGGCTATACAATGCGACTCACGTTGTTTAAGGTGCCTCAACAGGGAACACGTGGCCGAGGCTGCACATAGCCTCGTTTTGTACACTGGGGACCTCAGTTTGCTGGAACTCCCCAGCGTTGCGAGAGTCATTTTTAAATGGCGTCCCAATCTCTGAGGCCCCCAACGTGACCCCCGACACCCTCAGCCCGAACGCACAATGGACGGGATTTACATCACAATGTCTCGCGAGGTCAGGTAGGATCTCGCGAGGCATTGTTGACGGGGTTAGATCCCGGCCACGCTGCACCGCAGAGAGCTGCTTTTTGGGCATAGCGTGGCCATTGGATCCCGCCCATGTGATTACAACGCTTTATAATATTGTTGGTTAATTCCACCTGTTTCCTTTAAACAGATTTGTCCGACTGTAGCGAGTTATATGTTTAATAGGTTGCAACATTTATTACCAGCAAATTAATTAAATAATCTGAGACAATCAAACCAACAAACCATGAATCTTAAATATCCTAACCAGCCATACAAAATATTGTTACTTAGTCCTGTGTCCAAAACATATTGGATTCTCTGATCGTTGCGATTCACTTTTCCCGGCAGTGCAGCCCCGTTCGCAGGCTTCCAGGTGGACTGGGATGGTTACAATGGGAAATCCCGTTGACCAGTTGCAGGAAGATAGTATCCCACTGCCAGAAAACAGCACGTCACCGGGAATCGTGCAGCTGGGAGACCAGAGAATCCAGCCCAGTGTGTAGCTTTAATGAGAAATCATAAGGATGGCTTCTCCGAGCCGCGTAGGATTTATTTCCTTCCTTTTATGTCTTTTTTTTCTCCAGTTAAAAATAGAATCATACAGTTTTTGATTGTGACTCTCTTCCTGCCAAGTATAACTCTTATTCATGTTTTACAACCACCCATTGTTTTAAATAGACTACCAGAGCTTAATTTGCACCACTTTAACCACCAGAGTGCTATCTTTTAATGAATGTGATGCGCAGTCAATTACTCTCAAGACGAAGTGATTCATAATTGAAGGCATTAATCTGCTAGAACTCTTCCCCAGCAGCTTCGATACAGAAAGTGAAGGCTGCTGGGATGGCACCGGTTCTTATACTCCACCTGTCAGGGCAGAGCTATGTACATCAGCCAATGGTAGACTTCTGGGTCTAACCAATGGTCATCCACCTCTCAGGTACCGCAATACCTGGTATTACCACATTCACCCCCTGTTAAAAAAGAGCCCGGCGGGGTTATGGCCAGCGTTAATAGTTGCCTTTTGCATGGTATGACTTGGTATGGAGGTACCGTGATGTCGAGGGTATTAACAAAGTGTTCATAGTGCAGCAATCAGTCGATCGGGTGGCCTGGTCGTCCTTCTGGAGCGTCTGGGCTTCGGCGATGATTTTGACGGGAGTTCCGGTGGTTGAGACTCCGGGAGTGTGATCTCGTCCTCCCAGGCAGCCTTGTCACCCCTAGGCGGCGCTGTTGGGGCAAAAGGTGGACAGGGGGGCAAAGCGCCTGTAGGGGGCGTCGGTGTGTGTTCGGGCCTAGGCAGGAGCGGCGGGAGTACTGACCCTTCAGTTAGATGCTGTGGGGAGGGTGGGGGTGGGGGCAATGGTTCGGGTGCGCGTGGGGTTCCGGCGGGCGCCAGGTCCCGAAGGGAGACTGTATCTTGTCGGCCTTCAGGGAACGCCACGTAGGCGTACTGGGGGTTAGCGTGCAGCAGGTGGACCTTCTCGACCAACGGCTTCGACTTGTGCGCCCGCACGTGCTTCCGTAGCAGGATGGGTCCGGGTGTCGCTAGCCAGATTGGGAGCGAGGTCCCGGAGGAGGACTTCCTGGGGAAAAGGAGACGTTCATGAGGTGTCTGATTTGTGGTTGTACAGAGCAGCGACCGGATGGCGTGGAGGGCCATCGGGAGGACTTCTTGCCAGTGGGAGACTGGGAGATCCCTGGACCGTAGGGCCAGTAGGACAGTCTTCCAGACCGTTCTGTTCTCCCTCTCTACCTGCCCATTTCCCCGGGGGTTGTAACTGGTCGTCTGCTCGAGGCGATGCCCTTGCTGAGCAGGAACTGACGCAGTTCGTCGCTCTTATGGAAGACCCCCTATCCCTGTGAATGTATGCGGGGAAACCGAACAGTGTAAAGATACCCTGGAGGGCCTTGATGATGGTGGTTGTGGTCATGTCTGGGCAGGGGATGGCGAATGGGAACCGGGAGTACTTGTCAATCACATTAAGGAAATACGTGTTGCGGTCGGTGGAGGGGGGGGGGGGCGGGGCCTTTGAAATCCATGCTGAGGCGTTCAAAGGGATGGGAAGCCTTTATCAGGTGCGCCCTCTCTGGCCGGTAGAAGTGCGGTTTGCACTCCGCGCAGATTTGGCAGTCCCTGGTGACGGTCCTGACCTCCTCGATGGAGTAGGGCAGGTTGCGGGTCTTGATAAAATGAAAAAAACGAGTGACCCCCAGGTGGCAGAGGTCCTCGTGGAGGGATCGGAGGCGGTCCACTTGTGCGGTGGCACATGTGCCGCGGGACAGGGCATCAGGAGGCTTGTTTAGCGTCCCTAGACGGTACTAGATCTCGTAAATGTAGGTGGAGAGTTCTATCCTCCACCACAAGATCTTGTCGTTCTTAATCTTGCCCCGCTGCGCATTATCGAACATGAAAGCGACCGACCGTTGGTCCGTGAGGACAGTGAATCTCCTGCCGGCCAGGTAATGCCTCCAGTGTCGCACAGCTTCTACTATGGCCTGGGCCTCCTTTTCGACCGAGGAGTGACGAATTTCGGAAGCATGGAGGGTACGGGAGAAGAAAGCCACAGGCCTGCCCGCTTGGTTGAGGGTAGCCGCCAGAGCTACGTTGGACGCGTCGCTCACGACCTGGAAGGGGAGGGACTCGTCGATGGCGCGCATCGTGGCTTTTGCAATGTTTGCTTTGATGCGGCTGAAGGCCTAGCGGGCCTCCGTCGACAGAGGGAAGGGTGTGGACTGGATCAGGGGTCAGGCTTTGTCTGCGTAGTTGGAGACCCACTGTACATAATAGCTGAAGAAGCCGAGGCAGCGCTTTAGGGCCTTGGGGCAGTGAGGGAGGGGGAACTCCATGAGGGGGCGCATGGGCTCAGGGTCGGGGCCTATGACTCCACTTCGCACTACGTAGCTTAGACTGGCTTGACGGTCGGTGCTAAACACGCATTTATCCTTATTGTATGTCAGGTTAAGAATTTTCGCGGTCTGGAGAAATTTGCGGAGGTTGGTGTCGTGGTCCTGCTGGTCATGGCCGCAGATGGTGATGTTATCCAGATACGGGAACGTTGCGCGTAAGCCGTACCGGTCAACCATTCGGTCCATCTCTCGCTGGAAGACCGAGTCTCCGTTCGTGACACCGAAGGGACCCCTTAAAAAGTGATAGAGCCGCCCATCTGCTTCGAAGGCAGTGTACTGGCGGTCCCCATTACGGAGGGGTAGCTGGTGGTAGGCGGACTTGAGATCCACCGTGGAGAAAACCTTGTATTGCGCGATCCTGTTCACCAGGTCAGCTATACGGGGAGAGGGTACGCATCCAGCTGCGTAAACCTGTTGATGGTCTGACTGTAGTCAATGACCATCCTATGTCTCTCCCCGGTCTTTACCACCACTACCTGAGCCCTCTAGGGGCTGTTGCTTGCTTCGATGACCCCTTCCCTCAGCAGCCTTTGGACCTCCGACCTGATAAAGGACCGGTCCTGGGCACTGTACCGTCTGCTCCTTGTGGCGACGGGTTTGCAATCCGGGGTGAGATTCGCAAACAGGGAAGGCAGGTCGACCTTAAGGGTCGCGAGGCCGCAGACAGTAAGGGGGGGTATAGGGCCGCTGAATTTAAAAGTCAGACTTTGCAAATGGCATTGGAAATCCAGCCCAAGAAGGGTGGCTGCGCAGAGGTGCGGCAGGACGTACAGGCGGAAATTGTTGAATTCCCTGCCTTGGACAGTGAGGTTCGCTGGGCAGAACCCCTTTATCTCCACCGAGTGTGACCCGGAGGCCAGGGAGATCCTTTGATTTACGGGATGGGTGACAAGAGAATAGCGCCTTACCGTGCTGGGGTGAACAAAGCTTTCCGTGCTCCCAGAGTCAATCAAGCACAACGTCTCATGGCCGTTGATGGAGATCGTCGTTGTAGCTGTTGCAAGCATCCGGGGCCGACTCTGGTCCAGAGTCACCGAGGCCAGCTGAAGTAATTGAGAGTTCTGGTCGGGCAGCATGTAGTCGGCTGTGCTGGGGGCTAGGGACCCCATCCAAGATGGCGTCACCCATGGGTCGGACATGGTGTCCGAGGATGAAGAAGATGGCGGCGGCGAGGGACAAAATGGCGGCGCCCAACCATCCAGCGAGGTGTCCGGGGGGCAAAATGGCCACGCCCGCGGGTCGCACGTGGCCTTAGGATAGGGGGGTGGCGGTGAGCTCTGGGCGGTCGGGGCCTGAAAGGGGGGGTTGCCAATAGTCGCTGGAGACTGCGGCCATGGCGCGGGCCTGGCAGACCCCCACATAGTGACCCTTCTTGCCGCACCTTTGCAGATGGCGGTGCGGGCCGGGCAGCGCGGGCCGGGATGATTCGCCTGCCCGCAGAAGAAACAGCGGTGTCCGGCGGTGTTAGCGGGCCGTCTCGCCATGCAGGCTTGCGGGGTCAGGGGAAAGGTCTGAGGGGCTGCCGCTACGGGGTGCCACGCAGCCCAGGGGGCCGCCGCGTGATCGGGTGCAAAGGAAAGCGCGTTTTTATAGGCAATGTCCCTGGACCCTGCCAGGGCCCGTGCCTCTGTAAGTCCCAGAGTGTCCATTTCTAGGAGCCTTCGGCGGATATCGGGGGAGTTCATACCTGCCACGAAAGCATCCCTGATCAAAAGTTCCATGTGCTCGCTCCCCGAAACTGGCGGGCAGCCAGTTTCGGCCCGGCACCAGCAGCGCCCGGTAGAAGTCTTCCAACGTTTCCTCGGGGCTTTGCTTCCTAGTCACCAGCAGGTGACGAGCGTAGACCTGCTTCACAGGGCGGATATAATGTCCTTCTAGCAGCTCGATCGCGGCAGCATAATTCTCCGCCTCCTCGATAAGAGGGTAGATCCCAGGGCTGACCCGTGAGCGTAGGAGATGCATCTTTTGTCCTTCCGTGGGGGTGTCGGCGGCCATGTCGAGGTAGCCCTTAAAACGCGCCAGCCAATGTTTGAAAATCGCAGCAGAGTTGTCCGCATGGGGGCTGAGCTGAAGGCACCCCGGTTCGATACAGAGATCCATCCTTCCAACTGAAGTTGTAGCAGATTAAATTGATGCGCAATCAATTACTCTCAAGGCGAAGTGATTCATAACTGAAGGCTTTAATCTGCTAGAACTCTTCCCCAGCAGCTTCGATACAGAAAATGAAGGCTGCTGGGACGGCACCGGTTCTTATACTCCACCTCTCAGGGCGGAGCTACATACATCAGCCAATGGTAGACTCCTGGGTCTAACCAATGGTCATCCACATCTCAGGTACTGCAATACCTGGTATTACCACAGATTGCACCCCCCTCAAAGCATCCTCTGATTAAACAATACTCTGATGTATGCGCTCATAACACCACAATGTTTGATTTAAAATAAACTGTGTTTTATAGCTTCTCCTATCAGTTTTGAGAAGGGCTTTTGAGAAGATGCAAAGAAAATCAGGCATTTTCAAGAACATTATTTGAATAAATTGTTTCTATCTTATAGTCTGTTTTCATTAAAAGCAAAACGATATAAAAAGATACTGAAATCCTTACAAACATGCCAGCAATTCCTTGACTTTAGTTTACAGATTTACTTACACATTTCAGGAATTTATCTGCTTTTCCGATAACAATGCCTCAGAGTTTGTAACATGATTGCACAGTTTGCAATCTGTAAATCTAAAATCTGTGGGGAAGGTGCCATCAAGGTGTGTGTATCAGTGTGTGTGTGCCAGTGTGGGTGTGTCTCTGTCTACATGTCAGTGTGCGTGTCAGTGTGTGTGTGTGTCAGTGTTGTTTGCATCTGTCTCTGTCAGTGTGTGTGCCCTGAGAAACAAACCTTTATTGTTTCTTTTGAATTGACTTACAAGAATGTCTACGTTATTTCTGTTCTAAAAATCACACCACTTACAGGGTTAAAACACTCCTTCTCAAAAAATGAATCTTGTGGTCAGTACAGAAATGGGAATCGGGGGAAATTATCCTATATCTCTTCCCTGTCCTTAAAACCTTATCAATTTTACACCCTTCAAGTGTCTGAACTATTTCCTCTCTCATTGTGACCATTTCAGTATCTTCTTTCATAAAAATAGATGCAAAGTATTAATTTAGTACCTTGGTCATGCCACCTGCCTCAAAGTGTAAATCACTTTTTGGTTCCTAATTAGCTCCACCCCTCCTCTTACCACCCTGTAACTATTTATATGCCTACAGAAAATGTTGTATGGTCAACTTAAACCTTATGATGCAATGATCATTTTCCCCTAAATGTTCCCCTATTGACACTCAACCAACTTTAGCCAACCTTGTTTCCAAGAACCAGGCTCAGAAATGCCTCCTGTCTCTTTAGGCTGGAATCATACTGATCTGTCAAATTTTACTGAACACACCTTCTGCCCCTCTCTACTTTTTACACTATTAAAATTCCAGTTGATACTCAGATAATTAAAGTCCCGTTTTATAGCTACGCTATAATTCTTGCATTTCTCTGTAATTTCCTTACAATTTTTTTCCTTTCCATCTTTCCCAATAGTTGGTGCCTTATAGACAACAGGGAACAATCTATTAAGAACGTTTTTGCCATTAGTTCCAGCTAAAAAGATTCTATCCTAGTCTCCTCTGGGACATCCTCTTTTTTAATTTAAAAACAATTTAGCGTACACAATTCTTTTTTTCCCAATTAAGGGGCAATTCACCTACCGTGCACATCATTTTGGGTTGTGGGGGTGAGACCCAAGCAGATAAGGGGAGATTGTGCAAACTCCACACGGACAGTGACCCGGGACCGGGATTGAACCCAGGTCCTTGGCACCGTGAGGCAGCAGTGCTAATCACTGTGTCACCATGCTGCCCCCTGGAAATTCCTCTCTCTTTGGCACTGCAACATACACCTTAATCAATAATGATTGTGACTCTGCTTCACACGCCTCTCAGTCTCTGTTTCACAGTGATCCTGGCCTGCTGCACACTGCAGCTGGTCTGTTTCAGTGTGAACGTGACCGACTGCACATTCCAGAGCATCTATAAAACGCAGTGAGGTGGATGTATCCAAAATCCTGACTTACAGTCACTCACTGCAGGACCCGCCACCAATAGGGAAGCTTTGCAGTTTTGCCGTTCGTGTCTATTTTAAAAAATAACTTCATTTTTTCATTATGACCTTACCTCATCATCTTCCCTTTGTCCTGCAGCCTGTGGTTGTGGTGGCATCTTTCGCTGGTTTGAGCCTGGCGATGATCGTGGTAACATTGGAGGTGGCTTTCCGATAGGGATTGCTGGCCGGATTGCTGGTCGGTTGTCTATGAAAATGACAAGGAGTCTTAATTTTCCATTTCCAGAAACAGCCACTGCCCCAGTACTGAACTAGTCAGTTTCCTTTTTAAAATCTTGTGGTAACATGTAAAGTTACTGTTAGATAGAAATCAGTAATATGTAAAGTTACTGTTGGATAGAAATCAGTAATATATTAATTCTCCCAAGGAGAGAATACACTTAATGATTGGTAAATCAGATTCCTGTTAAACTTTGTTGAATGGTTAACTATTATCTCCGATGTTCTTACTATTTACCCCCACATGCAAAATGAAATGATTCTTGAAGAATTAAATAATGGCAAATTGCTGCAGTGACACAGCAGACTGGATTCTCCTTCACTTAGGGTTTAGTGATGAGGCATTTGTCTGTCATCGTCAGACTCCCACTAACAAGATTCTTGGACAGGTCCTCAATCGTTACAGTAGAGTGGAAAAGGGGTTAAACTGCGACCTTCTAGTTGATTGCCTTTGTGAAGGGGGGGTGGAAGGAGGAGGGGGGGATTTAGTGTTACTTCGAGTGTTGAAACTGTCTAAATGGACAGTTTCTGGCAGGGAGCAGAACCTGGCAACAACGAGTTAAAACAGAGCAGCAATGTTGGGGTTGGCGGGTGAGGAGGTCCCTGCAGCAGGAAGAGTTTGGTGACCCAGTGATGTTTTGGATGGAGGTTCCTCGTCAAAAACAAGAAAAAAAACATTTCCTGGGGCGTGGGCGCACGCTGTGGTCCAGCAACTAAGGAGGGAAGTGGCAGAGACAGTGAGTGCAATTTCCATTATCCCAAGGCTTGACATACAATGCACAAAGACATTAGCTGTTAGGTAAATGAAGGTCCAAAGGGCTTCTCCCATTCTCCCAAACTCTACTGTGGCATGTCACCTGCTCGAGCATTAGCGCAGCCATTCATACTGTAATTGAGAAGAAGCAGTTGGCGAATGAGAACAGTTTTCACTGAGTGACGGACTGAACGTTAATGAGCAACTGGATCATGGAATGGAAGAGAGGGAGCACAATGTTTCCATGGAGGTGCTTGGCTGAAGAGCCTACAGATCCAATTCTGAGGGACCCAGTCTTCAAATTTAGGATGAAGATTTCACATCCAAGTTTTGATTTGACAAATAATTTGATCAAAGTTATTTTCACACAGTTAATGAGATTATTATTCAAGCAGCAACAAATCAAACACAATATTTGGGTAGAGAAAGCTGCGTATTTATCTTACATCTCAAATTTAACAACAGCTGCTGCTGCGAAGTGTAGCTGACACATACAGTAAAGGTGATGAGAGTTATCCAGAGAGGTTTAGGAGAGGATGAGTGATCTGACTTAAGGCACCTCCTAAAAGATTGAAGGTGTTCCATTCTTCTGATGGTCATTTTCCCAAGAAAAGTGGTGAGGATACAGATAGGAGTCAATATCCTGGGGGTTATTATTGGATAGAAACTGAACTGGACTAGCCATATAAATACTGTGGCTACCAGGGCAGGTCAAAGGCTAGGAATCCTACAGTGAGTAACTCACCTCCTAACCCCCCAAAAGCCTGTCCATCACCTACGAGGCACAAGTCAGGAATGTAATAGAATACTCTCCGCTTGCCTGGATGAGTGAAGCTCCAATAACATTCAAGGAGTGCGACACCATGTGGGACAAAACAGCCCACTTGATTGTTCCCCCTTCCACAAACATTAACTCCCTCCACCACCGACGAACAGTGGCAGCCGTGTGTACCATCTACAAGATGCACTGCATTAACTCGCCAAGGCTCCTTAGGCAGCACCACAACCCACAACCACTACCATCTAGAAGGATAAGGGCAGCAGATATCTGGGAACACCACCACCTCGAGGTTCCCCTCCAAGTCAATCACCACCCTGACTTGGAAATATATCACCATTCCTTCATGTTGCTGGGTCAAAATCTTGGAATTCCCTCCCTAACAGCACTGTGACTGTTCCTACACTTCAGGGACTGCAGTAGTTCAAAAAGGCAGCTCACCACCTCCTTCTGAAGGACAACTACAGATGCTGGCCTAACCAGCGATGCCCACATCCCATAAACACATTTTTTTAAAAGTCAAGCTGGAATTGCGATTAAATTAGCAAAGCATGCCTGAGCACATCATGGTATGTATTAAGTGACCAGTGTGAACATTTCTGGAGATACTCACCTGATAAATTGACGTTTTAACTTTTTGAGTGATTTTTATGCTCATTCTAACTCCTCTGCTTTATTGAATGCCGGAACAGCAGATATCCTAAGTACTTAACTCATGCAAAAAATTGAGCCAATAAATGACAGTAAATCGCTACACAACATTAAATGTTGAAACAGAATGGTCATGAATCACCTGCATATTCCCCCTTAGAAATATGAAAAGATTGAGCGATTAATTTCTTGTTTTTATTTTCAGTAGGAGGTGGCTCATAATTTGCATCATCATCGCCGTCATCACGCGGATCTTCATAAGTGTCTGAGCCATCAGAACGTCCATCTGGGTTTTCATAATCACTGTTATCCTGCAAACAGGTAAACATTTTAATCAAATCACAACAGTCTAATATTGCTTGCCAACTTGTATCATTTGCTTTAAATCAGAATAAAAAGAAAATATTCACTCAATCAAAACATAGTCATACCGTGATCAAATGTTATTATTTCATCAGTTGGTGCAAGTAGTGGGCAAATTAATTGAACAATAAAAATTTGTCAAGTTATTTTAAGACTTGTGCATAATAAATTCCATCAGTGCAGAACATTCAGATGTGACTTTAATGCTAGGTAATAGCTACACTGGACAGTTCGTTACATCTACAGTTCAATACATCCAAAAAATGTGCATTAAGGTGAGATTTATGCCATTAATTGTGCCTAACCATTACTTTAAAAAAAAATTAACATCTATTTCTGTAAGCTTCAACAGTAGTTTCATACTGGTATCAGTAATTTATTAGCCTGGATTTTACAGTAGGTCACTCGCTGCTGACTTTGAAGAAAGCTGTTCCTTTGAGATGGCAAATTCCTCTTTCCCAATGCCAGTTTGAGCCTGACACCAAATCAAGGGGATTTCCAAGTGTGCCACCAGCATTGATGTCAGCAAGCAGGACTAGCAGCCAATCATATTGAAATATTCATATGGATGGCATATCAGAATTTTGAACGTAAAGAATCCTTTTTAATTTCAAATTTCAGAGAGTGGAATAAGTGATAATGATTTGTTGAAGAGAAGCGTGAAAACAAAGATAAATAAACTTTTTAAAAAATGTTACAAATGTCGAATTTTAAATATTAAATTTAGCATTTCAGACTTGGTGAAAGTGCTTACCAGGAACTTTGTAAGGCATTAAAAAACTAGTTCCATCTAATTCAAAAAAGGGTAACATTTTGTAAGGCAGTGAGACTAACAGTGCAAGAGCGGAAGTTCTCCTCAGTTCAAAGATTTCTAATTGATTGCAAACTGCTGGGGGGAAAACAGGACCTCAAATGTGTATCTGCTGAAGTGGGATAGAATCATTGACAGCATCTTCTGGGTTTCTGTGTTATTCTGCGCATGTGTAGACTGCAGACATTTTTGTCAATTTCAATGGAGTAATAAGATAAATGTTGACAGTTTCACTGTCATTACCACTGCAAAAATGTGGAAAATTATAAGTAGCCTTTCCCTACATCAGCGACTTTTGGACTGAATAAGTCTCCCTTCAGTCGTCTTCGGTTGAAAAGGAAATTTATTCTCATCTTCCCACACATGAGCGACATACATTGACAGTAAGGGCCCATTCTGGATAGCTTTTATGCCTGCTAAGCACACTTTTATACTTGTGACTGTTATAACAATAACAAAATGCCTGAAGATGCATGCCGAGGCTTCGGAAATGCGATTGACTTTCTATGTGCAGTTCCATCAATGTGATGTTTGGATGATTTGACACTTTACATTTAACTGTTACTGATATGGGCAATGTCAGTTGCAATTTAATTTCAGGCCCTGCAGGGATGTTGGGCTTGCTCCTGTGTCATTTTTCATAGAAATGTTTTAATTCACTCCTTTAATGTATAACTTTCAACCCTCATTACCCCTCTAACACATATAACACAGATTACCCACTCGCCTTGCAGCCTCTCCTTCCATTCCACCTTCAGTTGTTGCACCTTCAGCTGTCTTGATCCAACACTATGGTCTTTTCTAAACCACACTCTCTTACTATAGGTTCGATTCAACTAAATGGGAACAAAGTCCCATAGCGCGTGTGTTTAGCTGTGTGTTTCCCGGTGCTCACAACACTGAAAAACACATGGCTATTCAACGTGACTCGCATTGTATAAGGGGCTTCAGTGGGGACTGTGCAGCCGAGGCCACACATAACCCCATTTTGTACACTGGGGAGCTCTGCAACCGGAACTCCCTCGTGTAGCAAGAGATTGTGACACCATTTTGAAATGCCATTCTGATCAGTGACCCCCTCAAGCAATCCCTGAACCCCCCCCCTCCCCACCCCAGGCAAACGCACTATGGGAGGGTCCTCAGCCCCCTCATAACCCCCAATACATATGTAGGATCCCCTGGGAGACCCCCCCACGAGTACTGTTCCGTCTGGTCCCCATTTGTGGGGAACAGTGCTGAACGGCACTCGCCTGCATTTGTCCATCTGACTATTAATTTTGTTCCAGGTTATTGTTTCTGTAAGTCCCCCCCACCCTCATTGAAGTTAAACTGCCTGGTCTGTAGTTGCTGGGGTTACCTTTACACCCTTTTCAAGATATACCAATGGCAATTATCCAGTCCTCTGTCATCACCCCTGAGTCTGCGTCTAAGGCTGGACAATTATTGCCTGTGCCTCTGCTATTTTCGCTCTCACTTACCTCAGTATTCTTGAAAGCATCTCATCAGGTCCTGGTGCCTTATCAACTTTAAGTAGAGTCAGTCTTTGCAATAGCTCCTCCTTAACAATTTTAAATCATTCTAGCGTATTAATTAATTCAGAGGCCTGTGGGACTAACCAAATGGCTGCGAATACTGTGGGAGGAAACCAGAGCACCCGGAGGAAACCTACACAGAGAATGTGCAAACGCCACACAATCACCCAAGGTGGTAATTGAACCTGGGTCCCTGGTGCTGTGAGGCAGCAGTGCTAACCACTGTGCCACCGTGCTGCCCTTGTCTAACACTTCCTCGCCACTGTTGGCTTTTTCATTTGCCTGAGGGAATCTGTTACTGGCCACCTCTCCAGCCAGCATTGGACTACCTGTTCAAATATCATGCCCAGGCTGCTCAACACTTCATGTACTTGATAGACATCAGTGTTCAGCTTCTTAGCTGACTGATCCATGCTATGTAAAGCATCATGCATCATATTCAGGACATCACTCTGTTCTTGCATGGACTGTAGGTGATGGTGAATATGATTGTCTAGCCACCCTTTCATCGGAGGACCCCATGCACTTGAAGCTCTGGGATATGGCTGAGCTTATCTGCTCCACTGACTCATCCAATTGCAGTGCATGAGCCCACATAGCTTTACCAAATTCTGACTGATGGCCACACATACGCTCCTGTTGCTCCAAGTACTGAGCCCCAAACTGTGACTCCTGAGGTTCTTCCTCACTGCCCAGCAGACCATCACTGTGATTATCCTCCCCTCTCTGAAGGGGACTCTCTGCCTCTGCCGCAGACACATTCTCTTGCACACTAGTATATTCTCCTCACGCAGTTCTAACCAGGTGTATGGACCCACCGAGTTGCTAGTATCTGTGCTGGTGGATAGTGTGCTCATCTACTGTGACGGTGCATCCTCAGACAACTCCTCCTCCTGCTGCTGTCCAAGGGGCTTTTCAGAGGGGCGGGGTGGCCTGAGACTGTTGGGACCTGCGTGACATACAAGAGGAATTGATAAGAGTTAGCCTTGGAGACACAGAGGGCTCTGCAGTGCTGAGGCCTGGACATCGGCCAGTGCCCAACATGCTTTGGAATGAGGCTATGTGCACTGGCACTACTCTCTCTCCCACTGCCATATGACACACACATGGACCTCTACAATGACCGTGTGAACCCAGGATGATGGTCTCACCATCACCAACTTGCTCCTCTCCCCATAGCCACCTCTTTGATGGCTCTGATGTTTCAGACTGGGGTCCCACTCCCAGTCCAGGCCAACTCTTGGGTGTTGCTTGTCTGTTCCTCCTACGAGGATAAGGAGAGAGTGAAAAGGCAACTTCTCCAGGTGATTGAAGGCAGCATGTTGGAATCCTGACCTTCCCCACACCTCTCAGCTGCAAAGTTTCTCTGAGACAGTGAGTGTCCTGGGCATACACTCCTCCAAAGGTGAAAAACAGCATGCATCCTGTGTCCCTTCAGCTGTTGGGTATTTTGGAGACTGTGTAGACAAGGGCCTCATTGATTTCTGAGATCTTACTCACTTTTCCACATCACAAAAGATGGTTGAAGCTCTTGCGACACTGGAGCCATATCTGGCAATATTCTTCGGTGACACGGGAGTCTGCGCAATGTTGATTCATGTCTATTTGGTTAAAATCGGTGAGAGTGCTTATGCCTCTGTGAATACGATGTCCCTCCTATGGCTGACCTTGTCCATAGGCACCTGGAGAAGGGTGATCAGATGGGGTTACTCGGAGCGTCACTTAACTTCATGGATGTGTGTGCAGAGCAACCCCTGAAATACAGTGCTCTATTACAGCACTTTTTGATGGCAGTTTTTTTTTGATTTTGCAGTTGCGCACTGAGTGCAGTAACATTCGGGAGGAGCAGAGGCTGGTTAAGCATTCAGTTAGTCTGAGGGGGCTCTAAGGCAGCAGAATAAAGACTCCACGTTTGTCTGTTTCTTAAGAGCTCAATGATGCTGGGCATCTTTGAGAGAGGCATTTACATATTACACAACAATGAGAGAGAAATTATGATGGTCAATATTTACATTGCTGCACTTGGAATCAAAGCAGCATTTGATTGTGTGACATCAACGAGCCCTAGTAAAACTGAAGTCAATGGGAATCATGGGAGAAAATTCTCCGCTGACAGGGGTCATACCTAGCACAAAATGAGATAGTGTTGGAGGCTAATTATCTCAGTCCCAAGACAATGTTACAGGAGTTGATTTGGTTAATGTGCCAGGCCCAACCATACTCAGCTCCTTCATCAATGACCTTCCCCCCTGTTATTGTGTTACGTGTACTGGGTGTGATTTACCGGGAGCGAACCGCCGGAATTGGGACGGGACGCGGCCGGTAGATCCTGTGAGAGGCCTCTTTCGGGTTTCCCAATGGTCATTACTTCCGGTGAGATATAACACAATGGACTTGCATAGTTAAGTGAGTTTAACAGCTCACTTAACTATGTTGATGCTAGATCTAACCGGCCCCTGGGATCTATCAGCCGCGTCAAGGAGACCCCAGCTGGGTGCCGTTTAGCACTGGTCCCAACAAATGGGGCCCAGGTGGAATGGCATTTGGTGGGGAAGGGGCGGGTCTCCCAGGTGATCGGAGGTCCACAGGTGATTGGCCTTTGGGCAGGATGGCACCCTGACACTGCTGATGCCACCTGGGCACCATGGCACTGCCAACCTGGAACTCTCACAGTGCCACTTTGGTGCCATCCTGGCACTGCCAGTGTACCCAGGTGGCACTTCCAGACTGGTAGTGCCAAGGTGCCCAGGTGGCATTTTGCCCATACTGGGGAATGTGTCCGGGTGTGGGGGAATCTAGGACCCCCAACAGGTGAGGTAGGCCATTGGGGGGGGGTCCTGGGGCTGCATCGGCAGTGGGGGGGGAGGGGGGGAGAAGAGACCGAAAATGACGCCCCAATCTCTTTCTGCACTACCGAGCAGAGCTCCTCAGTGCAAGAAATGTAACTGAATGTCGCTTTGGCGTGACGTTCTCCATTGAGGCCCCCTAAAAAACGTAGAGCCGTTCGATAACGGGGTCGTTCCCGGAGTTTGAACTACCCTGCTAATCCCACCCAGAACAGGACTCTGTTTTTTTTTGTTAGATTATGCCATTGTATTGAGTTCCTACATTTTCACCGTCTCTTTTTTATCTCTAGTAATTCAATCTTTCTGTTTCTCTCTCTATTTCTCTGTTTGTACCTGATATGTCATTGAATTCATCAACTCTAATTTATCCTTCCTTCTTAATCCTTGAGTGGTTTATTTCGCAATCCTTCAATCTAATTTATTAAGGGTAGAATTGCTTTCCCTGTTCATTCAGGTCCCAAATGCATAGTTACCCTCATTGTGTTGTAATCAGGCTGTACATTCAACAACTTACTGTGGAAGAAAAGGAAAAACCTAAACATCTAAGTACAAATCTAACTAATGTCATTAGGAATCCTGCCACAGCAAACAATGTCCATTAGAGCATGTTTAGACATGCTGGACTGAATGCTTGATTCAAAGCCTTGTAAATATTGCCAAAGCAAGATGAAGGAAGCGTTTGTCCACTTATGATTTAAAAAAAATAAATTTAGAGTGCCCAATTCATTTTTTCCAATTAAGGGACAATTTAACGTGGCCAATCGACCTACGCTGCACATCTTTGGGTTGTGGAGGTGAAACCCACGCAGACACGAGGAGAATATAAATTTAAAACATTTTCACACAATGGCTGTGATCTAGCGTCTGCGTTGCGCACGAATGACGGCATGGCCGGTAGATGCCAGATGATCCCGCTTCCAGTGTCTACCTGGCTTCCCACGCCTCGCAAGATTGCGTGACGTTGAGCTTTGAATCCTGCCCATTGTGGGCGGGATCAATATTTTGCAAATCTGCGATTAGCGTGAGACAGCTAGTCTCACTCTAATATGCACTCCCCGATTTACCTGAGGCATTGGGATCCAACCCCTTCGCCTCGGAGACCTCAGGCAAGGACCACCTTACAGGTAAGTTGGTGGTTCGGGTCACGTCAGGTGGTTGAGAGATCAGGATGCCATTTAAAAATGGCGTCCTGACCGCTTCCTGCACTGGGGAGTTCCTTAGTGCAGGAAACAGGACTAAGTGCAGCCTCTGCAGAGCTTTCCCCGCTGAGGCCCCAAATTGAAACAGAGTACAATAGATAGCAAGATGTTTCTCGGCACCAGAAGTGGGTGGAAACACCTGGGAAACAACTGGCTAAATGCGCTCAACACGGAACTTGTTCCAATGTGGTTAGATCGCGCCCTATATAATATCCTAGTATTGTTGTTGGGCCTTAATCCTTGAACCATTATCACAAGCACTGCAGATGCTCAGGCAGAAGGCTGACTCCTACCTTCTCTTGGAAATTAGGATGGGAAAGTAATTTAAATAGATCTAGAGGAATGTAGGAAGTTCAAGAGGGAACTTAAGAAAGCAGGTAGGAGAGTAAAAAGGGAGCATGTAAAAGAACTTGCAAATCAGATTAGGGTGAACCCTAAAATATACTACAAACCAGAGAAAGTGTAAGGCCCATTTGAGACCAAGGGAGCAATCTGTGTGTGAAGCCGCAGGACATTGCTGGGGTGTTATATGAATACTTCTCATCGGTCTTCACTCAGGAGAAGGAGGATGCAGGTACAGAATTCAGGAAATGGGCATGTGAGGATTTTGAGCAGTTTGACATAGGAAGTGAGGAGATATTGGAGGTTTTAGCAGGCATAAAAATAGACAAATCCCCAGGCTCAGATTAATTGAATCCCAGGTTGTTGTGGGAAAGGGGCTTTGAAGCAAGTTTTTAATTCCTCTTTGACCATGGGGGAAGTGCCAGAGGACTGGAGTACTAATGTTTTTCCACTTATTACGAAGGGCGGTGGAGATAAACCGGGGAATTACAAACCGGTGAATCTCACGTCAGTTTAAGGGAAATTATTGAAGAAAATTCTGAAGGCGAGAATTAATTTCCATTTGGAAAGGCATGGATTGATTAGGGATAGTCAGCATGGCTTTGTAAGAGGGAGGTCATGCCTAACAAATTTGATAGAATATTTTGATAAAGTGACCGATTGGGTGCGGATGAAGTGCAATTGATGTAGTTTGTATGGATTGTAGCAGAGCCTTTGACAAGGCCCCACATGGGATTGAAAAGGTTGAGACACATGGGCCGGGATTCTCCGATTCCGCGGCCAACTTCTGACGCCGGCCTCAAAAGCGGCGCGAGCCACTCCGGTGTCAACGGGCCTCCAGGTCCAGGTATTCACCCCTTCCTAGGGGGCTAGTACGGCGCCGGAGTGGTGTCCGCTGCTCCGGTGCTCGAAAGCCGGTGCGCCATGGCCGACGCGAGTCCGCGCATGCGCGCCACGGCGGGCGCAGGTTTGTGAATGCGCGTGGGTTCCCTTCGCCACGCCGTCCCCTGGGCAATATGGCGGAGCTCTACAGAGGCCTGGTGTGGAGGAACATAGGCCCCCCCATGGAATTAGCCTGCCCGCCGATCGATAGGCCCCGATCGCGGTCCAGGCCGCCGTGGAGGCCCCCCCCCGGAGTCGGAGCCTCCTGCCTCCCCTCCCCATCAGGACAGCCACCGAGGCCAGAACTCCATGGTCCCGCCGGGTGGGACCATACGTAACCCATGCCGGCAGGACTCGGCTAAACTCGGTTGTGATATATATAAATTACAGACAAGAACATGGGTTGAATAACAAAGAATCTGCAGACGATACCAATATTGGGAGTTTGGTTAACAGTGAAAAAGAGAGTTGTAGGTTACAGGAAGATACAGATGGCTTAGTCCGATGGGCAGAGCAGTGGCAGATGGTATTTAACCCTAATAAGTGCACTTTGGAGGAAGAAACAGGACAAGGGAGTATGTAATGGATGACAGGACACTAGGAAGATCAGAGGAACAGTGGATCTTGGGGTACTCGTTCACAGATCCCTGAAGGCAGCAGAGCAGGTGAATGGGGCAGTTAAGAAGGCATATGGGGCACTTGCCTTATCAGTCGTGGAATAGAATATAAGAACAAAGAGGTTATAATGGAGCTGTACAGAATTTTGGTTAGGTCACAGCTGGAGTACTGTGTTCAATTCTGGTCACCTCACTATTGCACTGGAGGAGATACAGAGGAGATTCACCAGGATGTTGCATGGGATGGAGCATCTGAGCTATAAGGAGAGACTGGATAGGCTTGGATTGTTTTCTTTAGAGCAGAGAGGGCTGAAGGGGAATATGATTGAGGTGCATAGGATTATGAGGGGTTTGGAAAAGGTAAATAGGAAGCAGATGTTTCCCTTGGTCGATGGGTCAATCACAAGGGGGCATAGTTGTAGGCTGAGAGGCAGGAGATTCCCGGGGGATTTGAGAAAAAAAACTTCCAGTCAGAGGGTGATGAGAATCTGGAATGCACTGCCTGGAGCTGTTGTTAAGCGCTCCACTGACCACACACTCACTGTAGCCATGAAGATGGTTCACAGAAGCCCTGGTCCTTGAGGTCAGGGGTCCAAGGTGAACCCACAGCTGCATGCCAGTGAGGAGCGCAGGGACACAGGATAGGCTGTAGACTCAAACCTGTCTTCCTGAATATTGTCTGCGCCGTGGTGGCAGAGGCAGTAAGCACTGCCAGCCTCACCAGGAAGAGACAGCTGTGATCTGGAGGGGTCGCTGGTGAGGCCTCAGCCCCGAGAGGGGCAGCAAACCAGGGAGGGCTCCAAAGGCCACGGTGCAGGGTGTCCTCTGCGTGCGGTGATTTCCGCTGATCCCATGTTTCCTCTGCAGTGGGGCTTCGGTGGAGTGCCAACACCTCATGGGTCCCTGATTGAGCTTAGCCACTCCCATCCCCTTGATGACTCAGCACGGCTACGAGGGTGCCTGGAGGGGCAACCTCGGTGGGCTCCCAGGTGACCAGAGGGAACACTCAGCAGAGTGAACAGCCAGGGGGCTGTGAGGAGCACCAAAGGAGTGTGTTTCAAAGACAGATGCAGCAATGGAGGTCTGCGCCAGGCCACCCCTATCTCAAGGGGGACATCCCGAGTCCACGGACATGGCCACCAAGTCGCTCCCTGCTAATTTCCACCATCCAGGCTGCCAACATCCAGCAAGCCAGACAATGTTTGAGGGTTTTTCAATGTTTTTTTAGCCTCCTGCTTCCCCTCCGCAACCAAGGCGGCCAACCTTGTTGTCAATTGTTGCACTAATTCGCGTCCACGAGACTTTCGCCCAAGAACGGTGGACCATCTCGGAGGGGTGAAGCGTGAAGTAACCAAGCTGCTAATGACATTAAAATCCATGTAAAGGAGTGTTTTGCATGGATTCACCAGGGCGAAGCAGAAACATTGATATTGCCTACAGCGAGGACGGGAGCATGGCGCCAACGCATATCTCAATTTTTCAATTCCGCGCGATCGTGATTCTGGCAGATAATTCAGCCCAAGATCGAACTCATTCATGGTAACATTTTGAATTGCACTGATCTGTATAGTATATCTGATATTCACTTGCAAACTAGCTCTTCTACAACTAAGTCAGCATACCTGGTGGCAAAACTAAGGGATGGGATAGGCAGGGTCGTTCATGGGTGGGAATGGAAATTTGGAGAGCCGACCAAACATCCATTGACTTTTAGCAGCACCAGAAAATCCCAACCGTGGGCAGGTCTGGAAAATCCCGTCCTAAGATTCTATTGACAATTGTGAAGAAGGCTTATGCTAATTCACATTGCAACATGGGAACAGGAGAACACTATTTGACCTCTCAGGCATGTTCTACTATACAAAGCTATCATGGCTGATCCATAACTTAACTCCTTATATTTGGCTTTGTCCATATCCCTTAATATCTTTTGTTAACAAAATTCTATCAATATGAGAATTAAAATTAACTACTGATTTAGTATCAATAGTTGTTTTCAAAGGAGAGTTCCAAATTTCTATTGTGTTTAGAAATGTTTCCTATAGTCACTCTGGAAAAGGTCTGGCTCAAGATTTTAACAATGTTCCCTAATCATTATTCCTCCACCAATGGAAATAGTTTCTGCTTATTTACCCTATCTGTTCACCATAATATTTAGAAACCTTCAATTAAATCACCATTTAAATTCCAGGGAAGACAGCCCTAGTTTTTGTAATGTCTCTGAGTAATTTGATCTGCGGAATCAAGATGCCATTCTGAGGAAACAGCATTACATTCCTCCAACAAATATATCCTTCCAAAGGTGTGCCGCCCAGAATTGCTCACATCCACTCCTATGGTCTAACCTGTGATTGTAGCCTGACTTCTAACCCTTTGTATTCCAGTCCCTTAAATAGAAAAGCTATCATTCGTTTTGCCTTTTGAATCATTTTCTGCATTTGTTCACCTAATTTAAATCATCCACAGCCAGTATTTTCTGGCATTCCTGCCAGCTGGATATTCTTCCATGGGGTGTAAACATGGCAAAAACCCTGTTGACAGCAGTGGGATCATAAGACCACGCCTCCGGCCAATGGCAGGCCACTCCAATGCTGCGAAATACTCCGCAGGGGGTCGTGGAAAATCCCGCCCATCATACCTGGCCCCACAAAGTTTCTGGGTTGTCACTGCTTCTAACTTTTTACCAATTAGAAATTACTTTGTTCTCCTCTTTTTAGGTTAAAAGTGGACCCAAAGACTCACATTTGTCAATATATTTGCCTGCATACACAATGGCTGGAATTCTCCATCCTCTGGCAGCGCACCCCCACCCGTGGATTACCCTGCAGCATGGGGTGGCTTCAATGGGAAATCCCATTGACAGCGGCGGTGGCAGAGAATCCTACCGCAAGCGAACAGCGTGCTGCCTCACACCGCCGAGAAGCACACAGGGCTGGGAGGCTGGAGAATCCCGCCCAACATTCATAATCATCATGTTTAATTATTACATGTCTATAATAAACTGCGTAGGCAATCATATCTGGCAAAAGGTCAACGTAAATCTGCTACTATTAATTTCTTATCTGATTTTAGCAGCAAAATCTAGCAATACACCAAAGATGATATCATATCTTGAGATAATATGCAGAATGAGGCAGTATTCATTATTGCTGAACTTAAAAAAATGATTTATGTTGCATTACAACCTTTTGTAGGGAATGTTTCCAAAGAGTACCTTTTCCCCAAAGCAAAGAACATAATGTTATAGCCTTCTGGGCTATTGATTCTTCATTATGTTGTTTTTCCGTGGCTCATAGCAGTAAGAAAAATAAGATTGAGGTAATCATGGGCGGAATTCTCCAAAAACAGCACGATGTCCGCCGACTGGCGCCCAAAACGGCGCCAATCAGACGGGCATCGCGCCGCCCCAAAGGTGCGGAGCATTTTTGGGGGACGAGCCCCAACATTGAGGGGCTAGGCCGACGCTGGAGGAATTTCCGCCCTGCCAGCTGGCGGAAACGGCTTTTGTTGCCCCTCCAGCTGGCGCGGAAATGACATCTCGGGGCGGCACATGCTCGGGGCCGCTGACAGTTTCCCACGCATGCGCAGTGGAGGGAGTCTCTTCTGCCTCCATGGTGGAGACCGTGGCGGAGGCGGAAGGGAAAGAGTGCCCCCACGGCACAGGCCCGCCCGCGGATCGGTGGGCCCCAATCGTGGGCCAGGCCACCGTGGGGGCACCCCCCGGGGCCAGATCGCCCCGCGCCCCCCCCCAGGACCCCGGAGCCCGCCCACGTCGCCTTGTCCCGCCGGTAAGGTAGGTGGTTTAATTTACGCCGGCGGGACAGGCAATTTATTGGCGGGACTTCGGCCCATCCGGGCGGGAGAATCGAGTGGGGAGGCCCGCCATTCGGCGCGGCCCGATTCCTGCCCCCGCCGAATCTGGTGCCGGAGACTTCGGCAACCGGCGGGGACGGGATTCACGCCAGCCCCCGGCGATTCTCCGACCCGGCGGGGGGTCGGAGAATGTCGCCCCATATGTTAGCAGAATACTCTGGCTAAAATAACAATAGTTATACAGAGAAAGTAATGTAAAGTAGTGCTTCAATACTTTAGTATTAATGACCTATGCTTTGTTATATAAAGTGTATTACATAGTCACCATGTAGATTTGAAGGAATGCAACCTCAAATGCAAACACCCTAAATTTTGATATTCACTGCACAGGATCCCACTCCTAACTGAGCAGACCTGATGAATTCTATTCTTAACATTCATGTATTTAGTTCAATCTCATTTGTAATCTAAGACCTGGGAGATTAAATCATTTTGGGGGTCATTTGTAAATGTCAAGAATTTGGCCGTGCTTGAGAACACTGCTTTAGGGCATGTAAGTTTATATGAGACCTTGTTAATGTTTACCTTTGGATTGTACAAGATGTTTAATACAAGTTATTAAATTGAACAAAAAAGTTTGGTTGGTAACATTTTTGCCATGACTTTTGTTTTCGCGCTGACCATACTGATGGGCAATACTAGGAATGGCAGCTTAGTAGTTTGTTACTGGATGAATAATCCAGAGGTCTGGAGTAATGATCTGGACACATGAGTTCAAAACCCACAAAGGCAGCTGGAAAATTTAAATTTACTTAATTAAATAAATCTGGAATAAAAAGCTAATATCAGTAATGGTGACAATGAAATGGCTCAATTGTCATCAAATCCTACCTCGTGTCCTTTACGGAAGTAAATCTGCCATCCCTCGCGGTCTGGCATTTATGTGTAATGGGAACAACAGTAATGTGGTTGACTGATTCGAACTTCATAAAAGCACACTTTGCATAGTTGACCTTGTAAAGTCTGTCTCACTAACATCTGGAGAGCAGTGCCAGAACTGGCATAGCTGTCCCACAGACTCTCATTCATCAGCAAAGTGATGGATGGTGTTGTCTACAGTACTATCAAGCAGTACTTGTTCAGCAATAATTTGTTCACCAATGCTCAGTTTGGGTTCTGCCGAGATCACTTGGCTCCAGGCCTTGGTCCAAACATGGGCAAAAAGCTGAATTCCAGAGGTAGGTGTGAGTGACTGCCCTTGACATCAAGGCAGTCTCAGAAAAATTAAAGTCAATGGGAATCACTTTGGAGTCATACCTCCTGCATAGGAAGGTGGTTGCCATTGTTATAGGCCTATGATCTCAGTCCCACCAGGAGTTCCTCAGGATAGTGCCGAGGTCCAATCATCTTCAGTCACTTCATCAAACCTTCCATTCATTTTCAGGTCAGAAATGGGGATGCTCACTGATGAATGTTCAGTGTTCAATCCCATTCATAAAACTACAGGTAGGCAGTCTGTGCTTCCTGTAGCAAGACCTGGACAACATTCAGACATGGGTTGGTAAACAGCAAGTAATATTTGTGCTACAAAAATGGTAGGCAATGATCATCAATGAACAGGAAATAATCTAACCATTCCCCTTTACGTTTAAAGGCATTGTCATTGATTAATCCACTACAATTAACATCCTGGGAATATCTTTGACCAGAAACTTAACCAGAGCAAGCATTTGAACACTATGGCTACATCAGCAGGTAAGAGGTTGGGAATTCTGCAGGTCTGTCAAGTTACTCACCTCCTGACTCCCTAAAGCCTGTCCACCATCTCCAAGGCCCAAGTCAGGTGTGCGATGGAACAAAGATCAAAATTCTGGAAGTCCCTCCCTAGCAAAACCGTGGGTGTGCCTCCACCACATGGACTGCAGTGGTTCAAGAAGGCAGCTCACGACCATCTTCTGAAGGGCAATTCGGGATGAATAATGAATGCTGGCCTGGTCAGTGAAGCCCTCATCCCGTGAATAAATAAAAATACATTTCAGTTTCTTGGGTGAGTGTAGTTCCAAAAACACTCAAGAAGCTCAACACCATCCAGGTCAAAGCAGCCCACTTGACTGGAATCTCAACTACCACATTAGACATCCATTCTCTGCACCACCAGTACACCGTGGGGGTAGTATCTACAAGATACACTACAACACCTTGCTTTCATCAGCAACTTCCAAACCTACAACCTTTAGAAGAATAAGGGTAGCAGGTGCATGGGAGCCCCCATCACTGCACTTTTCCCTTCCAAGTAAAACCCCATCCTGACTTGAAAATATATTGCCGTTCCTTCACTGTGACACATTCACTGTGTCAAAATCCTGAAACTCCCTTTCTAACAGCACTGTGGGTGCATTCATATCACAAAAACTGAAGTAGTTCAAGAGGACGGTTCACTACCACCTTCTCCAGGGTAATTAGGGATGGGCAATAATGCTGTCTTTGCCAGCAACACCCACATCCTGTGAATGAATGAAAAAGTAACATTCGTGTCATGTCTTTCAACAATTAAAATTGACAGTTGTGGTTTTCTTCAGCATGTTGAGAAACCACACGGCCAAACTGCCTTACTATCTGGGCAACACTAGAGGGTGGTGAGTTTCAAGAACTGTAGCACACAGTTTTTAAGAAATAGAATCAATAAAAATCTCATTGGAGGAATATTTGAAACAAAATCATCGTCTTGAAAGTGTATCCCTTTTGCAACTTTGGAAAATCTCTCAGCAGAGGCATCATAGCAGCAACAACATTTGAAATGTTCGAAACACTTACAAATTCATTGTCAGACCATCTTCCCCCCTCATGTCCTTCAGCACCTTCTAATTAAAAGAATAGGAAAAATAGAGAACTGAATAGGTTACAGTCTAATTTAATGAGCGTGCATATACTAAATATATGTACAGCACAAATATTCGCATAGCTTCATTTGGAATAACTTGTAAAATAAAACAATCTAAGATTTGGCTAAGATTTGAATGATAAGGAAGAAAAGATTGGGCTAAGTTTTCATTCGTCTTGGTGATCCACCAGGAAAATTACCGGTTAGTTAGTTTTGTCTTTAACATCTGAATAGCAAATAAAGCCAATAGAAAATTGTAGCAGCTTGGCCCTTACACAGTATTTGATAATGAAATAAATTATCAAGCTAAACATCCTTGGCCTTTCCAGTTCAATCCTGCTTGTACAGGAGTTCCCATGTGGCTTGTCGGAGGTGAAGCCTCCATGTGCACTTTGCAAGCTAGTGATTCAAGAGGGGGCAGCCAGGTTGGGAACTCCAAACATTGAAAGCTGTTGCATGTTTGGTCTTCTGTGATATACAATATATATACAGTATACAATCGACAATACTATGCTACATGAGACCAGGTATACTGGCCAGTCAATGTGAGAAATGGGCACCACTTGGAGATCCAGGCCAGCATCATAGCCTGGATCCCTGAAGTGTGAAGGCTTGAATTCATTTTATTTATTGATTACAAAGGGGCCCAGAGGAACAGTAACATTTTTCTGGGGTAAGGGTTGGGCCGGTAGGCGGACCTATTACTTTCCTGTAATACTGCCAAGGTCACTGCCAATATGCACTTCGGTGCTAATTTCTTCAGGCTTTGTGATATTATTACATGAGCTTTATTTTGAAAAAGATTAACATATTAATCTTTTCATTTCTGATGAATGAATTCAATTCCAAAATAATATGTGGCATAACAAAATAACATATGCTGAATATAGCACAGTTTCTTTTTCCTATTTTATAATAATCCACCTTAAAAACATACACACTTTACAGCTGTATATCAAAGTTTAACATCTGGCAAACTACAGTTTCTTTTGCAGCTGAACAACAAAATTGGACTTGGTTTGAATTAAAAGACATTAAATTAAGACATTGAACTCTGCTCACAATAAATTCAACAGAAAGTAGAATACATTTCAAATCATTTAGACTAGAGGATCATATATGTATTCATCAAGGCAAGGCCAATATCACTCAATTGCAATTAAACTAATTTATTTTTTAACATGTTTCACTCAAAAATAAATATAGCTTCATATGCGTAGTCTAATCTTGTTTAAAAATATAAATCTCATTCCTAACATTTCCAGACATATGCCCATGGACATTGTTCGCAAAAGTTCCTGGAATATATCTGGATAAAACCTAGTTAACTTTCTCCAGTTGTCTGCTGGCTATATGCTCTGTATGTTTTCTCTCACCCAGTCACATATGGAAAGATGTGCTTCAGAAACAACTTTACCTGAGTAATCTCTCTGTGGAACAGTAGGTGGCGCATGTTTTGTGAATCTGAAAATATTAAAAGAAAAATGGATGCCGCTATATTCAAGACAAAATATCTGGGAGTGTGGAACTTCAAACTGTTAGTGGTTTCACCATGCACAGAGATTAACTAGAGCTAAGGCCTACTTCAAGTTAGTGCATGCATGTTAGAAGTATAATGGTGCTTTGTTCACTCTCAAAAGTGTATGCCACCGATATTAGTTCTTCGAAAAGCACCTGATAAAGTAAATAGAAAAAACATTTTGGATTAGAGTAACAGTTTATTGAATTATATATATATCTACTTCCTTGCAAATCTCTGGTATGCCCTTTGAGAGAATTTGGGGTAGATTTAAATTTCAGACAAGGAACAGGCAGACAAAAGTAGTTACCATTTCTTGCTGAATGGAGGCCTAATACATTTTCAGGGTTCTGTCTATTTACTATGACACTGGAGGGCTGCAGCTCACCGACTCCTGACTAACACAATGTCAGATAGCCCAGAGGCTTAACCTGATCAGCCACATAGATACTGTGGCCACAACAGCAGGTCAGAAAGATTTCTGCTGTGAGCAATTCAACTTCTGACTCCCCCAAGGCCTGTCCACCGTCAGATGGGTAGAAAGAAAGAAGGGAGCTAGGTTGGTCCAGGAAAAGGGGACGGTGCGGGGTTAATGAGGAGTGGGAAGCCCAGGATGTCAGCAGTAATATGGAACCTGAAAGGCACATTGTCATGTGAGAGTAGCTTTAAGAAATGGATGTTTAAGCAATGTACCTTTAAGAAATGGAGCTGATCATATTACTGAAGTGATGTCAGAGGGTGGTGGGAGCTGAGCTCACTTCTGCTTTTGGTTTCAGTTTGAGAAGGCAGCTGGGAGTGTCTGTGTGTTTTGCTGTGAGCTGCAGGAAGAAACACAGAGCTGGTCTGTTGATATCTGCAAATCCAAAGACTATAAATATATTGAATGTAACCTCATGTCTGTTTTTGAAGGTTTGAAGTCTTTTGGATGTTTAAAGTAACAGTTTGAAGGATTATTTAGTGTTGTAGTCTTTTGGGGTTATCTTTGAAGTAATGGATGTTAGAATATTCAATGTTTGTTTTTAAAAGGTTAACTTGAGTTCATAGAATAAACATTGTTTTGTTTTAAAAACCATTTGTCCATAATTGCTGTATCACACCTGGAGAGTACGCTGTGTGCTTCCCACACCACAATCTATTTAAAGTTGTGGGTCGGTTGAACTCCATGAAACATTTTGGGGTTCTGTAAACCCGGACCCATAACAATTGGGGGCTCGAGGGGGATAAACGTCTATCTATTCGATTGGCTTAGTGCACTTAAAGACAGTGAAGGGTGAGCATATTGTGGTTGCTTTTCAGGTGTGGTATTTTAGTTTAAGTGGGGAGTGTGTTGTGGACAATGGCTCTTTCAGAGGCTCAGAAGTTTTTGGGGGTGGAGATGGTCACGCGCAGTACCTTACGGACAGAGACTTAAAGCAGACTGTTAGATTTGGCAAAAACATTGCAGTTAACATTACCTGACAAAATGCGAAAAGGTGAGCTAATTATGGCGGTGGTTAAGCATTTAAAGTTGCCTGAGATAGAGTTTGACTCATTGGAAATGGCAAAAATTCAATTGCAAATTAAACAAATGTAACATGAAAAAGAATTAAAGCAGCTTGAATACGAAAGAGAGAGAGAGGAAAAATAAAGAGAGAGAGAGGAAAAGGAAAAGGAGAGAAGAAAAAATGAGAAAAGAAAGAATAGCCGTAGTAGAACAAAAAGAAACAGAAAGGGAGATACAGATCAGGGAAAAAGATAAAGAAAGAGAGTTTGAACTTCAGAAAATGGTCCTGAAACATGACAGTCAGTTAAAATTGGCAGATGTAAAGGGAAACGTACAGTTCGATGATAGTGATGAGGATATGAGAAAGAGCATCATAGTCGAAGGCTTGGTGGGAATCTATTTAAATATGTCCAAGCATTGCCAAGGTTTGATGAGAAGGAGGTAGAAGCCATTTTTTATTTCATTTGAGAAGGTAGCTAAACAAATGAAATGCCCTCAGGACATGTGGGTATTACTGATTCAAACAAGGCTGGTAGGTGGGGCTAGTGAAGTGTTTGCATCACAATCAGAGGAGGTATCTGGGACGTATAAGGAGGTGAAAAAAATCCATCTTAGGTGCATATGAACTAGTGCCTGAAGCCTGCAGACAAAGGTTTAGAAATCTAAGGAAAGAATTTGGTCAAACATACATGGAGTTTGAAAGGCTCAAACAGAGTAATTTTGACAGGTGGATAAGGGCTTTGAAAATAGATCAGATGTCTGAAGCTTTCAGAGAAATTATACTTTTGGAGGAGTTTAAAAATTCAATTCCTGATGTCGTGAGAACTCCTGTGGAAGAGCAGAGGGTTAAAACTGTGAGGTTAGCAGCAGAAATGGCAGATGATTATGAATTAGTTCATAAATCAGAGCTTGGTTTCTGACATCAGTTTCAGCCTGTGAGGGATAGAAACTGGGGACATGAGAAATACTCAAGTGGTAAAAGTAAAGGTGATCTGATGGGAGATAATAAAGAAAGTGTACCTCAGATTAAAAAATAAATCCAGGAGTGTGGAAAAGAAATGAAAAGTTTCAAATGTTTTCACTGTAATAAACTAGGCCATGTAAAGTCACAGTGTTGGTGGTTGAAGAAAAGCACTGGGAAGGCTGATGTGGTAAAACAGGATAAGACAGTGGGGTTTGTTAAAGTGGTAAAGGAAAGCCCAAGTGAAGCGAAGGAGGTGCAAAAGATTGTGCAGTCTGATCAAGAGGTGATTGATGAGAAGGTGCCAGATGTCTTTAAAGAATTTACTTGTGTGGGTAACATTTACTCATGTGTATCAGGAGGAGCAGGTAAAGAAGTCACAATTTTAAGAGATACAGGAGCTAGTCAATCTTTAATGGTAAGAGATGAGGAATTATGTAGTTTGGGAAGGATGTTGCCAGAAAAGGTGGTAATATGTGGAATTCAGGGTGAGAGGAGTAGCTTTCCATTATATAAGGTAACGTTGGAAAGTCCAGTGAAGAGTGGTGAAGTGGTAGTAGGAGTAATAGGGAAACTATCTTGTCCAGGAATACAGTTTATCTTGGGTAATGATATAGCTGGATCGAAGTGGGAGTGATGCCTACTGTGGTTGATAAGCCAATGGAAAATCAGACAACTGAAGTGTTGAAGGACGAATATCCTGGGATTTTTCCGGATTGTGTAGTAACAAGGTCTCAAAGTCACAGGTTAAAACAAGAGGAGAAATCAAAGAGTGAAGATGAAGTTGAAGTGCAATTATCAAAAGCGATTTTTGATCAGATGGTTGAAAAAAACAAGAACAGGTGGAGGATGAGGCGGATATTTTTGTTCAGGAAAATTGGCAGAGTTACAACAGAAAGATGCAGAAATAAAACGGATATATCAGAAAGCATATACGGAAGAGAAATCTGAGAGTGTACCAGAGTGTTATTACCGTAAAAGTGATGTCTTGATGAGAAAATGGAGACCTGTACATATGCAGGCAGATGAAAAGTGGGCTGAAGTTCATCAAGTAGTATTGCCGGTAGGGTATAGAAAGGAGGTGTTGCGAGTTGCACATGAGGTACCAGTGGGAGGTCATTTACGGATAAGGAAAACTCAAGCTAAAATCCAGAAACATTTTTATTGGCCTGGACTACATAAAGATGTAGTTACATTTTGTCAATCATGTCACACATGTCAAGTGATGGGCAAACCTCAAGCAGTGATAAAACCAGCGCCCTTAATACCCATTCCAGCATTTGAGGAACCTTTTACAAGGGTCCTAATTGATTGTGCAGGACCGCTACCTAAAACAAAAAGTGGAAATCAATATCTTTTGATGATAATGGATTTGTCTACTAGGCTTCCAGAGGCCATTCCAGTATGTAATATTACAGCTAAAAAGATTGTGGAGGAATTATTTCAATTCTTTAGTAGATATGGACTACCCACAGAAATTCAATCGGATCAAGGATCAAATTTTACCTCAAAGTTATTCAAAGAAGTTATGGATAGTTTGGGAATAAAACAATTTAAATCAACTGCGTACTATCCAGAATCGCAGGGAGCGTTAGAAAGGTGGCATCAGACATTAAAGAAAATGTTGAGGGCTTATTGTCAAGATTATCCAGAGGATTGGGATAAAGGAATTCCATTTGTACTGTTTGCAATTAGGGATGCACCTAATGAGTCAACCAAATTTAGTCCTTTTGAACTAATCTTTGGTCATGAGGTAAGAGGACCACTTAACTTGATTAAGGAAAAATTGGTGGGTGAGAAATCGGAAGTTACACTATTGGATTACGTGTCAAATTTTAGGGAACGATTAAATAGAGCAGGTGAATTGGCTAGACAACATTTGAAAGTTGCACAAAATGTGATGTCCGCGGGTAGCGGACAAGAAATCCAAATTTTGTAGTTTTGTAGTTTTGCCAGTGGGGATAAAGTTTTAGTGTTGTTACCAGTGGTAGGTGAACCTTTAAAAGCTAGGTTTTGTGGACCTTATCAAATTGAAAGGAAATTAAGTGATGTGAATTATGTGGTAAAAACACCAGATAGAAGGAAGACTCACTGAGTGTGTCATGTGAATATGCTTAAAAGGTACTTTGAAAGGGAAGGAGAGAAAAAGGAGGAGGTTTTAATGATTCTAACTCAAAGTGACGAACCAAATCCAGATGACTGTGAATTTGACATACCTCAAATTAAATTGGAAAATGAGGATGTTCTTAAAAATTGGGATATATTGTTGAGTTACCTTCCAGAGGAAAAACAAACAGACCTGAAAGAGTTATTGATATCACATGGGCAAGTTTGTGGAGATACATTGGGAAGTACTAAAATGGCTATACATGATGTAGATGTGGGAAATGCTGTTCCAATCAAACAACATCCATATAGACTTAACCCTTTAAAATTGGCACAGGTTAACAAAGAGATTGAGAGCATGCTTAAAAATGGCATAATTGAAGTGGGTTGCAGCCAATGGATCTCACCCATAGTGATGGTAACTAAACCAGACGGTACCCAACGGTTGTGTATGGACTATAGAAAGATGAATGCAGTTACAAGAATGGACTCTTATCCTATCCCACGTTTGGAGGATTGCATTGAGAAAGTGGGACAATCCGCTTTTATTTCCAAATTGGATTTACTTAAAGGTTACTGGCAGGAAACTTTATCCAAAAGGGCAAAGGAGATTTCAGCTTTTGTGACTCCAGATGGTATATTCCAATTCAAAGGTATGCCATTTGGCATGAAAAACGCCCCAGCCAGATTTCAACGGTTAACTAATACATTTGTTTCAGGATTACCCAATTGTGCGGTATACATCGACGATCTGGTAGTTTTCAGCCAGACATGGAAAGAACATTTAAAACATCTTATGGAGTTATTCGATTGACTTCAGGAAGTGGGTTTGGTGATAAACCTAGCCAAAAGTGAATTTGCAAAAGCCTCAGTCACTTTCCTTGGCCATACAATCGGACAGGGTCGATTGGTCCCACGGGATGTGAAAACAAAAATTATTGGGGAGTTTCCGATACCCTCGACACGACGGCTCGACACGACGGGAAATAATTCGATTTTGTGGCATGAGTGGATTTGATCGAACATTTGTGCAAGAGTTTTGTAGCGTGATTACTCCACTGACGGACTTGTTGAAGAAACGTAGAACAAAATTTCAATGGACAGTGGAGTTTCAACATGCATTTGACTGCCTGAAAGCTGTGGTAACCGATGCTCCTGTATTGGAGAATTGCAAGGGAGTCCCTGATCAGATTGAACTGAAGTATCTAACTTTAAAGAGAAATGCCGAGGCGTAGAGGAATGGATGGATCGTGCGGACGCCTTCTTGTCCAAAGAGACTGTTAATTGAGAAGGATTTCGGTTGGAGGAAGAAGAACAAAAAAAAGTGGACTATATTATTATACCTGTTTGCGTGTGTTGTTTTTTTGGAACCGGTAAAGTGTTTTACTGTGTGCGTTTCTTACTTGATGGTGCAAAGGTGAAAAATGAAACCATCTTGAAGTTGATGGTTTATTTTTGTTTTCTTGGGGGGGAGGCGTCATGTGAGAGTAGCTTTAAGAAATGGATGTTTAAGCAATGTACCTTTAAGAAATGGAGCTGATCATATTACTGAAGTGATGTCAGAGGGTGGGGGGAGCTGAGCTCACTTCTGCTTTTGGTTTCAGTTTGAGAAGGCAGCTGGGAGTGTCTGTGTGTTTTGCTGTGAGCTGCAGGAAGAAACACAGAGCTGGTCTGTTGATGTCTGCAAATCCAAAGACTATAAATATATTGAATGTAACCTCATGTCTGTTTTTGAAGGTTTGAAATCTTTTGGATGTTTAAAGGAACAGTTTGAAGGATTATTTAGTGTTGTAGTCTTTTGGGGTTATCTTTGAAGTAATGGGTGTTAGGATATTCAATGTTTGTTTTAAAAAGGTTAACTTGAGTTCATAGAATAAACATTGTTTTGTTTTAAAAACCATTTGTCCATAATTGCTGTATCACACCTGGAGAGTACGCCGTGTGCTTCCCACACCACAATCTATCAAAAGTTGTGGGTCGGTTGAACTCCAGGAAACTTTGCGGTTCTGTCAACCCGGACCCATAACAACATGGTTTGACTAACACAAGAAAAATCATTTTGTTTGGACATTTTTGGGTCTCTTCCACTTCATTCTCTGGTTCAACTGGGCAGATTGTGCAATGTACATAATCTGTCCAGCTGTCCCTCTAAATTGGATCAGATTGTTTTTCCACTGTTTTCCTACAGTAATATGGCTCTAGGATACAAGCATATGGACCACCTAATGGAAGGTTTCCGTTAGTATGCCACATTACTTCACAACCAATAGAATATGTAGTCACCTTTACAAGATAAGAATATATGGCAGCCAATCTACACATATGGTCCTGCAAAGAGCAAGGAGATAAATGACCAATTAAACTGTTTTAGTGATGTTGGCTGAGGGATAATTAATGGCAAGGGCACTGGGAGAATTCCTTTGCTCTTATCATGAAGCGTGGGATGTTTTACCCCCACCTGGGATGTTTAAAATGTCATCCAAAAGACAGGGCCACCAGCATTGCTGGAGTCCCTCAGTACTGCATTGGAGGTCAGTCGAGATTGTGCTGAAGTCTCTGGAGTGGGGTTTAATTGTCTCAACGGCAAGAGTGATACCATTGAGCCATCTTAAAATATACAAAATAACCTTATTGGCAATAACTTGCTAGATACAGGTGCATTAGTAAATGTGGTTAATTTATTTTTGCAAAGTTGATATCCTTATTATTATGTTATGCTGCAAACTATTAGGCCCACGTGTCTCATTGTAAAAGTTTCCTAGACTAATCTAAATAATGTAAACATTTAGCATTCAACAGTTTAAAACACTATTCCTTAACACATGATGCAGCATTGTCCATTCAACAATGAGCCAGAAAAACTGGCTATCACATACCCAAAAGGAAGTGAATGATTGCTGTTTACCAACATGTTCCTCTTCAATTAACAAATTATTGGTAGCTAGATTAAATTAACCTGTTTCATTGTAATAGAGACCTCAAATATTAAACTGGAACAGAATATCCCCATTACCTGTCTGTGCACCCATAACACCTACTATGGCAATGAAATATTTTTAGTCAATTTTTAATAAAGGTTCAGCTGTTGTATTAACTTTCAATATAACAGCACTGTTAGCTTCACCAGGTTAGTTTTTCTTTTCTAATTGTACAAAGGAATGATCACTTGTGAGAGATAAATGGAGCTAGAAATTTGGAACAATTAAATCATGAGTGATCTCATGAATTCCAGAAAAAGGTTTGGGAAGTCAGTGGGTTTTAGGATTCTTTTCACTTAAAGTATTAGGACAGCTTCACAAAACCAACACTTTGCAGAGAGACTGTCCAAATGCACCACATTTCCTTGAATAACAGCTTGCCTTTTTCAGAACTAACTATAAAGCAATGCATCTCATTTGATTTTCTCTTTATGTAAGTGCCCAAATTTCCAGCTTTTTCTGTTTATATTAAGATTTCCCAGTGCAGTTCTTCAGTTTTATCTTATCTTTTAAAAAACAGTGGCACTGACCCTCCATTCTTAAATAGCAGGGCTTGCAAATACCTCATCAAACGTTACAATTTCACTTTAGGTTCTTGGCATACATCAGAGCTCCGAATCATAAATTCAAATCTGAACACCAGCCTGTATATGGACTCACCAGTTTTGGTTACGTCCTGGAATGGAGAACTATGAACCAGCAAAGCACTCCACCTCAGAGAGGAAAAAGTAGTTAAAGGGTCTCTTCCCTTGAAATTCAGGTGTAGTTCACCAATGAGGAAGTGGCAATATGGATACACGTATGCTTCATATGGTACCCAGCTGGAGGCCAAAGTATCTCAGCAGGAAGTAATGCTGAGGAGCTAAAACCAAAGTACATAAATAGCTCTTATTTCTATCTTAACTGTAAAACTTGCCTTTATACTTGTTTCTGACCCTAAAACATCAAAATATGTATCGTTTTGATATTTTTTGTTCATTTTAATAAAGTGCAATCAAAACTCATACTCAAGGAAATATGATACTTTGCTATATTTGGATGGAATATTGCATAAATCTTTCTTTTGCTCCCAAATTTACAACTCAATGCCATTTTGAATGTATGGAAATAAAAAATTATAGGCCCCAAAATATTTAACTGTTGTGATTATTCCATATTCTACAATATGCATTAGTATCAGTAAAGTTAAAGGCAAACAAGCAGATTAAATATTGCCTGTTATATATGCTGGTTTAAAAAAAGGTCCTTGGATATATGAACATACAAGTTCAATAGCATGCTGCAGAGAAAAAAAAACAGACTTTCTTTGTTCATTCATACCGATCCCAAGTACTTTTCCCAGTTTTACGCATCATGGCCACTTGTTCATTTTGGAACCTGTGAGTTAGAGGAAAGGCTGACAGCTTAGCAAATGAAGATGTTATTAGCAAAAATAGGAGTACATTTCCCACAAAATAATCAGGCTGTCGTTTTGTTAGATTTGGGGAAGATTCAGAAAATCACCTGTTCTCACCAAATCTCCTGTTGGAAGCATTAGACCATAAGACATAGTAGTAGAATTAGGCCACTTGGCCCATCGAGTCTGCTCCGCCTTTTAATCATGGCTGATATTTTTCTCATCCGCATTCTCCTGCCTTCACCCCATAACCCCTGATCCCCTTATTAATCAAGAACCTATCTCTGTCCGAAAGACATTCAGTGATTTGGCCTCCACAGCCTTCTGCAGCAAAGTGTTCCACAGATTCACCACCCTCTGGCTGAAGAAATTCCTTCTCATTTGTTCTCAAGCATTGTCCCTTTAGTCTGAGATTGTGTCCTCTGGTTCAAGTTTTTCCTACAAGTGGAAATATCCTCTCCACGTCCACTCTATCCAGGCCTCGCAGTATCCTGTAAGTTTCAATAAGATCCCCCCCTCAGCCTTCTAAACGCCAACGAGTACCGACCCAGAGTGCTCAACCATTCCACATACGACAAGTACTTCACTCCAGGGATCATTCTTGTGAACCTTCTCTGGACCCTTTCCAAGGCCAGCACATCCTTCCTTAGATACGGGGCCCCAAACTGCTCACAATACTCCAAATGGCGTCTGACCAGAGCCTTATACAGCCTCAGAAGTACATCGCTGGTCTTGTATTCTAGTCCTCTCGACATGAATTCTTAATATTTAGTTAACTTCCCTTAAACATTCAGCAAGAAATGGAAATATGTTGCACGTAATCATTTTAAGGAACAAGAAATGCAATGCAATTCTCAAATTAATCAGATTGGAACAAACAAAATTTTTGGGTGAAAGCTACATAAGATTCATACAATACAAAAAGGATGAAAAGATTAGGGCTGGGAGGTCAAAGGTCACATTTTCATCTTTCAAAATGATGTTGCTCACTGCGAGGTTAGATTTCCCAATCAGAGTAAGAAAGTGGGGCTGGAGAAAAATGATGATAAATAGGTTACATTATGATGGTTTAGTTATCGAGAAATAAAAGCCCTTTGATACTTGTAAATCCAAGACAGCGATGATCAGTTATTGTATCCAAGCTTTGTATGTCCATGATAAAAAAAATTACAAATTTCCAACAAACCTGCCAACACCAGAAAAAGCAATCAGATTTGTAATTAACATTCATTTACAACAATTTCAATTCCTGAAGGACAGAATGCAACTCCATAATTCTCGTTGTCAAAATTTCTGTATTTGTAAGTCAGCCTGACATATGTGAAAGTGTTTCAGGTTAGTTTATGCAGTGCATAGCTATGCCATAAATGACTAAGCAAGTTCCAGGCTCAATACACAATTTATGTGACATAGGTATCAGTGCTCATCGAGTAGGAAAATAAAACAAAAACACAGCCAAGTTTTTCCGTCCTTATTGTTATCCTTATGAAGGGGGAGTTGTGGGCAGCACGGTGGCGCAAGTGGTTAGCACGGTTGCCTCACGGTGCCGAGGTCCCAGGTTCGATCCCGGCTCTAGGCCACTGTCCGTGTGGAGTTGCACATTCTCCCCATGTTTCCGTGGGTTTCGCCCCCACCACCCAGAAGACGTGCAGGATAGGTGGATTGGCCATGGTAAATTGCCCCTTAATTGGAAAAAATGAATTGGATACTCTAAATTTATAAAAACAAAATGAAGGGGCAGTTGTGCAGATGTTGGACGACAGTAGGAATTGGTCTGACCGTGATACCTGCCAAGACTGAGCAGGATGCGATATTCACCATCAAGACTCATGCACCTGCAACTGTTGCCCAGATGTATCATTTCTATACACAGGACAGAAGGAAAAAAGACAGAGATCTGTTATTCAAAGTATTTCCCACCCCGTTTCTGGTGGGGGGTATTTCAGCCCTGGGTGAAAGCTGCCAAATGAAGCCTGCAGGAGCAGTTAACTACACTACAAGTGAGGCGAGAATGAACTCAAAACACCGTCTCAACCGGCCTGAATTGGTGAAAAGCACAATGATAGCGGGCCTTCGAACCAGTCCAGTCTTCTCAGAAAGGCTTTGAAGAGGCTGTAAGTATCTGCCTCCCATCCACCTCTAAACATCTTGGGCTGGATTCTCTGCACCCCGATGGCGAAATCGTGGCCAGCGCCGGGGAGGAAAATCCATTTTGGTACACTAAATCAGGACCGGCGCCGTTTCCCCAAGTACGGGTACGCCGCGCCGTGTATCGCCTACCTGCGGCCACTGCTGGAGACCCGCCCCGCCATTCTCCAACTCCGACCTGCCGAAGTCCCGACGGCGTGGATCTAATGTGGTCCTGACGGTCGGAGGTGGGCCGATCGGAGGTCAGGGGGGCCTGATATGGCACTGGACTAATATTGGGTGGGCGGTCTGGGTTGGGTGCAAGGCCGATCTGGGGCACTATTTGGAGGGTCCAGCTCCGCGGTCTGAGTCCGCCATGGAACACGGCGCGGCGGCTGGAGCAAAAGCTGCTAGTTTCACGCCGGGTACCTGCTAGCCCCCTGAAGGGCTATGAATATGTGCCCCTTTCACACCAGTTTTTCTGTCATGAAAGACCACAGTTTTTACGACGGCGTGGGGACATCGTCCCAAAACTGGAGAATCCAGCCCCCTATCAACAAAAGGAACGAGGATCAGTCAGGCTGGACATATCGTCTGCTGTGCAGTCTTGGGAGAACAGCCAGAAAGTTTCACGGTCAGCAACCATCACCACTGCTGCAGTCGTCTCTGCACTCCAGCTGCCATCATGATTCTTGTCCTAATTCTGGACAGAAGCCAATTCCAAGGGGGAATCCTGCACGAGGGGCAGAGGCAGAACGTGTTAATAACTGGAACCCGTAAATATGATTGGACTTGGGGAAAAATGGGTGAAGCCTATTTCGAGTGCATTTTGCATCACTTGGTTTCGTCAGAGAAAGGGAGAGAAAAGGGACCTTGAAAAAGGATTGCATCTGTTCCATAAACTGTAACAATAATAAAACAAAACAGTATTTATGTAATCCAAAAAAACCATAAACATAGTAGGAGTTATCTGTAATTCCTTTGAGAATTTAAGAATATTTTAGCTGTTGAAAAAAAAAGTTATTTTTCAAAAGCTTTTCCATGGAACTAACTATGTATAAAATATGTGAATGAAGCAGATATACAATACCTTATAAACACCTGATGCATATTCCTCCTTAACTAAACAGTCACTTTCAAATAATATATAAATGTGGCAAACTATAGATAAATAAATAATAACATTCTGATGGATAATGCATAACTACAATTTGGAAATATCTGGCAGCTTAGAGAACACATTCTAAGGTACTTAACAGGACAATAATTAGTCAAAGATATATATTGAATCAAAGGAGATATAAGGATAGGTACCCAAAATCAAATCTATAAGGTAGGTTTATGGAGCTCTTTAAGGTGAGAAGGGTTGAGATGTGAAGAGGTTTAGGGAGGGGATTCCAGTGCTTAGATCTTGGCTATCTGAAGGCACTAGTGACATGGTGAAGGAAGTCAATGCCATAAGGGCCAGAGTTGGAGGAACACACGCTATAGCAAAGTGATAAAGTGACAGTAATTTGGAATTTTACATTCTAAATCTGTTTTCTTAATCATGAAGGTCATAATTTCTAATGAATTTAGAACTAATTTGGTATTTAACAGGGATGAAAGTATTTAAAAAATAAATAAATTTAGAGTACCCAATTCATTTTTTCCAATTAAGGGACAATTTAGCGTGGCCAATCCACCTACCCTGCACATCTTTGGGTTGTGGGGGTGAAACCCACGCAAACACGGGGAGAATGTGCAAACTCCACACGGACAGTGACCCAGAGCTGGGATCGAACCTGGGACCTCGGCGTCGTGAGGCAGCAGGGCTAACACACTGCGCCACCGTGCTGCCCGGGATGAATGTATTTGACAGACAGAGATGGCATGTGCCCCTTCTGAAGAGCAGTCGATTGTTGTCCGATTGAATACATTCAAAGTGATTAGTAATGGGGAGAAACTCCAGATTTATACAGAGAAAGGTAAGTGAAATAATGAAAGTTGTGCTGCATATATTTTTGGAGGGAAAATAAACATTTTTACGCTATAGTTATTTCATGATCATATTGAAGACCAATGGCTGATATCCAATCAGCAATTAGATTTGAGCCAAAATTCAAACTTACTTTTTAAACCTGCTCATAAATCCACCGTCATTCTTTTGGATATCATGAACAATCTTTTGAATTTGCCTGTGAATAAGAAATGCAAGAAATTAAACTTTATAATAGAATTTTGTAACCATACAGTGCAGAAGGGAGCCATATAGTCCTAGATTAGCATTCGAATATGAACACTGAGGCAGCTTTGTGAAAGGAAAAAAAAAGAGAACGTATGAATTAGGAGCAGGAGCAGGTCACTTAGCTCCTTGAGCCTGCTCCGCTACTCAATAAGATCATGGCTGATTTGATTGTAACCTCAAGCCTACATTCCCGCATGGCCCCCATAATCATTCACCCTCTTGTTAATCAAGAACCTATCTACGTCAGCCTTAAAAATATTCAAAGACTCTGGGCTCAATCCAACGATCTAGTAGCGCCCACTTGGGATGCAACGAGGCCGTTAGGTCTCGTGAGTGGACAGTCACGAGATTTGCAGCGTCGGGACACCTTGCGAGATCTGGGCGGGATCCAGATTTGCATAGATAAATGAGCTTTTAGCCTCACTTATATATGTCTGCGCTGGAGTCTCCCAAAGCCCGTGATCAAACGCCCGGGAGGCCTAGCAGTGGCACCATTTAGCACTGGTCCACACAAACCAGGCGTAACAGCACCTGGGCAGGTCTCCCAGGCCATCAGAGGCTTCTGGGGAGGGTGGTACCCTGGCACTCCCACTTCCACCCTGGCACTTTGGCACTGCCAGTCTGGCGCCTTGGCACTGCCACTCAGGCACCTTGGTGGTGTCAAGTGGGCACCGTGGCTGCGCCAGGGTGTCACCCTTGGGTGCCCTTGTGGCAGTGCCAAGGTGCCAGGGTGGAAGTACGATAATGCCCATTTGGCAGGTTCGCACTGCCAGGGATCGGGCCCAGGCGTGCCCTGCCCTTATGAGGGGTGGGTCGAGGACCACCTAGCAGGTACGTTGGGGTATTGGGGAGGGTCCAGAGATTGGGGAGGTTAGGGCGGCATTTACAAATGGCGCCTCAATGCAGGAAATTAAGGTAAGTGTGGCCTTGGTGGGGTGATCCACACCAAGGCAGTAAACAAGAGTTTTGATCCTCACTAAGGCCATAAAAAAAGAGTCCTGTTTGATAGCAAGGTTATTCTCGGCTCTGCAGGTGCCAAGAATCACCCCACTAAAGATACCCAATCGGGACTCTATTTCCACTGCGTTCTGATAAAGAGAGCTCCAAATAATCACAACTCTCTGAGAGAAAGAAATTCTTCTCATCTCCATCCCCTTGTTTTTAAATTGATTCTCCCACAGGAGGAAACATCAGGGGCGCGATTCTCCGACCCCCCCCCCACCGGGTCGGAGAATCGCCGGGGGCCGGCGTGAATCCCGCCCCCGCCGTGTCGCGAATTCTCCGCCACCGGAGATTTGGCGGGGGTGGGAATCGCGCCGCGCCGGTCGGCGGGAATCCCCGGCGATTCTCCGGTCCGCGATGGGTCGAAGTCCCGCTGCTGTCAACCCACGCCAGCCGGCGTGGATTGAACCACCTTTGGGACGGCGGGACACGGCGGCGCGGGCGGGCTCCGGGGTCCTGGGGGGGGCGCGGGGCGATCAGGCCCCAGAGGGTGCCCCCACGGTGGCCTGGCCCGCGATTGGGGCCCACCGATCCGCGGGCGGGCCTGTGCCGTGGGGGCACTCTTTTCCTTCCGCCTTCGCCATGGTCTCTACCATGGCGGAGGTGGAAGAGACCTCCTCCACTGCGCATGCGCGGGGGTGCCGTGAACGGCCGCTGACGCTCCCGCGCATGCGCCACCCGGCAAAGTCAGTTTCCTGCCAGCTGGCGGGGCGGAAATCAGTTTGGCGTGGGCCTAGCCCCTCAAGGTGAGGGCTCGGCCGCTCAAGATGTGGAGACTTCCGCACCTTTGGGGCGGCACGATGCCGGACTGATTCGCGCCGTTTTTGGCGCCGGTCGGCGGACATCGCGCCGGTATCGGAGAATCCCGCCCCTGCTCCACATTCACCCTGGCAAGACTCTTCAGTAACTTAATGCTCTTGAAAGTGTAGCAGCTGATGATACTGATCAACTCAGTACAAAGCCAAACTGCCCAAAAGGCCTCAGGATTTAGTTAATCCAAGCTATCTGACCTCAGCTCGGATGCTACAATTTGAAGCAATGCACCAAATTGCGGGTCAGAAAAAGGAGGAACCGTGGTTCCTGTTCCTCATCAATACCAAATGGCATGTTTTGGAAACTATGACTTTTGGGAAAGGACAGGGGTGGGATTCTCGAATAATGGGGCTATTTCCCAATGCCGGCGTGAAAAGCGGCGACAACCACTTCGGCATCAACGGCCCCGAAAGTGAGGAATTCTCCCCTTCCTAGGGGGCTAGGTTGGCACTGGTGTGGTCCCCGCAGCTCCAGTCAGCGCGGAACGGCCGGCGCGAGTTCGCGTATGCGCGGAACAGCCGGCGTATTTCCGCGTATACGCGTGGAACGGCCAGCGTATTTCCGCGCATGTGCGGGGCTTCCCTTCTCCCCGCCGGCCCCCGGGCAATATGGCGGAGCCCTACAGGAGCCCGGCGCGGAGTAAAATAGGCCCCCATGGAACCAGCCCGCCAGCCGATCGGTAGGCCCCGATCATGGGCCAGGCCACCGTGGGGGCCCCACCCTGGGGTCGGATCTCCCTGTCACCCCCTCCAGGATGGCCCCCGCAGACTCACCTTCCAGGTCCAGCGCCGGCGGGTCTCGGCCAAACTCGTCGGCCACTCGGCCCATCGGGGCCCGGAGAATCGGCGGGGGGGGGGGGGGGGGGGGGCGCGCTGTCAACGGCCCCCGACCGGCGTGGTGGGAATCTGCGCCGGAGAATGGGGAATCCCGTGGGGATTCTCCGACCCGGCGCCGGGAGGAGAATCCTGGCCCAGATTCTGTTGTCCTCCAGGCCTTTGATTAAAGAATATGGGTGGGATTCTCTGACCCCCCGGCGGGGGTTGGGGGGGATGCGTGCCGGGGAGGAGAGGGGGGGTTGGGGAGGGTGCGTGTGGGGGAGGAGAGGGGGAGGGCGTTGTGGAGGATGCGTGCCGGAGAAGAGGGGGTGGTCTGGGGAGGGTGCGTGCCGGGGAGGAGGGGGGGGGGGGGTTGGGGAGGGTGCGTGCCGCAGAAGAGGGGGGTGCCGGGGAGGGCGAGTGTTGGAGAGGGTGCGTGCCGGGGGGGCTGGGCAGGCCGAGTGATGGAGAGGGCACATGAATGAAAATCGGTTATTGTCACAAGTAGGCTTCAATGAAGTTACTGTGAAAAGCCCCTAGTCGCCACATTCCGGCGCCTGTTTGGGGAGGCTGGTACGGGAATCGAAACGTGCTGCTGGCCTGCCTTGGTCTGCTTTCAAAGCCAGCGATTTAGCCCAGTGTGCTAAACCAGCCCCAGTAAACATGCCAGAGAGGAGACGGGGGCTTTGGGTTGGGGAGGGTGCGTGCCGGGGAGGAAGGGGAGGGTGCGTGCCGGGGAGGAGAGGGGGTTGCCGGGGAGGGCGAGTCATCGAGAGGGTGCGTACCGGGGAGGAGGCGGGGGGGGGGGGATGCGTTGGGGAGGGTGCGTGCCGGGGAGGAGGGGGGGGGGGTTGGGGAGGGTGTATGCCGGGGAGGAGAGGGGTGGGGTTGGGGAGGGTGCGGGAGGGTGCGGGAGGGTGCGTTCCGGGGAGGAGTGGGGTGGGGTTGGGGAGGGTGTGTGCCGGGGAGGAGAGGGGGGAGTTGGGGAGGGTGCCTGCGGGGGAGGCGAGGGGGTGGGGTTGGGGAGGGTGCGTGCCGGGGAGGAGAGGGGGAGGGCATTGGGGACGGAGGCGTGCCGGGGAGGAGAGGGTGGTTTAGGGAAGGGTGCGTGCTGGGGAGGAGGGGGGGGGGGGTTGGGGAGGGTGCGTGCCGGGGAGGAGGGGGGGTTGGGGAGGGTGCGTGCCGCAGATAAGAGGGGGGTGCCGGGGAGGGCGAGTGTTGGAGAGGGTGCATGCCATGGAGGAGAGGGGGGGTTGGGGAGGGTGCGTGCCAGGGAGGGGGAGTGCTGGAGAGGGTGCATGCCATGGAGGAGAGGGGGGGTTGGGGAGGGTGCGTGCCAGGGAGGGCGAGTGATGGAGAGGGTGCATGCCATGGAGGAGAGGGGGGGGTTGCGGAGGGTGCATGCTGGGGAGGAGGGGGGGGGGGTTGGGGAGGGTGCATTCCGGGGAGGAGGGGGGGTTGGGGAGGGTGCGTGCCGCAGATAAGAGGGGGGTGCCGGGGAGGGCGAGTGTTGGAGAGGGTGCATGCCATGGAGGAGAGGGGGGGTTGGGGAGGGTGCGTGCCAGGGAGGGGGAGTGCTGGAGAGGGTGCATGCCATGGAGGAGAGGGGGGGTTGGGGAGGGTGCGTGCCAGGGAGGGCGAGTGATGGAGAGGGTGCATGCCATGGAGGAGAGGGGGGTGGTTGGGGAGGGTGCATGCTGGGGAGGAGGGGGGGGGTTGGGGAGGGTGCATTCCGGGGAGGAGGGGGGGGGGGTTGGGGAGGGTGTGTGCCGGGAAGGGCGAGTGATGGAGAGGGTGCATGCCATGGAGGAGAGGGGGGGGTTTGGGGGGGGTGCGTGCCGGGGAGGAGGGGGGGGATTGGGGAGGGTGCATGCCGAGGAGGAAGGGGGGGGGGTTGGGGAGGGTGCCTGCCGGGGAGGGGGAGGGTGGGGTTGGGGAGGGTGCGTGCCGGGGAGGAGGGGGGGCGGTTGGGGAGGGTGTGTGCCGGGGAGGGCGAGTGATGGAGAGGGTGCGTGCCGAGGAGGGGGGGGGGGGGGGTTGGGGAGGGCACATGCCGGGGAGGAGGGGGGGGTTTGGGGAGGGTGGATGCCGAGGAGGAGGGGGGGGGGAGTGGGGGTTGGGGAGGGTGCATGCCGGGGAGGGGGGTGGGGGTTGGGGAGGGTGCGTGCTGGAGAGGAGGGGGGGGGGGGCGGATTGGGGAGGGTGTTTGCGGGGGAGGAGAGGGGGAGGGCGTTGGGGAGGATGTGTGCCGGGGAGGAGGGGGTGGTTTGGGGAGGGTGCGTGCCGGGGAGGAGAGGGGGTTGGGGAGGGTGCGTGCTGCAGAAGAGAGGGGGGTGCCGGGGAGGGCGAGTGTTGGAGAGGGTGCATGCCATGGAGGAGAGGGGGGGTTGGGGAGGGTGCATGCCAGGGAGGGCGAGTGATGGAGAGGGTGCATGCCATGGAGGAGAGGGGGGGGGTTGGGGAGGGTGCATGCCAGGGAGGGCGAGTGATGGAGAGGGTGCATGCCATGGAGGAGAGGGGGGGGGGTTGAGGAGGGTGCGTGCTGGGGAGGAGGGGGGGGGTTGGGGAGGGTGCATGCCGGGGAGGAGAGGGGGGGATTGGGGAGGGTGCTTGCGGGGAGGAGAGGGGGAGGGCGTTGGGGAGGATGTGTGCCGGGGAGGAGGGGGGGTGGTTTGGGGAGGGTGCGTGCCGGGGAGGAGGGGGGGGGGGTTGGGGAGGGTGTGTGCCGGGGAGGGCGAGTGATGGAGAGGGTTCATGCCATGGAGGAGAGGGGGGGGTTTGGGGAGGGTGCGTGCCGGGGAGGAGGGGGGGTTTGGGGAGGGTGGATGCTGAGGAGGAGGGGGGGGGGAGTGGGGGTTGGGGAGGGTGCATGCCGGGGAGGGGGGGGGTTTGGGGAGGGTGCGTGCCGGGGAGGAGGGGGGGGGGCGGATTGGGGAGGGTGCTTGCGGGGGAGGAGAGGGGGAGGGCGTTGGGGAGGATGTGTGCCGGGGAGGAGGGGGTGGTTTGGGGAGGGTGCGTGCCGGGGAGGAGAGGGGGTTGGGGAGGGTGTGTGCCGCAGAAGAGAGGGGGGTGCCGGGGAGGGCGAGTGTTGGAGAGGGTGCATGCCATGGAGGAGAGGGGGGGTTGGGGAGGGTGCATGCCAGGGAGGGCGAGTGATGGAGAGGGTGCATGCCATGGAGGAGAGGGGGGGGGTGGTTGGGGAGGGTGCGTGCCAGGGAGGGCGAGTGATGGAGAGGGTGCATGCCATGGAGGAGGGAGGGGGGGGTTGGGGAGGGTGCGTGCTGGGGAGGAGGGGGGGGGGTTGGGGAGGGTGCATGCCGGGGAGGAGGGGGGGGGGGGGGTTGGGGAGGGTGTGTGCCGGGGAGGGCGAGTGATGGAGAGGGTGCATGCCATGGAGGAGAGGGGGGGGTTTGGGGAGGGTGCGTGCCGGGGAGGAGGGGGGGGTTTGGGGAGGGTGGATGCCGAGGAGGAGGGGGGGGGGGAGTGGGGGTTGGGGAGGGTGCATGCCGGGGAGGGGGGGGGGGGTTGGGGAGGGTGCGTGCCGGGGAGGAGGGGGGGCGGTTGGGGAGGGTGCATGCTGGAGAAGGGGGGGGGGGGTCGGGGTGTGTGCGTGCCGAGGAGGAGGGGGGGGGGGGGGTTGGGGAGGGTACGTGCTGGAGAAGGGGGGTGGGGGGGCTGGGGTGTGTGCGTGCCGAGGAGGAGGGGGGGTGTTGGGGAGGGTACGTGCCGGGGAGGGGAGGTGGTGTCTGCCTGGCCATGTGCCAGCTTCCAACAGTCGCAACCATGCAGCCCATTGCACCTGGCTGCGGGGAGGGGGGGGGGGGGGGGGGGGTATGGTTAATGGTGACATGTCGTCTATCCCCCCACCCCCACCCCCTGCAGGCCGTTACGTTTGGTCATCACCCAGCGATGTTGGCCGCCATGGCGGGAGTCACACTTCTACATGTTGCCCTGGGGAGCTGGAGCAGGAGGTGCCAGGGAGGCGGCGGAGGCCTCCGCAGAGGAGCAAGCCACAGGGAGGCAGGTGGCAGCTGCCCAGGCTGGAGGCCCGCCCGCATGACAGGACGAGGAGGAGGAGGAGTAGGTGGTGGTTGTGCCACGGCGACGGAGATGCCCGATGAGGCCCCGTGTGTATCGGCCCCGCTCGTCGTACCAGGACCTCACGGACTGGGCATACAGGAGGAGACACCGGATCAGCCGGGAAACCGTGGCACACATCTGCCACCTGATGGTACATCTGGCACCGTTGGCACTGGGGGAGGGCACCCTCTCCCCGTGGCCGTCAATGTTATGGTGGCCCTGAACTTCTATGCCATGGGGTCATTCCAGGTGCCGAGTGGGGACCTGTCTGGCATCTCGCAGGCATCGGCGCACCGGTGCATCCGTGCAGTGACAGACGCCCTATATGCCATTGTGGACCACTACATCCAGTTTCCTGTGGACCAGGCCAGCCAGGATACCCGGGCAGCGGGCTTCGCTGCCGTGGCCAGGATGCCCATGGTCCAGGGGCGATCGATGTGATGCACGTCGCCGTGCGGCTACCTGCGGATAACAGGGCCGTGTTCACGAATAGGAAGGGGACCTACTCCATGAATGTGCAGGTGGTCTGTGACCACCGCATGAGGATCCTGCACGTCTGCGCCCGGTACCCGGGCAGTATACATGACACATTCGTATTGGCAAAATCTTTCATCCCCACCATGTTCGAGGCACGCCCCCCCCCGGCTGAGCGGCTGGTTGCTGGGCGACAGGGGTTACCCGTTGCGGTCGTAGCTGATGACGCCTATACGGAGGCCACAGACTGACGCGGAGAACCACTACAAAGATGCCCATGCAGCGACCAGGGGTGTGATAGAAAGGTGCTTTGGGCAGCTGAAGATGCGCTTCAGGTGCCTGGACCGGTCTGGAGGGTCGGCCACATCGTTGTGGTCTGCTGCGTCCTGCACAACATAGCCCAGCAGGGGGGGCGATGTGCTGCAGGCAGAGGGGGGGGGGAAGGGGAGGAACAGCAAAACGAGGCGCAGACCTCCCCAGATAGGGAGGATGGGGGCAATTGTCAGGACAGACAGGATAGACATGGACGGGAGGTTGCCCACCATTACCAGCTGTGCCAGCAGGCATGGGACAGGCTGATAGCCGCCCGGTTCATGGACTAGGGGGGCGTGGGAATCGTCGGGTATGGGCACAGACTGCACACCACGGCACCAGCCTACCACCCTCACCCCACCCACCCAACACCAACCACCCTTACCCCACCCACCCAACACAAATCACCCTCACCCCACCCACCCAACACCAACCACCCTTACCCCACCCACCCAACACCAACCACCCGCACTCCACCCGCATGCACACCACCCCTCCATTGCACATACGCCTGCGGCACAATGGGCCGGGCTCACACGGTCGCTGGTGGAAGCGTGTCTATTGCAGGCCATGGAGGATGATGAGCTCTGGGCTCTACATCGTTGGACAATATCTGACCCATGGCCACAGTACCACCCTCCACCCGGACCGTCCCTGCATACGGCCGTGACACTGCAGCGCATGATCCCGTCGTCTGCCCGGGGGGATGGCGAGGGAGACTTGGGGGGAGGGGGGCACCTGAGGTCGACGTTCTATCACCCTTCACACACCCACTGGCGCTCACCTCACACCACATCCCCGCATGCATCGGACAGAGCACAAAGGCAGCTTCTGTAGGTGTGAAAGTGATTTTAATAACAAACAGTTCTCATACACGTGCCCTAGCCCCAGAATTAATCTGTGCCCTGCACCCGTGCCAACTTACTCAGTGTCTAATTTTTTGGTCTTAACTACGTCTAGGTGGTTCCCCAGATGGTCCAGCAGAACTGGAGGTGGACTCCTGTGATTGCTTCCCTGTGACTAGGGATCCCTTTGGCGGCCGTTTCCTGGGGTGGCCCGGCCTAGATGGGGCCAGGCTGCGGCTCGGGCGACTGGGATGGTGAGCTGCCAGCCTGTCCTGCTCGTTGCACACCAGATGCACCTGGGACGGAAGGGGGGGAGTCCAAGGTGTTGCGGTGTTCCGGGACCACCACTACAGGGAGACCTGGAACGGGACCCAGCACCTCCTCCTCCCTCGGGGTGCCCGATGGCCCCCATGCCTCTACATGGGTCGGGGATGCGAACGGACCGAGCATCCAGTGCCCCCCCCGACACCTGCCGCTGCCAGTCCTGGACACTTGCCCTGGTATCAACAAGGGTCTGCAAGTTAGCAGCCATGGAGCTCAGAGAGTTGGCCATCCCTGTCTGAGTCTGGGCGATGCCGGCCAGCACCTGGGCAATGGCGCCGATGCCCTCAGCGATGGCCTGCAGAGACTGGGCCATTGCCTGCTGAGACTGGGCCACAGCGTTGAGCGCCTCTGCGATCTGCTGCTGGCTCTGGCTCATGGCTGCCTGTGAGAGGGCAGCCATGTCCTGGGCCACGGACGCCGCCTGCACAGAAAGCCCCACACCTGGCATACTGCGACCCAAGTCTAACACCGTCGCACCCATTGCCTCCACCACGGACGCCACCCGTGCGGTGTCAGCCTGGGTGGCACACATGACCGGCACCACTACTTGCTCCTGCACGCGGGTGGACTCTGCACCCTGCCGCAAGCCGGCCATCTCCCCCTTCGGTCGTCCCTTGATCCGTGCCTGCATCGGGTCTATGGGGGGTGTGGTACCTCCGGGAACTCGGGACCCGTCTGGGCGGCAGATGGTTGTCTGCGCCAGACTGCCCTCCGACCGCCCGGCCCCTCGGCTGCTCCTGCCTCCACCTTCTGTACCGGGACGGCTGTGCTGTGCGCACCAGTTAGTGTCCCAGATGCCTCATCGCTAAAGTGCCCAACCGAGGTCAGTGTCTCTGCGATGGTGGAGGGTGTAGGAGACAGCAGTGGTGTAGTGTTGTGCTCCTCATCTGATCCGAAATCCGGGGTCCCCTGCAGTGGTGATTCCTGTCCAACCGTCCCCTGTGTGTGGGTGTCGTGTGCGTCAGTGTCCTGGGCGTCGGTGTCCTGTGTGTTAGGGTTCTGTGTATTAGGGTCCTGTGTGTCGGTGTCCTGTGCGTCAGTGTCCTGTGTGTTAGGGTCCTGTGTGTTAGGGTCCAGTGTGTTAGGGCCCTGTGTGTCGGTGTCCTGTGCGTCAGTATCCTGTGTGTTAGGGTCCTGTGTGTTAGGGTCCTGTGTGTCGGTGTCTTGTGTGTCGGTGTCCTGTGCGTCAGTGTCCTGTGTGTTAGGGTCCTGTGTGTTAGGGTCCTGTGTGTCGGTGTCTTGTGTGTCGGTGTCCTGTGCGTCAGTGTCCTGTGTGTTAGGGTCCTGTGTGTTAGGGTCCTGTGTGTCGGTGTCTTGTGTGTCGGTGTCCTGTGCGTCAGTGTCCTGTGTTTTAGGGTCCTGTGTGTTAGGGTCCTGTGTGTCGGTGTCCTGTGTGTTAGGGTCCTGTGTGTTAGGGTCCTGTGTGTCGGTGTCCTGTGCGTCAGTATCCTGTGTGTTAGGGTCCTGTGTGTTAGGGTCCTGTGTGTCGGTGTCTTGTGTGTCGGTGTCCTGTGCGTCAGTGTCCTGTGTGTTAGGGTCCTGTGTGTTAGGGTCCTGTGTGTCGGTGTCCTGTGCGTCAGTATCCTGTGTGTTAGGGTCCTGTGTGTCGGTGTCCTGTGCGTCAGTATCCTGTGTGTTAGGGTCCTGTGTGTCGGTGTCTTGTGTGTCGGTGTCCTGTGCGTCAGTGTCCTGTGCGTTAGGGTCCTGTGTGTTAGGGTCCTGTGTGTCGGTGTCCTGTGTGTCAGTGTCCTGTGCGTCAGTGTCCTGTGTGTTAGGGTCCTGTGTGTTAGGGTCCTGTGTGTCGGTGTCCTGTGCGTCAGTGTCCTGTGCGTCAGTGTCCTGTGCGTCAGTGTCCTGTGCGTCAGTGTCCTGGGTTGGCTGCGATGGGGGCCTGTTGCTGTGGCTGCCCTCCTCGTCGCTGGGTGTGGCCGCCGGCTTTGCCGCACTCGCAATAGATGTGGGCGGCATCTGCCTGGTGCTCCGGGTCTGTCCCTGGCTCGTGGCTGCCCTGGAACGTCCTGGAGGCGTCGTATGCCCGATGGGCTGAGTCTGTCCCCCCTTCCCCCACATCCCCTGTTATGGGCCAGGGTTTAGAGAATCCCCACTTAAACTAGAATACCACATCAGATAAGCAACAACAATATGCTCACCCCTCACTGTCTTTAAGTTCACAAAGCCAATCCAATAGATAGACTTTTATCCCAGACAAGCCCCCAATTTGTTATGGGCCAGGGTTTAGAGAACCGCAAAGTGTATCATGGGGTTCACCTGACCCACAACTTTTAATAGATTGTGGTTTGTGGAGCACATGGCTCACTCTACAGGTGTGGTAGAGCAGAAATGGAAAAGTATTTTTTAAAGCTAAACAATGTTTATTCTATGAACTCAAGTTAACCTTTTTAAAACATACAGTGAACACCTTAGTAACCATTAATTCAAATACAACCCCCCAAAGACTACAACACTAAGTAATCATTTAAGCTTTCCTTTTAACATCCATACGACTTAAAAACAAAACCTTTAACAGAAGCACATCAGGTTAAAGTCACTACTGAAAAGATTTATAATTCTGAATTCACCAAATGATCAAGAGATAGTCTTTTGATGGCAGAGAGAACAGCAGTACACCTGCTTGGTCTAGCTTCAGCTCCAACACTGAAAACAAAACTAAAACACACCCTGCAGCAAACAGCCTAAAATGAAAGTAAAAAGCTGCCAGACAGCCCAGCTCCACCCACTCTCTGACATCACTGCAGTAGTAAACACCTATTTCTTAAAGGTACTCTCACTACAGATATTTATATACACACCCATTTATAAACACCCATTGCTTGAAGGTACTCTCACATGCTACCTCCCCACAAAAAATAAAAATAAACCATCAACTTCAAGATGGTTTCATTTTTCACCTTTTGACTATCCTTTAAGAAATGCACAGTAAAATAAACACATGCAAACAGGTACAATAATATAGTCCATTTTTGTTCTTCTTCCTCCAACTGAAATCCTTCCTATTGCCAGTCTCTTTGAACAGGTCTCTGCACGATCCGTCCATTTCTCTACGCCTCGGCATTTCTCTTTAAAGTCAGATACTTCAGTTCAATCTGATCACAGAGTCCCTTGTAATTCTCCAACACAGGAGCATTGGTTATCACAGCTTTCAAGCAGTCAAATGCCTGTTGAAAGTCACCTGTCCACTGAAAGTTTTGACATTTCTTCAGCAAGTCCATCAGTGGAGCAATCACACTACAAAACATTTGCACAAATGTTTGATCAAATCCTCTCATGCCAAGAAATCGCATTATTTCCCTTCTCAGCCTCTGCAGTTCCAGTGATGAGGACATCATCAAGGTATACTACAACACGCAGGTAGCACCTGTAGCAGACCTTCCATTGTCCTTTGGAATATTGCACATGCTAAAGACACGCCAAAAGGCGGGTGTGTGTACTGAATAGGGCTTTGTGTGTGTTTATCGTGGACATCCTCCCAGGAAGCATCATCTAATTTGAGTTGCTGGCACAAGTGACTCATGTCCTGCTTTGTGTAAGATTGACCTCCTGCCAGCTTTGCATGCAGATCTTCAATTCTGTGAATTGGATATTTATCAGCTTGGCGGCCTGATTAAATGTTAAATTACAATCACCGCAAATGCAGATGGTCTTGACCGATTTCAACACGAGATCTATGGGTGCTGTCCATTCTGAGAACAGAACTGGTTGGATAATGCCTAGTTCTTTGAATCTTAGTTTAACTATGTATCCAATTTCTCTCATCAGGCATATGGTACCTGTCTTTCCCGAAAGAATAGGGGAATCGCCTCTGGATTCACATATATGTTAGCTTGAAGATCTTTGATTTTGCCTAATTCATCACAGAAGCCGCTCTCGTATTTTCTTACCAGTTCGGGCAGTCTCTGTTCTGTATTTATATTGAGTCTTAATAGCTGCAGTAAGCACTATATTAATAAAAAGTAAAGTCGCCATAGTCCCAGATGACCACAGACTGCTTGCTCCTTTGAAGAAGAGAGCTGACTGGTGGTGATTTAACCCTAGGATCACCACATCTCAGGCGAGTGACAAGGTTGAGAATAACCTGAGCTTGTATGGGAATTGAACCTGCACTATTGGCCTTGCTCTGCAACATAAACTAGTTGTCCAGCCAACTGAGCTGAACCGACCCCTGAATTAATATATGCATGTCATTACTGGAAGTGATGCCATATGTTGCTAGTGCGGGGAAGCTGCCAGAGTGAAGAAGCAATTTGTAGTATCTCACACACCTTGTAAATAAAGCTCTGTTAATTTTTGACCCTCCATGCTTCCTAGCGTCGGTTCTCCACAATACACAACACAAATACTGGCGATGAGGACTTCAAACGGCGCTAGCTTGCCACTGGGAATTTTTTTTAAAATTAATGAAAGTTGGGAAAGAAGACTTAGACAAGATGCTCTCACATGTGCTCTGGACATATCGGGCATGGTGGGCATGTGTAACGACCCTCTGCAGAGCAATTACAAAGCTGAAGAGGCTGAAGCTCGGGTTGTTGCTTTGTGTTATGGGCCAGGTTTTAGAGAATCCCAAAGTGTATCATGGAGTTCACCTGACCTCCAACTTTTAACAGATTGTGGTATGGGGAGCACACGGCCCACTCTACAGGTATGGTAGAGCAGAAAATGGACCAGTGGTTTTTAAAACAAAACAATGTTTATTCTATGAACTCAAGTTAACCTTTTTAAAACAAACAGTGAATATCTTAGCAACCAGTAAATCAAATACACCCCCCAAAGAATACAACACTAAGTAATCTGTAAGCTGTCCTTTTAACATCCAAAATACTTAACAAACCTCCAAACAGGAGCACATTAGGGTCTACATTCAAGACTGAAAATATTTATACTTCTTCTGAATTCACCAAATTATTAATAGATAGTCCTTCATGGCAGAGATCAACAGCATTGCAGCACACAGACACACCCAAGCTTTTTTCAAACTGAAACTAAAAAGCAGAAGTGGAGCTCGCTCCATCCACACTCTGACATCACTCCAGTAACATGAGCAGCTCCATTTCTTAAAGGTACATTTCTTAAACACTCATTTCTTAAAGGGTACTCTCACATGACACCTCTCCCCCAAGAAAAAAAACAAAAACCATCAACTTCAAGATGGTTTCATTTTTCACTTTTGCACTAACCTTTAAGAAATGCACACAGGAAATATACCTGTTTGTTTAAAAAAACAACACACGCAAACAGGTATAATAATAAAGTCCATTTTTTCTGTTCTTCTTCCTCCAACTGAAATCCTTCATGATTGACAGTCTCGCTGAACAGGAACGTCTCTGCACGATCCGTCCAATTCTCTACGCCTCAGCATGACTCTTTAAAGTCAGATACATTAGTTCAATTTGATCACAGAGTCCCTTGTAATTCTCCAACACAGGAGCATTAGTTATCACAACTTTCAGGCAGTCAAATGCCTGTCGAACGTCCGCTGTCCATTGAAATTGTCGACGTTTCTTAAGCAAGTCCATCAGTGGAGCAATCACGCTACAAAACTTTTGCACAAATGTTTGATCAAATCCACTCATGCCAAGAAATCGCATTATTTCCCTTATTTCACAACCGTTGGGTACCGTCTAGTTTAGGCACCGTCACTATGGGTGAGCTCCATTGGCTGCAACCCACTTCAATTATGCCATTTTTAAGCATACTCTCAATCTCTTTGTTAACCTGTGCCAATTTTAAAGGGTTAAGTCTGTATGGATGTTGTTTGATTGGAACAGCATTTCCCACATCTACATCATGTATAGCCATTTTAGTACTTCCCAATTTATCTCTACAAACTTGCCCATGTGATATCAATAACTCTTTCAGGTCAGTTCGAGTTTCCTCTGGATGGTAACTCAACAATCTATCCCAATTTTTAAGAACATCCTCGTTTTCCAATTTAATTTGTGGTATGTCAAATTCACAGTCATCTGGATTTGGTTCGTCACTTGGAGTTAGAATCATTAAAACCTCCTCCTTTTTCTCTCCTTCCCTTTCAAAGTAGCATTTAAGCATATTCACAAGACACACTCGGTGAGTCTTACTTCTATCTGGTGTTTTTAACCACATAATTCACCTCACTTAATTTCCTTTCAATCTGATAAGGCCCACAAAACCTATCTTTTAAAGGTTCACCTACCACTGGTAACAATACTAAAACTTTATCTCCTCTGGCAAAACGACAAACTTTGGATTTCTTGTCAGCTACCCGTTTCATCACATTTTGTGCAACTTTTAAATGTTGTCTCACCAATTTACCTGCTCTATTTAATCAGTCCCTAAAATTTGACACGTAATCCAATAGTGTAATTTCTGATTTCTCACTCACCAATTTTTCCTTAATCAATTTAAGTGGTCCTCTTACCTCATGACCAAAAATTAGTTCAAAAGGACTAAATTTGGTTGACTCATTAGGTGCATCCCGAATTGCAAACTGTACAAATGGAATTCCTTTATCCTAATCCTCTGGATAATCTTGACAATAAGCCCTCAACATTGTCTTTAATGTCTGATGCCACCTTTCTAACGCTCCCTGCGATTCTGGATGGTACGCAGTTGATTTAAATTGTTTTATTCCAAAGCTATCCATAACTTCATTGAATAACCTTGAGGTAAAATTTGATCCTTGATCCGATTGTATTTCTGTGGGTAGTCCATATCTACTAAAGAATTTAAGTAACCTGTTTAGCTGTAATATTACTTACTGGACTGGCCTCTGGAAACCTAGTAGACACATCCATTATAGTCAAAAGATATTGATTCCCACATTTTGTTTTAGGTAGCGGTCCTACGCAATCAATTAGGACCCTTGTAAAAGGTTCCTCAAATGCTGGAATGCGTATTAAGGGCACTGGTTTTATCACTGCTTGAACTTTCCCTATCACTTGACATGTGTTACATGATTGACAACATTTAACTACATCTTCATGTAGTCCAGGCCAATAAAAATGTTTTTGGATTTTAGCTTGAGTTTTCCTTATTCCCAAATGACCTCCCACTGGTACCTCATGTGCAACTCGCAACACCTCCTTTCTATACCCTACCGGCAATACTACTTGATGAAACTCTCCCCACTTTTCATCCGCCTGCATATGTAAAGGTCTCCATGTTCTCATCAATACATCACTTTTATGATAATAACACTCTGGTATACACGCAGATTCCTCTTCCATGTATGCTTTCTAATGCATCTGTTTTATTTCTATATCTTTCTGTTTTAACTCTGCAATTTTCCTGAACTAAAAATATCTGCCTCATCCTCCACCTGTTTTTGTTCTTTTTCAACCATCTGAACAAAAATCGTTTCTGATAATTGCACTTCAACTTCATCTTCACTCTTTGATTTCTCCTCTTGTTTTAACCTGTGACTTTGCGACCTTGTCACTACAGAATCCGGAAAAATCCCAGGATATTCGTCCTTCAACACTTCAGTTGTCTGATTTTCCACTGGCTTATCAACCACAGTAGGCATCACTCCCACCTGTGATCCAGCTATATTATTACCCAAGATAAACTATATTCCTGGCCAAGATAGTTTCTCTATTACTCGTACTGCCACTTCACCATTCTTCACTGGACTTTCCAACCTTACCTTATATAATTGAATACTACTCCTCTCACCCTGAATTCCACATATTACCACCTTTTCTGGCAACATTCTTCCCAAACTACATAACTCCTCATCTCTTACATTTAAGATTGACTAAAGATCATTGGACTCGAAACGTTAGCTCTTTTCTCTCCCTACAGATGCTGCCAGACTTGCTGAGATTTTCCAGCATTTTCTCTTTCGTTTCAGATTCCAGCAACCGCAGTAATTTGCTTTTAAGAATTGAATTCCGTCCCTTTGAGTTAAACAATGTTGGAGAGACATTGGAGGAGGATGGTGTGGGAAACCGTAAGAAATGGGAGCAGGTAATTTATCGTAGAACCATCTCTCTCTCTCAAGCTTTCCGCCCCCTGGCGGCGCATAGGTCAGACTATCGTCTGTTTCTGCAGCTAATTATTTTTGGAACAGTTTGCTAGTCAGGTGCCAGGGGCTTATAACTTGAGGAACATTGGCCGGGATTCTCCGAGCCCCCCGGCAGCAATCACACCCAGCGCGGGGGGGGGGTGGGGGTGGGGGAGAATGGGACGTCGGACCCGCGACGCATTCGCGCAATTCTCTGCCGACCGGAGAATCGCCGCCAGCCGTGTGCGCACGGTCGACGCGGCGCCGATCCGGGGCCGCTGAACGAGGCCCCCAGGGCGATGCTCCGCCAGCGTGGTTCTCATATGGTTCCACCCAGCGGGAACTCGGCATCGTGGCTGCGGTGGCCGTCCTGGTGCGGTGTGGGGGGATCAGTCTCCGGGGGGGGGCCTCCATGACAGGCAGGCCTGCGATCGGGGCCACCGATCGGCAGCCATGCGCTATCTGGGGGGGGCCTACCTTCTTCCGCGCCGGCCCGCTGTGTGGGTCCGGCCTGTTTCGCGGGGCCGGCGCCGCAGGTGGCCGCCACCCGCATGCGCGGACCCACGGCAGGAGGTGCAGGGCCCCGAAACGACAGCAGGAGCTGCGCGCCGCATGGCGGGGCCCTGCAACCCCCTTAAAAATGGAAAATCACCCTGGACTTTTTTGAAAAATGACCGGAATAATTTGCGCCTGTTTTCTGGCGGGCATGGGGAGATACCCCCATTTTTTGAGCATCCCGGCCATTATCATAGAACCATAGAAACGTTATGGCGAAAAAAGAGGCTATTTAGCCCATAATTTCTGTGCCAGCCGACTTGCATTTATGTAGCACCTATAATACAATAAAACTTCTCAGGACACAGGAGCATCACACTAAAATCTGGTGTGACATTATCAAGACAGTTGACCAAAACCTTCTTATTTTTTGTGGGCATCTTAAAGGACAGGCAGAGAGACTATTAGGCTGAAGGAGAGAATTCTAGAACCTCCAGCCCAGATGGCTGAAAGCATGGGCCCATGTGTTGGAGTAATTAGGGGGCTGAATCAAGGGGCTGAGACCTTGCAAGGCTGTTGAAATGGGGATGTTTACAGAGTTAGTGAGGTATAAGGCCACAGAGGGATATGAAAAAAGAGTGAGCTATGTGGCTCCTTGAGTCTACTTAGTTATTTGATAAACTCATCGCCGATCCTCAACCTCATTTCCACTTTCCCCATTAGATTTACAACCCTTAATTTCTCCTCAACTCAATCCGAGGTGGCTGCTTCTATATCCTGAGACCAAGTTCAAGGCTTTTCCCCGAGGGAATCTTTTATGCTTCAATTAAATCATCTCTAACTCTACTAAACTCCGGAGAATATGGGGTTATTTTACTCAATCTCTTCTTCATAAGTCAACTCTGTCATTCCAAGAATCAGTGTAGTGAACCTTTGTTGCTCCCCTTCTAAAACAAATATATCCTTCCTTAAGTACAAAGATCAGAACTGTATACAGTACTCAAAATGTGATCTGACCAAAGCCCTGTACTATTGCAGCAGAAATTCTCTATTTTCTTACTTCATTCCCCTTGCCAAAAAATACCTACGGACCATTTGCCTTCTTTATTTACTGCTGTGACTGCATGTTAACTTCCTGTGTATATTATATAAGAACATCCAAACCTCTCTTAACACCAACATTTGATACGATTTAAAAATATTCTGTTTTCTACTCTTCACCCTCTCAAAGTGAATAACGTCACATTTCCCCACATTACGGTTCGTCTGTCAACTTTCATGCCCACTCACTTAACCTACCAGATCTCTTTGAAGCCTCATTGCATTCTCCTCAACTTACTTTACAACCTAGCATTGTACCGTGAGCAAACTTGGATACATTACAATTCAATCCTTTCAACTAAGTCATTGATGCATATGCTTATAAACTATATATAGATATACTGATCGCTATTTATAATTTTTTTAAAAATCTGATAAAAGACCTTTAAAATGGCTGAAATTATGTCTGTCTGTGACCCCTGAACTAAAGAAGCTACTTGGAAGTTTTAGGAAAACTCACATCTCGTTACCTCTTAAGAGCCATTTCCAACTCCCTGTGGACTGTATAGCTTAATTTGAAAGCGAGCTACACAAAGGCTACCTGCATTTAATAAGCCAGGCTTGTCGGAAGGAGGTGGATCGTCTGCAAAGACAAAAGCCTCACAAGCTTCCATCAATTGCTAATGGCTGAGACATTTAACAGTTGTTGGAATCCAGATGATGGATAAATATCCTTTGTCAAAGATGGTGGAAATTTGGGAGTCATGTGACATGGGCATCTAAAGTGAAACAATATTGGCTTGTGGAACTGCATAGCTCAGTCTGGTTTTGCATCTGACTAGCAGCCTCACAGAAAAAGAGCTCTGCCCCACATTGAACACCTGGATCCATCTATGCTGCTTTTGTTGGAATTTCTGTGCCATCGCCGACAAGAATGATTCATCTCTGTGGGCCTATCTCATTGTATGAAGTTAACATCACCAGAAAAATGAATTTCACAACATCGGTTTCAGCCTGCTGAACTCTGTGTTGGAATACCTCATTGGACATTCATTTTAGACACTGGAACTCGCATAAAGTAATATTTCTTTCTTCTGTGGTGTCTGTACTGTGAACCATTCTTTTCTCTATCCTTCTCTTTATTTTGTAAATGGAAGGGGAATATTGCGAACACTCTTTTCATGTTTACAATGTATGCAAATAAACTAATCCTTTGAGATCATCCTATCGAATAGAAAATTGCATCATGCCACAAAGCAAGGGGTTGGGAATACGCCATGGTTTACAAAGAGGGAAACACTTTTATGTTTATGGATAGGAGGTGAGAGGAGAAATTAGTGTTGTTTAACATAACTCCCCTCCTGCCTGTAACACCTGTTTATTCCAACTGGTGTCAAAGGCTTCAGACAGACTGAGAAGTACAAGGAGAGATAGCTTACCTTTGGTACAGTCACATACAATGGGTGGGATTTTTCGACCGCTCTTGCCAGAGGGATCTTCTGGCCCTGCCGACTGCCATCTCCCGCTATGCGTTCTTCAGCGGCAGAGGGTATGAACAACAGGAAACCCCGTTAACAGCAACGGGAAAGGGACCAGATGATCCCCCACCTGCCAATGGCGTGTCACCTCTGCTGCTGCAAAACCCACCGCAATGGGAGGTAGGCTGGGGGTTGGGGAGGGGACAGAAAATCTATGGTCAATGATGACTTTAATAAGAGTTATTTCTGTACTATGGCACTTGCTATAATCAATCATTTGAAACTGAAGCTCTGGGAAAGATAGGTATGAATTTGGCAGGTGGCAACATGTTCAAGGACGATGGAGAGGAAAGGGAAGTTAAAGATGGGATGGTTGTTTGTGGAGGGATCAAGGATTGATATTTGAAGGGGGGAGGTGATAGCTGCAGATTTGAAGGAGGATCCAGTACCTGAGGAGAAAGAACTGCTAACAACGCCAGTCAACATGGTAGCCAAGAAGAGAGGTTGGGTGGTCAGAGGTTTAGCAAGAATATGGTCGCGAGAGCAGGAAATGAATCTCAAGTACAAGATGAGCTGGTAGAGTACGTGAGGGCAGATAGGAGAGAAACTAGAGCAAGATAAGAGCTTACTTCTACAGCAGGAAAACCTTAGAGGAAGTCAAGCTTGGTGGGCTACAAGAAGGACAAAAATGACAGAGACAACTGGTGGTTTTAGTAACAAAGGCCGGAATTTTCTGGCCCCACCTGCTGGCGTGATCTTCAAGTCCTGTCGAAGTGAATGAACCTTTAAAAGGTTCAAGGGGCCTGGGAATTTTGCCCAAAGAGTATATAACCTCCCTGCACTTGTTGAATGTGTTGGTGGAACAGAAGAGGAGAGGTGTTTAAGAAGAAAGGAAAGAATCAAGGGACTACCTTTGCATTGCGGGAATAGTGAGCCATCTCGACAGATTAGAGAAGGTCATGATTGTGCTTTATGTAGTCCAGCCAGATTTGCTGGCAAATGGCGAAACCAATAGTCTGTGTAGCTGTTCAAACCTGCACCACTTGGATTTAAGGGAGTGGAGATGAGGGATGTACCGGGGTGAGAGAGGTAATGGTTTTAATGGGGTCTGGGGAATTGAATATGGAGGAAAGGGTGTGGTTGAGCAGATCAGCAGATTCAGAAATATCCTAGTGAAGGGGTTACTGATGATAATGTCATTGTGAAAGTCCAGTTGTAAGTGAATTGGGAAATAACTTATTACAAGGGGGTTCACAGAAGTAAATAGGTTTGGAAGGGGAAATGGGGTAAATTAAATTAATATTAAATAAATTTAAGGTACAAGGAACATTTTTGATAACTATGATTAGAACTATTTATGTGTGTGGTGAAAACTGTCATGCACTTGTTGAGCCCAATGGCTTGTTTTTTTAATTAGAACCCTACTATATATTTAGGTTATCTGATGGTTTCTAAGAATTAGTGGTGCATTTGTTTAGCATTTTCCCCAAAGACATCTATAACAAGCAAACTGCTAGAACCCAGCTGTTAAAAGCTTTCCATTTTCCCCAAAGGACATTTCCTAACTGAGCCTGACGGTTGTATTGTTTTCTTCAAAACTTGTTTCAGAAGTTTATTGGAACTTTGGGGTGGCACGGTGGCTAGCATTGCTGTCTCATAGCATCAAGCACCTGGGTTCGATTCCAGCCTTGGGATAACTGTGGAGTTTGCGCATCCTCCCAGTGTCTGCGTGGGTTTCCCTCGGGTGCTCCAGTTTTCTCAAACTTACAAAGATGTGCGGGTTAAGTGGATTGGCCATTCTAAATTGTCCCACAGGTTAGGTGGTGTTACGGGGATTAGGGCAGCGGATTGGGCCGAGGGAGGATGCTCAGTGTGGACTCGATGGGCTGAATGACCTCCTTCCCCACTGTAGGGATTCTATGATTTTATGAATTGGCAGGCAGGAGATTCCTTGGAGCTGTTCCCGCTCTGTGGATGTTATTTTACTGGAAATCTCATGAAGACAGGGAAGTTGCCAGGGTTTAGAAATAAAACAATACTGGGGCTGTAGTGAGATTTATTAGATTTATTAGATTGAGATAATGACAGTGAGATGCTTGTATTTGGGATTTTAACCCTTTGTGTTACTATGATAGACAAAAGTAGATGCAGGCACCTGTTTGAGTTAGTTGTAATACCCAATTATATTTGTAACTTTGAATGCAGCTACCAATTAGTTTATACACTCATGGAGAAGGTTTGTTTGTTACACTGAAAACCATCCGTACGAGAGAAGTCAACACACACGGGAAAATATAAGGAACAAAATTAATAATTGATAATCGCACAGGCTGCCCCGGGCCACCTAATACAGCAGGATGCCCAAACAAGTATTGCAGGTCACTGGCAGTGAAGCTCGAGTCCGAGACAGTCTTGGGCTTTGTGTCAACAGCAGCAGGTGGATGGCTGGCATACCTCTGAAGACAACAACACAAAAACCACAACACAAGATTGAGAGTCCCATCACAGCTCACATGCCTGCAGACCAGAGGCTAGATTTTGATTTTTGGCACCCCCACTATTGGAAAAGGCTTGTTGCTATCGACCCTGTCCATACCTCTCATAATTTTGTAGACCTCAATCAGGTCCCCCCCCCTCAACCTCCGTCTTTCCAACGAACTGGCACTGCGTTCCTGTGACCTCCGTGTTCCCAATCCATTGTCTTAACTCCCTCCCCTGAATGCTGAACATTCAACCAATGTTTATACTTTCCAGTGGCCTTCCCTGCTCTACTAATAACAGTTGCATCCTTCCATTGACTAGACCCTTCAGGCAAGTATGTCACTTTTGTACCAACTTTTGGCAGTTGCCCTTTCGGAAAAAGGGCCTGTTCTAATTCATCAGAAGTGCTGTGTTCCTCCACAGAAACCCTGTCTATATCAGTTAATCGGTCCTCATAGTTCTGTAACACATGCGTACCAGATGAATCTGGTTCCTCGTCATGTCTGTCTGCTCTGTCTAAGTTTAAAAATGTGTAATCTGTACCCATTATCCTTGATGAATGTACCCTAACAGTTTGATTACCATGTTGCAAAATAATTGTTTTGCCATCTATGCCTATGATCTTCCCTGGGCCTTTCCATTCATTAGAATTGTCTCTCTTATAGTATACCATGCCTCCTTGCTGAAAAACGGCATCTGCTGGCCGTACGTTATGTCTTAAAGCTCTGTGAATACTTTCAGAGACTTCTGCTTCCAAAAAAGCTTTTCTACTGCGATGTAATGCATTTAAATGTTCAGCAAAACCAGAGCAAATTGTAGTCCCCTCCCAAGCTGGAGGCTGGTCATCCAAAATGGACGGAATTTTATGATTTCTACCAAACACTAATTGATAAGGACTATAGCCCCCAACCATCTGCAATGAATTCTTTGCATTTACTGCCCATGCTAAAGCTGAATTTAGCCTGCAATTTGGTCGATCTGCCAAAATTTTCCGAAGCATGTCATCGATGACAGCATGATTTCTTTCGCAGACACCATTACTAAATGGGCTTTCTGCAGCCGTATTCATAACTCTGATATTCATGTTTTCACACATATCCCTAAACTCATCATTAGCAAATTCTCCCCCATTGTCCGTAAGGAATTTTGACGGTGGACCCATTCCTGTCCCTATCCATTTTTCCACGATTTGATCCAGAATTAATCCCTTTTCTTTACTTCGTATAATCGTTGATTGACTAAATCTGGTTGCTAAATCTACAAAATGCAGAATAAATATATTATTTGCTTTATCCCAGATCTTAAGGTCCATGGCCACAATGTCGTTAAAATCCCTGGCCAAAGGTAGGGTAACTATCGGTCGTGTTGGTGTCCTTCTGTACTTCCTACAAACTTCACAGCGGTCACTAACCTGTTCTATCAGTTTAGTAAAGTCGTTATCCATTACCCCTGCATCCTTTAATACATTTTTCAGCCTCCGAGGAGACGGATGTGCAAATTGCCTATGCAGTTTTAATACCACAAGCTTTTTATCAGCTAAAGTCCCATATTCAACTGCCATTAACACATCCTTAACCACTCTACTTGAAATATTATTTGTCAGTAATGGAATACAATAGTGTCTCGACTGTGTAAATTGTAAGTCCACCGTCTTTCCAAAAACTGTTGCCTTATCCTGTTCCATATCCAGTTTCATGTGTGCTTTCTTCATCGACGGTCTGCTCAGAAGCAAAAGGTGTCTCCCTTGATACAACATCCATGCTAATGAAATGATTCACTCCGGCAATATTGCAAGGGATCACCACTCTTTTCAGCGAATTCAGAGTATTATCATCCCCAAACCTGAAACTTGTGGAACTTTCAAATTCCTTAACCTTGTTACGATTTTCAGCATTCAAAGAGTCCAGGTAACATTTAACCAGTCAATTCCACACACAGTAGATGTGCAGCCACTGTCCAATACAGCACAGTTGAAGGATTCTGCAACCAACACCCTCATTACTGGCGTAAAACTGCTTGTTAATAGGACAATGCCTTCTTTCTGGTCACTATCTTTTTCCTCTTCTGACTCTTCCGTGTCATGTGTCGCTTCAAACACTCTATCATAACAAGTTGGACAGTTGAAAGCTTAATGGTATTGAGAGTCACATCGAAAACATCGATTTATCATGCCCCGTGCATTTCTGGGCTTCATCTTCCTATTGTAGGTTCTAACTGGGTTTCTGTCTTCATAATCTCCTTGTCTCGGTCTCCTTCCATAGTCTTGAGCCCTGTTCATAGCCATACGATTTCGCCATCCTGTTAGTAGTGTATCTTCCATATTCTGCCTTATTGCAGGCTGATCTATTTGGGTCATCAGAGCCATTGGAATTGAATGTTTCCCCAGAAACCTTTGTAAAGCTTTTGTCATCTGTTCGAATAAGGTATCCTTATCAGTAAACTGAACTCCTGTCAAAACCAGGAGCCTATCCATGTTGCTCACTCTAGCACAGTCAAGTAATTTAAAGGCCAACACAGACTGTGGAAATTCCAGGTTGGGTTTCTGCAGTCTTTTATATAGTCTGCCAAATTCCATTATATAGTCTTCCATGGAGATATCCTCCATTTTCCAGAACTTATCAAAATCCGACCATGTTTCAGCCGCACTTAACAAGTCATCTTTCTTGTAAATCTTATCCATATAATGTAATAAAGTCTCCAGACCTTCTTCTGAGTCTAACTCTTCCAATTCCAGCTCAGAAAGCACTTTGTTTCGGATTTTACTGCCATATGGTAGAGAAAGAACCAATGCCATACCTTGTTTTCTCTTTCCCAAAGCAGTTACCTTAGTCCACATAACTACTGCACTTCTCCATTGGTCGTACGATTCCCTTTCAGAAAATAAGGGAGGATAGTCATATCCAGCCATCTTTATCCTCGGTTCAGCCATATATCCCTTTTGTTTTTTTCTTTTCTCACTCACTCCTTGGTTTGATCTGGAAAGTTGTATCTTTCAACCCGTCACATTTACACAGCAACCATCCTCTGCTGCCAATTGTTAGACGTTTTAGTTGCTGTGATATGAAGAGTCTAAAGTTCTGTTCCTTTTTCACAAACACACATTTATTTCCTTCCAACAGCCTTTGCACAAAACTCTCACTATACATCACCTGACAGAGGGCACCTGAAGCCCCTTTACATATCAGTGTCAATTAATGGATACTTAACATAAATGAGACAACTAATTGCAATGTCTCTTAACCCATTACTGAACATGTCCCTCTCCTTGGTGAATACCGATGCAAAGTACTCATTAAGAATCTCACCCATTTCCTGACTCCACGCATAAATTCCCTCTTTCGTCTCTGAGTGGGCCAATCCTTTCTCTAGTTACCCTCTTGCTCCTTATATACAAATTAAAGGCTTTGGGATTTTCCTTAACCCTGTTAGCCAAAGATATTTCATGACCCTTTTTATCCCTCTTTATTGCGCGTTTGAGATTTGTCCTACTTTCCCGATATTCCTCCAAAGCTTCATCAATTTTAAGTCGCCTAGATCTTATGTATGCTTCCTTTTTCATCTTAGCTAGTCTCACAATTCCACCCGTCATCCATGGTTCCCCAATCTTGCCATTTCTAGCCCTCATTTTCACAGGGACATGTCCGTCCTGCACTCTAATCAACCTTTCCTTAAAAGACTCCCACATTTCAAATGTGGATTTACCCTTAAACAGCTGCTCCCAATCCACATTCCCTAGCTCCTGCTGAATTTTGTTATACTTGGCCTTTCCCCAATTGAGCCCTCTTCCTTTAAGACCACTCTCGTCTTTGTCCATGAGTATTCTAAAACTTACGGAATTGTGATCGCTATTCCCAAAGTAATCACCGACTGAAACTTCAACAACCTGGCCGGGATCATTCCCCAATACCAGGCCCAGTATTGTCCCTTCCCGAGTTGGACTATTTACATACTGCTCTAAAAAACTCTCCTGGATGCTCCTTAGAAATTCTGCTCCATCTACGCCTCCAACACTACATGAGTCACATTCAATGTTGGGGAAGTTAAAATCTCCCATCACGACCACCCTATTGCTCCTACATTTTTCTATAATCTGTCCACATATTTGTACCTTTACTTCTCTCTCGCTTTTGGGAGGCCTGTAGTAAAGTCCCAACAATGTTACTGCACCCTTCCTGTTTCTTAGCTCTACCCATATTGCCTCAGTGCTCGAATCCTCCATCGTGCCCTCCTTAATCACGGCTGTGATATCATCTCTGACCAGTAATGCAACTCCTCCACCCCTTTTACCTCCCTCTCTATCCCTCCTGAAGCATCTATACCATGAGATATTTAGTTGCCAGTCTTGCCCTTCCCTCAACCAAGTCTCAGTAATACCAATAACATCATTTTCCCAGGTACTAATCCAAGCCCTAAGTTCATCTGCCTTACCTGCTGCACTTCTCACATTGAAACAAATGCACCTCAGACCACCTGTCCCTTTGTGTTCATCATCTGGTTGGGCCGAAGGGCCTGTTTCCATGCTGTAAACTTCTATGATTCTATGATTCTATGATCTCTTCTCTGTCTACTCTACCCCTTAGTCACATTGAGTTTATTGTCTAGTACCTTACTGGCTTGAGTTGCTGCCTCTTTACTGACTTCTAACTTACTAATCTGGTTCCCATCCCCCTGCCACATTAGTTTAAAACCTCCCCAACAGTGTTAGCAAAAGCACCCCCGAGGACATTGATTCCAGTCTTGCCCAGGTGTAGACCATCCGATTTGTAATAGTCCCACCGCCCCCAGAATCGGTTCCAATGTCCCAAAAATCTGAACCCCCTCCCTCCTGCACCATCTCTCAAGCCACGTATTCATTCTGACTATTCTTGAATTTCTACTCTGACTGTCTCGTGGCACTGGTAGCAATCCTGAGATTATTACCTTTGAGGTCCTACTTTTTAACTTATCTCCTAACTCCCTAAATTCTGATTGCAGGACCTCATCCCGTTTTTTACCTATATCGTTGGTGCCTATACACCATGACAACTGGCTGTTCACCCTCCCCCTTTCTGTATGTCCTACAGCTGATCTGAGACATCCCTGATCCGTGCACCCGGGAGGCAGCATACCATTCGGGAGTCTCGTTTTCGACCACAGAAACGCCTGTCTACTCCCCTTACGATTGAATCCCCTATGACTATAGCCCTGCCAGTCTTTTTCCCGCCCTTCTGTGCAGCAGAGCCAGCCACAGTGCCATGAGCCTGGCTACTACTGCCTTCCCCTGGTGAGTCATCTCCCCCAACAATATCCAAAACGGTATACCTGTTTTGGAGGGAGTTGACTGCAGGGGACACCTGCACTGCATTCCTGCTCTTTCTCTGCCTTTTGGTCACCCATTTCCGGTCTCCCTCACCAATCCTAATCTGCGGTGTGACCAACTTACTGGACGTGCTATCCACGATCTCCTCAGCATCGCGGATGCTCCAAAGTGAGTCCATCCGCAGCTCCAGAGCTGTCATGCGGTCTAACAGGAGCTGCAGCTGGACACACTTCCCGCACATGAAGGAGTCAGGGGCATCGGCCGTGTCCCTGAACTCCCACATTGAGCACGAGGAGCATAACACGGGTCTGGGATCTCCTGCCATTTTTACACTTTACCGTAACTGATTACAAATATAATATCAAATAATGAATAAGTGAAAGGAATAAAGATTTTACTTACCAATCACAATACGTACCAACACACGAAGATTAAATTTCTCCCAGCTACTGCTAATTGGAGCACTTTCCTTACCAACCAATCAGGTCACTGCTTTGCTGTGATGTCACTCTTCAAGGTAAGTTTTTAAAGAGGAAATCTTACCTTCCCGACAGACCCCTGGCCACTGCTCCCGCCGAAAATCTGAAGGCCGCTTCTCCGGCAGCTGTGTCCCCGCCGCTCTCCTCGCGCTCTTTTATCCTGTGCCCCGCTGCTCTCCTCGCGCTCTTTTATCCTGTGTCCCCACCGCTCACCTCGCGCTCTTTCACTGTGTCCCCGCCACTCTCCTTGCGCTCTTTTATCCTGTGTCCCCGCGGCTCTCCTCGCGTTCTTTCACTGAGTCTCCGCCGCTCTTTCACTGAGTCCCCGCCGCTCTCCTCGCACTCTTTCACTGCAGGCTGTGACGACACGGTTCAACTTCTTTCTACTTCTACCTGCCCTGGAGTCTCCCTCTTGATCTGTACTCTGCTGGGATCCTTACAGTGATTGTCTTTTTTTTTGGTTAGAGGAGGAGGTAGGGAGAGAAACACTGAAGAAGTGTTTTGGGTTTAACAGTAACTTGACAACAGCTCCTCCACAAACCACCTTCACGATACGGTGACCGCAATGCACTTATGCAAATTGTCCCCACAACAGCCAATCAGCAGCTCCGCTCTACTGCCCTCTGCTGGATGCTTGCCTTGACTTGAACACCTAGGATGTCTTGCTCAGGTACACTTTCTGGATGCAATGACCGCAATGCACTGATGCAAATATTCCCCGCAACAGACAATCAGCAGCTCCGCTCTACTGCCCTCTGCTGGATTGTCCCAACAAAACTGTAACTTGGGCCCCTGGTGACATCATGGGCGGGTTTATCCCGCAACTGTCAGGATGGCCCCACGCCGGCGCCAAGAGCAGCGTGAACCACTCCGGCGTCGAGCCGACCAGAAGGTGCGAAATCCTCCTCACTTCTGGGGGCAGGGTCGATGCCGGAGGGGTTAGCGCCGCACCAACCGGCGGTGAAGGGCCAGCGCGAGTTGGCACATGCGCAGAACCGCCTGCATGGTTCCGCGCATGCGCAGACCTGCCGGCATGTTCCTGCGCATGCGCAGGGGGGTTCTTCTCCGCGTTGGCCATGGCGGAGCCCAACAGAGGCCGGCGCGGAAGGAAATAGTGCCCCCACAGCATAGGCCCGCCCGCAGATCGGTGGGCCCCGATCGTGGGCCAGGCCACCATGCCCCCCCCCCCCGGGGCTGGACCCCCACGCCCACCCGGGGACTCACCAAGCTGGCCTACAAGCCAGGTCCTGCCGTGATGGACCATGTCCATTTCACGCCAGCGGGACTGACCGAAACGGGCAGCAGCTCGGCCCATCAGGGCCGGGAGAATTGCCGGGGGGCCGCTGCCAACGGCGTGATCCCTGCCCCGCCCGAAAACCGGCGCCGCAGAATTCGGCAGCCGTCGTCGGATCCGAGGGACGGGATTCACGCCGCCCCCCCCGGCAATTCTCCGACCTAGCGGGAGTCGGAGAATCCCACCCATCCATATAACTATCATATGCAAAATCAAGAGACCCATCGACAGCTCCAAGAAAAAGCCCCTTAAAATGGCTGCAGCATTGTTGGTGGTATTAACAGGATGCTAAGTCTACTTGAGTCCAATGCCACTTATTAATGCTGACTGAGAGCTTGTTAAAATTGTGCCGTTTGTGCAATTAGTGGACTGAATTAATTGTACTGAAGATGAGTTCTCTGTGCCCTCCCAGCATGTGTAAACATCAGAGGAAGACCCAGCCCTGCTTATCCAGCTTTTCCCATGTCTATTTAATGCCACAAAGCCTTTAAGAACATAGAACAGTACAGCACAGTACAGGCCCTTCAGCCCACGATGTTGTGCCGACCATTTATCCTAATCTAAGATCAACCTAACCTACACCCCTTCAATTTACTGCTGTCCATGTGCCTGTCTAAGAGTCGCTTAAATGTCCCTAATGACTCTGACTCCACCACCTCTGCTGGCAGTGCATTCCACACACCCACCACTCTCTGTGTCAAGAACCTGCCTCTGACATCTCCCCTATACCTTCCTCCAATCACCTTAAAATGATGTCCCCTTGTGACAGCCATTTCCACCCTTGGGAAAAGTCTCTGGCTATCCACTCTATCCATGCCTCTGACCACCTTGTACACCTCTATCAAGTCACCTCTTTGCCTTCTTCGCTCCAGTGAGTAAAGCCCTAGTTCCCTCATGTCTTCTTCATAAGACATGCCCTCCAGTCCAGGCAGCATCCTGGTAAATTTCCTCTATACCCTCTCCAAAGCATCCACAACCTTCCTATAATGAGGAGACCCGAACTAGACACAATATTCCTAGTGTGGTCTAACCAGGGTTTTATAAAGCTGCAGCAAAACCTCACGGCTCTTAAACTCAATCCCCCTTTTAATGAAAGCCAACACATCATACGCCTTCTTACCAACCCTAGCAACCTGGGTGGCAACTTTGAGGGATCTATGTTCGTGGACCCCAAGATCCTTCTGTTCCTCCACACTTCCAGGAATCCTGCCTTTAACCCTGTATTCAGCATTCAAATTCGACCTTCCAAAATGAATCACTTCACATTTATCAAGGTTGAACTCCATCTGCCACTTCTCAGCCCAGCTCTGCATCCTGTCAATGTCCTGTTGTAACCTGCAACAACCCTCAACACTATCTACAACTTCATCAACCTTCATGTCATCGGCAAACTTACTAACCCACCCTTCCACTTCCTCATCCAAGTCATTTATGAAAACCACAAAGAGCAGAGGTCCCAGAACAGATCCTTGCGGGACACCTCTGGTCACTGACCTTCAGGCGGAATGCTTTCCATCTACTACCACTCGCTGTCTTCTTTCGGCCAGCCAATGCTGTATCCAGACAGCCAAATTTCCCTGTATCCCATGCCCCCTAACTTTCTGAATGAGCCAACCATGGGGAACCTTATCAAATGCCTTACTGAAATCCATATACGCCACATCCACTGCCCGACCTTCATCAATGTGTCTCGTCACATCCTCAAAGAGTTCAATGAGGCTTGTGAGGCATGACCTGCCGTTCACAAAGCCATGCTGACTATCTTTAATCAAACTATGTTTTTCTAAATAATCATAAATCCTATCTCTCAGAATACTTTCCAATATTTTGCTCACCACAGACGTAAGACTGATGGGTCTGTAATTCCCAGGGATTTCCCTATTCCCTTTCTTGAATAGGGGAACAACATTTGCCTCCCTCCAATCATCCGGTACTACCCCAGTGGAGAGTAAGGATGCAAAGATCATCGCTAATGGCGCAGCAATCTCCTCCCTCGCTTCCCGTAGTAACCTTGGGTATATCCCGTCAAGCCCAGGGGATTTATCTACCCTGATGCTTTTCAAAATTTCCAGCACATCCTCCTTCTTAATATCAACCTGTTCGAGTCTATTAACCTGGTTCACACTGTTCTCATGGGCAATAAGGTCCCTCTCTCTAGTGAATACTGAAGCAAAATATTCATTTAGGGCCTCCCCCATCTCCTCAGACTCTAGGCACAAGTTCCCTCCACTATCCCTGATCGGCCCTACTCTCACTCTGATCATCCCCTTATTTCTCACATAAGTGTAGAACGCCTTGGGGTTTTCCCTTATCCTTCCCGCCAGAGCTTTTTCATGCCCCCTTCTAGCTCTCCTCAGTCCATTTTTGAGTTCCTTCCTGGCTACCTTGTAACCCTCTAGAGCCGAATCAGATTCTTGCTTCCTCAACCTTACGTAAGCTTCCTTCTTCCTCTTGACTAGATGCTCCACTTCTCTTGTCATCCAAGGCTTCTTCACCTTACCATTCCTTCTTCGTCTCAGTGGGACAAAACTATTCAGCACTCGCAGTAAGTGCTCCTTAAACAACCCCCGCATTACTGTTGTGCATTTCCCCAAGAACAACTGTTCCCACGTTATGCTCCTCAGCTGCTATCTAATAGCAGTATAATTTCCCCTCCCACAATTAAACACCTTCCCATACTGTGTGTTCCTATCCCTCTCCATGACTATGGTAAAGGTCAAGGAGTTGTGGGTACTGTCGCTGAAATGCTCTCGCACCGAGACATCTGACACCTGGCCTGATTCGTTGCCGAGCACCAAGTCCAATATGGCCGCCCCCTAGTCGGCCTATCTACATATTGAGTCAGGAATCCTTCCTGTACACACCTGATGAAATCTGCCCCATCTAAACCATTTGCACGAAGGAGGTTCCAGTCAATATTAGGGAAGTTGAAGTCACCCATGACAACAACTCTGTTACTTCTGCACTTTTCCAAGATCTGACGCCCAATCTGTTCCTCAATCTCTCTGCTGCTATTGGGGGGTCTATAGAAAACTCCCAACAAAGTGACTGCTCCTTTCTTGTTTCTGACTTCCACCCTTACTGACTCAGTAGACAAACCCTCCTCAACTACCTCCTTTTCTGCAGCTGTGGTGCACTCCCTAATTAACAGTACCACTCCCCCTCCTCTTTTACCTCCCTCCCTATTCTTCTTAAAACATCTAAACCCCGGAACAGCTAACAACCATTCCTGCCCCTGTGAAATCCATGTCTCCGTAATGGCCACAACATTGTAGTTCCAAGTACAAATTGGCTTTAGTTGGGCCATCTCCTCTGCCATCCAGCAGGAAGTCTGTCTTCCAAGACTGTCAGTCAATCAAATGGCCAGCAGCTTTCTTGTCTCAGCAGTACCACCAGGAGCAGTGGCTACTGCTGGGACTGCAGCTATCCCAGGTGCCAGTGTGCTATGATGGAGCTGGACTTCAAACTAAGTCCAGGGTCTCACTGGAGCCATGCTGGCACATCCTGGTGAGGTATTATGTGAGTAAAGGCACGAGAGGACATGGCAGGGAAGAGGGAAAGACATGGGGGGAGCAATACATTGAAAAGGGGCGACCAATGTGCACAGGAAACTTGAAAAGTAGTCAACTCTCCTCTTGCCCGGCCGCCAACCCACCCAGTAAAATGTGCTGCGGTGGATATTTAGCGCCACCCTCCCCCAACATGGATAAGATCCCAGTGGTGGTGGGAGAAGGCCCTTAAGTGGCCTTTACTTGGCAATTTAAGGGTTGCGATTAGCCCATGGATGGCGTGGCTCCTGCACCTCCTCCAACACTGGTAAAATTGTGTGTGTGTGTGGGGGGGGGGGGGGTGGGGTTGGTGGGGGTGGGTGGAGAGCAGGGGAGAGAAGGTAAGGGTCGGGAACGGTACCATCGTCATGACACTAAATTTTCCCACGCCCCTCCCTTGGCCATCCCCCCCACCTCAGGGGACCATAATTTTTTTTTAAATGATTGCACTGTGCAATTAATAGGACATGAAAACAAGCCTTTTTGATAGGGTTAAAAAGCAGTACGAACCATAAATGACTGTTCCTGATAATGAAAGATGAATGATTAACCTGAATGAAAGACCAACCTTGCTATTTTAATGGAAGTCATTAACTCATTTAATTTAAACAGATTAATCCTTTGGTTACAACAATAGACCAAGAAATGTTTACATAAATGTATTAAATGTATTCTGCTTTTTTGCCAACAGTAATTGCCATCTTCATATTGAAAAATGTTTCTTTGTACAATCGGTTGACCAGTATTTTAAACAACAAAAGGCGCATAGATATTTCAGAATGACTCTATCAGTTCCACAGTTTTGAGTCAATAATACCAACGTGCCTTTACAACCTCTTGCAGCTGCTAGGAAAAAGAAGGCTTTTTTTTTTAAAAAACAAAGCAACCTCAGGCAAACTTGAACTAACCTCTAATCTGCCCTGGGACAGCAACAGATGCTGTTGTGCTGTTGTGAGCTCATTTTGTTTTGTGTATCAAAATTTTAGTTCATGGAATGAATGTTATGGGCTTTCAGGAAACAAGGGAATGGAAGAAACATTGAACAGCTATTCTTCATCTGTCTTTGAAATCATATAAAAATCCCAAGAATACTTGAAAATCAAGAGGTAAAAGGGAGGGAGGAACTTAAACTAATCACAATGGGGTAGGAATAAGGTACTGGGAAATCAATTAGAGAATAGGCTGACAGGCCCTCTGGACCTCATGGTCTGCATCCCATCATCGTAAAAGAAGTGGTTGCAGAGATAGCAGATGTGAAGCTTGCAATCTTCCAAAATTCCTTAGATTCTGCAAAGGTGGCAGCAGATTGAAAAACCATGGGCCGGATTCTCCGTTCCTGATTCTAAGTGTTGCCGCCGGCACAGGATTTGTGGGCTTTCATGACAGCAAAACTGGCGCCGAACCTGGACCAATTCGGCGAGTGTGGAGGGGCTACGTGGAACACAATCGATTCCGATGTAAAATGGTGCTGGACTCGCTGGGTCCATGGTTGACACTTGGGAGGCTGACAAACTGCAGCCGCATATACACATTACAATCCCCGCACACACGCATCCCAGCCAACAAGATGGCACTGGTTGTGCTGGAGTGCGCTCATACAGTTGGTGGGTCGGCTGGGGCCAGAGGGCACTGAGGTGATATGCATCACTGTAAATCACAAAGGGTTAATGTAGATACACTTGGACTGAGTAAACACTAGAGGGAGCACCAGAGACATCATGACATGCAGACATACAGCTAATGAACACATAGACTAGGACACAACCAAATGGCAGTCAAGATACCCAGAGGAGATACTACCACAAGGGGGCAACCCATATAAAAGGACAGGGCACACATGCTCTTTCTCTTTTCCACAGGCGACACTCAGAGAGACAGGGGCAGATCGGAAGCATCACACCCACTGCATGACTTAGAGCAGACTGGTCAGTTAGACTGAGTTGCTATAGCAAGATTAGCAGGAGAGTTGAACTCGAGTAGGAGAATTGTTAACTGTTCAATAAATGTGTTAAACCTATATCCAAGTCTGAACCTTCCTTTGTCAGAGCATATATCAAGGAAGCAACTTATGCTACATGAAGAAGCATACCACAACAGGCACCGAGGAGGGTGGCCTGGGGGGGGGGGGGGGGGGGGGGGGGGACACCTATACGACCCGTGGCCCTAAGTACACAGTGGGTTGTCAGCGGCATGCGTAGACGCATGGCTGCCTTTCCGGCTGTGGCAATGGTGTTCTGTGCCCATCCACCCCGACCCCACAGTCCACCTCCTGGCCACCCCCCCTGCTACTCCCCCTGGCCCTGGCAGAAGTCACCAGGCCAGCGGCACAACTGTCAGCAAACGATGGCAATGTTGGACACTTCCGTACCCCCTCTCCCTCCCTCAGCAGTCACCTGTTTCCCGATTTTTAAAAGCACAAGTGAACCGCACCATTGGGAACTCAGCCCATCAGAGGCGGAAAATCGTGGAGGCCCCGGAGAATACCGGATAGGGCCCGCTAATGATATGCTAACGCTGTTTACTGTACGTGCATTCCAGACTGCATTTACGCTGCTGTCGAAGTGACGGAGAATTGCAATTTGGAGTCAAATCGGCGCCCGCCGCGATTTTGGCATGGAACCTCCGCCCAATCCCGTTTTCCGTTTTCGGCGTCAGTCAATGGAGAATCCCACCCTGCGTATGTGACACCAATATTCAAGAAATGAAGGAGACAGAAAGCAGAAACTTCAGGCTGGTTAGCCTAACATCTGCCATAGGGAAAATACTAAAATCCATTATTAATTGCACAATATTTATAAAATCATAATATAATTAGGCAGAGTCAACATGGCTTTGTGAAACACAAATCAGTTTCAACTAATTTATTAGAATTCTTTGAGGAAGTAACAAGGTGGATAAAGGGAACCTGCAGATGTGGTGCATCTGGATTTCCAAAGGTATTTGATAAGAGGTCACATCAAGGGTTACTCTACAAAATAAGAGCTTGTGGCGTAGAGGGTAACATAACAACATGGATAGAGAACTGGTTGGCGAAGAGGAAAAAGAGAATAAGAATACATGGGTCATTATCGGGTTGGCAAACTGTTACTAGGAAAGTACCACAGGGATCAGCGTTTGGGCCTCACTATTTACAGTCTACACCAATGACTTGGGTGAAGGGGTCGAATATTAAATTTACTGGTGACACAAAGATAGGTAGGAAAGTAAGTTGTCAAGGGGGCATAATTGGTTAAATCTGCAGTCAGGAAAGTTTCTGACTCAGCAAACCCGATTCAGGAAAAAGTTCCCCACTATTCAGATTTCAGTTCCTTGGTTGGAGAAGGTGGGTCAGGTGTAGTAGCGAGGAGTCTCGCCCCTTTAAGGGGCATTCTCTGAGGGAAGGGTCATGTGACCCACTCGTCCAATCAGGAGCTGAGAATTCACTGGGATTTGTCCCAACAGTTGGACTCTGGAGCTTGTAGTGATCTCTGTATCTGTATATACATAAGGGGTTAATGTACAGTCATTACAGTTAAATGATCACCAGAGGGCAACACTAACAGTGGGTATAAAAACAGACTCAATCTGTTTTCCCATCTCTCTTCGGGTGTGTTGTGGCTAGAGAACAGAAGTGTATAGTTAGATCAGAGTGCATAGTATAATATTCATCGTTTATCTAATTCTATCTTGTTTAATTTAACTACTAGTAAAAGTATTGAAGAATCAAATTCACAAGTTAATTGATTAGTTACTCAATACATTATTTGCTATCACTGGACGACTTTGAGTATTCATCAACATCAAAGTTAGTACATCTCGGCATAAACAAATGAGTAACATATATTACTCTAAGTAATATAACAGAGCTGAGTATGGAAAAAATGTTTTAAAGCATTCTATGAATAGTTGTTTATAGTTGTAATTAAATGTTGTTTCTGAGAGGTTAACTGGTGGAGCCAATTCTTGAAATTATTACATTGGCAATGAGGTAAAGTCCAGCGACTCAGACTGTAAGTACAACTGCAAGAATTGCATGAACGAGTCTGCAAGAGGACAATTGAAATGCATCCTTTCGGGAAACTAGAGCCATTCGATCCTGCTACAAAAGATTGGATACAATATGTGGAAAGCTTTTGTAAGGGGCAACGAAGAATTCACACCAAGTTGTAGAGAAAAACGAAATATACCTTATTTAACATGTTTTTTAATAAATTTAGAGTACCCAATTCTTGTTTTCCAATTAAGGGGCGATTTAGCGTTGGCCAATCCACCTACCCTGCACATGTTTGTGTTGTGGGGGTGTAACCCATGCAGACAAGGGGAGAATATTGAATGGCGGCATGGTAGCACAGTGGTAAGCACTGTTGCTTCATAGCGCCAGGGTTCCAGGTTTGGTTCTGGCCTGGGTCACTGTCTGTGCGGAGTCTGCACGTTCTCCCCGTGTCTCCGTGGGTTTACTCCGGGTGCTCTGGTTTCCTCCAACAAGTTCCGAAAGATGTGCTTGTTAGGTGAATTGGACGTTCTGAATTCTCCCTCAATGTACTCGAACAGGCCGGAGTGTGCCGAATAGGGGCTTTTCACAGTAACTTCATTGCAGTGTTAATATAAACCTACTTGTGACAATAATAAAGATTATTATTATTTTTAAAAATATATATATTTAGAATACCCAATTCATTTTATCAAATTAAGGGGCAATTTAGCGTGGCCAATCCACCTACCCTGCACATCTTTGTAACAATAATAATATTTAGGGGCACCCCGGCACTTCCAACCGACTAATGATACATCATTGTGGCCACTGCTAAACATTTCACCTGCTGCCAACTTAATAATAATCTTTTATTGTCACAAGTATGAAGTCACTGTGAAAAGCCCCGAGTCGCCATATTCCGGCGCCTGTTCAGGTAAGCTGGTACGGGAATTGATGAATATAGTGCCAGTATTTCTGTTAATAAGTCTGATATTTTAGTAACAGTGGAGGAGTTGTGAAAGGTGGTCATGAAGTAGAACTGAGTGTCATCAGCGTACATGTGAAATCCTTCAGATGATGTCATCGAGGGGGAGTATGTCAGTGAGAAATAGGAGGGGGTCAAGGATACATCCTTGGGGACAACAGAGGTTACAGTGCATGAGTGGGAAGAGGAGCAATTTCAAATGAGTCTCTAGCTAACATTAGTTGGATAAGAATGAAACCGCATGAGAGCATTTCCACTCAACTCTATGACATTTGAGAGGAGACTAGTACCCTTTGTGGGAGGTCAAGTGTTCCAATGGGAGATGTTAGGTGCCCTTTGGAATTGTTTAAATTTGACCTGAATGTGTGGAAAAATGGATAAACTCAGTGGGACTGTTAAACTATCAAGGCATTTAAATCCCCAAACTCTTCAACAGTTTGACAAAAATCAGGTTTCAGTTGAAACATAAATCAGTAATTTCACGAGCTGTTGACATAAGCATGGGGGTTATCATCATAGTATTAGTGCTGCATGACTGATTCCACAACCTACATCAGATAGGTTCACAGTTTGATTTACAACTACAAGGGATTGTACAGTCTATCATGTGGGGTTATGAGTACACATGAGAACAAATATTTGTTCCTTGAATTTGAATGAGGTGCTTATTTCATTTGGGATTAAGTACTTTGAGCAAATGATTGTTTTTATAAAGGATTTAAAATATGAAGAAATTTTAATGCGGACCGGAGAATCATAGCCAGTCGCGCACGCGGGGTCGACACAGCGCCAGTCGGGGGCCATTGAAAGAGGTTCCCACAGCAATTCTCAGCCTGCAGCAGGCCGAGTTCCCGCCGGCGTGATTCACTCATGGGGCGCGATTCTGCGACCCCCCCACCGGGTCGGAGAATCGCCGGGGGCTGGGCCGCCGCCCCCGCCGTGTCCCGAATTCTCCACCACCAGAGATTCGGCGGGGGCGGGAATCGCGCCGCGCCGGTTGGCAAGTCAACCCCCAGCGATTCTCCGGCCCACGATGGGCCGAAGTCCCGCTGCTGTCAACCCTCTCCCGCCGGCATGGATTAAACCAACTTTTGAACGGCGGGACAAGGTGGCGCGGGCGGGCTCCGGGGTCCTGGGGGGGGGGCGCGGGGCGATCTGGTCTCGGGGGGTGACCCGACGGTGGCCTGGCCCACGATCGGGGCCCACCGGTCCGCGGGCGGGCCTGTGCCATGATGGCACTCTTTTTCTTCTGCCTTCACCATGGTCTTCACTATGGCGGAGGCGGAAGAGACCCCCTGCCCTGCGCATGCGCTCCCATGCATGCGTCGCCCGGCGAAGACCTTTCGGCGTCGGCGCCAAAGGCCTTTCCCGCCAGCCAGCGGAGCGGAAACCACTCCGGCACGGGCCTAGCCCCTCAAGGTGAGGGCTTGGCCCCTAAAGGTGCGGAGACGTCCGCACATTTGGGGAGGCCCGACACCGGAGTGGTTCCCACCACTCCATTATGCCGGAACCCCCCGCCCCGCCGGGTAGGTGAGAATCCCGCCCATGGTTCCACCTGGCGGGCACTCAGAGTGGCGGCTGCGGATCTGGGGAGGGCCTATATTGTTGGGGCCGGCTTGGTATGTCGCCCGCCAGTTGTGCGGGGCCGCCACCACGACTAAAGACAGCTGAGTGGATTGTTGTCGATAGTTCACTGGGTTCATCATTGTGCCTACTATCTTTATGGCCTCCCCCACATATGCCATCATACAATCATTGAATTTTACAGTGCAGAAGGAGGCCATTCGGCCCATCAATTCTGCAACGGCCTTTGGAAAGAGCTTAAACCCACACTTCCATCCCACCCCCTTAACCCAGTAACCCGATTTAACCTTTTTGGACAGGAAGGGCAATTTATCATGGCCAATCCACCTAACCTGCACATCTTTGGACTGTGGGAAGAAACCGGAGCACCCGGAGGAAACTCACGCAGACATGGGGAGAACGTGCATACTCCGCACAGACAGTGACCCATGCCGGAATCGAACCTGGGACCCTGGAGCTGAGAAGCAACTGTGCTAACCACTGTGCTACCGTGCTGCCTGGACCATCAGCCTAGTCCCAGTGTTCTTCAATCTAAGGGGTGGAACCCTTCTTGAAGGTACCGGTAGGTCTGCTCCACCATCACAGTGGCTGAGGCCCCAGTGTTCACTTCAATCCGTAACGCCCTTCCGTTTACCACTCACTCCACTTTGCCCTCTTTTACATTATTGACAAACATAATTTTACGCTCTGCCTCAGGACCATCTTCCATATGGTATACTGGTGCTGTACTGTGCGATCTACAAGTGCTAGACAGGCTCTGCTTATACTTGCCCTTATGTCTCATGTCCTTTCTTGCCCACACCTGAATCATTCAACTTCCCTATACCTGCATACATCTGGGGGGGTGGACCTCCGGTTGAATTAAACTTGTAACGCTGTAGAGTTATTGGGGGCTTGGGGTGATATCGCCCTTTGAGTAACCCTGTGATCTCTGTGTATGTTTTGGTATTGAGAGCATCCTGGAGCGTTAAGCTTCGAAACAGGGGCAGCAGGGTGGCGCAGTGGTTAGTGCTGCTTCCTCACGGCGCCAAGGTCCCAAGTTCGATCCCGGCTCTGGGTCACTGTCCGTATGGAGTTTGCACATTCTCCCCGCACATCCCTGGTGATGCAGTAATCAAGCAATGTTTGGGACTCAGGATTGGGCAGCAAAGGATTATACTACATCGAGACAGTTAACTCCAGTATCAGTAACCCACTCCATTATAGAAAACTTATCAGGTTGATTTTTTAACAAACGTCTCGCACATTAACATTAGTGATGTTGATGGAGGCTGGGGAGAAGGCCTGCACGTTATCCTCAATGAATTATAATCACACCCAGTCGACGGAGTGCTCATTTAGAAAATGGGAAGAGAACAAATTGATTTTCAAGGTTGCTTGCTTTCGATTGTTCCTAATTGCGTATCTGATGGGGGCATTTAAAATTCTCTTTTTAGCCCAAGTGGAAAGGATACGAATTTAACTTTTTCCATCTTCCTCAATAGTTTCACACTTTCAGATACACTTCTTGGTTTGCAGAATTCTTTTCAAAATTTATATTTGCAGTGAAGAAACAATACACAATTAATTGAATAAGTACATTTTAATTCCACAGGGCTTTTATAATGCATTAGATTTCGAGTGAGGCAGGCTATCAGAGACCCCAGTGCATCCAGGGAAACCATAAATCCTGAGAATCAGGCCGTTGGTGAAGGGGATCTTCATTGGTCACACTGTTCAGCATCAAAGCTGATGGGGGTTTCTGGATTATTTTGCCCAGGATTTGTACGGCACTCAAGTGGTAGCATTTGACAGTTCAGGACACATAGATAATATTTAGTGAGAGATGTGCATTACCCTGGCCAAGGGCAGATGAGGGAAAACAGGACTCCGGTGCAATATGTTGGAAGCATCCATTTGGATACATAAACCATAGTATACCAAAGGCATTCTTGTACTAATTCTGGTAAGAGATTAGCATAATGGTAATATTAGTTTTTTGACAGCTTTTCGGCATTCTGTCAGAATTACAGCAGGACAAAGTGGAAGGCTTAGTGCTGCGCAAATATTGGGTGTTCAGTGACAGCAACTCAGGTGAATGGCCTTGAAGCAAGGGACTGTCCCAGGGGTTGAGGGGCAACAAGAGTACAAAAATAGGAGAGGACTCATGGGAAATTTTACACTGAGGGAAATCAGTAACTTTTGTTTTAAACTGTAAATGCAGAATAAATGATAAATATATTGGGCAGAATTTACCGGCTGTTCACGTCGGTGGGCGCACGGGTTTCCCGGTGACGAGAGGTGCAGTCAACGGGAAATCCCGGTGACAATGGTGGGACCAGAAAATCCCATTGGTGGGCCACTTCCACTGATGAAAAGCACGCGGTGGGTTGATCAGTAAATCCCATCCATTGTCTCATTGGACACAAAGTAAAGGACTCCACAGACTGGAAAAACTACTGGGAAGGGAATGACAACAGTCAAAAGTCGGGATTAATGTTGGATCTAATGATTTAGATATGGGTGCAATTAAGATGTTGCAGAGGTATAAGGAGTTAGACATTATTCCACTGCTTTTCTGACTGCTCCCCGAGCCTTCGCACTCCATACATTTCAGTTTATTCTAAACTTTGCTGACCACATCCTAACATACATCAAGTCCTTCTCTCCCATCACCCCTGTGCTCACTGACCTACATCAGCTCCCAGTACACCAATGTCTCCAATTTGAAATTCTAATCCTACTGTTAAAATTCCTTCTTCCTTCTCCCCTTCTACCCTTGCAACCACCTCAGAATCGTATTCCTTCTACTCTCGCCTCTTGTGCCATTTTCCCTCATATTGCTTCATTATTGGTAGCTGTACGTTCAATTATCTAAGCCTTCAGCTCTGCAATTCCCTTCCTCAACTTGTCAGCCTCTCCATCCCACTCATCTCCTTGAAGGTTGTCCTTAAAGCCGTTCAATGAGTTTTTTTGATTTCTCACACCTCGTTCCCTGGTCCAAATCCATAAGCTGTCAATCAAGCCATTAGAAGAGACAAACAACATTTTAACTTCGACAACTAGAAGCATAGAGCACAAAAGTAAAGAAATAATGAAAATATGTACAAAACGCTGGTTAAGCAAAGGTATATGGTTTTGTCAGCCTCTGTATAAAATGGCATTAAAGCTATCGATGATGAGTTATAGTTATGAAGTATTTTGACTACAAAATAGGGAAGGCTAAAAGAAGATTCTCTTGAGCATTTTAAAATTGTGAACTGTTTTGATAATGGTTTGCAGGGATAGACTATTTCCTCTGCCTGGAGAGTCGGTGATGTTTTGATTTTAATTAGATTGGACAGATTCTTCACATACTTTTCAAAAATTTGTCACCTGTTTAATTGAGTCCAGCAGTCCTTTGTAAGTAAATAAAAAAACATTAACTATGCTGAAGATTTTAATTTCTGCAACTAACGTCAGATGGCTAAAAGGAGATTTAATAGATTTTTAAAATCGTGGGGATTTTAATAGGATAATAGGGAAAAAATGACTGCAGAATTTCCACAGTGAGTTATAGAATCTGTACAGTGCAAATGGAGGCCATTCGACCCATCGGGTCTGCACCGACCGACCCACTGAAAGAGCATCCCACCCAGGCCCACTCCTCCATCCTATCGCTGTAACCCCACCTAACCTGTACATCCCTGGACACTAAGGGCCAATTTACCATGGCCAATCCACCTAATTGCACATTTTTGGACTGGGGGAGGAAACCAAAGCACCCGGAGGAACCTGCACAGACACCGCAGAAAGTTCAAATTCCACACAGGCAGTCACCCCAGGCCGGAATTGAACCCGGGTCCTCGTGTTTTATGCTGTGTTTTCCACCAGTAACATATGCCAATATTTCCTGAGACTCCTATCAGCAAAATGGCCTAGAGGCGGGAGCAGGCTGGCAAACCAGCGCACCGTCCAGTGACAGAAAACTGCAGCCGCTGAATGGAAATCCGGCCTACGATTTTGGATCTAGTTGGACTTAAAATTTCTGCTGCCCAATTCAATAGCTAAATGGAAGCGATTGGCCATTATATCTGTTTCCTAACCGATTGCGTTAGGTGTAATTAAATTGGGATTGGATTTTTCAGCTTTGCCTCGTTGACATCTCAGAATTGAACATCTTGCCCAGGGTGACCAGTGGTTGCTGTAGCACTTATGTGACAAAGGCCTCTGTTGCGGCGAATACTGTTGAGCTGAAACTCTGAAAGTTCACTACTTTTTAAAAACAAAATAAACCATTTAATTATTTGAAGAATGGCTAATTAATTAATTAAAGTAATCTAAAAATAATGTTCCTATTTGTAATTTTTCAAGTGCCTTTAAAGAGGGGGTAACCGCCAGAAAAATAGTTTTGAACTTTGAACAGCATGAGTATTTTCCATTTACTAAGGGCATCCTCTTAATAAGAGTGGTGATTCATTCCCTTTTCCACCCCACCCCTCTGCCCATATGGGCCCCAAGTAAGCTGAACATTACATCTAGATGTGCCTTGCAGTTGTAATATTTTTAGCCACAGTATACTGAAGGCCGTGAGGCTGAATCAAATTTTATGCAAGTGATGGTGCTATTTAACCGGCTTCATGAAAGGATTCTGGCATCAACGCGATACATCTGGCACATACACTTCAACTCCGATCTGCGCACAACAACAACAAAACCTTGTATTTATGGAGCGCCTTCAATGCAGTAACACGTCACGTGGCTTTTCACGGAATCCGCTGCCAAACAAAATTTAACACTGAACCACTCAAGCAGATGTTGGGGCAGAAGTCCAAAAGCTTAATCACAGTGGTAGATTTTCAGGAGTATTTTAAAGGAAGAAAGAGAGGAAGAGATGGGGTGAGGTGTAAGGAGGGAATTCCAGGGCTTTGGGCTTTAGCAGCTGAAGGCATGGATGGCAATGGGATGATTTAAATTGCAAATGCAAAAGAGGCTGGAATTGGATGAGCTTTGTAGGTCTGGAGGAGATTTCAAGACGTAGATCTGACTAAAGGCCTAAGCAGGTCATTTTGACTTTGTTCGATAGTGTAAAACAGCAGATAGCTATTCAATCACCTATTATGCATTACGCCTCATTTTCTTTTCCATTGGCTTCAATGGTCATATATCTGCATACAGGTTCGCCGTATTTAAGTAATGTACTAATTTCTCCCTCACATATCTAAGTATAAGTGTTTCAACAAACCTAAGGCTTATGTAATAAAAGAGTGTTAACCATTAAAGATTTAATAACTATTGAAAAACAAGTGAAAAATATTTAATTGCTGTATCATTTCACGATGCCGCATCTGGAGTTATTTAGTTTAATAACCATTTGCGATTACAAATGATTCACACAGCCAGACTTGACTATGAACTCCAAACAAACTAAAAGTGTGAAAAGATCTTTGAATGTTGTTCATTGCCACTAATTCACAAACAGAATCAACGGTTCTTATGACTTCAGTTGTTTGTAAAAATCTTCCTTCCTGTCATCTTTACTCAATCTGCTCACAAAATTACTGCCCAGCCCCAAAATTTCCAGTTGTATATATACTTCAACTTTTGTGACACATTTCTTATCAAGGACCTGAACACTCACCTTACACTCTGACTCTGAGCAATTTTATTAAACGTTTCCATCTTCTCTGCTCAGGAAAGCATAACTAATCTTTGCCAATGATCTTCATCTGTGTATCAGAGGATAGCTGCTATCAGAAGGCCAATCAAAGGAGATGCCCACAGATGCACTGTATCAGATGTGTTTCAGTTTGTGTGGGTGAGAAATGGCATGTCGCAGGCACTAACATATCGTAAATGTTCTTTAACACTTTCAATATGATCTTCCGTTCCCTGTAGTATGAGCTCTATGCTTGAAGGACTTTACTGACAGAAACTGTCACAAATCACTGAACTATGTGAAGCCATGCCTTGTTTACCGTTACATTTAATTACGAGAACCAAGAATCCACAGTACAGATATTGTATATTAAATGAAAATTCGGATTTGGTTTCAGATGAGTGATGGTAATGTTTTGCTAGTTTTAACTCTGGAATTTCTCTGTCCATTGACACTGAAATATGATGAGATTGGTTGCCAGAACTTCAGTTAAGGCAAAACTGCTTTCTGAATGTTTGTCCTTCATTGTATTATAAAATCAAAATTCCAACTCTATCCATGAACTTCTGTCGAAATATCATGATCATATCGAAATTAATTGGAGTCCCTGGCATGGATATTAACATACTAGTCTCTTACAATTATCATAATGTTTTTTTGAATACCAAAAATTGACTTTAGAAACACAGCTTGCTAAAGAACCACTGGAGCTCACCGTGGCAATGAGTAATAATCTTCATAAATTTAAGTAAAAGCAACCTTTACGATTAGGATATAGGGCTTCAATCAGTTTTCAGAGAATGTATTTTTAAAACATTTATAGGTTATGCTTTCTGGTGACTAATCCTGTTCAAATCAAAGTGAAGGATGTCAATTTTGTGGAATGACTTCTTGCATCCAATGTTAGGCATTTCTAGATAATGTAAAATATATTCAGGGAGAAAATAGAACTGCCTTTACATTGCCTAAAGATTGTGCTATAATTTTAATCACAGATGAGCACTCCCTGTTGCATCAGTGTAGTGATGCCATTTTCTACAGCAGCCATCTTTGTACTCCCTTGTAAGAAGGTAACATTGGTCCATAACTTCCAGGTTCTCCAGTGTCACATTTAGGGGGTGCCCCAATGATGTGCTGGGAATCCTGTTAGGGTTTACCCGGAAGAAGTGCTAACTTCCTCTGGACAAATGCACTGTGCTGGGAACCATCCGTCGGAAGCTGTTTAATTCGCTAGCTTCGGATGGTTCTGCCAGTTTTACCCCGATAGTTACTCTGAAAGAGTTAGAAGGAAATAAAAACTTCGAACTCCAGAGTAACTATTTAAACATCCAGACCCAACCTCACACGGGATTCCCCCAACACACACAACCTCCCCAGTGGATCCATCACACCACCCCAACACCTGAACCCCACCCCACCCCTGCCCCCCACCCCCCTCCCCCCGGCACCCCCCTCTCAACCCCGACCTGACCCGAACCCCCTTCCACAACTGCCTCCGACCCTCCCCCCCCATCCCGCAACCGGGGAATGATTCCCCCCAACCCCCCAACCACAACTGGGTCCAATTCCCCCTCCACCGAGTCTGGCCCTCTCCACCCCCCCAACCAGCGGATCCGATTCCAACCCACTGCATTCTCCAAATGTTATAACCTACCTGCTTTCTGTAAATTGTACTTTTAAGCAATTGCTTTACTGCAGCTACTGCCTCTCTGCTCCCCAGTTATTCCTCTACGATGCTGCCGGGGTCTAGCTTCGCTGCTACTGTCTCACCCAACCTAAGTGAGGAAGGTTAGTGAGACAGTGCTTCGGAATCCCAGTGTAGGTAAGTCTGGCAAGAGTGGCAATCTGGCAGAGATTGCTACTCCGGGGAAGTAACAAGCCATTATCAATTTAGTGACAGCAGGATTTAGATTGTTTGGAGACTTGGGCGGAGAGATGGCAGATGGAGTTTAATCCGGACAAATGTGAGGTAATGCATTTTGGAAGGTCTAATGCAGGTAGGGAATATACGGTGAATGGTAGAACCCTCAAGAGTATTGAAAGTCAAAGAGATCTAGGAGTACAGGTCCACAGGTCACTGAAAGGGGCAACACACGTGGAGAAGGTAGTCAAGAAGGCATACGGCATGCTTGCCTTCATTGGCCGGGGCATTGAGTATAAGAATTGGCAAGTCATGTTGCAGCTGTATAGAACCTTAGTTAGGCCACACTTGGAGTATAGTGTTCCATTCTGGTCGCCACACTACCAGAAGGATGTGGAGGCTTTAGAGAGGGTGCAGAAGAGATTTACCAGAATGTTGCCTGGTATGGAGGGCATTAGCTATGAGGAGCGGTTGAATAAACTCGGTTTGTTCTCACTGGAACGAAGGAGGTTGAGGGGAGACCTGATTGAAGTATACAAAATTATGAGGGGCATAGACAGAGTGGATAGTCAGAGGCTTTTCCCCAGGGTAGAGGGGTCAATTACTAGGGGGCATAGGTTTAAGGTGAGAGGGGCAAGGTTTAGAGTAGATGTACGAGGCAAGTTTTTTCCGCAGAGGGTAGTGGGTGCCTGGAACTCGCTACCGGAGGAGGTGGTGGAAGCAGGGATGATAGTGACATTTAAGGGGCATCTTGACAAATACATGAATAGGATGGGAATAGAGGGATACGGACCCAGGAAGTGTAGAAGATTGTAGTTTAGTCGGGCAGCATGGTCGGCACGGGCTTGGAGGGCCGAAGGGCCTGTTCCTGTGCTGTACATTTCTTTGTTCTTTGTTCTTTGTTCCACCGTCAGCCATTACAAGACTTGAGCAGCCGAAATTTAATGGAATTATCCTGCGCTGGATTTGAATATAAATTCTAGAGGCAGATGGTGGTCACCTTCGAAGATTATATATATCTGGAACAGTTCATACAAATTGGAGGTTAACGAATGTAACCCCACAATGGAATTATAGACCAATCAGCCTGACGTCGGATGTGGGGAAAATTTGAGAATCCCTTATCAAGGGTTTAATAGCAAAGCACTTGGAAAGTGCAGGATCGGACAGAGTTAGAATGGACTCAAGAAGAGGAAGCCATACTTGACAAATCTACTGGAACTCTTTGAGGATGGAACTGGTAGAGTTGATGAAGGGAAACAGTGGATGTAGTTTATTTGGACTTTCAGAGGCTTTTGACAAAGTCCAACTTCAGAGACTAGCGTGTAAAATTAAAATCCATCGGATTAGTGGTAGTGCACTGAGATGGATAGAAAACTGGTTGGCTGACAGGAAACAAAGTTTAGGAATAAACGGGTCTTTTTCCAATAGTGACTATTGGCGTACCACAGGGATCAGTGCTGGGACCCCAGCTGTTCATCATATATATTAATGGTTTAGATGAGACAACTAAATGTAATATCTCCAAATTTGCAGATGACACAAAGTTGGGTGGGAGGGTGAGTTGTGAGGAGGAGCAGAGATCCTTCAGTGTGATTTGGACAAGTTGAGTGAGTTGGCAAATGCATGGCAGATGCAGTATAATTTGGATAAATGTGAGGTTATCTACTTTGGTCGCAAAGACGGGAAGGGAAATTATTATCTGAATGGCCATAAATTAGGAGAGGAAAATGTGCAATGAGACCTGGGTGTCCCCGTACACCAGTCGCAGAAGGTAAGCATGCAGGTGCATCAGGCGGTAAAGAAGCAAATGCTATGTTGGCTTTCATACTGAAAGGATTTGAGTACAGGAGTAGGGATGTCTTGCCGTAGTTATACAGGGCCTCGGTGAGATCACACCATATTGTATACAGTTTTGGTCTCCTTATCTGAGGAATGGTGTTCTTGCTATAGAAGGAGTGCAGAGAAGATTTTCCAGACTGATTCCTGGGATGGCAGGACTGACATATAAGGAGAGATTGAATTGGTTAGGATTATATTCGCTGGAGTTCAGAAGAATGGGGGGAGTCTCATAGAAACCTATATGATTCTTACAGGACTAGACAAGTTAGACGCAGGATGTTCCCATGGTGGGGTGTCCAGAACTAGAACCAGAACAGTCTGATAATACAAGGTAAAACATTTAGGACTGTGATGAGAAGAACTTTGTTCACCCAGAGAGTGGTCAGCCTGTGGAATTCTCTACCACAGAAAGTAGTTGAGGCCAAAATATATGTTTTAATGAAGCAGTTAGATATAGAACCTGGGGTGAAGGGAATCATATGGGGGAAAGGGAGGATCAAGCTCCTGAGTTTCGTGATCAGCTATGATAATGAGTGGTGGAGCAGTCTCGAAGGGCCGAATGGCCTCCTCCTGCTCCTATTTTCTATGTTTCTACGTTTCTTTGAAAAGGATAGTGGGCGGGATTCTCTCAGCCCGAGGCTGGGCCAGAGAATCCCTGCGACCAGCGTGAATCGCGCCATGCCACCCCGACACCGGGACGCGAATCTTTGCAGAGCGGAGAATTGGCGCCATTGGCGCTGGCGTGGTTAGCGCGGCGCCAGTCGGGGACCACTCTACGCAGCCGGCCCGCCGATTCTCGGCCCGGGATGGGCTGAGCGCCCATCGTAAAAATGCCGAGTCCCGCCGGCGCTGTCCACACATGGGGAGAAATTCTCCGGAAACGGCGCGATGTCCGCCGACTGGCGCCCAAAACGGCGCCAATCAGACGGGCATCGCGCCACCCCAAAGGTGCGGAATGCTCTGCATCTTTGCCCCGCCAGCTGGCGCGGAAATGACATCTCCGGGCGGCGCATGCGCGGGAGCGTCAGCGGCCGCTGACAGTTTCCCACGCATGCGCAGTGGAGGGAGTCTCTTCCACCTCCGCCATGGTGGAGACCGTGGCGGAGGCGGAAGGGAGAGAGTGCCCCCACGGCACAGGCCCGCCCGCGGATCGGTGGGCCCCGATCGCGGGCCAGGCCACCGTGGGGTCACCCAGATCGCCCCGCGCCCCCCCCAGGACCCCGGAGCCCGCCCACGCCGCCTTGTCCCCCCGGTAAGGTAGGTGATTTAATTTACGCCGGCGGGACAGCCATTTTAGCGGCGGGACTTCGGCCCATCCGGGCCGGAGAATCGAGCGGGGGGGCCCGCCAACCGGCGCGCCGCGATTCCCGCCCCCGCCGAATATCCGGTGCCGGAGACTTCGGCAACTGGCGGGGGTGGGATTCACGGCAGCCCCCGGCGATTCTCCGACCCGGCGGGGGGGTCGGAGAATGTCGCCCCTGCTCTCTGCCGGCGGGAACTCAGCGTGGAAGGATCCGGGGGTGGCCTGTGGGGAGGGGGGGTGGGTGAGTGGGGTGCCGACCCCGGGGGGTGGGAGGCCTCCGATGTGGCCTGTCCCGCGATCGGGGCCCACCATTCAGCGGGCCGGCCTCTCTGGCTGGGACCTCGTTTCTTCCACGCCGGCTCCTGTAGTCCTGCACCATGTTGCGTCGGGGCTGGCGCGTTGAAGGAAGCTACTGCGTATGCATGCGTTGGCGCTGGTGCCATTGCGCATGCGCGGATCCTGCAGCGCCCAGTTCGCCCGGGATCAGCAGCTGGAGCGCGTGGGGCCAGTATTGCGGATCCTGAGGCCGTGTTGACACCTAATTTCCAATGCATGAAGTCACTTTACAATGAATACAGACAATACAATGTTGAACAGCAGTGAGATAAGATAAACATCTCCACTGTCATGATTGAAATAGAGCTCAGAAATATGAAATTACAAATAGATTATTTGTAGCCACACTAATGCAGGCTATGACATTCTTCTTGCACCAAAGGCACAAAATATAAAATGAATATCTTAATAACACAAGCGTACCCAAGAGCGACATTCGTCAAAGTTCTAGCAAGCACTTCATCACCAAATATCAGCATTAACTCCTTTCAGTATTAAAAAAAAAAATCCAACCTTGGCTGTTAGCTTGGAGGCACCACAAATCTTATAAACTGTGGGTCTAAAAGCCAGTTGAATGAACACAGGTGTGTTTAGGCTCAAGTCGTTTCTCTCAAAACCCCCTGGAGTACAGCCCTTAGCATGGAAAGAAATACTTCTGCTTTCTGGTTTTAGATCAACCACTAATTCACAACATAAATAAAAAAAACATATCACATACTTCATGTTTGGTCAAACCTGGTCATGCCCAAGTGGTAACAGATACAGATGTAAAATACAGATAAAATTAAATAAATGGCTTCAGTCAAAGAAGAGTCTTGAGATATACATTAACTACATTTGTCTTATAAGTAGTGAAGCATTTCTGGATCAGAATACTTATCAGATTCAAGAACTGTTCAAGAACAGAATAGGAGCCAAAAAAAATAGACAAGTAGATTTAGTTTCATGTTTGTATGCAAAAAACAATCGTGTTGACATGTCTCTCTAACCAACAACAAACACTCTCCACTACAACTGCTGGACAGAAGTATATTCCTCCTCAACACCGTCTGGGAAAACTGCTGAATATTTACTCCTTGGTCTGAATATTCCTCTTAAATGGATCTAGGTTGGATTTCCACCTGGCTCCATCATGACACATTTTCCTGAGTTAGTTATCCAAGTTTGGACACAATGAAGGAACCTGCCACTGCTGCCAAGTGAAACACAGCAGATAAACCCTGGTACACCCTCTGCAGGACCAGAGGAAGAGCCAGGTTTAAAGGGGACAAAAGCATCCTGAAGATCTGAACCTAAATTAGATGTTGTGAAATCTAAGAAAGGTTAGTCTTTGGGGCCTGCGGGATGTCCAATGCCTGCAAAGGGGCCTTCAGTGGGCATAAACTAGTCCAAAACAGAGGATCAATGTCACTCCATTATTTAAGAAGGGTAGATAGGCCTAGTCTGATGCTAGTTTGGGGAAGTTACTAGAAGCTGTGTAATTAGGGACAAAGTGGCTTAGCATTTGGATAAATAGGAGCTGATCAAAGAGAGCCAGCATAATTTTGTAATGTCTAATGAAGCTAGTAGAATGCATTTAACAATGTTTCATATGAGAGAATATTAAATAAAGTTAGAGTCGCTGGAACTTCCACAATATTTAAAAATGACTGGGATGAATGAATAGAGCCTTACATCCTCATTTTCGGACAATATGAAGTTATGTGGTTTTGTAAATAGTGCAGATGTGGGGGGGAGAAAACTACAATAGGAAACCTAGAGATTAAATGTGCAGGCAAAACTGTTGCATGCTGGAGTTTAATTTAGGAATGTATTGATGCGACCATCAATTCACTCGAGACAAGAGTAGAAATAAACTGTGGCTTTAATCAACTAGAACAGTGCCTGCCTGCGACTGATCTAACACTGAGAACCGCCTACAGGTCAACTGCTCTTTATACCTCCCTTCAAGGGGTGGAGCCATGGGCAGAGCCCATACAGGCCCCAACATGTTCCCTGATGGATAATGCCATACAATGGCGCATAGGTGGAGCCCACAAGGGCAACAGCATAGCATAGATACAAATACAAGGGCAACAGCATAGCACAGATACAATGATGGATTATTGATATAATACATTCACCACATTCACCCCCTGTTAAAAAAATGAGGTCCGGCGGGGGTGACGGGTTCATAAGTTCAGCCGTTCCGGTGCACGGATTGTGCGCTGTGATCGCCGAAGCTCTGGCGTTGTTGCTGGCCCGGGTGTCGAACTCGTCCGTCCTGGCATCGGTAGTGGGGGCACCGGTGCGGTACAGACATGGACTCCGGGAGCATCTCTTCTGGAGCTTCATTCCTGTGGGTCGGTGAAGGGGGGATGGCGGGTGGGAGGGAGCGCGGGAGCCATATAGGGGCGGGGGCACTGATCATGGTAGGTTGGGTGGGATATGGTGGGGGGGCAGTGTTGGTGGTGGAACCAGTGGGCGCCAGGTCCCGGAGGGAGACCATATCCTATGGGCCATCGGGGTGTTCGATATAAGCGTACTGGGGGTTGGAGTGTAGGAGCTGGACCCTCTCTACCAGAGGATCGGATTTCTGGCTCCTGACATGTTTTCTGAGTAGGACTGGCCGCGGTGTCTTCAGCCAGGATGGAAGCAAGGCCCCTGAGATGGATCTCCTGGGGAAAACCAATAGGCGGTCATGAGGGGTCTCGTTTGTGGCCGTGCAAAGTAGGGACCTAATAGAGTGGAGCGCATCGGGGAGGACCTCCTGCCAGTGGGAAACTGGGAGATTCCTAGACCGCAGGATCAGTAGGACGGTCTTCCAGACCGTCGCGTTCTCCCTCTCCACCTGCCCGTTTCCCCTGGGGTTATAACTGGTAGTTCTCGAGGCGATGCCCTTACTGAGTAGGTACTGACGCAGTTCGTCGCTCATGAACGACGAGCCCCGGTCACTGTGGACATAATTGGGGAAACCAAACAGGGTGAAGACACTATGTAGGGCTTTAGTGACGGTGGCCGTGGTCATGTCGGGGCAAGGGATTGCAAAGGGGAAGCGGGAGAACTCATCGATAATGTTGAGGAAATATGTATTGCGATTATTGGAGGGGAGGGGCCCTTTGAAATCGATACTGTGGCGCTTAAAGGGCCGGGATGCCTTCACCAGGTGGGCCTTATCCGGTCGATAGAAGTGCGATTTACACTCTGTACAGATTTGGCAGTCCCTGGTCACAGCTCTGACCTTCTCGGTGGAGTAGGGCAGGTTGCGGGCCTTGATGTAGTGGATAAGCCGGGTGACCCCTGGGTGGCAGAGGTCATCATGGATAGCCCGTAGTCGGTCATCTTGCGCACTGGTGCATGTGCCGCGGGACTGGGCATCTGGGGGCTCGTTGAGCTTCCCAGGACGATATACTATATCGTAATTATAGATGGCGTGTTCGATCCTCCACCTCAAGATCTTATCGTTCTTGATTTTGCCCCACTGTGTATTATCGAACATGAAGGCTACCGATCGTTGGTCGGTGACGAGGGTAAACCTCCTACTAGTGAGGTAGTGCCTCCAGTGCCGTACGGCTTCCACGATGGCTTGGGCCTCCTTTTCAACTGAGGAGTGCCGAATTTTGGAGGTGGTGAGGGTGCGCGAAAAAAACGCTACCGGTCTGCCTGCTTGATTAAGGGTAGCGGCGAGAGCGACCTCTGATGCGTCGCTCTCCACCTGGAAGGGGACGGACTCGTCCACCGCGCGCATCGCGGCTTTGGCGATGTCCGCCTTGATGCAGCTGAAGGCCTGGCGGGCCCCAGTTGCCAGTGGAAAGATTGTGGCCTTGATTAGTGGGCGGGCTTTGTCCGCATAGTTGGGGACCCACTGGCATAATATGAAAAGAACCGAGGCACCTCTTCAGGGCCTTGGGGCAGTGGGGGAGGGGGAGTTGCAGGAGGGGGTCGGGGTCAGGTCCTAGAACCCCGTTTTCCACGACGTAGCCGAGGATGGCTAGTCTGGTTGTGCGGAAAACGCATTTCTCCTTGTTGTAAGTGAGGTTAACGGTTTGGAGAAATCTATGGAGGTTGGCATCGTGGTCCTGCTGATCATGGCCGCAGATGGTGACATTGTCCAAGTACGGAAATGTGGCCCGCAGCCCGTACTGGCCCACCATTCGGTCCATTGTTCTTTGGAACACCGAGAGCCCATTCGTGGCGCCAAAGGGGACCAGGAGGAAGTGGAAAAGGCGCCGTCTGCCTCAAAAGTCGTGTAGTGGCGGTCCCCCGGGCGGATTGGGAGCTGATGGTATGCAGACTTCAGATCCACCGTGGAGAACACCCGGTAGTGTGTGATCTGGTTAACCATGTCTGCAATCTGGGGAAGGGGGTACGCATCGAGGTGCGTGTACCGATTTATGGTTTGGCTGTAATCTACAACCATCCGGTTCTTTTCCCCGGTCTTGACGACCATCACCTGAGCTCTCCAAGGGCTATTGCCAGCCTCGATGACTCCCTCCCGCAAGAGTCGCTGGATCGTGGACCTGATGAAAGTCCTGTCCTGTATGCTATACTGCCTGCTTCTGGTGGCGACTGGTTTGCAGTTGACGGTGAGGTTTGCGAAGAATGGGGAAAGATCGACCTTTAGGGTCGCGAGGCTACATACGGTGAGTGGGGGTAGGGGCCCGCCGAACTTCAGGATTAGGCTCCTGAGGTTGCATTGGAAATTTAGTCCCAATAGAAGAGGAGCGCAGAGGTCGGGGAGTACATATAATTTAAAATTGGCGTATTGGGCGCCCTGTATTGCGAGGGTTGCGGTAGTGCACCCCCGGACCTGCATCGAGTGCGACCCAGACGCGAGGGAGATGGTTTGGTGCGCCGGGAAGATTGGGAGCGAGCAGCATCTTACCATGTCTGGATGAATGAAGCTCTCTGTGCTCCCGGAGTCAAAGAGGCAAGGCGTCCCGTGTCCATTTACCCGGACGGTCATCATGGAACTCCAGAGGTGTTTGGGTCGCGACTGGTCCAGAGTGACCGCGCTGAGTTGCGGGTAGCCGGCGTGGTGGGAGGCGCTGGGGCGGTTCCACGATGGCTGCCCTTGTTGGTCGCACGTGTCGAGCGGCGTAGCAGATGGCGGGCAAGATGGCGACCCCGTTGGTCGAGCGTGTCAGGCAGTGAGGAAGATGGCGTTCAAGATGGCAGCCCCCATGGATCGCACTTGGCCGGCCGCGTGGGGGAGGATGGCCAAGGTGGTGGCCCCCGTAAGTCGCACATGCTGTGTGGGCTGGAAGATGGCTGCCCCCACGGATAGCACGAGGCTGATGACCCGTCTACAGGGGGCGGAGACGGCAGACACGCTGTCACACTGCGGGGTCTGCAGGCCTGTGAGTCTGAAGATCGGGCCTGTGAGTTAGAGTTCTTGGGCCTGGCCTGGCAAACTTTGGCGAAATGTCCTTTTCTCCCGCAGCTGCTGCAGTTCGTGTTACGGGCCGGGCAGTGCTGCCGGGGGTGTTGGGACTGGCTGCAGAAACAGCAGGGTAGCCCTCCATGGTGGGCGGGCAGCCACACGGCACAGACCTGGGGTATTCTTTGGTCGGGGGTCCCCGAGGGGGTCGCGTGGTCAGACGGGAATGCGTTAAGGCTTTGGAACGCTACTTCCAGAGAGGAGGCTAATTTTACCATCTGACCCAGGTCATGGGCCCCTTTTCCGAGTAGGCGCTGTCTCACGTAGTTGGACCGGACACGTAGGTGTCCCGGACGGTGAGGTCCATATGTTGAGTGACCGTAACGGCCTGGTAGTTGCACCACAGGAAAGACTGCTACCAGTGCGACACCCGCCTCAGGTTCAGGAGTGCTGACGGGTCCTAGCCGAGGTGCGTGATGGTGGGAGAGGAATAGTGGGGTGGAGAGTCACAGGAGTGGCAGTTAGGGGGGGTTGGCAGAAAGCTAAGGGGGCTGTCTGTCAGCAGGCCCCTCCATTCCAAATGGCAGATCCCTTGATCAGGCAGTGAATAACTTTAAACCAAGGACCGCTAACAGGGGTTGCTTTTTGGCCAGTCCGTATGGTGAGTCCCGGTCTGCTCCTTGATGAATTCAGGTGGGAACAGAATGAGGCTGAAGTGGGAATTAGTTGGCCACTCAGGAGCTTCAATTGATAGTGGCTGGGAAGACCATCCATAGTGCTTCTCAGCATGGTGTCACCACCTGCCACCCGCCCACCTGATTAAATGCCCCCTCACCACTGAATTTGCCATGGGGATGGCATTAAATCCCTCTGCAAAATAATTGGGAAGGCTGCTCTATTTTGCCCTTTATCCCAAGAGGACTGGAATACAAAGGAGTGGGAGTTATATCACAGCAGCACTGAGCTCTAATTTGACTGTTCTGTACCTCAGAAAGGATATATTGGCCTTGGAAAGAACGCAAAGAGATGATACCAGGGTTTAAAGGATTAAATAATGTGGACTAATTGCATAGATTTTTCTTGTGTATTGAGAAGATTAAGGGGTGATTTAATTGTAGTATTTCGGATGATGAAAGGATTTGATAGGTGTGGCAGCATGGCCCTTATAAGGGCCGATATGTTGCGGGCCACATGACAGGCCCAGAGCCCATGCAGCTGGAGTGTGCGAATGTTAGCCTATCAGATGTTTGGGTGTGGATCTGGCTGTTGGGGTTTGGTCAGTGTTAGCTTGGGAGTCATGAGAACAAGACCTATGCAGTAGTTGTGCTGTCCCATGTATATAGTTCTTCTTAGTTCAATAAATCACTGTTGTGATGGAATATTGCCTCATCGATTGCCTCACAATACAACATTGGCAATGAGAATAGATCAATAGAAGCAAACGCGTCGACAATTGGAAGGGGAAGAAGAGTGGCCTCTCAGAGTCCTGAAAAGGTAAAAGCTTGTCAGCAGTCAAATAGCTATACCACTATTCAGAGAAAATTGATTTGTTTGATCCGGAGATTGAAAGTTGGGGCCAATATGTTGAAAATTTCAGATACATTTTCGCTAACAATGAAATCATGCAGAAGAGAAACAGAAAGTAATATTACTTACAGTCTGCTGCCCACAAACATATAACCCTATCTGAAACTTAGCATCTCTGGAGGCTCCAGACGCCAAGTCCATTGATCAATTAGTGCAACTAATGAGGGACCATTACAACCCCTGGCCCTCCATTTTTATGCAGCGTGGTAAATTTCACACAGCCATTCTAGGTCCTGGAGGAATGGTATCTGCTTTTGTGGTCAGACTTCGACAAATGTTGGACCGTTGTGAATTTGATACTTCTCTCAACGACTTGCTGCCTGACCGGTTGGTCTGTGGGATCAACAACATTCAGAGAACGTCTGGCAGAAACCAAGGGATCTTGGACAAAGCGGTTGAGTTGGCTCAAGCAACTGAAAGCATGGAGCAGAGTACTTTCGGATTATAAAGCGTGCAGAGCGAGGTGAACCAGTTATGGCAGGAAGCATTGGCCACTTGAGGTTCCCGAAGTGAGGGAACAGCGGAGGCAGAAAAGAAGAAACGTGGCCAACAGTCACAAGGGTTAGAGGCTTGTTACCATTGTGTGGGAGAGCATTCCGAGGACAGATGAAAGTATAAGTAATTTAGCTATTTCTGATGTAATAGGAAAGGTCTTTTACAAGCCAGATGCAGAGTCAGTCAGTCTACTACAAGTTCCCCCACAAACACTTTGGCGACTCCAATGAACAAGCTTGAGGAAGACGCTGAAGAAAAATCAGACGTATACAAGCTTAACATGGTGAGATTAAGTAAAGCGCCCCCCCCCCCCCCCTCGAGAATGCCTTTGTCATCAATGGCCAACCACTTAACTGGAGTTTGATACAGAGGCAGCTGCCACAGTAGTGGGTGAGCAAATGTTTAAGTATCTGTAGGGAGGGCTGTAGCCTGTGAATCTCAGTCATACATTAGCCACGGAGGCCACCTATACTGGGGAGGCACTGAAGATATTGGGAACGGCACCCATATCAGTACCATACCAATAGCAATCAGCCCAGCTGCCTTTAATCGCTGTCAGAGGAAAAAAGCCAAGTCTAATGGAGTGGGAATGGCTGAAGAAAATCAAATTGAATTGGTTAGAAATATTCAGCATCACCGACAGGGTTTTTTGGGAACTTCTATGGAAATACCACAAGGTTTTCTAGAAAGAGTTAGGATGCATCAAGGGAGTGAAAACAAAGATGTATGTACAGCCAGAAGCAACACCAGAATATTTTCATATCAGACTGGTACGTTATGTTCTGTACCAAAAAGTGGAGGTGGAGTTGAAACGTCTGGAAAATGGAAGACCTGGGGGTAATTATGGGCAGTACCGGTCGTCTCGGTGTTGAAGCCGGATCACACTGTCTGCAGTTTTGGTGATTTTATGATGATGGTGAACAGGGCTGCTAAAGTAGATAAATATCCTATCCCCAGGATAGAAGATTTATATGCCAAGTTGTCAGGAGGCCTCACATACACCGAATTGTATTTAAGCCATATGTACAAGCAGCTTGAGCTAGAAGATGAATCAAGAAAGTTTGGTCCCTTAAATACCCCGAAATTTATTCCAATGTATGAGGTTGCCCATCGGTATTTAATCAGCTTGTGCTATATTTCAGTGCACAATGGAGGGTCTTTTGCAGGGAATTCCGAAGGTTGCTGTGAATCTCGATGATGTCCTAGTGACGGGATCAACACCAGAGGTTTGAAGAAGTCGTTATTTGACTAAAGCGAGAGAAGTACATGTTTAAAGCTGATGAGGCCACATATTTAGGTTTCAGAGTTGATGCGAAGGGACTGCACCTGTTTGAAGATAAAGGAGACCCGGAACCAAGGAACACATCGGAATGAAAGTCCTTACTAGGGATGATCAATTATTACGGCTGCTTCTTATCCAACTTGTGTACCATTTTGGCACCCCTGAATCAACAGCTGAAGAAGCACCAAAGATGGAAGTTGGAAGATTTTCAGGGGAAGACTTTCGATCAAGTCAAACAGCCCCTGCAATCGCCGGTCTTGCTGATCCATTTCTTCCCAGATAAACCCATCGGCGTCACGTGCGAGTCATTACCTTATGGCATCGGGGCAGTACAGTCACACAAAATGGAACATGGTGTGGAACGGCCTGTCGCCTTTACATCCAGAATACTGTCGTATGCTGAGAGGAAATGTTCCCAGATTGACAAAACAAATCTAGCGGTCATTTATGCTCCAAAATATTTTCAGCTATATGTTTATGGCCGGCACTTCACCATCATCTTGGACCATAAACCATTACTTGCGATTTTACGGGGAGATAAACCTGTCCCACCTATCCCAAGTGCAAAGATGGCCACTGCACTTGACTGCATATTCGTAAACCTTTCAGCATAGAGCGGGAACCCAGATATCAAATGCAGATGTTCTGAGCAGGCTTCGACTGTCACAAACAATATCCGAGCCTTCCACTCCACAGATCGGCCTGGCTCAATATTTTCTTGATACTCTACATATTTCACCCAGACACATTAAAGCCTAGACCAACGGAGACCCTGTGTTGTCAAGAGTTAAAAAGATGGTTCTCTTGGGCAGTTAGATCTAGCACTTGGGGGAGAAGGAGATCAAAGCACATGGGGGAAGGCAGGATTTGGCTATTGAGTTGGGACATCAGCCATGATAATGAATGGTGGAGCAGGCCCGTAGGGCCGAATAACCTCCTCCTGCTCTTATTCTTTCTGTGTCTCAGAAAATGGTCGTGCCTTCACAGCCAAAGAGGAAGGACATCGCCTCAAATGGGCTGGTCAAAAGAACTATCCACACTTTCAAAACATCAATTAAATAACAGGTTAATCAGCCACTACTACTTTGTTTAGTGGAACTCTTGCTCTTATACAATTCACCCCGCATACCATCACTAGGGTCACCCGGCTGAATTGTTAATGGGGTTCAGGGCCTGGCTTGATCTAATTCCTCCAAATTTGTCATGGAGGTTGGAGGCTAATCAATGATACAGTCAAGAAGGACAGGTCATTTCAAACAGAAGCTTTAATATACATGTGGAACCTTGGTGAATGACCAGAATGGTTACCTGGGAAAGTTGTTGCCAGGGCTGGGACAGTATACTATGTCATAGGACTGCAGGGTTGTGAAGCTAGAAAACATGATGATCGTTTCAGAAGGAGAGAAACTCTCATCCCCATCAATGGGAAGGTGGACCCAATCCCAGATACTATACATAGAAAAATACATAAACACAGAACATAGAATCAGGAAGAGGCCACTCAGCCTTTTGAGCCTGCTTCGCCAATCACTATGATCATGGTTGATCATATATACCTGATCTGTACCCTGATCAAACCTTCCCCCTATCATATCCCTTAATCGGTTGAGCCCCAAGAGCTATATCTAATTCTTTCTTGAAATCACAGAATGTTTTGGCCTCAACGGATTCACCACTCTATAGGTGAACAAATGTCTCCTCACCTCAGTCCTAAAAGGTTTACCCCTTATTCTCAAACGATGACCCCCAGTTCTGGACTCCCGCACCATCATGAACATTCTTTCTGAATCTACTCTGTCTAATCCTGTTAGAATTTCATAAGTTTCAATGAGATCCCTTCTCACTCTTCTAAATTCCAATGAATATAATCCTAACCGGTTAATCTCTCCTCATATGATAGCCCTGCCATCCCAGGAATCAGTCCGATAAACCTTGGCTGCACTCTATCGATAGCAAGAACATCCTTCCTCAGATAAAGACACACAACTTCAAACAATATTCCAGGTGTGGCCTTACTAACTCCCTATACAACTGCAGTAAAATATTTCTACTCCAAACTCAAATCCTCTTGCTATGAAGGCCAGCATATCATTTGTCTTCTTTACTGCCTGTTGTACCTGCGAGCTTACTTTCAGTGACTGGCGCATGGTGATACCAAGGTCTCGCTGAGTATCCGCCTTACTCAATTTAAATCCATTCAAGTAATAATCTGCCTTCCTATTTTTGTTACCAAAGTGGATAACCTCACATTTATCCACATCATACTGTATTGCTATGCATATGCCCACTAACTCAGCCTGTCCAAATCCCGCTGAAACAGCTCTGTATCCTCCTCACAGCTCATCCTCCCACCTAGCTTTGTGTCACCTATAAATTTGAAGATAACACACTTAGTTCCCTCGTCCAAATCATTAATATATAATGTGAAAAGCTGGGGTCCTAGTACCGATCTCTTTTCTTCTTGTCTGCTAACCAGCCTTCTATCCATCTCAAGACACTACCTGTAATTCCATGCACTTTAACTTTACATAGTAATCTGCTGTATGAGACCTTGGTGAGGCCTTCTGAAAGTCTAAATAAACTACATCCACTGGTTCTCTCTGGTCAACACTACTAGTTACAACCTCAAAGAATTCCAGCAGATTTGCCAAGATGATTTACCTTTCGTAAATCCACGTTGACTTTGTCTTATTATACTGCTGCTTTCCAGATGCTGTGCTATGGAATCCTTGATAATGGTGTTATGGGCCAGGGTTTAGAGAACCCCAAAGTGTATCATGGAGTTCACCTGACCCACAACTTTTAATAGATTGTGGTATGGGGAGCACACGGCCCACTCTACAGGTGTGGTACAGCAGAAACGGAAATGTATTTTTTAAAGCAAAACAATGTTTATTCTATGAACTCAAGTTAACCTTTTTAAAACATACAGTGAACATCTTAGCAACCATTAATTCAAATACAACCCCCAAAGAATACAACACTAAGTAATCCTTTAAGCTTTCCTTTTAACATCCATAAGACTTAAAACACCTTTCACCAGAAGCACATTAGGTTTACATTCACTACTGAGAACATTTATAATTCTGAATTCACCAAATGATCAAGAGATAGTCTTTTCATGGCAGAGAGATCAACAGTGCACCTGCTCTGTCTGGCTTTAGCTCCAACAATGAAAACAAAACTAAAACACACCCTGCAGCCTGCTCAAAATTGAAAGTAAAAAGCTGACAGAGAGCCCAGCTCCACCCACTCTCTGACATCACTGCAGTAGCAAACACCCATTTCTTAAAGGTACTCTCACTACAGATATTTATATACACACCCATTTATAAACACCCATTTTTTAAAGGTACTCTCACATGACAATGGGCTCTAGCAACTTCCCTGCTACCGATGTTAGGCTCACTGACCTATGGTTCCCTGTTTTCAGCCTACCTCCCATTTTGAATAGCGGGCTTATATTAGCTACGCTCCAATTTGTAGAAACATTCCAGAGTCCAAAGAATTTTGGAAAATGACCACTAATGGTCTATTTCTAGGGCCACATCCTTAAGTAATCTGGGATGAAGATTATCAGGCCCTTGATAAAAAAAGGCTTGGGAAGAAAAATGGGGAGACACTGAATGAACAATAAAAACCTCGGGGGCACGTTCATTTTGATAGTTTGAACCCTACCCGCCAAGGAAAGGGGAGGTATTCCCACCTCTGCAAATCTGCTTTGATACTGTTATCCATATCAACCATTAAGATGGGTTGGCCATCCAGAAAGTCAGACATAACCAACCTATCTGCAGGAGGCTCTGATCTATAAAGATCAAGGTAAAAAATATTCAAAAGCCGCATTAACCTGAGGAGGGACGGAAACAAGGTTACTGCTTGAATTCAGTATTTGTGTGATCTCCCAGGAGGCCATCTGCACTTTAAGCTGGTGAACCAAAAGGCGACTGGCCTTCTCCCATATTCATAAAATATGCCCTTGAGCGTCTTGACTGACTTACCTCCCTGTTAGTCGACAATAGTTCAAATTGTGTTTACAGTTTTTTCCTACATGCCAGTAACTTCAGAGTATGATCAGGTGAGTACTGGTGGTCCACCTTAACAATGGAGTCCACCAGCCTCTGCTGCTTCACCCTCGATGTCGTCAACAAATGCGCTCAGTAAGAGATAATTTCCCCCCTGAGGACCGCCTTAAGAGACTCCCACAACGTGGAATGTGAGATTTACTCGGATTTGTCAATTTTATATAGTCCTCTATGGCAGTGGACATAAGGTCACAAAATTTCTTATCTGCTAACACTGTCACGATTTACTGGCCGTGCCCTGCCAGAATTGGGAGGGGAGTGACTGGTAGGTCCTGCGAGAGGCCTCTTCCGGGATTCCCGACGGTCGTTACGCCTAGTGATTTCTAACGCGATCTTGCGAGTCATCGCGATCTGGATCCTGCCCACAATGTGTGGGACCCAGGCTTGCATAGTTAAGTGAATTTAAAAGCTCACTTAATTCTGCCAACACCAGATCGAACTGGCCCCAGGATCCACTGGCCTCACTGAGGAGACCCCAGCCGGGTGCCATTTGGCACTGGTTCCCACAAACTGGGACCAGGTTGAACGGCACTTTGGAGGAGTATCCCAGATGATTGGAGGCTTACAAATGGATGGCCTCTGGGCAGGGTCGCACCCTGGTACTGCTGATGCCACCCAGGCACCTTGGCATTGCCTGCCTGGAATTGTCAAAGTTCCCAGGTGTCACTGCCAGGCTGGAAGGGGCATCGCTAGGGTGCCAAGTTGGCAGTGCCAAGGTGCCCATGTGGCACCTTGCCCATGCTGGTGATTGGGCGTGCCCTGTCCGTGTGAAGTGTG